>NC_072853.1:75795129-76420129 GCF_028858705.1 Grus americana
ATCAGTGGATTAGAGTCACAGGAACAGACTATTGCACATCAGAAAGTTAACTCTGGGTTACATTTAGCTGGCAGCACACCCCACCACACACCCACAAACACAGGCCATATCACTAGACAGATGAGAAGTAGACTAACATCACAAATCTCAGCTCTGCAACAATCATACTGGTTACCAAACTGTGGTTAAGATGTAAAGGCAGTTAAACAAGCATTTTGCTTTTGGGAACCTTTGACCCCAAGGAGGCACCTACAGGTCAGAATGAACCAGAAATTTTTAGGAAGATCTTTCTAACCAATTATGGACTTGACATTCAAGTGGGTCACTTGAGTGCTAGTTCTTAAATGTATTCCTAACAAACTATTACCTTTTATTTTGTTATAATAACTTCTGAGAAGTACTCAAGGCACCTGAAACTAAAGTGGTTATAAAATTATTCCTCTCATCATTATCTGAGCCAGTGGGAAAAGGAGTGGGAGGAAGAAGCATATCTGATTTATACATCCTATGTTTTTTGCTCCAGCAAGACCTTTCCTGGAAGTTACAGCACAGAAACATGTCTCCCCTGAGCTTTTATACCTGCAAGCAGTACAAAAACAAATGCACTTTCACTGGATGTCCAGCGCTCTTTAATCCAAAGACTGGCCCTCTGGGGCACCGTTACCAGAACGAGTAAGCAATTCTCAGAATTAAGCGCTGGCACTAGACAGACCGGCATCCAGATGGTTTGATCTCATTCCTGGACATACTGCCACCTGTTACCTACATTTCTCATCAGAACATGTACATCCCATATTCACAAATACATACTGACATATTTAAATGAGGCTGGTTTTCTATCTAGCTATTTGGCAGTGGGTCCTCCTGGTTTTGTCATCATGTGTCAGATAAAGGCATCCTTACGTTTGGGGATTCCTGAAGTTTTTCTTGAACTTCTCAGGACTTATGTGCGTAATAAGAATGTTTCCATATAATTTCCTATGCCTATTTGCCCTTTACCAGTTTAGAAAACATAGTCTTGTTGATACTGCACTCCTTCCTCCGCACTCCGGGTAGAGCTGCCCTTGCTATGATGCTGCTCAACCACAAACGCTTACCCAGCGTGCAGGAGTTCAACATGTAATTGCAACCACACAGGTGTCCAGATCACCCTGTGCACAATCCATTGATCTACAACTAGGTGTCTAATCCTGAGGTAAAGCTGAAGGTATGTGGTGGCCCCAATGCACCCTAGAGTAAGTGGGACCCAGCACCAGAGGGTTGCCTCAGCCCAGCTCCTCCTTGCCCCTCAAAGTAAAAGTGGGTTTGGCTATGGGTTTGAAAACTCAGGCTCTTTCTCCAAATCTGCATGGTCTTACACATTTCCAAGCTTTTATTGAGATTCTCATCATGTTTAGTGAGGCTAAAAATAACTTTTCTAGATTAAAATACATAAGCATCTCAGCTGTATATCAAACAGTACTTAGCTTAGTAGCTATAAAAATAAAATTGGAAACATGAACTCCAGTTGCTCAAAAAACAGACAAATTAACTTAACATTACTTGAAAATTCATGTTGACTGAGTAAATCTCCTGACTAGGAACCATCTTGTGTTTGCTCTTCTTTCTGGCGGGGATATTGGGATAGAGGGCTGAAGGAGGACTGACTCCTAGTTTCTCTGAATATTTTTAATTATATATGAGTAATGCTTATAATCACAAGCAAATCACATATACAAATCTCCAGCTTCACTCTTACATTGCTGAAAATGTCTTTTTTTTTCCTTCCCCACCCCACTATGTAACGTCAATTAAATAATCAGGCTCTTCTGCCCAGAAAAGTATGTGAGCCTACAGTACCAATCAATGTCCTTATTATTTTTTAAATAGCACAGGCTAGGGGACTTTTGCATTTTCTAACCACTGTGCCTCTTCTTGTAAAGCATACTTTCGTTATAGTCAAAATACACTATCCTCATACCATTCTCTTCTGCCATCTCTATATCATAAGTTGCCCACTGCATTGTATTAAATAAAGTTTTTGGAAAAGGTTATATAAAAGATAATGCAAGAATAAAAACTATATTTTAATTTTCTCGGTGTGGGTTTTAAAGCAATCAGCTTTGCAATAAACAAGAGACTCTCTTGATAGGAACAGTCAGTATTTGTCGGGCATATTTCCTTAAAAAGAGTTGACTTGATATTAATAGCAATCTGTCGTTCTCCCTATCAATCAGGAATTGCAATCAGACACAAACACACCCTCTAGTTCTCCTTCAATCAGGAAACTCAATTGCAAGTATTTAATAAATTCATAAAGGGAAAAATTCATCAGAAACTGTTGGGACCACAGTGTGATACCTTTATTTAGGTGAGGATTTTTCTTTCTCTGTGAACAGCTTTATCATTTTCCGTGGATCTTCATAAGCAGCAGAGTACTAAGAGCCTTAAAATCTAGGGTTGTGTGTTTTGGGAAGTTTTTAATTCACAGTTATTAAGAAAAAAAGAATCGGTGTTGAAACTGTTACTATTTAGCGCTAATGAAAATGTATGTCTCTTTTTTCAAGTGCTTTCTGGGAACAGAAAAGTAGGTTACCTGTCAGGTCTTCCCAAACAACCTCTGCAACAAAGCACCAGAGCAGACTCCCGATTTCCCAACAGTGAGGTATCATTAAAAAAACACCATGAATTTAAAACCAGGAAGCTTTTTTTTTTTTTTTTACGAGCTTAAGACATTAGCAAAACAGATTGCTTCTCCCAATGGTATGTTTAAACAAGCAAGGTACTTTCAAAGTGTTACTGTACGGAACAGAATTTCACTTATGCATGTGTTTGTGATGCCAAATACAAACTTCTGAAATGCCTTGCAGATTATCGTTCATTATCAAGCAGAGACTTTGTTAGGTATTACTAAGCCTCCAGTCTTGGTACCATATGCTTTAAATCCCCTATGGGAAATCTCATCCAGGGACAGAAAAATCACAGCAGGTAGAAAATTATATGAAACTTTTGGAAGTTGTTTAGAAATGATATGAAATAGTTTAGGGGTTGGGATTTTTTTCTTTTTTTTTTTTTCCCTCAGGAAGATTATCTTAGAGCACTGTAATAAATTCATACTTGATACATCACATCCAAGAATCAGGAGAGATATTTGTTCAAGTGGCTGAAATATAAGGTAAAGTAACTATAACCTTGACTTAAAGTCCTCTGAGATGCCTGGGAATCTTTCTATAGGCTCTAACTAGGTAAGTCCATATTAATACTGATTGCATTGCAAAATTCCTGTAACAATCAGGAATATGTACATACCACTTACAAGGAAGAAAAGCATTTTTAAGTCGATGTAACAGACAATTTTTAGATTGAGTTCTTGAAAACTGCAAGGTAGAAATGTTACTTTTAAAATATGGCTAGCTGTAACACACTTTTTGTCCTCTAATTGTTGCATAGTGAATCCACTGTTCTGGAAAAAAGCATCCAATAACTGAGGTGTTATAGCTCTGGAGCTATTGGGGGATGTTATTGTTAAGTAAATTCATTTTATTAGTGACATCAGAACAGGAAGGCAGTTTAGCATTCAGGCTAAAAGAGATGTTCTTTGGTGGCCTTGGAAGTAAGAGTAGAAGGAGTATTGAACTGAAAAATGTCAAAAATTGAGTTTGGATAAACTACAGAAGAGTAGATCTCCAGAAGAAATGTGGAAGATGGGTTACAAGATACATGTGTGTGTGTGTATGTTTGTATCTAAATAGAAGAATTTGAAGCTAAATATACTACTATGAATACTGTCATATAAAGTTTCTTCTGTTTAATGCAAAATAAACATCTCTTCCAGTCAGAAGGTGTGTACTAAGTGTAAATTATTCCTATACTTGATACTTCTAGAAAGCTACAAATGATCTTCCTATATATAGTGTTTCTTTTAAGTACTACTTAAAGAAATATTCCAGAAAAGTTTTAGGGTTTGGGTCTTTTTAGTAGTTTTGAGTGAAAAGATGCAAATGCACCATAGAATTGTCATTACATAATTGAAATACAAGGCAAGAACTAAAAGCCAGTAAAGGAATTTTCATCTGAACTATCAGACCCAAGTAAAGTAGATTGCATTCACCTTTTAACATTAAACACTAAATCTTAAAATTATCAGACTAATACTGCTTTGATACCATATTAACTAACTGACTTTCTAAATTATTATTATATTTAGCAAGAAATGTAAGTCTAACACTTCAGGTATCAATACAAAATTATTCCAGTCTATCCTTTGGTTGGAACATATAGCATGCCCTTTATCATACAGATTCTTCTGCCTTGCACACTAATAATAGTATCCTGCAAACTTAAGTCAGCAATGAAGCTGTTCTGGTATGTGATGATGAGCATGTTATTTTGAAAACACTACATAAAAATGCAATAATTTAAAAGATTAGTTTACCGGAGTCATACAGGATGACTTATTCTACTTAACAGGTCTAGTGTTTCAGGAAGGCATTAAGCTATTCTGCACTGTAATTTTCTTTCCTGTGTATTTGTCACCTGCTTGGCAGCTAAGAAGAAAATGTGTCTTTCTCTCTGTCTTTGCTCTCCTTGGCTCAGGGTATTACGACAATCATATATGCTAACAATCATACATATTTAAATATTCAAAATGTTTTTACTTCTTTTTGAGACACAGCACCCGAAGTTCTGGATATAGGGGCACCATTAGGACATGTACCCTAAGCCTAAACTGGGAAACTACCTGTAACCTCCCCCATTGTCACCGAAATGCTCCATCTTGATGACAGAAATAGCCAACAATGACACTTAATAAGCTTTGCAATACTTCACTGCAAGAAAGTTTTATTCTTAGGGTGTTATTCTGTTGTTCTGAGGCAGCTAATGTCAGCTTGTGCAATCAAGTACTAGAGACAAACATATCAAGGTGATTGTACCATATTCAGAACACCTGAACTCAGAGGAATATTTTTTATTCCTTTTATCTATATTTTCCTGAGCATCATTTTGAAAATTGTCATACTTCACTAGTTTTAAAAATAGTTCATTTATTAAAAAGTTTTATCATTTTCTGTAAATGTTTCCCATAGTAAACGTGGTGCTCTTCAAGGACAACATTTTCAAAAGGCACAGAACATAAAATAAAACATAGTGATTGAAGCAAGAATCAAAGCCAGTGAAGTCCAGTAAAATGGGATCTACATTTAATTAAATTGGATTTCTCATTCTGGAAGGGAATGATAAATAGCATTATTGTATTTTACAATGCTTTAAATCATGACACATTCACATATTTGTGTTGTTATCAACATGTCTAGACATGGCTGCAATGAAGTTCTCTGGTTTACCCTTTTAATTAGGGCTTTCTGCTCTGCTTTTTCTAACAGCTCTGGCAGGAGTAATTTGCTATAATGAATATCAAACGTATGCATAAAAGTGCAATTAGAAATTCACCATCTTTCTGGGAATACAGTCTTCCCATTTAATAATAATGGAACTGAATTTGACTTATTGTTAGCAATTTCTGTTAGAGGGATCAAATTACTAATCTACGAGAAAAGTTACCAAACAGACAAGCCAAGAAACTAATGACTGTTTGTCTGTGGAATTAGTATAGTAAAGACTGAGTTAGCCCAAAGCAGCCTGTATTTTTAACATTGGACAAACATCTAGGCATGAATCAAAAGTAAAAAGACATTAAAAAGAACAGAAATTAAATATTAAGTTTCTATCAAATCCATACCATTCATCACTTTACAAAAACATATATTTTGTTGTATATGCAACTTCTTCATACTGGAGATTTACAGCTGTCCACTGCTTTTTTTTCCTCTTTTTCTGTGTGTGCATGGAGGTTTTTTTAATCTTTTGTTTTTCCTCCTAAACCCCAGAGTAGTCTCGGAATAAGCTAATCAAGTCTGCATCACCCTCATGCTCGATCTTCATTGACTCAGACTGCAGGTCCGAAGCTGAACCTTTGAACACACAAAACAGAATCTCACCTTTCAGGTGCAGACTGACTCTCTCTCACACTAAACCTAGTGTCAAGCCACACTTTCCAGCCTGTAAACACCAGGAATATTTATAAGATAAGGACTCCTGGAAAGGAAATAAACTTTGATTCCTTGCTTTTACAGCCCGAGTCTTTTCAGATGAAGTTATTAGAGACGAGCATTCTAAAAAAATCATGTTTCATAAGAGTACTCGATGAATTCAAATCTCTCAGGTAAAAAGAAACCAGATTTTAAGATAGCAGAGACTTTCTTCCTGTGGTAAGAGGAAAATTGGAGGTTAAAATAAGCTTGGGCTACCAAAACTATGCAGAGAAGTTGTGTGTACGTTCATTGGGCTTTGCTGCACAGTGGATGTGTACCCCTGTGCATTTACTTACCCCCGTGTTTACTTCAGTTAATGACAAGAAGCAGAGTGCTTCAGGTTGATTCTTGTAAAAGGACCTCAGGAGATGGACTCTACTATGGAATATTATTCTCCAAGGCCATCTCAGCCAGCTTGCCAGAACTACTCCGTTAACAAAACAAATTGCAAAAGCAAATATATCAGCCATTTTCTACCAGATATTTTAAGCCCTGAACAAAGAAGATCAACACTCATGTGGTGGCCAGCAATTTAAAAAGTGACTGACAGTCTAGAGAGGGACAGTGTGGACCCAGTTTAAGCATCTGAAAAGAGAAAGAGAGAGAGCGCGAGACAGTGTACACACTCACAACAGAAAGTGATGGGGACAAAAATGAGAAGGGTGATCTTCCCTCTTAAGTACATAGCAGCTGACTGTAATGAAGTTATTTGGAATGGAATTATATGGTCTCTAAGGGGAGTTCAAATGTCGCTTCTATAAAGAAAAACCTGTATTTTGATGTCAGCATGTCAGCACCTGAAACGTAATCATGCACACACCACCTCTTCTTCTTCTGCACATCTTCTGTCATTGATAAAATATAAAATACACTTATAACCATAAAAATTTGGAAAATTTCCCCATATTTTAACTTTTATGGATGTGTGTGTGCACGCGTGCGTGCATGCATATACCTCTATAAAGCCATCTTAAAGGAAAGAACGAGTTTGGCTAAATTTATTTCATAAACAGTGTGCAACTTTCATTGCTATTTCCTTGTCTTTTTCTTTATGGAAAATGTTGCACTTTCAATGATAACTAGAACATAACAGATGTGTTGCATTTAAACAGGCATGTGTCCTCATTTAGCTGGGTTTCAAGCTACAAAACCTTCATTTTTTACTCTAGGGCAGCTGTCTAAAAAGCATACTAGTATGTTTCTGCCAAAAAGCTCAAATTTCCTAGCCAAGTTTATTCTGACTGGGGAAGACAGAAGCAGAAACTCTGTTCTAGCAGCTTAAATTACCCACCTTTTTTGATGAGCAGAACTTGGTGGTAATAACTTTAAGCTCTCTACCAATTTGTTAGGAGCAGTTTGTTAGATGCAGAAAATCATCCATTTTCCTAACAGACAGACAGTCATGTTGCTGTTATATATGGTTTTATGTCATCCAAATCTTTACATTTCTGTATGAATGTTTAAGACTACACATGGAACTGATCAAAATATGAAAAAAGTTCATAGAAAATGTCAGGGTTTCTGGACCTTTCAGTTTGGGGATTAGGGAGTTTTTAAGTCAAGAAAAAAAAGACACCCAGCAGAACAATGTCATGGGATGAAGCCTACCTAAAACCAATGCTCAGATAAGTAAAACCTTGACTACATCTGCCCAGGTCTAACTCATTTGGTGATTCTGGTCAGTGCTGGTAAAACAAGCAGCATTCAGGCAAATTGTTAAAGGGAAAGCTTTCCCAAAAGCTCTGGACTACATCTGCCCTCGTTTAATGGTTTAACTATGCATAGCAAAGAAATAAAGATATGTAGATGAACAATTTTGCACGCTTATAGCATGATTGGGGATACTAACAGCTAATTGGTTTTAGTTATGGCAAAACCCAAGAATATTTGCTTGGGGTCGCCAACAAGGCCATGGGGCACTTCTGCCAACAAGCTAGGTTGGAAAGCATTATTTGATGAAAACAACTGCCCCTTGGGAACACAGATATCCAATAGCAAGCAAAAGGCTGAGCCCAATCCACCATGCATAAAGGCCTGGCCACCAGCCAGGAGTCAGACTCATCAACCAGCTGGAGAAAGTGTCCTCCTTCCCCAAGGCCATGGTGCTGGTCACCGCTACGGTTGTGCTGGAGGCATTTGATGGTGTGTATTTCTGTGTGTCTATGCACATAGAACGGAAATCACTATCCACTTTCTAAATTACTAATAGATTTTAGGTTACTGAGTGGTATGGTTCGGTTCTTTTGGCTGCCTCAGTCCTAAATTCCCCCTGAAAGGGGCTGAATAAGACCTTCATGTCTTGATCTTCCTCTCTTTATAGCATTGGAACATTTACATCTTGATTCAGCATAAATTATTAATAATCATAATATTGACAGTAATTAAATACTTCATGTTTGTGCTCTATTAAGATACTGCTCTGGCACCAGACCTCTATGTTCAAAACCCAAGCTTCACCCCCTTCCTTAGTCCAAATTATAATATTTATAGCATGATATAAGACTGGAGATTAGAAAAATTTGCAAGGAGAGAATATGCATTGTATAATTATAAGTTGAAATGGATTTAAAGGTGTGTAAAATACAGTGGGAAGAATCAGTTTTAATAATACATATACTTTTCTTATTAGTTTGTTATTTATAATTCAGCAGGGTTAAGTATTGTTCTGTTGCCTCTGATAAGGCTATATAAAGACACTCAAATGAAAGAGTAAAAGGTGAAAACAAACTTTTGTATAAAGCTATTTGACTTTTCCAAACTTTACATGTTGTATATCTGCAGACTAATCGCATGGCAGTTTTATTTGCTCATTTGTTTGGCTTTCTGTTTAAAAATAAAAAAAGACAAAAAAATAGTTACACTATATTCAAACATGGCAAAGCCCCTACAGGATAGATATTTTGTTCAATGCATGACACTGGACACACAACGGTGAATTAAGAAACTATTAAGGAAGCACTTTTTTTTCAGTATCACTTTCTTTGGAAAAAAAAAATGTAGGTAGAATAAAATTAATTGAGAAACTCAGATAGTGTAATGAAATTATTTCTTTCTGCTGCTGGAGACAACACTGACTTTATTGATCTCTGGCTGGTCTGCAGTTAACAGTCCTTCATGATCCATTCAGAATATATGCTTTGCAGTGTATGTTATCAAATAAAAAATATTAATTAAGCAATTTATGATGTGCAACGTTTTCAAGCTAAAATGTGTCAATGTAAATGAGGACTGAGATGATTAAGTCTAAATTTTCCCAAATACAACAAAATACCTATTTTCCATTTGTTTTTCATGAACATATGGAATTGAGAGGCCAATTATATCACTAACTTCTTTTGAATAAACTGTTCCAACTGTGCTTTTTAACTATGTCTCAGCAAATAGATGATTTGGTTGAGTAATCTCAGCCCTTGTACTGCCCCCCTTGAAAACTTATTTCGGAATGATTAAAAAAAGACTTTTCAAGGACTGGAGAATTTCACAGATTCATGGAGTGGTTTGGATTGGAAGGGGCATTCAAAGATCATCTAGTTCCAAATGCCCTGCCACAGGCAGGAACATCTCACTAGACCAGTTTGCCAACCTGGCCTTGAACACTTCCAGAGATGGGGCATCCACAACTTCTCTGGGCAACCTCTTCCAGTGCCTCACACCCCCTTCATAAAAATCTTCCTCCTTATGTCCAGTCTAAATCTACCCTCTTTCAGTTTAAAACCTTTGCCCCTTGTCCTGTCACTACAGGCTCTGGTAAAAAGTCTTTCTCAATCTGTAGCGATAGGACAAGGGGTAATAGTTTTAAACTGAAAGAGGGTAGATTTACATTAGATATTAGGAAGAAAGTCTTTACTGTGAGGGTCATGATCACCTCCCCTGTGTTCCATATGTTTTGTCATGTCTTCTGAACAGTTTATAGCCATCAATTACAACATTCCAGTTGTGCGATTCGTCCCACCACATCTCAGAGATCATAGCTTTCTGGTTGCACAGTGGCTTCCAGCTCTGCCTGCTTGTTACCCATGCTGCATGCATTAGTAAAGATGCACTTCAGCTGGGCTATTGATCATGTCACCTTTTTAGAGGAACATGACCTAATTCCTTTGAGACACTTCACAGGTGTTTCGCTGTTGGTTCCTAATGCATCAGCAGCCCCGGCTCTTCTGTTTTGTAAAGCAAAATCTGTAAAGCAGATCCACTGAGTGATCTGGGATGGGAGTTGTCATGTGCCATCCCTGTTTGTCCAGTACTTTCTATCCAAACACAGTAAGAGGAATGAATCATCTAGTCAGCTCATTATAAAGATCTGAAGATCTACCAGGCTGAGAATCGAAGGAAGTTATTACACAGCAATGAGTGAAGGAATAAACTCTTTGAACTGGATCAAGACTTGAAATAAGTATTTAACCAGGCTGTAAGGAACATATCTTGGTGGTGCACCTTTATGCAGTAACTTCTCAGAAGCAGACACCAATAACCATTCACACATTTTAACAATAGTAACACCAGGTCGCAATCAAGCTCAGAGCTCCACTGTGTAAACACATAGTAACTAGTAGTTGACCATATGGAGTAGGCGTTATCAAAGTAAAAGACAACACTGTGTGTCCCTGTCTTGCATATGTTCAAGGTTACAATGCAAGTGAGCCAAGAATTTAATCCAGTTCCCAAATTTCTGAATCCCAAGCAAGCTCTTTAATTATTGCAAAAGTAAACCTTCCTATGCCTATGCAGACATCTGAGCAGATAATTAGAAAAAGGAAGAACAGAACATAACAGCTTCTTCTGATATTTTTAAAGTTCACCTCCTTTATCCTAGACAATTGAGAAAAGTAGTAACTCAATCCATAATTGGTAGGTTGTGCCATTCATATCACATCTAAATTATATTTTACAGCAAGTAGGGTTTTGTTGTTTTGTTTTGTTATTCTTTAAAAAAAAAAGTCTAAAATATCTTAAGTACTGCTTCTGATATATTCAACAAGGAAGTGCAGTCCATACTGAAAAGATGCACTCAGATTTGCATATAGATGTTTCAACTCCCTTTCCTCCTGACACCACATGCTGTGCATGCACAATATTGAAATTTAACAGTAATATGCCAAAGCATTACATTCCCCAGTAATTCCTTTGCAACAGTGAGATTTGTCTACTTACTTCTTTGGCATAAATCTCTGGCATTAACATTTGTTATAACAAAAGAAGCAGCAAGAAAAGAGCCAGTTTGAGCCTCCAAACATCATGCATTTCCAATATGGAGCGAACTTATTTCTAACTCATTAGAACTGACATGGTGTGCAGGATCTGAAGGATGTGTTTGCAAATGACATTCTCTGAAAGTTGAATTTGTAATAAAAGTTATTTATGAACTTGCCGCAGCAGAACAGCTCTTGTAGTAGCATGAACTGTATTCTCAGTCAAAAAATTTCACTGATATAGTTCTCCAGAAGAAGCCTCTCTAATGTAAATGCCTTTGTCAGCATGGGGGGCAGGAAAGAAGGAACATGACAAACAGGAGCTTTCAGTTATCATAGCCCTCAAGAAAAATGTGGAAGGCAGAAGGGTTTTTACACACACAGTCAACAAAAAGAAACTAAGACTCAAGCATGAAAATCCCATGAAGATGTTGCATACCTAACTGCAATAGAGCAATTCTAAAATAAAAGGCAGGTGGAAATCCTAAATTTAGGGTCAGAAGAAATAGATACACCAACACTATGCTTTAGTACTTATGCTAAAACCTACAGAAACACATAGGTAAGAATTCATTGACTATTTACATCAGATGTGACAAAGGTTATTGCATTAGATTGTCATTTTCTCATTCATCCATTGATTTGGTTTGACTGCTACGCAGTTCAGTTTAGTGGAGCCCCCATTCCACTTGTTCATTTCTAAAACCAAAGGCATCACCATTCAGTACTGTAAAGATTTTGTAATTTTGTGTCCTGGTGTCAGCTGGGATAGAGTTAATTTTCTTTCCAGTAGCTCGTATAGTGCTGTGTTTTGGATTTAGTATGAGAATAATGTTGCTTAACACACTGATGTATTTAGTTGTTGCCAGGTAGTTGTAGTGTCTACACTAAGCCAAGGACTTTTCAGCTTCCCACACCCTGCCAGGTGCACAGGAAGCTGGGAGAGCACAGCCAGGACAGCTGGCCCAGGCTGCCCACAGGGATGTTCCCTGCCACACAGTGTCATGCTCCATATATGCCTGGGGAAGCTATCCAGCAGGTGGGATTGCTGCTCAGAAACAGACTGGGCATTGGGTTGGGTTTTTTTCTGTGTATGGTAGGCAATTGCATTTGTGCATCACTTGGGTTTTATATATATATACCTATATTAAAAAATATTATTACTGTTATTACTATTCTTTTCCTTTGTTATCCTATTAAACTGTCCTTATCTCAACCCACAAGATTTTTTTTTCCCTTCTCCTCCCCATCCCCTTGGGGGGATGAAGGGGTGAGCAAGCGGCTGTGTGGTGCTTAGTTACTGGCTGGGGTTAAACCACGACATTTTGCTTAGTTCCAGCAAAGAGAAAAAGAAAAGTTTTCCAAAATGCATCCTAACTAACATTTGCCTGCAAGAAATTTAGAGCCAACTTTCCTATTGGTCTTCAATGGAAAAACTAGCACAAGCATTGTACATTAAAACTACATGTAATGACAACTGTGGGCAGTTACTGCTTACTCTTGTTTATAGGGTAACATCACCAAGTCTATCAGAAACATAATTAATCACAGACACCAACAGGATTAAACCTCTCCTCCTTCCAGCTTCCACTTTTTGCTTTAATCTCTGCAAGCCAAACCCATCCTATTATTATAACAACAACTCTGATTGTTCGGATCAGCTCCATTTATTTTTCAGGGGGAAAGACAGTAGGGAGATTCTCTCTCCCAAATTTCAGATAGTTTTCTTTTATTAAGATGGTTTGATTTGCAAAGGTTTGTGACTCCCTGGTTCTGACTCTCAGTTTATAAAGCCAATGATTTAAGAGCATTCTAGAAAGCAAAGCAAGAGAGCAAGTTGATGTATTTGCTAGCAGAAGGGCCCCAGGGAAGCTATTTACTCAGCTCCAGTAAAAGGAGAAAAGTACCGAGTTCCATTTTCTTTAAATATCCCAGAGATTATCCTGGCATTCAGCTAGAATTAGAAGTGTAGTAATACTGGCTGAAGTATAACAAATAAGGTTTTGTGTTGTATTATGACAACAGGGAGTTAATTTTCACTTTTTTATGAGCTGGAATATAGTACATAGGCAGACATAATGTTGTATCTGAGACTGTCAGCTAAAACAAACTGAAGACATTAAATACAGCAGGTGATGTGGGAAACAACTGTGTATCAATATGGACAGGTAAGTATAATCTAGTGGGCTCTTTTCTATTTGTGACTTTGCAGGGACAATACACAGGCTTAGATAAAACCTTTTTTCCATTCTGTGCCTCGTGTGTAAAATTCAGATTGTGATTCCTAAACTTAGTATAACATCCCTATGTGTAGGGAAGGAAAACCAGTAAGTGGAAATTCTTGGGTTTATGTTTAGGTATTTCTTCAAATTAAACTGACCTTCTCACGATGTGAATGTCACAGCTACATTCCTTTTCTATTAATCTCTTCCCAAGAGGTATTCTTATGCACCCCTGTTTACATTAAAAAAAAAAAAAAAAATTCCAATTTTTTCCTCACAGTGTTTGTTCCTTTTCCTCCTCCCATTCTTGCTATTATTGTATTGATTTTCTGGGAAATTAATGGAATTTCTGTATCTATCTTCTCTTTACTTAACACTCTATTAGTTCCTTCATCAACTTTTTAATTTTCTGTTAGTCCTCAGCTAGTAGATCGCAGGCAGCTCACATTTTTACTTTTATTGAATACCTGCTTGAATGCAATCATAGCTTTTTACAACAAATATTTCCCAGAATCTGTTTGGCCAGATGTGCTTGATTGAAGGAATAACGTCATTTTTATATCCTTTGCAAAAATCCAATACCATAACTAATACAATCCACCTGCCCAAACCATTAACACTTTTCTAAAGGCTCATTTCTGAATGACAGTTTGCAGGACTACCCACAGTGCGTTCCCTTACCCATTAAAGAATGCTCCTCCACTAACAACATCTGCATGAATCCTGAAGGAGGGATTCAGCTAGTGGAAAGAGCAGGCTGTACCCTGCTCTCCCTTGGTTATGGAAGGGGACCCTTCCTGCAAGGCAGATGACAGGTTCTCTTTTGATTCCACAGCACTCTTACTGGCCAGTGTCCCTGGTGAACCGTATGACCCACTCAATGGCTTCCAATCCCCTAGACTCATTTAGAGATGGAAACTGTGCCTTTTTTGCTATCAAAAATATCTTGTCATCAGACTTTTTGTTACCACAATTACTGTACCTTGGTGTATGCTACTCATCAGAAATTAATATAATCTATGAATCAAAAGGTGATGAGAAATCATTTTATTACGAGACACGGTCTATTCTATCCAAAGTCAGCTCTGCATATATCTTGCCTATTATTTCATTTAGACCAAGGAAAAAGTGTTGAGTGTGACTCTCATGAGCTTTGATCCTTTCAAGATTTCAGCGTTGCTACACCAGAGGTGAAAAAAGGTAATTTTAAACATTGCCCTCTGAAAAAACTCTGTAAGACAGGTGAATGAAAACAGGACTTCTCAATGGCTTCTACACAAGATAAGAGATATATATCTGAAAAAACATATGCGTGGAGCACATTCATTGTACAGCTATGCTACACAAAATTCAAAATCATAGGCAAGACATATTATGACACACATGTTCAGTGTGATGTGAACTCACATTGGATGTCAGGTTATTTGGGTACATACCAGTACAAAAAAGCTGCAGCAAATCTGAGTAACTTTCACCTGCAACAAGACGAGCTTTATTAGCTGATTCAAAACTCTATGCAAATACATTCATATTCCTTTTAATATGATCATGAACTGAATATCCATTGAGATAAATGGTCAAAATAATTTTACACAATAATAATTATTAAAGCTTTTTATGACTCATTAATTTTTTCCCCATCATTAAACATTTTCTACTATTTATATTGTAACACAGGTATGAAATGTGTGAATGTATAAAATGATTCAAATATACTGTTTCCGAGGAGTGTCTGCTTTTTGAATAGCAGTTTGCCATTTTGACGTAGGCCCAAATAAAACAATAATGGTTCCAAAACACAAATATGTTGATTCAGCTCTTGTGCAGAAAATACCATTTAATTTTACCCTGTTCTCTTTCTTCCATAAGCTAGTGCATCCTTACCAAAATGCAACAGCCCGCGGTATCACAGAAATATGATCTGATCACAGGGAACTTGAGAAGAAAGGCAGTATGAATCATAGCTCTCAGGAAACATTATGGCAGCTTTCAAAATGAGAGATATATGTGTATTTAGAGACAGTAGTTGAATTTTTCATGCATTTTTTTTACTTCTTTAGTGCTTACTTTATGATTCACTATTTGCCATTTGCTCTTCGAGCTCCCCAGTATTATCTCTGCTCTTTACCAGTGTTTAAAAGTTATAGGCCTAAGAATATGGGCTATAATTAATATCAAATATTTAATTTAAAAAATCAAACACCCATTAATAGAAGTACTTTCATTTGTACACTAAATCAATCAATGAATGTGCTGATGGAGGTGTAGGATAATTCCTTGACTGATTCTGCAGTAAGAATTTGGTTGATGCTAAATAATTAGCAACATGTCAATTGGGGAACTGTTTTTTTCCACATCGTTTCCATCCCCGCTATTCTTGACCATTACAGAGCATGCCTCCCGTCACAGAAGCTGCCCCTCCCTGGGCCGCTCAGCTAGGGCCTGCTACCCTGTACACAAAGAGACAACCAGAACATACTCACCTAGCTGTAGAAAGCAGTTATTTACAGTTAATAATTGGTATAAAGCAATTACGTACCAGTCAATATACACGCAGCAAGTGGGGCGCAGCTCTGCCTCAGTCCACGCCAGAAGCCTGCGTGCCAGCCAGGCAGCTGTGGGCCACGTGGGAAGGGCTGAAGTGCCACCTGCCCGCAGCCCGATTCCTCCTCTGCCATTGACACCTGCCCACATCTCGTGTTTTTCCTCTGACTGCCCAAGCTACTGCCAGACCCCCTCAGTCATCCCCCCCCGTGCCTGCGAGGCTACCTTCCTGGTGGCCCGGCTCTGCTCCTGCAGGGCTGATGTGGCCCCAGCTCCGCCATGGCCGTGCGGGGCTGGGCCCTGGCCTCACCAAACCACCGGCAGCTGAGCCTGGGGGCAGCAGGGTACGTGCAGGGTGACACAGGCAGGGCAAGACATGCCGAAAACTCTAATGCACCAACAACGTTATCTTTTTCCATCCCTAATTACTACTATTTTGATCCTGAAATGGTGACAGCAACGTGTTCTCCCTTCCTCCCTGAGCACATGTGCTCTCCTTTCATATGCAGAGAGAATTAGTTGAAGGGCTTTTTTTTTTTAACCCACTTGCATGACATAGACTTATGCAGTGAATTTCAGGCAATTGGGTTTTCAAGTAGTATCATATTAAAGTACTAGACTTGTGTGGTGACTATAATAAATTCCTTCCAGTCTTCTGCTGAGTGCCTACAAGAAAAAAAACAGTTCCTGTATTACAGTCATAGAGAATGTATATTAATTTCCATTTAAAAGCAAACAGCTAAGATCCCTTTCAACCGATCCGAGGCAAATTCTGACTGGCTATGTTCACGTGCCGTCCTCAGAAAATGTTTGAATAGATACTCGGTTTCAAAGCCACATGATGAAAGATGAACATCCACAGTCGAGTTTCCATGAATATTCCAAGAGAGGCCCATTCTCCAATCCTCAAAAAGAAGGATTTCACTGAATGTCATTGCCTAGGCAAGGGCTGCTTCTACAGTTCAACAGGAACATATTTATTAACGTCATGGTACCTCATAAAATAGAGCTCTCGGCACCCTATATTGTAACTGCAATAAAAGCGACAATGTATGAGAATGCGTGCACACAAACAGCATGTGTGACTGATTGAGTTTGTCAGGGTGCTTTTACATTGCACGTAAGCACAACCAAAGGAAGATTTTGCCGTTCTCCCTAATTTTGTTTGGCACTAGTCTCTCTTTTATTCCTAAGAGACTGGTTTTAGCTTTCCCAACATAAGAGTATTTGAGGATGTCAGCAACATACAATTAAATGTGTTGATGAATTCACTATAAGCATCTTTTCTTTTTAGCTTTTCACACAGTAGTGAATTCAAGCAGATTGCTAGTCTGCTCAGATTAGAGAAAAACAGCATAAATCATTTATGTTTTACAATACTTAATACTTTTTACTGATTCATGCTCAATAATATTAAGAAGTTGCTAGATACTGATCCCCAAAGACACTGCACTGCACTGTTGATTAAAAAAAGTCTGAAGGGAAAGCCAATATTTACTACCAACAAGGCCAGGATATAAATTAGTAACATTTTAATTTGTGATGTTTAGTAAATCTTATTTCCTAGTTTATTGTCCTAAATTATATTAATTCAGTCCATTGCAAATATTCTCTATGAAAAATATAGTGTTCTCATTTTAAAACTGCAAGCTTATTGATAGTTTGCTTATTTAGGATCACATTGATGCCAAATTTTAAGTTCTTGCTTCGAAGCTCTACAGTTGTTAAAAAAATAAACTTTTGGCTTCCTCTCTCTCCCAGTCAGTCTTGAGACATTTTTTCCTGCATCATCTTCTCTGGAATCACAGAATGATGAACTATCATTAAAAAAAAAATCATGCTGAGAGAGACACTCAGCATGGAAATTTTCAGTCTGAACACTTGAGGCTTGGCAGTGTCACAAGCATTTGAAATCAGAGAAGAAATTAAGCATTTCCTTGATACAGAGAAATGACATACCTTCTAAACTAAGTCACGCATCTTTTAAACGCTAGCCACTTTTAGCCCTGGTCATTCTTTACTATGATAGCCAGGAAAATAAACATTTCTTCTCATGATATTTCAGCAAATAGAAGGAGCTAGTTGCATCAAGACCAAGTATAAAGAAATTTACTGCAAAAATATCTGGTGCTCCATGTTAAAAATGCTTAACTGTTTCACCACAGCTGAAGAGAAATTTTGCAGTCTTTGCATATAATGCTTTTTGTAGACAGTGGTCTTGTTCAAACTGTATGCAAATGTGGAAGAGAACTGATTCAAGGTCCATACAGTCTGTTCCTGCTCACCTATTTCGAGTCACCTTTGAACTTGCTTGCTAATATCAAACACATTTAAAAGAATGGCAGAAAATTAAGAGATTATTATTTTCCATGGGAATTTGCAGCTGGGTAGTGAATAGACATGCAGATTAGGAGAAACTCAGCCCTTATACAATCATTTTGACAGCTGTAAACCAGTTAATATAAAGCACACCAGCCAGTCAGTCACCTTGTACGCAGAGATGTCAATGTCCGTCTTCTCTTATGCAACAAAGCAGGAGGTTAGGTTATTCTTTGGGAAGGTTTGAACAAGGCAGACAGGATGCCAAGCTCCATTTGTTTTGCTTCTCACAAAACAACCTAACTGTATGCCATGCAATGCAGAAAGATGAACAGCACAGAAGCCAATTTCAGTGCATTTTTATCACTTTATACCTGTCTCGTTCACATCAAGAAGATATTGCATTGCACTACTTAAAGTCTCTCTGAGTCAATCAGAAATATCCCCTCTTCCCTCCCTTATTTACTAATATTTTTAATTTTTTAAATTAAAAAATATTAAACTGCCTAAATAATAAAAAATTATTAAACTGCCTATTTTATTTTTTTATTTATTAAAAGACATTTTATCTGAATAAGAGTCTTAATAACTTGATATCTTGATAACTCCCTACAGTCTTGGGAGATGGCTTCCCAGAGCTACCCCTTATTTGAAGTAAGCATGTTTCTATGGTACTTCAAGTCATGAGAAAATTAGGTTTCTGTCTACAGAAGTTGCCATAAATAACACTGAATTCACTTGCCATTCTGTCTTTCAGAATATGGATTGAAAAGAGTGCAAAGACTTTTGGGGGGAGGACATTAGTGCAGGATTTATGGGGAGAACAGAATTGTGCAGGAACAAAGCAGCAGGACGGCAGATTCAGAAAGCTGCTGTAAGCACAAAATCATTTAGTGTTGTATTCTGCACAGTCCACAGCAACTTCAGTGACTGCACAATTCAAACAGAGATAAGGGCCTCTGGACAGCTGTCAAAAGAAGTTCACACAACACTACAGGATCACAATCTATATGGTTTGTTAAGTCAGTACATGATTAGTCTGTAATACGTTCTTGTATGTCCAAGCAGCCCTTACTGGCCTGTTTCCCAGGTGTATTCAAGGATTTCTTGGCTGAGATGTGCATTCCATAGTCTTACACAGCCACACTCTCTGATCTTAAGGCTGCCCTCTTTCAAGTAAGTTTTTTGTTTATTCTTTTAAAAAAATCAGATTGTCATTCAGCTGGCAGGACTGCAGGGATATCTGCTGTGTTCAGTAAAGAAAAAGCAATCAACGTGTTTAGACTACTGATACCCTTTTATTTTCTTCAGTGCAAAACATACCTCTGCAGATGTACATATTGGAATAAGTACCTGAAAAGATAATAAAGCACCTTCTTTGTTTCCAAACTGCACCATCAACATTCTTTTGAGAGAGATGTCAAAAAATTCACTGCATAGATCAACAGTGTTAAGAATCCGGCAAAGAAAACTTATCTGGATAAGCTGCAGGAGTAATATAGTAGCAGCCTTATCAGCTTGAGCCTATGATTTCCAATTGCATGAATTTAAAGGTTACTTGCTACAGAAATGTAACTACAGATATTGACAGTTATGCAAGTCATAAATTTTAAATAGCTGGCTGCTTGCAAAGAGATATCTAGTAAAAATAAGCAGAGGCCTCTCCTACAACTTCCCCTCAGAAAATCAGACCAAATATTATTTGAGGTCTTAGATCATACCCAGCACAACATATACTTTTTTCATTCCTCAGTATCCAACATTAAGGCAAAGCAATGGCTTATGCCACTGTGCCTGCAATTCCCAAGAGATAACTAAACAAGATATAGTAATATATTTGTAGTTCATGTTAATCCATTGTAATGGATTTATAATATACTATAATCTATACAAACACATTCTTACGAATTTCATTTTAAACAAAGAGTATTGATTTAATATCATCTTTAAAGGAATAGTGAAAACCCTTTTTTCCTTTCCTCTCTGACCACACTGTACTAACATCTTAGAGTAACATATATAAAAGTATTAAAGAATACATTATTATTGTAATTTCTTCCAGTTAGTCATTCCATTATGCTGGACATTCCTATGGTTGCCTTCAGCCACATACCAAATTGAAGTCCGGTAAATCCATTTAAGCTCACAAGGAAGAACAGACCAGTTGAAACAGTTGTAAACGAGTTACCATGCCAGGACCCTACCCGGGCAAAGCTTAGCAAGAGATGTGTACAGTCATCATGGGCTCAAAGATATTATCTGTGAATATTAGAAGGAACAAGACCAAAATAAGAAGAGCATGTATCAGAGGGCATTTGAAGATGCTGATACACTGTTGGGCTAAGCTTCTGTCACGGCACATTGAAAGACTTTCTGAACAAGTAAGCTGTCTGTCTCTGTTCAGAGAAACAACATTTTCACAAGGAAACAGAATTTCTTCAACAAACTTGGATTATGGGTTTCTAATCCAAGTAGGCATGAGAAGTCTAGTGCTGTCATTATGTCATTTAACAAAACAAAAATAAAAAGGAAGAGTAATTCTTGCCTAATATGTGCCCTTTTTACTTTCATTCTTGAACGAATTGCATGACTTTTGAGTATAAACAGATGGGAAATCAAATTGTACATCAACGACTTGTTAGCTCAAGCTTCCAGCAAATGGCTTATTGCAGAAGTATGTCATAAACTAAGAGAATTTGGATACTGCTTGCTTTATCCTTTATCCTTGCTCTGCTTTAACCTGACAAAAAGCTCTTTGCCATCAAACACCAACAAAATTAGACCCCTCACCTGAAGAATATCCACATGACTAAATACACTGTGGATTTGAAACAATTCTTTTAATCTTTTTAAATACTATCTTTTCAGACTGCAACAAAACAGAAGCATGGATTTCTGAAATGCTGTATGAAGAGATAAATGCATGTGAATGGCTTCTTACCATGCTAACATCAGCTATAAATTGTTGGAAAGACTTTAGATATTCAGTTCCTCTCTTCTCCCTCACCAGCTTTATAATTTCATTCTATTTTTAATTTGCAGCAATATAAAGAAGAAAAAAATATGCCCTTATATCTGTAAAACCCTACTAATGTTAGCTGATATAGAAGATGAAGAATGCAACATAAAGGCAATACTAGTGGGATTTCGGAGAAGGTGAAATAGAGATAAAAATAATTAAGAAAGTTTGGGACTTTTTCCTCTTAAATTTGTGAAGTATATGAAGAAAGAGACTTACATATCTAGTATTTTTAGTAAAGAGAACAAATTACACCCCACTTCAGACACTGAGCCTAATCCAATCATGACTGTGATATCAGCAAGGACCGTAAACTTTTCCTTTCTTTTTAAGCAATAAACCAACAAATTTTGAGACTTGATGATATTTGTAAAATGGTTTCTATAAGCAGCTCTGTTTCAAACATCTACAGTCATGCTCTGAAACTCTTAACAATTGCAAAACACTAAAATATGAAACCACAACTTTTCAAAAAGTTTCAAATCCTATTGAAAGACTTGGAACTGCAATCTTACTTTAGTAAGCATATAGGTAATCTTACCTTAGCTCTCTTCTTCTCCCAGGGAAGATGCCAGAGGGAAGAGAAATACTGACCCAGAGTGTGTCTGCTCATTCCTTCCTCTCCTTCCTCCCAACCCAGCTGGTGTCCTATAAAGGAACTCTCATATATGACAATAGCTCTGTTCCTTTACCTTGATTTTTTTTAGCCGCCCATAGTCATGGACCAACAGATTACCACTCTGGGCAGTGAGCATGATATACTAATATACCATGAGATGTTTAAAGCATTGCCAGCTGTCAGAACAGTGAAGGGTTGGAGTTCAGACTTAACCTACTGCAAGAGACCTTCTCAACTTTTCACACCACTTGCCTGTAACCTCCAGAATTATATGGGTTTTGGAGGTTTTATGTTTGGTTTTAGCCTAATTTTCTTCCCTCTTCATAAATCTTCAACTGATTTCCTGGAAGTCTCACTCTGCACCTGAGATGATACATGAAACATGGGGATTATATTTTAACTAGTCCAGAACTGCTAGGGAGAAGATTGGATTCATGTTCCATTTCTGAAGAAGCAGGTGACACCTGGTCACACCACCCCTCCAGAGTAACTGTTTCTAAAGCACATTTATGTCTAACAGGTTAGTACTATACATATATTGATTCCCCAACATAACCAAATTAATGGATATACCCCTAAGTATGTGGAAATATTCTGTAATACTAAATTACTTACATAAAGAAAGCCTCATCCTGTTATAAAGACTACTTAAAACTGGCTTATAACATAATTGTACCTTGTCCTCTTTTTACTTTAATGCTCACTGGGCTCACACTTTACAGCTAGCATATAAAAGGTACTTTTCCAGTATATTACAATGGAAGAGAAGCTGTTAAATAAAATGAAAAAAAAACTTTTCTGAATATGTGTGTTCATTTTGTTATTCTTTGCCTACATACTATCAAGTAAATAGAACAGACATTAGCAAAAGCAGTACAGATTTTATTGAAGCAGCAGCCTGTAGTGCTTTAGATTTATAGTTCTGGCTGAAAACATCAAGTGACCTTACACTTGACTAGAAAAAACACCAAAAAAAAAAAAAAATCAAGCATGTTTTTCAGTGAATTTGTGAAAGTAATCTCATACTTATCTCTTGTGCATCTTTTTCACGTGAAGAAAAAAAAAGTTGAAATAGCTCTTGGCCAATCAAAAGCATTGTAAAACTTCATGAATTCAAAAACTTCCTAAAAGAAACAAGAAATAATAAACCCTTTTCAAAGACTTACTATATAACATTGAGAAAAAGTTTTATTTGTATTCATCTTGAAGGGGTTTTTAATATATTTTAAACATCACTTAAAATGCAGATGGTCTTAGAAATCAATCACCTAAATTAATAATTATTTTTTATTTCAAGTAAGATGTAGAGACATCCAAACAGGGATTTGGAAGCAGTATGCCATGACCTGACTTTGGACACATCTTATTCAAATTGGAGATGTATTATTTCCTTCCTCACCTGTAAACCTCACTTGTCCCCACTTGCTTGGAAGAAATGCATTTCCTTTGGCTAAGTTAAATATTTGAACAGTGGTGTTTTCAGAAAAGAGAAGACAAGGATGTTATAGGCATGACTGCAGAGAACGATAAAGGTTGATAGGGCAGGTGACAGACTACAGAGCTGCATGTAAAACATGGTGGAAAATAATAACAGGGATAATAAGAGTCCTCTTAAATATCCAGGTAATCTTCCAACATTATTGCTAGTAAAAGATTTTTTTTCTTGTGTGTTGGGTTTGCGTGGCAAGGTTTTGGTAGCGGGGGGGCTACAGGGGTGGCTTCTGTGAGAAGCTGCTAGAAGCTCCTCCTGTGTCTGACAGAGCCAATGCCAGCCGGCTCCAAGATGGGCCCACCGCTGGCCAAGGCCAAGCCCATCAGTGCCTCTGTGATAACATATTTAAGAAGGAAAAAAAAAACAGTTAGAGAGAGCTTTTGCAGCCAGAGAGAGGAGTGAGAAGATGTAAGAAACCCTGCAGACACCAAGGTCAGTGCAGAAGGAGGGGCAGGAGGTGCTCCAGGCGCCGGAGCAGAGATCCCCCTGCAGCCCGTGGTGAAGGCCATGGTGAAGCAGGCTGTCCCCCTGCAGTCCATGGAGGAAGGATGAGGGGGTGTAGAGATTCCACCTGCAGCCCGTGGAGGACCCCACACCGGAGCAGGTGGAGGCACCTGAAGGAGGCTGTGGCCCGTGGGAAGCCCACGCTGGAGCAAGTTCCTGGCCGGACCTGTGGACCTGTGGAGAGGGGAGCCCACGCCAGGGCAGGTTTGCTGGCAGGACTTGTGACCCCATGGGGGACCCACGCTGGAGCAGTCTGGTCCTGAAGGTCCGCACCCCATGGAAGAGACCCACACTGGAGCAGTTGGTGAAGGACTGTAGCCCGTGGGAGAGACTCACGTTGGAGAAGTTCGTGAAGGACTGTCTCCCGTGAGAGGGACTCCATGCTGGAGCAAGGAAACAATGAGAGGAGTCCTCCCCCTGAGGATGAAGAAGCGGCAGAAACACCATGAGATGAACTGACCATAACCCTCATTCCCCGTCCCCCTGTGCTGCTGAGTGGGGGCGGAGGTTGAAGCCGGGAGTGAAGTTGAGCCCGGGAAGATGGGAGGGGTGGGGGGAAGTGTTTTAAGAGTTGATTTTATTTTCTCATTCCTCTACTCTGTTTTGCCTAGTAATAAATTAGATGAATTCCCTCTCTAAGTTCAGTCTGTTTTGCTCGTGCCAACAATTAGTGAGTGATCTCTCCCTGTCCTTATCTCGACCCATGAGCTCTTCATTATACTTTTTTCTCCCGTCTAGTGAATGAGGGGAGTGATAGAGCAGCTCTGGTGGGCACCTGGCCCCCAGGCAGGGTCAACCCACCACATCTTGAAACAGCTAAAAAGACTCCAATTCCAATGAGCCTTAGCATACCATCTGCCAGTCTTGATATTTCAAAATCTTCCTCACATATTTTTTATAATTGACAGAATAGGACTTTACAAACCAAGAGAGAGCCAGAAAAAATAATTTATGACCTAATCGTGCCCTTGCAATCTACTTGTAATCACTGCCCATGCCCTACATTTTTCTCCTCCCTTCCTAATGGTATGTGCAGCCCTATTCCAAACCACAAATATTTCTGTAAATCAAATTTCAGTAGCTATATTGCTTATTTTTCCTATCTAATCCCATATGTTGGGAATCAAAGAGTTACAAGGATTAGAAGTTAGAGACCCACACAGATATGTACAAAATCAGACTTTAGGACACAGTTTTCTTTTTTTACATCCTGTCACTTTGGAAATATGCTTTTTTTCTTTCTCATACTGACCATAAAAGGTGAAGATAATGTTCAACACGTTAAACTCACAGGAGTAAGAGCTAATACAGCTGCATTAAATCATCAGAACACCTTTGTTCTGATCACATTTTTGTGTGCTGTCGATGACAATTGATAGGCACACAGAGTCACCAGAGAAATAGTTACGTATTTTAAGACTGTACAGTACTAGTAGGTTAGAACTGTCAACTAAACCTTCCTAAGTTATATTTCATGATAACAGGGCAACCCAAGAGTGCTCTACAGTGTTTATGGGTTACCTCTTACTGTGTTGGTCTACTTTCAGCCTGCTGAGTATGTTCATAGTCTGTTGGAACAATGAAAAAGGAAAAGATACTGCCCTTTTGTTCGATAACTTCTTTGGAAGCACAATTTCACATTTTTTTGTCCCTTTTAAAATACAGACAAAATGCTGGCAGATTTCTCTCTGTATAATATAAATCCTTCAAAAAAAAAGTATGCTAAAACATACAACATGCTAACTTGTGCTGCATAATATATCAGGTTTCAAGCAGAACAGAATTAAAAAACAAAAAAGCCAATCAAAAATTAAAATTTACAATTATGTTTGCTAGAACAATCAGAAAAGTACAATTAGAAGTTATGAACAACTTAGCATTATGTTTCATTCTATTACAACATGGTTGCAAATCTGTGTTTGAACAAAAATCCCATAGAGATACCACCAGATGAAAATCTCCCTCCCACATTTATAATAGCATGTACATTCAGTTCAAATTCACAGACACAGATGACTACATGGTATTTAAAAGAGTGAGGAAAAGGAATAGCAAATCACATACTCTGCCCCCAACAATGTCAGTCTGCTACCTACTGTGAATTCTTGAAGACTTGTACCCCAAATTGCATTAAACACATCAAACGTACCAGCTGCTGAATCCTTCCTGTGCCTTTTATTCTCTAAAGATACAAGTGAGCTATGTGATGCCCTTATACTTTGCCCTATCCTCCCCAATTGAATGTTCTCTAGATTGGGCCACTGAGAATTTGTAACCAAAAATGAAACCTGTCATTCTTCTTGAAAGGAAAAAGTTCATCAGTTTTTAATCAACTCTGCTCAAAATAATCAAAAGTAAAATGGACCTCAGGTCTGAAAATTTTTGATGCTTTCCTGTAGAAAATTATTAATTTGCCATTCTAAGTGACTTGCCAAACAAAGAACATTTATTTATTGGAGCTTGATTGCTAAGGAAATTATGCCAATGTGATTACACTAAAGCACTGCTGCCTCTCTGCATTCATGAAAATCCTTGAATAACTTTTGAGACAGTTGATGACTGCAAACAGATTTGACAAAAGCAGAAAGGAGACCCAATGGCTATCAAGATCTTGCAACTTTATGGAAATGAGCTACTGCTAAAGTGGGGAACCCTATACAATTCCTGACTGCAAAAAAAACATTATTTGCAGGTCCCATCTTCTTAGACTGCAAAGCCAAAGGAGCCCTTATGCAGCATTAACTCACTTATTCTTGTGTCCCAGGGCCTGACAATTTTAAGATTTTTAAATGTGGAGCAAAAAAGGGGGTGGGGTGGTGGTGGTGGCTTGGGTTTTTTATTTTTTGTTAGCATATAGAAATTAATATCCTGTCTTACTGAGAACCATTTAAAATGTCATTTTACTGTAAATTCCAGTGTTTTGCTCTGTTTAGAAACAGATGAAGAATGTGAAATACCAGAATTTCCTCTAAATAAGTGAGGAGAAAAACCAGGCCACATTCTGGTCTTAATTTAGGGTTACATAAAAGCTGACAAGAGGAAACAATTTTAAAACATCCTTAGGCAGTTACAGCTGGTGGGAACCCCGTTCTTGCATTCATAGCAGCTCATCTGACCCAAGTCAGCTCAAAGAACTGAGGGAGTACAGAGGTAACATAAAGCCAGATATAACTCGAGACCTCCTCCACCACGTCATGGCTGCAATATGTTTGTGATGAATGAGACAGCTGCAGCTCTGTCTGGCATCTACTCTGACATGTTTAAAAGCAGTAATAGCATTAATAGTGAAGATTAGAAGTATTCAGAATCATTAATGCCTGACAAGTTGGATCATAAGTTGCTCCCACATCCTAAGGCGCTATAACAACTATGTCAATCAAAGAGTGAATATTTAATACATCAGCTAAGAATTGACATTTGTTTTAATTTGAAAGCAAGCTCTCAGCATTTAAAGCTGTCAACACATTGTGCTAAGAAAAATCTTGAAGAATTAGCTCAGTGTCTCCACTTTCAAAGCACAGAATCATTAAGGCTGGAATGGACCTCTAGAAATCTTCCAGCCCAAACACTCTGCTCAAGTAGAGTAAGCTAAAGCAGGTTGCCTAGTACCATGTCCAGTCAGGTTTTCAGCATCTCCATGTATGGAGAAGCCACAAACTCTCTGGGCAACCTGTTGCAGCATTTGGCAATGTCACACTGAAACACCATCTTGTCACACACCATCTTGTTCTTATTCCATCCTGTTCATATGGGATATAATGGTTTTTAACCTGGCTCCCTCTTCATTTCTTCCCATCAGGTATTTAAACACATTAATAACATCCCCCACCTGAGCCTTCTTTTCTCCAGGCTAAACAGTTCCACTTCTCTCAGCCTCTCCAGAAAGATGCTCTAATCCCTGAACCATCTTTGTGGCCCTCCACTGGAGTTGCTCCAGTGAGACCACATGGGTTTTGTGCTGAGGAGTCAAGAACCAGACCCAGCACCCCAGGTGTGACCTCCCTAGGGCTGAGCAGATGGGAAGGTTCCCCTCTCTCAACCTGCTGGCAACACCCCTCCTCATGCAGCCAAGGATGCTGTAATCATTCTTCAGAGTTCATCACAGTTCAGTTCTTTTCTGATGCCTGTTCAAGAATCTAGAGTGGAAAATAAAACTGTTCCTTCAATAAAAATAAAATCACACTTTTTATATGTTCAGACACAGTGACCATTTATTTAGTAGAATATACTTTGTGCACCACATACTGAAGGTTTGCTGCTATAAAACGCAGCACGGGGGTCCCATGTTCTACTTTAAAACATAACAACTTCACTGTGTTCCAGCAGTGAACATATCACATCGAGAGAGCAGCAGCCATACTACATCCAGACAGCCGCAGCCACCATGCAGTTCCTTACAACACAAGAAAAACTAAAGTTTCAGACCAACTAATGCATCTATATTATCTAATGACACACGAGTGGGTTTTTTTGGGGGGAGGTGCAATTACGTCTATACTTCAAGACTTTTAATAACTGATACAACTTAATCTGAATAATTTTAGGCCAATTATTACAGAAACATTTTGTATCACCAAAATGGTTGTAGGTATATTATTAGCACAAAGCCCCATCCCATTGCAATGCTAATAAGAGAAATTCTTCTTCCCAGATTTGGCACATGGTACATATATATATATATATATATATATATGTGAGGGATAAAGCTGTGTGAGGAACAGGAAAGGCTGGATTGATTGACTTGCTGGAAATTCTGCTTTCCTTTATAAGGCTTCTCACAAAGGTAAATCATGAGTGATCCCATAATTCTGAGTTGAAAAGCTCAGCACTGCTCACCTGAATGAAAATTAAAACCTCCCTTTTTCTTTTTTTTTTCCTAGACACTAGATGCCACTAGTAAAGTATCTGCTTCAGTGCTGTCCTTCCCATCATAAATGCATCAGAGCAGTGGAAGAGTAAGATTTTTATTAGAGTAAGATTCTTTCATTCACAGCTAAAGAATAGAATAACTTCTGCGAGGCCTTAAAATGATATCATAAGTATTTGACCTACATAAGGGAAGGCAGACACGAATCAACGTTTGTTTTTTTTTTTTTAAGTTTAATCTTACACATAGTTACTTGAGGTACCTTGGTTGTTTGTTTATTTTTTAATTTGAGAGACAAGAAACTTTTAGAATAGTTCATACATTCATGACTGGAGAGAGATTTTTGTGGAAATTTCAGGTGACAGATCACACAGCCAATAAACAGTTACGGAATTGCTAGCTATAATGAAGATTTCTCAAGTGAGTTGTGAGTAATGTAATGCCTGCATCAATATTCAATGTAAAAATCACCAGAATTACATTATTGATTTGACTAAATTTACTGCTATTCTGATGATTCCGATCCATTGCTTTTGAAAACAATTTTAAATTAATAGCAAAGATATATTTTGTAATATGCTTCTGGGAGATTACTGTGCTTCTCAGCTGGTTAAATCCACTCAGCCTTCAGTGTGGGGCTGCAAACACTTCTAAATTGTGTAGCAGTCTCCCAAAGAAATCATCAAGAGTCATGTCTTATTGCTTTCATAAAATGTGGTTTACACCTCTCTGAGTAATTGAATTTTGCTAGAGTTATGGGCAGGCTGCATATTTGTGTGCACCAAAATACTATGCAGCCCTTGGGGAAAAGCAGTTCTTTCTATTGTATGAAGTCTAATCAGAGATTACTATGTGAAATTTATGCTGGACATTTTTCACTATAAAATGTTAATTAACAAGGAGATGAGTTTGTCTAGGAGAAAGAAAAGTCCTAGAGTTATAACTGCTCTTAGAGAAGTTTGGAAAGGCTTCTTGTGTATTATATAAATATTAAGTCTCTAATATATTCTATTACCAGTATAAGTATAAAACAACTCACTCTACTGCCAAAAAAAAAAAAATACAGTTCCTACAGTTAGGTCAGAATCTGACACCTGATGAAGATCACAAATGAAGAATGAATCATGCCAAGTGCATTAGAGGGGTTTTCCCTAATGTGGATAAATACTAAAAACTAAAGAAACCATCAAATTATTCACAGCTATGCACAAACAAACATATTTGGAAGCAGAACGAGCAAAAGGTATGTAGATAGGTAGGTCGATCGATGGACAGATATCCACAGGCACAGGTGTAAGAATGAACTAACAAGCAAACCGGAAAGCTTGATCACACATGGTAAGGAGAACAGGTAGAGGACTGAAATTAGTCAGCCTATGACACTCAGCAGTCTATACCTATCAACGAACTTCTGCTCACTGACTTTATTGGGCTATAGGGAAAAACCTCAGTTCACTAATTTTTTCTCCCCAGACTGTGGAAATAACAACACAGCACAATTTTTGCTTGATGCTTAATACTTTTGGCACAAGAGGGAGAGAACTGAATTATTCACAGAAAACAGAAACAGCACAAAGTCAGTTGTACGAAACAAGCCAGCATCATATCTCCCCTTGTGAATACAGTGCATGTTTAAACTAACAAAGTCATCGAGTTACTTAATTCTCTGTCTCATTTTCATTAGTCCTGTTTTGCTTCTCTAAGAGTCCTGGCAGGTCATTAAAGAAAGTACTATTCAGCAAATAAATAGTGTAAAAAGCCACAATATAATTTCTTAAGTTTTAAGTGTAATCAAGACTGTCATGCTTAAAAATGTTTATATTGCTACGTATATTCCAGGAAAATCTTATCATTTCATATATGTCAGCATCATTGATCTTAAGATCACCTTGAACATTGCATTTCCTCACCCGTAGAGACCAACGCTGCTTGGAAAGCTGATGCTGCTGTTTAACACTTGGTGACAAGGGACCGGTTTGGTAAATCTTGCCGCAGCACAGCTCTCAGCCACATCACTAGCAAAGATCTAGCAAACCTTTTTATATCCTAGATGTTTTGTAACATAACAGCAGTATTGTCAGGCCAACTCTTCCTCCTCACAGTCTTCAGGACAGTGGTATTGAAGACAGCTCTTCTGAGAGTTTCCATTCCCAGCGGCTATTCCCAAGCCAGCTAGATATAAGCAAGCAGCACTCCTACCTGTCACGAGACCAGGTCCCACTTCCCAGAGAGTAAAACAATCTCTGCAGCACCAGAATCCACTGGAAAATCTAAGGACATGAGTTTGTTTAGTAACAATTTATTAGAGACAATAAATAAACATTTCACATTGCCCTCAAAACCTTAACAAGTATGACACCTAGATGAGTAGACTGTATGACTGACTTGCAGACTGCTGAAGAAATGCAGTCATCTACTTTGATCACAATGCTTGAATAAAAGCCGTTTGCATGCTATGGAAATTTTCAAAATCTCCTCTTTGTTCCAGTAAAGCCAAGACAGGACGTGAAAGTACTCTTCCAACTTGTTGCCCAGTCACTTTTTGTGACCAGAAAACACATTAGCATCTATCAGAAAGTATAATACTTTAGATACTCTACTTTGATAGTACTTTATAATAACACTTTAATACTTTAATTCCTCTGTCACCACTCTGTCTTTCCTAAAGAAGCACATGAAGAACCACTGGAGCAGGTTGCAAGCAGATACACAATTTTGTAGTTTTCAGTTTCTCCTTATGAAATCAAGATTAAATGATTCACTGATATTTAAATAAAAATCATGAGAAAGGTATCGATATAAGTACCTTTATTTGCATGAACTGTGGCTCTGTTTAAAGACATCTGAGGTTGATGAAAAATGATGTAACAGTTTGATAATTTACAGATAATGAAGGGAAAACCATTCTTTTTTTGTTTTTTTTTTGTTTGTTTGTTTGGTGGGGTTTTTTGGGTTTTTTGTTGGTTTTTTTTTTTAACACTAAAGTGAGATGCTGCAAGAAGCACAGAAATTATGTGCTGGGGACCTAAGTGAGACAAGGGGCCCTTTCTGCCAGGCAGAAAAAGCTGAATGCCAAACCAGACATGCTGGGCAAAGGCCAAAGCAGGAATGGTGGCACAGGGAAGGGAAAAGACCAACCCAAATGCCGCATGTCAGACCAATGACAAGAACCGGCCCCACCACCCGAGACCCCACAGGGTGCTCTTTTCAGTGGTGCATGAGGAACTACCCCCTGCCTCAGCTTCCCTGGACATCTCTTTATCTGCCTGGATATTCTGTTTGGGTAGAATGAAGCCAGGTTTGGTTGCTGTAGGTTTCTCTGGGGCTTCTTTTTGGCAGGGAGGTAGCTTTTAGCATTTGCCTGAGATTTCCCAGTGCCTGGCATTTTGGTTAGAATCGATGCGCAGGCAGAGAACCCAGATCGTCAGGGAAATTTCTAGGTCACGTGAAAGGCTAATGTTTCCAGGAAGCATCGGACGAGACTTTTTTCTTACCTATGTGAATAAACTCATGTGAATCAAGAAAACATTTAAGAATATTCATGCAAAAAGCTATAAAGAAACAAAATATTCAATATGAATGAGTTTATAGAAGCAGAATGCATCAAATTGACACTGTCTTGAGTCTCGGACAGCAGAGAGTACATTATGCCCATGCAGAGCCCAGGTATGCGTAGCAATAACAAGTCTACAAGCTCAGATAACTGCACTATGAGTGTCCATTTGGAGAAGCACTTGAAGAAAAACTAGCTACCCATTTCTACAACTGAATATATTGAGACATTGGCTCTTAAATTCCGTTTGCTTTCTAACAGTTGCATCTATCGTGATGCCCTAAGGAAATATGAAACTATCTTTTAGGTGCACTGATCTCACGCAGAGGAAACCTGGAAAGCAGCCTCAGGCAGTGGCAAAAAATTTATCCTTCACAATAACCTGATCAGTAAGACATATCGAAGGAAAGAGCACACAATAATTTTTACTAATTCCCCTTTTTTACAGCCCTTGCATAATAGTGCCAGTTTCAAAATGTCAGCCACAGTAACACCTGTCCTTCCACAAAATATCTGTAGCTTTTAGGTGTGTCATAAAGTGAGTATGTAAAGCAGTCAAAAACTTTACAAAACATGCACAATTCCAGTTGCTGCATGAAAAATTCACTGCTAACAATGTGGTAGTAACATTGCATATCTCTGCATATTCTCAAATAGGAGGAAATATTAATTTGCAAAGTTAGAACCCCATCCTCTTTTCAAGGCAATTAACATTATAGAAGTGAAAATGCAGTGGTCTTTGTTATTCATGCAGCAGGGCTGGTTAAAATCTCAGTTTATTTTACCCCCTGCATAGTCTTCAATTCAGCTGTATATTTTTCTATAAATTGTATTTCAATTTTTAAGGATAAAGATTAAGTCCATGGATCTCTGTTTTCCTCTCTGAAGTCTGCATTTGAAATTCAACCTTAAAAAACACCTTCTGAATGTGTGATCACATCTATTAATTCTACTGCTGAGTCTTGCCATTCTTTGGCAACATGGTTCGTTACAATTTGAGGGTCATGTTATGCTCATATTTACATTGAGGTACATCTGGAACAACCTGGAGCTGCAGAATAAACATGATGTAGATGACAAAGGAGGTTTTCTATTAAAAATGCTTTTAGAATAAATCTGGGGATAGAATAAGGACTAAAACATAATGCTGAATTGGAAGATCAATTTCATTGCTTTGGGCTGAAACCAGAGAAGTCTAACCAAATATATAGCGCACCCCCGTGCTGAGCTGCATTAAGCCGTATTTGTTATTTGATTAGAGCTCCAGAGCCAGATTCTGATCCGTGCCCCAGCCAGTGCCAATCCTGCTTCCAAAGAGACGCACACCTTCCCACCATTTGAGCCAGGGACAAGGAGGGGAACGCCTCCCATCCTGCCCAAAACCATGCAAGAGGGTTCCAGTTTGAAATTACTTACCCTCACCAGACAACTACGTAGATCAACCCCTCTCCTTGTCAGCTTTGCCAGTTTACCCAAACTTTTTGTGTCCCTGCTTAACTTTTAAAGTTGCCTCAGTGCTGAATTTTCCCTCTGGCAGTGCCAGTGCCTCATTTTTCTCTTAAAACTATGGTGCATATTTTTTTCTTTCACAGAGCTCAACTGTGGATCATTTTAGACTTAGGCTGAACTGAATAGGCTTACACGATGAAGTCGCTTTCAGGCGCCTAAGGATTTGTAGAAGATAAGGTGCTCACCCACCAAAACCCATGTTTCCAGCAAAAGAGGGTGTTATTACTAACATTTCCTCTCCCGTGGGCTTGCCAGAGCCCTCTGTCTCAATCGGTATCTATTCGACTCCTCTCTAGGTGCTTCTAGGACACTGCTGCCTTGGGATGCCCACTATATACAAATATACGGCACAAATACATGCAGCAAGAGTGGCAAGGTGCAACAGGCTTGTGGACAGCCCTTTGAAGAGCGCAGAGGGGACAAGAGCAGGCCTTGCAGGGAGTTTTCCTTTGTCACTCCTCTTTCTAACACTCAAACAGTCACAGCTTGGCCCTTCTAAGGTCAACATCTCACACTCTCGTGCTCAGGACATATCACAGTTTCGTTACCATCTAACAAATGTGGTCTTCTGATCCCAAACATCAGCTGAACCACAAAGTTTTGCTTTAAAAAAAGTAGCACCTTTTTTGAATGTACCCAGAAAGAGATTTCACTTCCAGAACTGCTGGACTTCAGGTAAATTTTTTATTTCTGTGAAGAAGAAACTTTTATTCAGTCATCTCTAAGCAGTTCTACAGCAAGAAGCTAGGAGAGCAAGAGGAACACAGAAACATGTGAGAAGATAAGAATATTTTGTGGATTAGTTCCAATACACATAGAAGTTGATGACCATTTATAACAAACATAAGTGAATCTCCCCGGACCTATTGCAGGGCATTCATAAATCAAAAACCTAAGATGGCTTTCTGCAGTTACAGCTACTTACATTTTGTCACTATGAATTGCAAACATGATCCAGCTATGGAGCCCAATTTTCAGATAGATAGAACCCAATGTGTATAAAAAAAAAAAAAAGCAATTAAAAAGAAATAAAATCTTTCCACAATTTATTTTTTAGAGCATTTTCCTGAAAATATGAGTATCTCAGTGTGGAAATAGTGTGTCACAACACTTTCATAAAATAAATTTACTATTCAAGAAAAACTAATCTTTCAATAACAAAACTGGAAAATCGAAGGTCCTTATAAATATATTTACATTGGAACTGCTTGTCAGTGATTAATTTATTTTTAGGAGCCATAATTCCTTCCCAAATGAAATATTGCTGCTATTATGAAAAAGTGCATATAGGCCATGGAGTTTATGTAGTATCATAGGCATCCATCCAAGTATGTTTGCATAGATGAACTTCAACTCCCTCTCCACAGCAGTTCAACCAAATTCCATGCTGTCACTGACAAACCCTGTAACCTTTTATAATTTTTATCCACAATTTAAAGTCTCTGCGTATTACAGGGTTGATCTTGTCCTCATGTTACTTTTCTCTCAGTGACTAGAGAGAGTCATATTTTCTCTCAATGCCACTTCTCTTCTCTGTAATGCCATTTCCAGTAGGTAAAACACTGGCTAAGCATAAGAGTCCCTAGAAAGGAAAAGCAATGGCACCTTTCCAAAGAGCCAACCTCGCATCATTTAATGCAGTTCTGGGTACAAGCCTATTGCGCCACATCAATCCCAAGAGCAGAAGAGTAGCAATAGTAACAATGACATTACTAAATTCTTTACAGCGCCTGTCCTGGTCTTCCTTAAAAAGGCAGACATGCTACTGAACTGTTCTGACGGATCTCTGGAATCGCCCCACTTCCCTCCTTGCATCTCAGTGGCTTAAGTATGCAGAAATAAACTGTAAAAGGAAAGAAAAAGGATGGGATTGCTGATTTTGTTTTCTAGATGCCCGAAATCTTAACCCTGAAGAAACTGACTCTCTTTCTATCCTCTTGTTCCATTCAGCTAACTCAATGTCACGATCACTAGATTTTGGAAGGCTGTTCCTGAGCATCAAAAGTGATTTCACACAAGTAAAATGGAAACTTAGTCTGGCCATTCATTTTTGATCATCACTTTTACTGGATCCTACAGCTCTCTCCCAGAGATATTGATACATATTAGAAATATTTCCTCAGTATTTTTTGTTATTTTGTTAATATTAATATTAATATTAATATGGAAGATAATGTAAAAAGAACTATGTAATAGAGTTTCTTTTAATTGATCAATAAAAGACATGCTGAGGAGGAAGGCAATAATAGCCACTCCTTGAATATTTCTGCACTGAAATGGAGCAATAGGGAAGTTTGGGGGTTTTATCACGGGGTTTTTGTTTGGAACATGATAGGGAAATTTATGATTAAAGGTAAAGAAAATGTTTTGAAGGATTATCAGGAACAACTGAAACGTGCTTGGCTAACATCATATTTCCACCTTATATGATGGAAATCTGTCTTTTCTTTGGATAAATTCTCTATTCCTAGTGTAAAGGAAGCACTCTGCGTAGGAAAAAAGAGTATGATACTACAAGAAAAAAGTGGTCTACAGAAATTGTGAAAGATGACTTACAGATCACATGTAAGTCAGCATTAACACAAAATTTACATCCTTATAAACCTCTTCATGAGCTTTAACCTCATAAATACATCACAATCAAGAAGACTGTAACCTATGGTGACAGACCATCTCTACTATGCAATACTGTGACCTATATTTTTTCATCTAGCAAGAGGCACCTATTCCTATCCCTCCTGTTCCTCACTGATGACTCAAGCGAAAATAATCTGGAGATTATTAGAGATGTACTTTAGTTACAATTCTGAAGTAAACATATTCCTGTATAAACTCTTGACCACCTTCTTATGGCACAGTAAGCATGAACCCTAAAACATACATAGTAATCCCACTGTACTAATCCACGGAGGTTTACATTGCCTGAATCCCACTCCAGAAGCTGCATAGACACATAACTCCAGAATCAACTCTGATCTTAAGTCCAAAACCAGTTGTCTGCTTTCAGAAAATGCTAGGCCAAATGGCATGACATTGTAGGTAGAGTGGGGAGAGTAATTCTGAAAAATTAAGATATACTTCATAGTTCTGCTACTTCAAGGAATAACCTATTCTGGTCAATTTATTGTCATTTTTTTTGAGAATTAAGACTGGAAATCTTTTTTTTCTTAACATTTTTTGGGAAACTAGGTCCCCTACTTTTAGACAATATTATAATATTATGTAATTAAACGTAGATATGAGGGCACATCCCTACATAAGGGAATACAGAAAAATCTTTATATTTTTATTTTCCTTCTCTGAAAACCCTTCAGTATTTGACTGTCCATAATGATGTTGAACTGTTCACATTGATATTTTTCTTGCAAGGAAAAAAAAATAATTTTTTTCACTGCTTCACTTTCCTGACAGCTTCTGAAACATGCTTTGGTTTTACTAGGCCCAAGTAAATACAGGTTCAGCAACTCCTCCTCACAAAACAGTTGTGTTCCTATCAAAAATGTCAGGTTATATCCGCTGCACAGTATGTGAAACACAGTAACCTTAGAAAGTTCTAAAAAAATATATTCCTCTGCTAAGGAACAAATTCTACTTTCTGTCCCTTCTCACTACCTAAATCAAGGCAACTAGTGTCAAAATTAAGCTTTGTAGGAAGAACTGGAAAGCTGAACCAGAAAACTGAACTGGAAAATATTCAAAGATGAATAAGAAAGGCCCTCAAAATACTACGGAAAACGAGCGGGAACATTGCAAGGAATAGAAAAGAAGCCAAGCAAACCAATCAGAACAAAAATCTGCACAGAAGAGCAGCCTGAAAAAAAATTAAATAGGAGAAAATGTCATATTTCACCAAGAGCAAAAATCAATTTGAGATTCCTCTGATATACCAGCATTTAGAAAAAAAAAAGTTGTAGCTTTAAAAGTTGGAGCAGACATTTTTATTAAGAAGAGGTAGAAAGGCAGGTAATTGAATAGAAAGCCCAAAGAGTGAGAAATCTTTGACAAGCCTGAGACTTCAAAGTGAAAACTGTTGGGAACAGCCAGACAGAACTGTTAGATACCCAGGCTTCGAATGTAACACCTGCACAACTTTATCCACAAATACAGAGGGAAGATATGCACCTACAGTAGAACAGTAATTTCAAAAACTTTCTGTCCCCAATGGTACTTAGTGGATTTCTCTGCTTGCTCTATGTGTGACTAGTGAGAAAAAGCTCTCATGATATCACTGAATTCACAGCAAAGTTAGTAATCCTCATTAAGGACAACCACTTTCCATGGGATTTATCAATATTTATGGTAATTCACAGCCATAAGTTGGCCAGGCTCCACTTTTAAACACAGAAAGTTGTTTTTATCTGAGGAGACAAAGAATATTAAAAAGCTGACGTATTCAGTATTAGTTTTCTGTTGGACCAGCAGGAGAACAAGCTACAGTTCTCCATCTTGGAGAGGACTTCCATTTACTGGATAAAAAAGAAAGTAATTTTGAAAAGCCATGGATTTCTCTGTTGAACGCTTCTCGTTCACAGCAGGAGAGAAATGGTTTGTAAAGTTAAAAGGCATAAACCACTTATTTGTTTATGAGAAAATAAGCAGATTAGAAAACTACTGGTTAAAAACAAATTAGAAGGCCTTTATATACATCATTGCTCACTACTTAACACATACTTCTCCTGCAAAACGTACAGCTGTAGTTGAACTTCCTTAGTATTACTAGTTTGCTGGGTTTGACATTAATCAATTAAGGAATAGGTTTCCTTTATCCTAGTTGGTAAATGTTTAAACAAGATCAACCCTCTTCAGCATAAACATAATTACGGAATGGATCAGTAGCCTGTTAAAAAAAAAAAATCAGTTACAAATAACTATTAATAGCCCTTCGTTAACTTCAGCCTATCACAAAAAACAAAACCAAAACAAACAAATGAACAAAAGAAAAAGCAGCAGCACATCAGTTTTGAGTAAAAAGTAATTTGGATGAAACACACTTTAAATTAGGATTACAGACACACCTCAGTTTAGTCAACCAAAGTATTAAGCACACGAGTACCTTACATATCTTTACGACAATTATGTTTTGGGTTAAGTTCTTGTAAGAAGGTTTACAGTTCAGTTCATGGAAATCTTATTAGAAGTCAGTCTATAACCAAATTTCCAGAACTTCAATTTTCTTTGAGTGGTGTTCCTCAGGGGTCTGTCCTGGGACCGGCGCAAACCGCGTGAGGTTCAACAAGGCCAAGTACAAGGTTCTGCACATCGGTCAGTGCAATCCCAAGCACAACTACAGGCTGCGTGGAGAATGGATTGAGAGCAGCTTTTGACCATTTTTTTTTTGTTTTAAAAAAATAATTCCTACTATTTAATTGAAGTTTCCCAAATTCCAGCTTGTGTCCTTTGCTTGCTGTCCTACCACAATGCACCTGAGAAGCAGCTGGCTCCATCTTCTCTACACTGACTAAGCAGAAAGATTCCACTTTAGAAAGCAGTAAGATTCCACTTCAGACTTCTTTCCTCAAGGCTCAAGAAATTCAATTCCCTTAGCCTCTCTTCTTGTGTCCTGTGCTAGAGCCCCCTGATGATATGACGGCTTTCTTCCAGGTTTGCTCCAGGTTGTCAGTGTTTTAGTTGCACTGTTTTCCTTATTCTTTTCATTATTCTCATTAAAAATAAAAGAGCTTCTTGCACCAAATGGTCTGTTAGCTTTACCACAGGAGTATTTCAACAATAAATTACAAAGAACTCTAGCTTTGTTAATAACCACATAGCTTGGCATGATAAATGAATCACTAAGGGAAGAAGAGAAGGAAACAAAATTGTTAGTGGATTTTTAATTTCAGCTTTAGTTCTAGTATTATCTGAGGCTATAACAGAGCTGTGACATTTATATTGGCTGAGGACTTAACCCCAAGACAGATCTAATGTGAGTCAGAAGACTACTTTTCAAAGCCAGAAAAGAATCTGGTAGCCAAGCAACCAGTTCATTTTATACCACAGAAGGGATTTGTGGCCTTTTGCAGGATGCTTCCATCATAGCCCTGTTACATCTGCTGAAGTTCCTACTGAATACCGCATATTTTTTTTCTAGAAACTAGACGAGCACAACAAGTTGAAAAATAGTTTTTCTTGTATCTTGTTACAGAGATTCCAGTTTGAACAGAAGCTGAAATACTGCTGGAACAGAAATTGTAAATGAACCTAACCCAAAAAACCCAACCTATTTTTGCAGTAAAGTTGCTGCTCAAAGATTTTTGTGAAATGAATATGATTTCATGATGTTATTTTAAAATAGTCTGTCAATAACAAAAAAAAAAGAAATTTTGAAAAAGTAAAAATGAAATTATATAGGTCATAATTTGTTTCCTTTAGAAAAAAATACAGCCAATCAGTGCCGTAGAGGGTGTTACTGCCACTTCTAGATGCAGAAAATATTCTTGGTTTCTCCCTTGGTTTTTCAAGGATACAGAATAACAGCAGAGTAACATACACAAACTGGTAATACAACTGTCTGGGTTGAGATGACAGTAAGTCCAGTAAATTCAGTAATACCGGGCTGAAATTAGTATCTGGGCACAGAAAGACTTAGGTAGCCATGGCTATCAGGCAGGACTGCTTCTCTGGACCAGAGACTTGGACCAGCTGGCGGGCTGGGGGAGTCCCACGCTCCCCAAGCAGACTGCCTTCTCTGATGGTTGAGTCATAGAAGCACAATCTGGGCTTATTAACCAACCATCCCGTCCCGCCTCTGGTCCCACGCTGTGCTGCTGCTCTCCTTTCTGTGCATGGGGCTTGGACGCTACCTTAAGTGGTGCACCATTGTCATATGGGGCTATAGCCATAGAAAGCATGTGGAGAGCAATGTGAATCACCATATAAAGCAATACTAGCCCCACACTCCGTGTAGTAAATAAAAAGTTTTCTGAAGATGACAAATATGCAACTGCAAAAAATTGTCTTTATTTTCAACAACTTAAAATTGATTTATGAGAATTTAACAGTTTACCATTTTTATGGTTTCAAGCATTTTCTACTGGACATGATGGAAGATTTTTATAACATGCCTTCTTATGCTCAGTGGCCAGCTCGAAGATGGAACTGATCAATTACCATCTTCTGGGGAAAAATAAGAGACTTATAACAGTCTTGAGGCAGAGCCTGAAATTTCACACCTCCATTTGAAGTTTTATGTAAATCAACAGTTTAAAAACACTTTCAAAATGCAACTTCAGAAGACAGACACCTGAATGCAGACATTTCTCCAAGGCTGGCCAAAGGCACTATTTCAAAGCACACAAACAGAGAAGTCCCTCTATTCCCATCAGCAGAGTTTACGACGTGCTCAGGAACAATGATACACATCTCTTCCCCTTCTCCCCTTGAGAACATTCACACACAGACTTCCCACTCTGACTGTCCCTCAGAGGAGGAAAATAGTATTCAGTTACCTTTTAAAATTGTAACTATCACTACAAGATTATGAGATCCTCAATGCAATTGCAAGCAGAACATCACTCTAGACCAGAGAGGTAGATCTCCTGACTGATTCTGGGTCTGGCCCTTTCTCAGCAATTTAGCAGAAGACTACTTATTTTCTCCCATTTGGTCCTTTTGAGATAGAGGACAGTATATAATCTCCAAATGCCAGACTAAGAACTCTAAACAAAAGGTCAAAAGTGGTTTGAATTCTAGATTTAAATCCGTAACTTTCAAAAAAAATACCTAGGTTATTAATTCAGAGGAATATAGGGCAAAGAACTAGAAGGAATCTCTAACGTCTAGTCCATAGCTGTTAGAACAATTACTGGGGTGGTGGAATAGTACAGAGAACGGACCACAAAGTGACAAGGTTGACTTGTTTTCCCTGACTATCACCTTCTATCAGAGACAAAATAGTCGACACGGTGGACCACTGCTGATAAAACTTTAAAAAATTGACTCATTTAATTTTCTTGTTCTTAGCTCTCTTCAAAAGCTCTCTAAAAAGTCCCATGAACATTTTTGTGACATTTAAGTTGTTCTTTACGGTAGGTACTATCCACTTTCCATTATTTGGAAACCACATTTTGGTACCTACATTTCAGCAACTTAAAGCCAACATTTTCCTTTCATAACAGAAGCTGTCGATTTCTTAGATCATTGCAAAAGTCCTTTCCAGCTCCAGTTGAGCAATGTGTGAGAGAAACTCACCCAAAATTCCTGAAGAAGTCTCACTAGTTTCTTTACTACAGCCTTAAGAGTTTCCAGACTTCACTAGACACTCCTCACCTGATAGATACTAAAACTGTGCTTACCTTTTTCTTTACCAAATCATTTTGGTTTCTCATTCATTCTGTCATTGCCTTATACTTCTTAAGTCTTCCTCCTCCCACAGATATTTCTGTCCTTAAAGACTAATAACAGGAACAACACAACCTTGGGACTTTGCCCTAGTGAATATCATTATATTTCTATTACTGTCTCCTCTAGGTGACCCTATTCTGCTATATGATATTCTGATCCTCCTCTCTACTGAGGAGCACTCAGAGCTTTGTGTTATAAATAATGCTCTCTTACTTTGTGCTCCAAGGTCCTTAATGAAATTAAATATTAAATTAAAACTCTCTTCAGATTCATCTCTTCCTTTTCAAATAATTGCCAAGATGCTTTTGAAGATTTCATCCAAGGATGTAAACAAGTATTGATTTGGCACACTTTCATTTTAAGAACTACAAAAGACTGTGGCATTTTAGAGTAGCACCATAAATGCTGTAGAAAAAAATTACATCACTGGAAAGGCACTTTTAGAAGATGCAATTAAACTCCTGATCCAGACTAGCACTATCACGATCACTTTTAAATACAGGAATTAGGGGGCATAGGGGCAGGTGTGAGTCAAAATACCTTGGAATTTGATGACCAGACCTTCACATACACAACAGGATGGAGGAATGCTGAGGTGTCATCCATATATTCCCATAATAAAAGGATAACAATTGTTAATTCTTACATTTATAGGACTGGAAGGAACCACTAGGCTTTTTTTCTGGTGGAGGTCTCGTATTAGGAGACATGGAAACTTATTCAAGCCCCAAATATTACCCTCTACGTGAGCACTAACTTGAAGGGAATTTGTCTATGACATCAAACTCACCTCTAATGTCACTCCTAGAGATGCTGAAGTATGAGAGCAATCACTCCCCAATCGCTTCACTACCGCAGGATACTGACCCCAGTAACAGAGCACAAGGGATTTCCATCTTCCCTGATTAGCACACGCAGAGCATTGCTCCCCTTCCACTCTGTCAGCACCATGTCCTCCCACGTCCTTGTGCTCCTCACAGCCACATAAATATTGTACTAACATGCAGTATAATTACTTACATAAATATTATACTAACATGCAATATAATTACTTGCGTGTCCCTGGGATGTAGGGACTGCTCACATGCCCTAAGTAGACTTCTTCCCCATGCAATACCACAGGAAGTTTTGTCGACTGAAATCAGAAGCAAGCGAAGAAACATGAAGGAACCCTGCATCAGGATTATAAACAAAGAGACTATTCTCCTTTCTATTAATGCCAGCAAGAGAACCAGCCGACCACTACCACGCAGTCTCCGGGGCTGCGTGCGCTCCCTCCAGTGAGGCCAGTCATGCAGCTCCAGCGGGGAAGCCAAAGGATTCCCCTCATCTCACCTTTGAGGTTGACATGGCTTAGACATTAGATTTAATTTAAAAATCTGGGTTTTTCACTTCCTAGAGATGGTTTATCCCCATTTAAAAATGAAAGGAAGGGAATAAAAAAACAACTGCTCCCTACCCCCCAAAAAAAGGGACAGGGCAATTAGATGGTTGATTGGACACACTAATTAAGGGATGAAATCCAGATTTTTCTCTCAAGATGGCAAACAGACATGGCTGTTTCTCACAAGATCACAATATTTCTGACCAACTTTAACCTCTAGTTATGATTTCATTCCATGTGTTCTGCAGAGCAGCTTGTTAAAAGGAAAGTTAAAAATAACTGAACTCTGCATTATGTCCTTATCATCTATTAATACAGACTCTCTCATGAAAACGTTTCTTCCCATTGCAATCAGACTAAAAGAGAGATTGACGTGTCTTGCATTCCATTTAGTGTGCATAATCAGTATGGTATTAAATTGATAAATCATTCTATTAGGTACAAAAAAATTCTACTGTAGATGTTTGAAATATAAGTACCTACCATGAGAAAGAACAGTTTTCAATGAGTTTCAAGCCATATGAATATTGTTTATATGCCTGCAAATTTAATAAAAAATATATTTGCAAGTGAAAATGACTGCTGGATCTGTCTCCCACATCACAACACACAGAAGAATGGACGTATGATTCAGGGACAGTGTTTTTCCATCTCTCCTTCTTTTTTTCCTGCTCTTGAGTAAACCATATGAAGGGACTATAATACTGATGACCATAGAAATCCACAGTTACAATTATGCAAGGACCAGAGACCAAGTAAATCATCAGTTGTTTAAACAGAAATAAAAGTGAGTACAAGAGACATAGCAAAAACAAGGTAGGTGGAGGCAAGGGAGCTGGTAAGAGGATGCCAACACTGAAGACAATTATGACTGACTCTCAGTGGCTGCCTATGATGACAAAAAATCAAGAGGTAAAATAAGGATGAGGTAAACAGGAGGTGGGGAAATTCATAGCTAGCTATAAGGATTTAATCACAGATGTAGAGCTTTAGAGAAAAAAAATAAATAAAACACAAGTCAAATTAACAGGCTTATTTTAAATTCACAGTAACAGAAAGACTACTTAGGAAAGGAAGAATTCAGACATAGATATTGTGCAAACAGCCATTACAATTCTGAAAACATCCTTGTTTCTACTATCATTTCAGAAGTGTCCATTACCTTTATATTTAAGCCACAAGATAAGACACAAATTATGGAGCAAAACAGGAGGCAGGAATGAAAGCAAAGAATATTGCCCTGCCCTAAAAGATTAAAGTAATTCTGACAGAAATCACCATTTCAATATATTATCTCTCATAGTGCAAGATTTAGAAATTTTCCAGCTGTCATCACTGACAAGTCAGAAAGAAATAAAACAGGAAAAAATACCACCCACTTTCATACAAACACATTTCAACTGAGTAAATTAAACTGCATTACACGTGATGGAAGGGTATTCCCCAGCCTCCATTCTATGCATGCATTTCAAGATAAAAATTTGAGAAGAAATCAGGCATAGCAACAGATTAGACAGCTAAATTATACTGAAACCAATTACAGATATGTGGTAGTATAAGTCTGCAACATTGAGTGCAGACAAGATCAATTCATATCAACAGAAATCACAGGGCAATTTTTTTAAGGACACTTTTTTTAAAAGAAAATATAATTTTTAATTTTCTTCTCCAAACTCCTATGCCATAAGAGGACAAGAGATCATGATGGTAAAAACTGAAATAAGAGTGCGCCCTTTCCGAGGAGTCTGATGCACAAGAGTCTGACTCTTACCTGCACCCTTCTCTCATTCCTTGTGCCCTGCTGTAAAGTACTAATGTCAAATGAATCAAGAAAAGCTTTTTGATGCATAAATAAAGATACAGCATTCAGAGACAGGTCAAAGCAGCCACATGTCAATGTCAATCTGAATCTAAATCTTCCCATGTTCACCATATACGTTCTGAGTGCAGGCCTCCTTTAGCTCTACATAACGTGCAACTGTTCAGATCCACTGTTGGCTTCTAGTTCCTAGAGGACATCCTTGAAGCATACTGACAGTGCTACTGGTGGGATCTCTTTTGCATAAAAAGTGTTAAGTGAAACAAAGTAAAGGTGCTGAATCAATTGCACTTCATCAGTGAGTCAGTACAAGTTCGCTTGTGATTCCACCTGGTACCTAAATGAAGGCTCAACGAATCAAACATGTACAAAAATTACTGGCACCAACAGGAATTGGTTCAACTTCACCTCTTAGGAATTGTCCAAGAAGCTAACTTATGGTCAAGTACCTAGATTATGAAACCAGGCATCTGGAGACATATAGCCTCTATTTCTAGGTCTTGCACTTGCTCACAGCGTGACAGCAGGTGGGTCACATAGCCTCACTGTGTCCTGAGAAGAGAGGAAAACTTATTTTCCAGCCTTCTACCCTTCTCTGAAAATGAATGGGCACCACAAATGACATTTCTGAAGTATGAGACTCCAAACTTTTCTGACAGAGTCAATACAAAAGACCATTGCTAGTGTAGGCATCCCTCTTATAATCTCATAATTAGAAACATTTGATGAGAAGCTCAACATGAGCTGGCAGTGTGCACTTGCAGCCCAGAAAGCCAACCGTGTCCTGGGCTGCATGAAAAGAAGCGTGACCAGCAGGTTCAGGGAGGTGATCCTGCCCCTCTACTCCGCTCTTGTGAGACCCCACCTGGAGTACTGCGTCCAGCTCTGGGGGCCCCAGTACAGGAGAGACATGGAGCTGTTGGAGCGAGTCCAGAGGAGGGCCACAAAGCTGATCAGAGGGCTGGAGCACCTCTCCTATGAGGACAGGCTGAGAGAGTTGGGGTTGTTCAGCCTGGAGAAAAGGCGGCTCCGGGGAGATCTAATTGCGGCCTTCCAGTACCTGAAGGGGCCTACAGGAAAGCTGGTGAGGGACTGTTTACAAGGGCATGGAGTGACAGGACAAGGGGTAATGGGTTTAAGCTGAGGGAGGGTCGATTTAGATTAGATGTTAGAAAGAAATTCTCTCCTGTGAGGGTGGTGAGGTACTGGAACAGGTTGCCCAGAGAAGCTGTGGATGCCCCCTCCCTGGAAGTGTTTAAGACCAGGTTGGATGGGGCTTTGGGCAATGTGCTCTAGTGGAGGGTGTCCCTGCCCATGGCAAGGGGGTTGGAACTAGATGATCTTTAAGGTCCCTTCCAACCCAAACCATTCTATGATTCTATGATTCTATTATTGGAAAGAGAGACTGGAGGTGAAATTAAATAGCATTTCTTCCTAAAATAAATGTCTAAAACTGCCTAAACAGAATCTACATTATCAAGTTTAGTAAAAATTCGATTTTTTTTTCCTCCCTAACAATCTTTGCTTTCCAAACTCCTTTTTCTTTCTTGCTGTTGCAAAACAACTTTAGATTTTAGAGGTAGGGTCATTGCCTCATTGTAGTTTCTTAAAAGAACTTCCTACCAGACCAACCTGAGGGGTTTTTTTAAAAAATAAATTAACATATGTGCAGTTGCCTGTTGCTTGCAGGCTTTTGTTCATGCACTCAAACCTCAGCTCTTCTGGGCACAAAATCTGTCACTGTGTACATTTCAAAAGTGTAGATAGTGATAAACACAGAATATGACTCACCAATTAAGTAGAGCAGACATTATTTCCTTGTAAAGCATTGTTAGGCTAAATATGTGAGGAATCACTGGATTATCTTAACCATTTTGGATTTTTTTTTTTTTTTAAGTAAGGAAACAAGAGATAACTGATTTCTTACATTCCACATTAGGTTAAAAATAAAACCATTAAGCAAGAAAACATAATTCAGGGAACTGAAAAAAAAAAAAAAAGGCAAAGTTAAAGCTTGTAAACTCACTGCTCTTTTACATGAATGAATTTTATTCTGGTTTGATTTTTTTGTGTGTGTCTGATGTCACTTATAACAGCATTCAAGTTATATGATTTCCAGAAGAAAGACTTTCTGAGTGATATGTCTAGAAATAATGACTTATATTGATGTCAGTTGAATATCTGATCTCCAAACACATTCAGATTTCAAAAGTCTAAGTTCAGATTCAGCTCCTACAAGGACTGAACTGATGGATCTCTTTGGCAGCATCTCCAATTCTGTTTCATGAGCCAATGTAAGAAATGAGATAACTTTGATTATGTGCAAGGGGAAAGGAGTTGGACAAAGACACTTAAAGGAACTAGCAAGATAGAAATGGTCTGGCATAATTAGCTAAAAATAAATCTAGTATTAATAAAAGTGAAAATAATCAGAGGATCCACACACATATTTTTAGTATTTATTAAAATCCTCTGGCAACACATTAACTGTCTTCTTTAATTTTAGTAATAGCCTGTCTTGACTGAAAGATGAAAGCACTTCTCTAATAGACTGAAAGGTTTTCCAGTTCTGTTCTAATTCAGAAAGCGTCTATCTAACCTCTGCTGAACTCCTGTCTCTGCCTCACTGGAGATCAAGAACGAAGCCCTGGTGTTCTGCACTAAACCTTGAAGTTCAAAGATTTTCTGTGCTTTGCTGTTGTTTCCATAAAAACAAGAGAGGCTGCTGTTTTCTCCCTTGGTGTCAACTCTGATAGGTGTGATCTCACCACTCATTCAATGGGAGCAGAAAGGTAGTGAAGAGAAGCAAGCATGTTTGGGGCTCAGCTTACATGATCTTTAATTTTTGCTCTCAAAGATCCAAATTTGTCTTTTTCCCTGAACTGACAAAGACTGAAACACTCTCTGTGGGCTGTGATGTAAGGTTCTCCCCAAGGATAAACATTAGCCTAGCAAAATTACATTCACTCCTTTGACAAGGTCTCCCATGAAGAGCCTGTCGGCATGTTCCTTGACACTAGTGATACAAGATTTTTTTCAACACTAAGGGGAGAATAGCAATAAATTCTTTGTCAGTTACATCTTAACTAGCACACTTAAAAGATGGCTGACGGAGAGCAACATAACTCATTTGTAGTGAGCACAGTCCTATACTGTTTGCCCTTCTAGTAAGTCAGTCACCAGCATCTCTCTATACTGGACAAATCTGTACAGCAGCCAACTTGAAAAGATTTTCATGAAGAGAAGAAACAGGGATGCACCTCTGAGCATCACTGAACTGAGTCTTTGAGCCTTTTTGCTTTGTCATCATTTGCACACTGGAAAACTGAGTTTAAAACCTACCTCTGATACTTCAGAATCACAACCTACATTTGCAGACAGCTACACGGCTTCTTTTAGTATCTTGCCTCTTCTATTGCTCCTGCGTTGTTTGTGTGGGTTTTTCATTGGTTTGAAATGTTCCTCTCTAGATGGGTACATCTTTGATGTCAGACTCTCCATCCTACCAAGTCTCTCCATCTTGAAAGTCAATGGCACTTTGTTAAGTGTTAATGACATGTTTGGACAGAAATCCCAGTTCTATATAACAAGGCTTCATTACATATCATTGGAAACCTGGGAGCATTTTCACTGGAGCTAAGAAGTCATGACAGTCAAATAACATGTTAGCCCAAGTTGTTGGCTACTGTAAATTTAACTCCTGCCTACGAAGCAGAAGGGGATAAAAGGATCATCAGCGATTTCTGATATGAAACAATGAAACTGCTAAGTAAAAGGTCTGCTTAAACCGATTACTTTCTCCTCTTGCCTTTCATTTTCCCCCTTCCCACACCCTCTGTCATCATCTTACTGAAGTTCTGTTTTAAACTTGATTTTAAAAGGGCCCCCATGAAAGTTCTGCAAAAATGAGATTTTATTAAAAGGCTGGAGATATCTGTCATTAGAAGCAATGTTTTCAGAGAGGTCCAACCAGTCTGGTCAGCTGGGCTGGATGAGCACAACTTCATCTCCATGTCAGTAACAACAGAAAAGCCCACATGGGAGCAGCGAGCTCCTGCACTCCAGGGACCCAGTTACCATCTCTACTGCACCATGATCATCAGTCCCTTCTGTGAAGCCTACATCGGAAGCCAAAACTAAAGAAAGCAAAAGCCCCTATAACATCAGTCCTTTGGACAGGTGAAGTATTTCCCCACCAGCCTGTTGGCAGGGGCCTGCTTTGCCGGGCTGTCAGCCAGCCCAGGGATGCAAGAGCAAGGTCTGCTCCGGGGAAGAGAGTACCGAGAGGCAGTAGTTAGAGCTGGCACCGACATTTCATGCAGATGTGGGACCTAGCAACCTGCAGCATCTGGGCTAGACCTACTCCACATATTAGGGAAGCCAAGGCCGTTCCTTGAAATAAGTTCAGGGCATCCGCTCTGTAACGTTACTGCATCACGCAGACTGTCCTGCGCTGTTGATTAACGCTCTGTTGGGATGCGCTGGAAGGCTTCGGCCTTGTACCATGCCTCACCAAGCACCCGAGAGGTGATTAAGCAGCACTGGCACACAGTCTGTCATGTCGTACTGATTCATTACAATGGCATACCTAAAACTTGATTGTTCCCACTCAAACGCTATTTTTTTCTTTCCATATGCTGCTACTTCTGGGGGTGTGATATACAACAACTTGATTTCATAAAGGGGGTGCACTGTTTATCAAGTGAACATCATGAACTACATACATCAGCACTGCTCGTAAGAGAAAACATAGCAGTGAAATGCTTTTTTAAACAACATCATAATTTCTTGCAGCTTCCCTACCTGACAGCTACTATTATTTTATAAGGGAGGTGGCTGGCAGATAGAAACTTACATTTATATTATTTGTGATGGCAATAGGCTTCAGTCCTTTTCTCATTACTTTGTCATTCTCAATTCACCTTGCCATTTCTCAAAGAGCAGATTTTTCATCACACGACGAATCCATCCAAAGACACATAACCAGAGCACTCGGACAAGTCAATGCTCTGCCCGCTCAATTTCTCAGAGACAAATTGTGGGCGAGATCGTGAAAAGTGTGTCATGATGACAGTGCCCCAACAGGTCCCTTTAAAAGTTAAAAGATAAGACCACACCAGGCATTCACCCTTTGAAAATCCAGTGCAGTTCAGGAATACACAAGGCTGGACTCCCTCAGCGCAAGTACTCCTATTTTTGTAACCTCAACAGCTTTTAGTTTCCCATCTTGCTGATTTAAAAAAAAAAAAAAAACCAAAAACCAACCCCCCCCAAAAAAAAGAGGAGCTAGTCTGATTGCAAGTTAGAAGACAACTTTGGCCTGCTTTGTGAAACTTCTGACCAGCTGGCTTTATGACCAGGCATCTCTTTCTGTAAATTTAAAGGAGATGCCACATACATATTTTATTAGGTTTTGGACTTTACTGGGCATTTTGTAAATGTAATTTAAAAATCAATATGGGCTTTGGAATGATAACACAATTAACATTAAATTGCTGAGTTATCCATGTCTATTTTATACAAGATTGATCATTATAATTTTTTATGCTTAAATTAGTCAGATAGAGCAAATTACTTTTTATTATAATGGGCAATCCATATGCTTCGTTCAACTTGCATCTCTAATAGCTGAATAATGCACCTGCTGTTTAGCTAAACCTAAAAATAAATGCATTTTTTGTGATTCTTTCAAGTTTGTGTCTCAAGAAAAAATTATTCTTTCTCAAATACTTTAAGATGGCAATAGAACTCTCTTGATCATAGAGAAGAATATTTTCCTTCTCTATTTTCTTTAAAATGGACCATTTTTTAGGAAAAAAACCCTTAAAAATTAGCTTGACAACCTAACATTGAAAAGAATTTATAATTTTAGTGTCATATTGAATTGCATTTTCCTTAATAGCTTGAGGGGCAGAGGAGGGGATGGGGAATAAAAGTTAAAGACAAAACCCTTCTTTTCTTTTTTTTTTAATTATAATTTTTCTTTGTGTCTTCATTTGGTATTCTGCTTTCTAGGTGAAAATTGGATAATTGGCTTATTGAAAAGAACTGAGGAGTCTCAAATTAGGAGTTTCATTCAAAACTACTTATTTTCCATAAAAGCAACACCCAATGTCAAATTTGTTTCCTTTTTCTTAATCCAAAAAGTATTGAAAGTGATTCTATTGAAGCTTATGTTTGACAAAACTCTTACAGGATTACAGAATGAAAAGTTTCAACCAAATTTGCTAGTAATATAGTGAAAACTAAAGGAGTCAAAGGAAATATTTATTTTTCCTACAGCAGATTAGGGCTTCACAGATATTGAGTCCAAAATGGAAATTTTGAGTGCAGCATGAGTAACTGCACTCACGTGAGTTTTTCCTCGCTCAGCTCAGGAACAACAGCAGCAAAGATGTCTCAGAATACCAGCAGCCTTGCCCTGCACAGAGCTCAGCGAAACACCTCCTGATGTATTTCCATGGCTATTCTTCTTGTGGTAGCTACAGCAAATGCTGTTCTTGACTAGGCTTAAGTGTACAGTAACACCACCTTAAATTGAAAGGCTAATTAAATCTTTTCTTATACGCAAGATAGCCCTTTTCCCCTCCATATTGACAACAGATTGAGTTGAAGACTTTTTAAAATATATCCATCAAGAATCCATTCACAGTCTTTCTGCTCCTAGAGCATACAGCACTGCCTGCAAGGTCCTGCACATGGGTTGGGGCAATCCCAAGCACAACTACAGGCCAGGCAGAGAATGGATGGAGAGCAGCCCCGAGGAGAAGGACTTGGGGGTGTTGGTTGATGAAAAGCTCAACATGAGCCGGCAGTGTGCACCCAGAAAGCCAACCGTGTCCTGGGCTGCATCAAAAGAGGCATGACCAGCAGGTTCAGGGAGGTGATCCTGCCCCTCTACTCCGCTCTTGTGAGACCCCACCTGGAGTACTGCGTCCAGCTCTGGGGGCCCCAGTACAGGAGAGACATGGAGCTGTTGGAGTGAGTCCAGAGGAGGGCCACAAAGCTGATCAGAGGGCTGGAGCACCTCTCCTATGAGGACAGGCTGAGAGAGTTGGGGTTGTTCAGCCTGGAGAAAAGGCGGCTCCAGGGAGATCTAATTGCAGCTTACCAGTACCTGAAGGGGCCTACAGGAAAGCTGGAGAGGGACTGTTTATCAGGGAGTGTAGTGACAGGACAAGGGGTAATGGCTTTAAGCTGAAGGAGGGTAGATTTAGATCAGATATTAGGAAGAAATTCTTCACCGTGAGTGTGGTGAGACACTGGAACAGGTTGCCCAGAGAGGTTGTGGCTGCCCCCTCCCTGGAAGCGTTCAAGGCCAGGTTGGATGGGGCTTTGGGCAATGTGGTCTAGTGGAGGGTGTCCCTGCCCACAGCAGGGGGGGTTGGAACTAGGTGATCTTTAAGGTTCCTTCCAACCCAAACCATTCTGTGATTCTAAGACTGCACATTGAGAGCCTGGGACAGATATACAAGACTTTCTACCTTCAACACCCTATCTGTGTTCAATTTGCTGACGTGGGAGTATCAGCTACAGCACACGAAATTCTGGTCACCAAGTGGGGAGGCTAGCTGGATGGGGAAGGAGAAGCTGGCAGAGTGAATAATCACCCAGAGCTGCAGCTCAGAACACCCTGTAAGGGAGAAGCCCTCAAAGCTCCCTGGAGGGTCCAAGGATCCCTACTGCAAGTGAGCGCTGCAGCTTCACTACGGAGCTTATCCTTTCTCAGGATTAGGTCCCAGGGTAGTTCTAAGGATGAGAAAACAAGGGACTTGCAACTAAAAAAGATGGGGCACGTATTCTAACATTTATGAATTATTAGCTGAGCAATGCAACACTGCAAGGAACATAACAGTCATTTTAGCTGTGTTGATAATAGTCCAGAAACCGTCATGAATTTCTTTATTAAAAGAGATCCAAGGGAAGTCCAAAAAAATGCTTATTTGGAATGGCAAGCCCAAATTTTAGTGAGATTAAAATACAAAACTGAAAATGCTGCATCCCTGGTTTTTAGTTCCATTGAGAGCTGAAGTATCTTCCAATTGCAGCTGTTACTAGTAAGACATGAAACAGTTTTTGGCTTAAATTAATTCAATTTTCTTTCAATACATTCATTTCTCTAAGGTCCCCAAACATCTCAGGTTCTACAGTTACATCTTTCCACTTGGAACTCTTGGTTTTGGTGAATTTAAGAGCTCTGACAAGGACATCAGATGTTGCTGTGCTGTTACTGCCAGACAACAGTCTCTGTCCAAGCAGGCTGCCAGATATCCCAAAACCCCAAGAAAATGGCCATTATAAATGTTTAAATAAATCGTACATTGTATACAAAAGAATCCAGCACATCTAGTCTAATTTGGTCCGTGTACAGCTGGTCCATGGATATTCTAAATGAATCAATCATTTTTAATGCACCTGCACCCACAGGTAATCTCAGTATATTCACATAGCACAGATACATATGTTTGTATCTGAGAAATCTTTCCCACCACTCCATTTCACAGCCTACCTATCTGCTTTTGCCTTGCCTAGAAAATATCTGTAAGAGAAACTGAGATAAAACCAATAAAAAATAAAAGAAAAAATAAAACTCCAAACATGAAAATATTAACTTCCTAATGTGCAACTCTATTTCCTTAAAATATTAAAACACTAAAAATTAAATACATACATACTCTGTGTTGCTACTGGTATCAGCAACAATCCCAATTCATATCAAATATCTACTGATATTCTCAAACATACTCCAGCTGTTTTCATTCCATCTCACTTCATGCTCTTTCAAAGATTGAAGGTAAATAAAACTGAATACACAGATGCTGACCATTTATTTCAGTTTTCAGGTAGATCTTCCTTCCAGGGTGGAGGGGTTCATACTTTGAAAACCCTACAGTTTTCATCTCTCAGATGCAGCCATTTCCAATAACAGCATTTTTGAAGAAGTTCAGCAAAGGAACAACTTTTATGCCTCATGAAGCATGCATTCTCAGTCTCATAGCAGTTTCAGAAAAAAACAGCTGCATGATATTAACTAAAAAGGAAATAGGATGGAGTCTTCTCTTAGGTCTAGGGAGAGTAGCCCAATATTTCTACAAAACAACCCTTTATCAAGCAAATACAGCATGACCAGTCTTACAGTAAGTTTCCTGACAGTTTTTAAAGTGTTCCATAACTGTGATGAAAGAGAAGCAATTTAGATAAGTCATCCCCCTTTTATTTTTATTAATAAAACTGGATATCTGCTATCAAAGTAACCATCCAAATTGCCTTAAAAAGCTTTCATGTGCAATCAGGTTTTGAATGTTAAACATCACAAAAAATTCCAGCAGTGGAAGTACAGAATCTACGTATGAAATACAGAAAATATCAGCAGCTGCTGAAAGGATAAAGTAAGATGGTAGGAGTAGACCATCACAACTGGACAAGGACCTGAATTAATATGAATTTCAAGGAATAGATTATTCAACAATTTCCCTTTTTGTATTTATCCATTTTGTAGAAAGGGGAAGAAGTTTACAGACTTGAAAAATGCTTTTAAACAGTAAATTATTAATGAATTATTACTTTTATTTGAAATTTTGATTTCTTTTCTCCCTTGAGATAATGGGAATGATTTCAAGAGACTGAGATTTAGATCTGATTTCTATACCAAATAACCCATTATTCTTTTAAGCAGAGGCATATACTAGAGGTCAGAATGAAAGATATCATTTTTGTCCAACTCACTTCTCACAGTGCTTATGGGATTCCAAGTTTACCACCAGACCCAAGATAGAAGACATTAGATGTTGATTTACAAGACATCTAACAACCAGTAGAAAACCAATCCTGTTAATGTCTCTCAATAATAAATTTCCATTTTTATCAGATTTATTGCCCTGGGAGATTGACACGTGCTAAGTGGTCAGAAAACTTGCATCATCCCCTCCTGCCCAACTCTCATGAAGTCATTTCTCATGCCACCCACTCAATCACAGCACTGGAAATTGGTCTGTGACCATCAGTGTCACCTCCTAACTACTCTTACTTCTTCCTTGTGATGCTGTCAACTCAACCCCCATAAGAAAACTGCTGACCCATTTAAGACCAGAATCTGACCCCTTTACAACCAGCATCCTACCCATAAGCAAACAAATCAAAGGGATATTTTGCCAGCATTAGGCATTGTCCCCAAGCACGGACACACATCGTGCACTTCTTCCTCCAAAACTTCTTTTTCTGACAGGCCAATAAAACAGCTCACTTTCTCAATGGCCTCCAGGTTGCACCCCACACATGAGTTATTCAACCTCACAATACAAATTTCAAGTGCTTACCATGCACACATTAGAGTTATCATCCTACTGCACTGGAAAGAGTGTGCACAGTCGGAAAAAAATTCAAACAGCATATATTTGCTTCTTGGACCTACCAACTAGAAGACTATTTTTATGCTGCAAAGGTCTAATTTTCTCTTAGCAAGAACTTCCAATCAAGACTTAGAAATCCTTCCTGAGTTGTGAAAGAAACTCCTAGCACAACTTCTGCTGGAGGCTCAAAACAGATTCCTTCTTTATTCAAATAAATCAAATCCAAACAATGCTAAAGAAACAGACTTATCATTTCTAAAAGATGTCTAACACCTGAGCAGGCTCATAAAAAGGCTACTTTATTTCACCTTAATGAAGAGTAGTGTATAGGCTTTGAAATACAGGCAGCCTGGATCCAGGCTTCAGAACTCCTCCAATGACCAACAGAAGGCAGAAACCCATCCTCATCTTCCTGGACCCTGGGGCAGAATCAGTAGCACTGAATAATACACTGTTGTCTCATCTGAGATGCTTCCTCATTCAGAAGGGTAAGCAGGTGGCAGGAGAAAGAAGAGGGAAAGAACTGGTGCATATAATGACCTTATTGAGTCCCTAAAGCTACATTTTCTCTCAATTTACACAGCTATTTGTTGACTTAGTCAAACAAATACTAAACAACAGTACCATGAGGACAATCATCTTGGTTTTACTATATAAAATTATGCAGATTTCATGCTGAATTGCTCAGAACTTGGGCAAAATGTGGTCTTATGATATGAGACCTTGAAACTGAAACTAAGCAAAACTCAAATGACACTGGCAAGATGTGGAAAGTTCAAAGTGCACATTAAGGAATTCTGGTGCAGATTTCTTCACCTGCAAATACATGATCCAAATAAGTAACACAATTAGTAAGTACAGGTTAGTCTTGAACTTACTGATGTGAAGGCTGGATACAGAGGCAACCTTGAGCACCACGTAGTCACTCCTGATTACTAGGAGAATTCTCCCAATTTGCAGATAAGTGCTCAAATATCTAGAGTTAAGCTCAACTTCAATTTGGGTCCTTGATCAATAGATACAATTAAAAAATTAAAAAAAAAAAAAAAAAGAGTTTTCCCTAGCATAGATTCAAATTTTCAGCCATTAATTTTCAGCCATTACAGAATGAGATGTTTGCCTGAAGTACTAAGGCAGGCTCAAGCATCCCAGTCCCAAACATCATCTGCACCAACAAGCAGACCTCAGGCATTGAGTCATATCCTGTACATAGCAGAGATTCCTTGTTTTCAAATACATATAGACCTTTTAAGTACAGGCTGTAGTTATTTAGTCAACACCGCCCAGAATTTCTAATAAATACAAAAGCAGTTTCCCAAATTACTAGAGACATGGAATCCCCCTCTTAATTAGACCACCAGTTGCTGAAGAACTTGCACCCTGAGGAGAAAACAGACGTCCTACTGTGCCCACGTTTTGCTCCATTTTTTTTAATAAACATTCACACAGTGACTTCCGTATAATTGAGTTTAGATGAATATGATTATGGTATTAATTATGAAAGGTAAGATAACAGGTTAGGAAGCCTAATTAACTCATCAAACTTCAGGTCTAGTCTACAGCAAATTGGCTGCGTCTCTTAAAATTAAAAGCTACTGTGGATTCATGCAATAATTGTAAGACTTTATTTACCTGAGACCTGAAATTAATTGTGCTAAAACTTACCAATCACTACAAACAGCAGATCTCTAACACCTACCAAAACTACTGCTACAACTGGTCATTCCAACAAGCCATAGACATAAGGCCTTGAAAATGGAAATGAGATGCAAGCAAATTAAAACTAAATATAATGGAACAAATCAATTCTGAGGTCACCATGGCAACTTCCATAACATTAAGCATGAATTAGGTGACAAAAGAATTAAATACTGCTTTCACTATAGTCAATTTACTTTATGCTGAATTGTGACCATACTCCTTCCCCAGAAAGTTTCAATTAAAAATTACTTCCAGAAGATAATTTTAAAATCTCTAATTTCTGAAAAGCAAATAGAATTAATAGTCAAAAAGAAAAAAATGGATCAGTGCAAAATGATTTTAGAGTACATACTCACAGATAAGTAATGTCTACTTCTGAAAAAAAAAACCAAAAACAAAAAAACCCAAAAAACCAGTGTGCCTGCTCTTCTCTCCCCATCCTGCATCAGCAATCTGAACAATTACAATTAAAACCAACAGTAACACCACCACATTTATGAACTAAAGCTGCTTGAATACAGGATATCTAGTTAAAAGACACTTTTTCTGTTCTGAGGGACATTTTTCCCCTTGAAACTCTGCCTGGAGTGGTAGTAGTGACAGACCCATAGCTGACTGATTTTTCTCCATGCCCTTCCCCCTTTATCAAAAATGCTTTGCTAATTGCTCACACAAGTGGTGCACACAGTACTTTAGACATTAAAACAACACCAGATATAATTTACTGCTCTGTCTGAAGTTCTCTGATGAACATCAAAAGACCTGATTAGTCCCTTCGATCCCTGTGTCACACTGGGAACTACTGAGAATTAAGTCTCTTCTGGTGTAAACCTTTCTTTGAGTACAGGATAGGAACTTCTACCCATGGACTACTGTCTATTACTGGATATCCAACCTCATATTCAGCTTCAGTAGACCATCTTCTGTTTTCCCAAATCCCCATGTGATCTAGTTCACATTACTTTTTCACTATTTACCATTCTCCCTCCCAATGGCCAAAATTTCATCTTTGTCGTCGCGTTCTCTTTCAGTGATAGGCAAAAGTCTCAACTTTCTGTCAAAGGTCTTTATCCACTCAGTCCTCATGTGTTTTAATATTCTATGTTTTGAATGGAGCTGATGTATTTTTCTTTTTCCTCTTGTGTAAAGAGCACAACTGGTAGACCATTAGGAAACAGACTTCCTAAAAGCAAAGCATAGAAGTACTTCAATCCAATTATTTGCTCTTGATAACCTCTCAAGTAGCTACAAACTTCCATTTGTGAAAAGCTGGCAACACAGCTCCTCTAACAGAAGTCGTCTGTTGCTGGGAATGATCTTACAAATGACCATAAATTCAGAGGAACACAGAAGTCTTCTGGTGATTCAGTGTTTCTTATCCTTAGCAGTTTCTTATCAACCACGTGCACACACACACACACAAAAGAAAAAAAGACAGTGAAGGAATAAGATTTTCATCCAATATAGAGTTGGTAGCGTAAGAGAATAAAAGTTGAAAGCTTTAAGAGAGCTTAAGAGAAATGGCTTATGCATATGAATTCACAACTTCTGCAGAAATTCCCCAGCTGTTCCCATCACACAGCTTGTGACTGGCATTTCCTTCATGTGATTACATAAAACAGAGTAACTCATATTGTTCCATTATTTTTCTAAGATCTACTTCAGACTAACAGCCCTATCATCTTGTTTTTAACTATTTACACTCAAGTCTAATATTTGCTTAGTATTTCACACACTGATGAAAATCAATATTAATGATCTAGAGCTCTGATTTTTTCAACCCTTCTACAACTTCTGGAATGAAATCAAGAAGGGTATTACTGATTAAAGTGAGTGCAACTCACTTGGGTTTCCTTTGATTTTTTTCTGCAGTTCTTAGCTCCTGATTTATAGCACTTAGCATAAGCACCACCTTAATATACAGTTCTCATATACATCTGGCTTCACTTGTCTTCTAACAAAGCTGCACTCTTGCTAGACAGATAACATTTACAATTAAAAAAAATAATTACAATTTTTACAACTACTTTGCCCTCTTTGGCAGTTACAAGGCAGGGGCTTTTTGGATATCTAAAAAGCATTCTTAAACATTTATTTTTGAAGCATTATTCACACATTTTCCTCATTAAATAGTCTGTCCAAAGTGATTGGCCTCTACTGTTTTCAGCATTAGATGAGCAGCTCTTTGAAATTCCAAATACATACACTGTTTGTTTGGATTTTATTATGTTTACCAAAGCCATCTGAGGTCAAGTCTTGATGATATCTTTTTACTTATCTGTGATTCTCTGTTCTGAAAATCAATTTCTCCTCATCTGTTAAGATCAGGTCTCTGTAGCTTTATGCCATGTCAGATGCAGAATGGAAATAGAAAGCGTGATTTAGAGCACTTAAAAATGTCAAGCACGTTTTGGTATTAGCTGTATGAAGTTTCTAACATTATCACCTGAAGAGAAGCCCTGTAGTTATGTAGCTTTTTTTCCTCTCAACCAATTTTAATCTGTGATTATAAGGCAGACTGGAGGCCTGAAGCAGTCCCTAAATTATAATCCATCTTGCATATTATCTGTTATGACATTTTTCCATAAGCAATTAAAGATTGTTTATGCTTCTGACTTGTCAGTTCCTTGAACGTGGTAATGTCTTTTTTAGTTTTGGAAGAAAATATGTCCTTCCTAAAAAACACTGCAACACTAACACAGGTTTGGGGTTTTTTTGAGCACTTCAGTCCTGCTAGCCATCCAGCCAGACTGTGATAACACTAAAGTCAAATTTTTTATTACAAATGGAAAATTACTATTTCTCTCATTTATACCACAGACTCCTAGTATTGTTGTACAAGCTATTAAAAAAAATTCTTCTCCTCCTTTTTTTTTCCCCCATGTAATTCTTTTTATTCCCCACCTCATGATTTTTGTACTGTCCATTACATTCATCCTTCCTCCATAGACCCACACTTTTCATAAAAATATAATAAGCTCTGGCACTTTGACTCTCTTGGTATGGAGACCATCCCAAAAGAACAGCAATTGCCTCCAAAGAGTGTACAGCACCGTCTTCGAGGGCTGCATGGTGTCCTGGTTTTCCTGGTTTCAGCTGGGATAGAGTTAATTTTCTTTCCAGTATCTGGTATAGTGCTGTGTTTTGCATTTAGTATGAGAATAACGTTGATAACACACTGATGTATTTAGTTGTTGCCAGGTAGTTGTAGTGTCTACACTAAGCCAAGGCCTTTTCGGCTTCCCACGCCCTGCCAGGTGCACAAGAAGCTGGGAGAGCACAGCCAGGACAGCTGGCCCAGGCTGCCCACAGGGATGTTCCCTACCGCACAACCTCACACTCCATACACAATTGGGGAAGCTAGCCCAGTCTAGCTGGTCCTACTCCTGGAAGCTTTTTTTTCCATTCTCCTCCCCATCCCCTTGGGGGCATGAAGGGGTGAGGGAGCAGCTGCGTGGTGCTGAGTTACCGGCTGGTGTTGCGCTAGTTACCCCGCAACTTGATTCTGAGATAGCCTGCCCTCCACCTTTCTTTTAATCACCCTTTCGAAACCTCATGGGTCTTTGGACCTTCCAGGATCAGTACCAAGCTAAGCTCAGGGAACCAATCTGACACCTCCACCATCTCTCTAAACCTGTTTTCTGAATGCTGGGTGACAGCAAACATTTTGGAAAGGTCACATTGCGTCTAACACTGCAGCACTTGCCTAGCTTCCATTGCCTTGACTTCCCACCAAATTTTACGAAGTTTTCTCACGTTATCTAGATCTACTCTGAAATTCCCCCTGTAGATATAATGCTGGAGGCAACGTGCACGCCTGGGGCACCGTGCCTATAGGAGCTCTTGCTATGGCATCAGGCCTCTGGGCCGTGCTACAGACACACTTCAGCCCGGTTTGTGTTTACAAGGTGCTTTACAGAGATTGCTAGATATCATGCAGATATGGTATGATGATAAAACAGACAGAACTGAAGAAAATATATTTTTTTTCTTTCATTTATACATTAAGCTTTATGCACTAGGTAGTTATTATCTGTCTATTCTAGAAATAATAAATGTGAAGCATAATCAAGTGTTTTATATTTTTATCTGCAGAACTCCAATCAGATTTGATCCCTGCCAAGAAGGGACTGGCAAAAATTAATTCCAAATATCCTAAATTGTGATTTTAGGGGGGTTTTAACTGTAAAAAAAACCTGGTCTTTTCAGAGGCTGACTATACAGAGAATCATGAGAAATCTCTCTTATATCATACTTTTCCATTCTGCAGAAGCTGAATAGTTTTTCCTTTCTTTGGGAATATCTACTTTGACATTAGAAGCTAACTTCATGGTACTAATATGAGGAAAGAGGGTGTTACTTTCTTTTCCAATTTACATTGAAAATTAAGCTACCATGGAGCAATCACCACATTTTTCCAGACCAAGAGATTATTAAGGCTCTCAAAATTTATGAAGGTCACATCACACTCTGATCAAATTTCACTTACAAGTTCGTACTTCACAGTGTTTCTCACACACCATTCACTTAACACTTCGCAGGCACTCTTCTAATATCTAGAGAGCAGAATCCACAGCTACATAAAAAAAGCCACAAAACTTCAGCGTCACTGGGGTTTGCTCCTGTTCTTTGAATCACCTATATTTAAATAATCCACAGAGGCAAAAGCATTCCCTCCTTTCTTGCCGTGACTAGTAATTATTTTTAGCAGTCTCAACACAATTTCTTTATGATGTGTTTTTTATATTTCCTTCAGAAGACATTATGAAGAGATATCTGTTTTCTTTACTTTTATTTTCTTTATTTTTGACATATTGCCAATGGACCCAATGTTCAATTCGGTCATGTTTTTTCACTGTGGTCCCTCCCTTTTCACTGAGATCACAGTTTTATCTTCCAGCTGATTTATACTGCCAGTCTTTCTGCTTGATGATTCAGAAAATAGCCTCTCATTGAAAAAAGAAAATTCCTATGTAGTGTTCAGCTGAGGTGCAACCCTTGCACCCTTCTAAATGGGTCTCTGACAGAGTCCAGTATACTTTATAAAAGCAGAATTCACAATTTAAAAATTTACTGTGCAAGAAAGAAAAATTAGTATTGAAACTTCATAAAAGAATTATAGATATATGAAGTCATCAGAGAGACACATTTGACCCAGCCCTCCCGTCCTGGATGGCGCTGTTACCTGCCTTCCCGCCCGCGGGAAGTTCTGTTCAGTTGGTATTGACGAATTTTAATAGTTGGTTTTAAATCCTCTTAAAACTGATTGTTCTACTGAGTAGATATTTCAAGCACACTGGACAGCTGTATTAAATGTTTTTCTTTGGGATTTGATTACTTACAGTACATTGAGTTTTAATGCATCATCCACTGTTAACTCTGGTTTGATAATATCTTGGCTGGTTACAATCCAGTGTTATTACACCATGATTTGCAGGCAGCTGAGAGTAAGCTTTGGATTCTGCTGTGTATGTTGTTGGGAATTCAATGTTCCTACATATCACAGAAGAACAGAAAAATTCCGTATAATATACAGCTTTATCATACAGGTTAATTGTCAATAGGAATATTATCTGAAAATAATGAATAAACACAATACATGCTAAAGCATGGATGCATGAAATAAAAAACATTCCAGCTGTAAAAGTCTTCATCTGTATACAGACCATTCCAGTGCAGATAACCAAGACAAATTTTATTGGATTAGTCCCCCTAGTGAAAGTCATTTGCTTAGTTCTAAAATCATTAATAATATTGAATACATCTACTGCAGCATAAGGACACTCTAGAAGGAGGGAAGCACCACATTTCACCACTTTCTGACCAAGGGTGTTTGTCCTTACCATAATATTCTGCCAACTATCCCTTTATTTCTCCAGTCCAGTATTAATGTCAAATCTTGAAAATATTCAGTTGCTTTGAAATGTTTTATAAAAGGAAATAATTTTAAATTGCTTTGTTTCTGTATACCTGAACTTACGAGAGGTCTAGCATGTTCATGCAGCATGTACTTCCAAAGCCTGTTTCTAAGTAGCTACCTTTACTCTCAAATAACACTACTCTCTTAGCAAAGGGAAGACAGAATTGATCTCTAGTTCTGAGGAGAAATGGCTGCTTTGTTATTAAAAAAAAAAAATAATAATAAAACTTTTATATGTAAGCATGCCTAGCTCTGGTTATACCATTTCATTAGATACTGGGCTGCTGATAACATCTGAAAGTCAGATAGACATAATTTTCAAATAGTCTTGTAAAAATACTTTAACCGAGGGAAATAATAAATAGGGAAGCATCTATTTCATTGATAAACTATCATAAAAGTTAACCAGTTATGTTCTGTGAGATTTTACTTAAACTGAAATGATGCTTTACCTCCTAACTTCCAAGAGCACATTCTCTTGGAATGTCTCTGTGCGACAGGACAAGTGAGACATCAGCGTTCGGGCGTCCTGCTGCTGCACTGCACTAATACGGCACAACTCTCACCGTTCTCCCAAAGAACAAAACTTCACATTATTTATATTATGCTATTTTCAGTAAGCATTGATTAAAAATACTTAGTCAACTTACTATGATGAGCAAAAGTGCAATAAGAAACTATTTTAGGCAAAAATCAATAGAATGTACAGGCAATGAGAAGAGAATACAGATGTTTAAGTCCATTTCCATGACAAGTTTTTTCCCTCCCATATGATAACAATAAATTATATTATCCAGTATCTTTTAATTCACTTTCATTTTCAACTGTATTTTACATCTTTTAAATTTAAGGGCATTGATATCTTCTGCCTCATAACTTTGAAAATTTGTGCTGCAAGAGACATAAAATGGCATTTATCTGGAGTGATATTCCTTGGCTCGTACTCTGAGCCATTAAGCTATTGCACAAAAAGAGGGATATCATTGATTTCCTCCCGTTTCATTTTTAAAGAGCTGAATGAACCCTAATTATTTCTTTTAAATAAAAAGCCCAGGCCTTTGAGAAGCTTGAGGTATAGCTTTTGAGCTGGCAGAAAAGCATCTCAAAACTCAAGGCTGAGGTCTGGGGGACTACTGAGGCTCTGACAGGGGATTACAAGGCTCTTCTATCTCATTATTTTCCTTTTTGACTAGTTCTGTACAACCGCATACCGAAGCATAGCAGTGTAATACATCTCAGTATTCAGCAAATCTGATACTTTAAATCCTACTCTGAGATGCCAATACTCTCCAAGAGCCACAAAGGGAGTACAGGAGCTTTAATAAATATTCTGTCCATCTATACTGTATGTCTAGACGCTTCAAATTCAGTTTTCCAGCCCATTGCAGAAAACATATGGAATTGCTGCCTATCTGCTCAGGCTTTGCAGTTCTGTAGCTGTATCACTCACCAGGTGCGTGACCACTTACGAAATAAAATGCTATGCTCAATAACTCCCAACAGAAAGCAAAAGCTTTCTGGGAAGCCAATCAAAAATGCTTCCATTACTAAAAATGATTACACTTCACTCAGAAATATAAAGTGACAGGGAATTGGTAGATGATTTTACATATTTTTTGTCTTACTTCATCACACATGTCTGTCCTGGATAAACAAGGTGGTAATGGTTCTGCTATAAACTCCTAGCCTTGATGTCCAAAAAAACCCAAGGAATGGGCTCAAAATTACCCCAGCAGGTATCAGCAAAGTCGTAAGGTCTAAAGGTGCTTAAAAGTCATAGCCAAGCAACAAAGCAAATGCTTCTAGAGACTTCTTAATCAAGATTGCACTTTAAGTAGGACTTTACGTGAACTTTGAAAAACAGATTTTTCCGATACAAACAGTACAGAAAAAACCTTGTCGTTCTTCATACTCTGGGGGATTTACCACCTCTGCAGTTTTAGCAAGTCCCATTCACAATGAATCAACAGAATATTTATAGAAAACAAGGTTGCTAGGTGGTGAGGAGAAAACATTACAATCTTCATAAATTTAGACTTTTTTTATGCAAAATTACTTTGCAGCACTAAAAGCCATCTAAAAGCAATAGTGTACCTGCTCAAATGTGAAATAACCAACCACCCAAATTTCAATGTAGATTTCACAGAAAAGTGCATCAAAGGAGTGAGCATGCTTCAAAAAAAACCAGCAGGAAGCCTGTAATGCCAAAACCCTTCCTCTACGTACACAGGAAATTTTGCAGAAAAACTCACTAAAAAAATTCTTTGCCAGCAAGTTCCTCCAAATTAGTATTTCCAGAAACAATCTGTCTTAAGTACATGTCAACATTTGATTTCTTTTTCCCTAAACAAAATTGACACTTACAGAAATAATTATCAATCCAGTTTTTCAGAGCAAACAAATATCTATGGAGTCAATGCATCCAAGCCTTAGGGACTGTCACAACTAAGCTGTCCCCTCCCTTGTGAACCCTGTATTGGTATTAATGAGATGCAGAGGGAGTTACATTAAGATTTCTTTCAGCCAAAAGGGCACATCAAGCTGCTTTATTGCTCTTGAAGGAGGAATAAGACCTATTTAATCCATTCTCCAAAAGGATATACACAGGTTTCCTATGTATCAGATGTACTGGCTATCCTTTATGACTAGGGGGGGTATATTCACAGATTGGTAGGGGTTAGAAGGGACCTCTGGAGATCATCTAGTCCAACGCCCCTGCTAGAACAGGATCACCTAGAGCAGGTTGCACAGGATCGCGTCCAGGTGGGTTTTGAATCTGTCCAGAGAAGGAGACTCCACAACCTCTCTGGGCAGCCTGTTCCAGTGCTCGGTCACCCTCAGAGTGAAGAAGTTTTTCCTCATGTTCAGAGGGAACATCCTGTGTTCCAGTTTGTGGAACAAACCCCTTTGCAGCTCTAAAGAATGACTGCAAGAGGAAGGAGATCTTAGCATAAATAATCTACTTTCATATTTGTCATTGAAAAGGCTTTCTGCCTTTCTTAGAGCCTCTTCTCTTGACCTTTTCTTACTTCATATTGAGACAAACATGCTCAAGTAAGCAAGAGTCATCTTGGACGAAAATGAAACTTCTCAGTTTCTAGATCCTTGGCCTCACACTGATTTACAGCAAAGAAAACAGTCCAAGAATCTGAATGCCTACAAAACAGCTGACCTGGAGGCCAAAACAAACAATAAAGACTTACCATTGAATAGTTTCACTTTAGCCACGTGCCAGATCTCAGGATCTTCTGAAATTATTAAACAAATAGTTGCCTGTTCAACTGAAAACAGGTAGCTTCTCAGTTACTTTGTTTTCTCCAGAAGGAATGAAATAGGGAAACTCTTCCATTTTCACCTTCCACATTCCTTCCAGTGCATTTCCTAGCAAATGAAGGCCATTGCCTTTTCCTTACAAGTACTGACATGGAAGTACTTTAAAGTGGTATTTAACTCTGGAGCTGGCCCTGCTTTGAACAAGCAATTTGTATCAAATCATTTCCAGAATTGCTTCCAGTCCAAATTGTTCTATGTTTAAAAACAGTATTTTGAATGAAGAGTTACTGCTGTAAATGCGTATCTTAGCCTACCCAGAGCATTCTTGTAGTGTATGTACTATATCACCTCATATAGTAGAAGAGATTTCAAATATTCTGAATATAATTTTCCACTATAAAAATGATTTGATCATTTATGGGACTCTTCCTGTCTTCAGCTGACAGTAAAACTACCAGATTTGCAGGGAGACAGGGATCAAGATCAAGAATGTACATTCCTACGGGTCCATGACAATCCAGTCATACTTGGCTGATTTGTTTACTGTCATTTTACATTTGTCTTCCATATTTAATCCAGCATAATTTGATACTAGCTGGCTAACAAAAAAACCCCAAACTACAAAAAAAACCAACCCACCCATGTTATTAACATTCTGATAGTACTGCTTTCATCATCTCTAACTTATGCAAAAATTCACTGGCAAATCCGATTCTCCTGAACGTTTCAGCTTTGACAGCAAAGACTTCAAATATTGTTAGCTTGACTCTCGAAAAGTGAAACATGCATAACCACAGTTGTCAGCCCCTTTACTAAAGCTTGGAAATTTCCACCGAATTTGAAAAAGGAGTGGAAATTTAAGTTTAAGGTTTCCACTGGGAAGAAAAGCAATGATGTTGTTTGTTCTAGCTAGCCTTTGCAGTTGAAGACAGCAGAGACCAGTTGATCAACTGGCAACTACATTGCTTTGAAAAGCCACAGCACTTACCGCCTCTTGCAGAGTCAGTAGCTCACATGAAGGTAGGTAAAGAAAAGAGCTGAAAATACTGTAGCAAGGAAGCTGAGGACATGGAAGGTAATTGGGAGATCAGATGGTGCAAATGAAGACTGCAGAGAGTCATTGAAGAGGTGAACAGAGGGTGGTGCAAGGGGAGAGGAAGAAATTGTAAATGAGATTAGATTACTGGAGCTAGCATGTATAGGATAAACTGTAAAATAAAGCTTTCATTTGTTTTACTACTCAAAGATTTCTTCATCTGATTTTTGTCTAATTAGATGCAGACACCAACAAGAAGTTTCTACATCTAAAATGTGTAAAAATATGTTTATATACATACGCGTGTGTGTGTATAGATGTGGTAAATTCCTCCCACTGTTGGCAACATGGAAATGAGAGCATATTTGATGATCTTCAGAGATGCATGCATGTCTAAGATTTTCCCTTTAAAAAATCAGCTATACACTAGAAACAGTGTAAAACAGGGCTCAGCACAGATTACAGAGTCTGCACAGCAATGCTGGAGACTTAAAGTTGCTGTGAAGACAGTCGTTCGTTCTCATCCCTTCTGCTCAGAGTCAAAAAGAAAGATTTAAAAGCACAGTAACTTTGCAGGATGTTATGTAAAGAACTGTAAAGCAGGGTGCTAGACAGGTGGGTAAACATGAAGGAAGAACCGTTATGGCCATTTCATAGCATGCCTATACATTGCTGTGAAATAAAAAAGCATCATATTGTCAAGTGTTCTCTTCCCTGGGCTGAGGAGGCTATAGGTGCATTGGTCTTCTCTAAGAGCACACTGCATTTCCTACAGTTGTTGGTTGCTGAAGACATACTCCAGATAACAGAAGCATAGATATTAGGTGTGTTAGATAAGAGGAACAAGGTTTTTGACAGAAGTTAACACAACCTTTAACATGTCTTTTACAGCCTTAAAAAACAGTATTTCCTGAACAGAACCACTAAGATAATGCTGTATGACAAGGATCACTGTAAAGGAATAATATCTCAACATTCGTGCAATTACACCAAGGAAGGAAGGAAAGGCAATCGTACAAATAAATGAGCACTTTCAAATTATTAAGCAATTAAAGCAGCAGCAACGTGCTCAGCTTCACAGAAACAAGTACTATAAACAAAGACAGCTTTACAAATGTGAAGTTCAAGTCACAGTTCTTAGCCGGGATGTAACTTCAGATACATTATTGCAGTTAGATTTGTTTAATTGCTTCTCCTTTCTGTACAAGGTATCAGCAGGATTAGTTATTCTTGCTCTGAGCTTCTTGTTATCATGGTGGCGGATGCAAACACCTAGAAATTTAGTTTTGTATAAATCCTGTAAAGCAGCTATTACTGCTATCTCTTCATTCCAGGACACACAGCACAACCAGCGAGTGAGCACTTTACGGTCACGCCGGAGCTATTTCACAGACAAAAATTAAATACTGAACTTCCAGCTCCAGATCCTGTGCCTCAGCTCTGACCTCTCTGCCTTCTTCTCCTGTGAATGTTTGAGTGTTCCCACTATTCATCAGGAGAACAACCTGGAGAGGTGATCAATCTGAATGATACTGTATTTTACAATCAATCTCCTTTGATCAAATAGTTATGACCTACAGGTATCTTCTCTTCCTACAACAGCAGGACACCCTGACTTTAATCCTCCATTTCTGGTCAAAAAATGCTGTTCCAATAGAATAAATCCTCATGGGAAGACACTTGACTATTTAAAAGCATCAGATCTGTTTGCTCCTGAAGACTGATGTGAGGTCTTCTGCGCTGCCACCCACAATCCATAAGGCTGCGTGTGCACTACGCTGTGACATCAGCTTCACTTTGCAGCCCCTGCCTTCAAGTCACCTTGACCTTGTTTTAAACACGTTGTTTTACTTTGTGCTTCCCTATCACCAGTATAAACAGCATGTAGAAAAAAACTGAAGAGCCAATATAATTGACCAGAATAAATAATAGCACTGAACGCTTTTAATGTATAAAGAGATTCCAACCACATAATCCAAATATTTACAAGTCAGGATGAGTCAAAGTTAATTTTTCATGGCTACCTATATAAAAGGGCAGTTTACAGGAAAGATCTGAATACTAAAAAAGTTCCTGCCTTGCCAACTGTGTTTGGAACAGGCTGTGGATGGGGAGAGTAAAACTCTTGGAAAAAAACAGAAAGGTACTCACAGCACAACACAGCTGAATTCACAAAGATGTACAGCAATTAAAAGTCACATTGGTATTTGAAAGGGCGAGAGAGATTAGACACCTGGAAATATACTTAATGTACTGAAATTCCAGGGAGAAGTCTTTGACCCATTTTCTGACTACCAAAACAAGCCACCTCCCTCTCCCCTTCTGTTGTATCAAACCTGGAACCATTTCCAACTGAGCTTTACATAAACAAAATTTTATCAGAGTAACACTGAATGACTACAATGAATGTCCTCACACGTACATTTTGCAATTGATTTAACACCCTCCTTGCTTCATCTGAATGCTATCGTTACCACCACAGCAGACAGGATTGCTTACTGTAAAATTTACCAGCAGTAGGTCATCATCTTTGTTGGCATATGGAAAGGTGTCCTTCTAGTCACTGGTGAAGGACAAAGCCATAGCAGTTGCCACACAGAGAAAGGAAAACAAGCAAGAGGTAAGAAAGAGGACTGAAAAAGAGGTGAAAAAGTCTTGTGGGAGAGAGGCAACTTGCAGGAGAAAGGAGGATGGGAACTTGCTAATCAAAACCCATTCGGAACACCAGTGGGAGCAAACATTTCACTTTGTTGAAGAAATAACTTGGTTATTTCTTGCCTGATTTAAAAAAAAAAAAAAAAAAGCAGTGCACATGGCTCAAGGCTTGGGGTTCTCCTAGGACCTCCTGCTTGCCTTAAAGCAGCAAAATCACCCATAGCACAGATCCACGGGAAATGTCTTGAATTTCATGATGGACAGGAGACAGACAATGAGGTGGCACAAGGTCAGACTTTAAGGTAATTTTCATATGTAAATTATTGCCAGGATTTCACAGCAGTTATTACAAATAGAAATGTAGAAGGCCAAATTTAGGGGTGCGGAATCATCAAAGCAATGCAAGAAGTCACAGGTTCGAGTCAGGCATACAGATGACCTTTCCACCTTACTCGGGAAGTAAGGCACAATAAAAAATATCTCTCACCTTGTCACACATGACATGTAAACGTGTTCAATTTAGTGCTTAAATGATCAAGGAAGTGCATAGGCGAGTAGAGAAATGGCATAAAAATTCATAAAGATAGCTCAGTATTCAAGGTTAAGTTCATGAGTCTTACCCTCTTCTGGATACTACTGATGTCAATATTTTCCAACATGTAACTCAAAACCCATACATCTATGCTACCCATGCAACCATTAAAGTGTTGATAAATTACCCTCAGGCAAAAGATGTCTTTATCAACAATTTTTTTTTTTTTTAATAATCTGCAATAATGTACTTGTCTCTCAGTATCTTCTTGTACAGCCTGCTTTAACACTCTCATGCTGTCAATTGTTTGTTGAGAAGTACTGTATGATTTTGATATATCACTACATATTATTCCAAATCACAACTTTAGTGAAATAGTAAATTTTTAAAATAGAGTGTATTAAAAAAATTTACGTAATCCTTTCATGAAACATGAATACAGAGGTCAACTTAAGACACATGCTGTTCACTTTTCATGTTAAGTATACTCTTAATTCAAAATACTATTTTTAAACATCTTTAAATATAAAATGCAGTCATTCACCTTGTACTTAGCACAGAGCAAACAAATGGTTAAATTGAATGCTATGAAATTAATCTATTTTTAATGAATTATTTCACCCCTGCCAGGAAAGATCACTGAAAGATCACTGAAGAAATTAAGCACGGCAGCAGATGCTGGAAGACACAGCAACCTTCACAAGGAGTGGCTTGCGCAGAAGGTTTCAGCACAGTGCTTCAGTTACCCACTCTCCTAAGAAAAAGAGGCTTCAGTGGTTCTCAAGTTGTCCACTACATATTTTAAATAGAAGACCCAGATGATTTCTACTGACTGCAAAACATCAACCAACTAAGTGCTTTCTTTCTTGGGTACTGAGAGAAGACATCACTTTTGAAAAACCATCACACACAGCTCCTTAGCGCACAGGGCAGAGCAATGTAAAACGTCCCTGCCCACAGCTAACATTAACTTGCATTCGCTCTACCTACTGTTTCTCACACATTTTTTCCCAGCAGAAAAAAACTTCATTAAAATCTGAAAACATACCTAGATGACTGGTAGCACGCGTTTGTGCAAATGAATCCCAAACGGCCTCGCATTCGTCTTTTCATATGTCATTTACTCTGTGAAATATCTAGTAAGTACATCCCCACAAGTTTCCATTTTAACCGTTCACTCCTTGCTTTACACATGATAGTTCGGATGTGTTTTTACTTCTGCTTTCCTTCACTGAATTCCTAGAGCACATGTGCTCACTCAGCATTGCATGTCTATTCTGGGGATTATTTTATTTTTTTTAAACTTTAGTTTTAAGTTCATAAAGCCAAAGATAAGATAGTTTGAGTAGAACTTTCCATAAATCTTTCCAAGTTTTCTCAAGGTTCTCTCACACTAAATTAGCTTTCTTCTCCCCAACCATTTAATCTGTTGATTCAGTACCATTTCATACAACTAGTTCAGGGATACCCCGAGTCTGAACCACAAACAGCAGATATTCTTACTGAAACAGTTTGCTGAAGAATAAAAGCAATGGGCATTTTCTCGCTTTTTGTCTTTAAAAAAACCAACATCCAATTTTAATCTTGTTCTGGTCAGTAATGCATGACAATCACTTACACATTCTCTACATGTATTATGAGGTGGAACTTCAGGGATGTGACAAATTTGGAGCATACAGCCCTCACTCATTAAAGCCAGCGGAAAAGCAAACAAACTCAACTTTAACATAGTTTCAGACCACAGTGAGAACCAAGCAATGAAGTTATTCACAAAAGACCTCCCCTCTTTTCTAAATTATGTTCTATAAGATGAGTAGGTTTATTGAAATGACAGTCCCAGAGGAAGAAAACCAATCAACAGCCTACATGAGAACTTAAAGACCAAAGTTTTTCTATTTAAAAAGGGAAGAAATCTATTTATCTCAGACTCAGTTATATAAAAGCCATTAACATTTAAAAAGCAAGAGGTTATTTTAGAAGTTGCATATCAGATGAACTTGGAAAACCTAACTTTCCAAGTGAATTTACCAGATCAGCTATTTCAATTAATTGTTATTTATACTGAGAAATTTGTTTTTAATCCGTTACTACCATTGGCTATCCCTCCAAAGAACAATAGTAACGACAAAAAGAGCTTCCACAAAATTAGCAGGGATACTCTATCAAATTCGTTTCAGACTAAGAATCATATTCAAAACCCACATGTTGTTAAATATATTTTACTCTGACTTTATTCAGTGGGGAAAGAGCTATGCCTGACATGGAAAACACAGTGGAAGACAGATGCAAGTAAAATTGTTAATTTTAAGCTGTCTGTTTAAATTTCATCATCTTCTCTCTACTGTGCTTACAGATGACAGTGGTCTTGCCACCTAGGAAAAAGCTGAATTGGAGCAAATTACTCTCTGTGGTACTTCATGCGAGACTCTGTACAGCCGAAGCATGGAAGAGAAGACAATAGCAGAGGGTCAGATACCCCCAGGAAAGTAGTCTCAGCCCTACAAATTACAATCAGTACCATCATTTTACTTGGACTCCGCTACAGAAAATATCTTGAGCTCCATATCAGCCTCCCAGTGAGTTTTACAGCATCAGAACAGATTGTAAATATCGAATTATTACTTGTTGCACCAACTGGCATTATATTTGATTAGTTCCAGTTTTAATTGCTTTCTCTCACATAGTTTCTCTTCTGGGGCACATCCCACTTGCTATAGGATTATTCCAAAAGCAGCTCCTGCACATCAAGGCTTTCCCTAGGCGTTTTCTTCCATTTGCAAGCTCTGCCTACGCCATCAAAGTCTGAAGACTTTGCTTACCAGAGTTTCCAGGTGCAGCAGCTCCATTTCATCCGCCACATATCTCAGTAGCAACCACGACACGTGCCAGGTCAGGTCTGTAGCAGATCTGGTGTGTCATAAGCGCACGAGGCAGCCCGCGTGGGAACGGGCGCTTTCAGGACACGCTGCGCACCACGCTGTGCGCAGGCCGCCTCTGCCATGTGTAAGCAGCACCCACACGTGAACATACTCTGTTTTGTACTTCCTGGGCAGAAGTAACGAGCTACTTCTGTCTTTGCCACAAGTTGCTCACTTTACACGTTTTACGCCTATATGCATTAACTGAAGAAAAAACCGGTTACACTGATTGTCCCCATCCTCCCTCCCAACATGCCATAATAATTATCAAAGGAGTCTTTCAAATTGCCTATAACTTTAGGAGAAGGGGGGGAAAAAGTTAACTATGCATAATAGCTTAACAAGTGCATCAAAAGACCCAAAACAATGTTCCCAGTCTAATATATGTAGCAGAAAAGCTGTATTTCAGCTTCCAGCACAAGGGAATGACATGATACTTATAGTTGAAGATTAGATATTTTCTCCTTTCGACTTTCACTGGCTGATATTGCAACTTTACAAGCTTTACAACTCTTATTAGGTGAAAGAAGTGATATATAGCTTGGTTTTCGAACAAAGCAGTGATAATTCCCATTTAAGAGGAGTCAGTCCCAAGGCTGCAGAAGTGACTTAGAATCTTAAAACAGTCATGGGACAGGAGCCAAGATTCAAGACTCATCCACTGCATTAATCATAATTTTTAAAATGCAGGCCTTGCAGGGTTAAAAACTAAGTAATCCTCTGCTCCCTCATGTAAGCACTCATTGTGTTCTGTAACTGTTAGCCAAACTTGTTGTGTTCATTCCCTTCTACAGGTTGTTCACCTCAGGAGACAGCCACAGGCTGTAGTGAAATACTCCAGCTCCAGACAGAAAGTGTTATGAGTCTAATATTGTTTAGAATGAGAACGACCTATGGTGATGCACCTATCGTGTGTGTGAAGGAAACAATTCCAGAAAGTTGACAGTACTTCCTAACATTTGAAGGCTAGTTTCTGCTATCTTGAATTCTTTTAACACAAGCCTTCCTATATATTTATGTCTGCTATGTATTTCAGAAAATCACTGCTATTTTAAACTGGAAGGTTGATCATTTTTAATACAAACCAATCCAAACCAATTCATTGGGAATAAAATGTCATTTCCTAACACCTGGAGGAAATGTGCCTGTCCAGATACAAAGTGTGTGGGCCAGATGATTTCTGACACTCACAGTACACACTCCACCACACACTGCAAAACTCACACATTCCTGTATACACCTACGTTACCGAAAACTGGAAGTTGTTCATAAGTTGCAAGTGAAAATATTGCAAAACAATTCAACTTTCGCATTTTGCACATTGCCTGAAGTCATTCCGCTTATTTATTTTTGCATTTGGCATCATTGATGTAACTCAGGTAAATTAAATTGCACCCATGGGACAGGAAACGCTACCTGTTAATTGAGAACTTCCTTCTCCATCTGTGATCCAGAAAACATCTGGAAGACTAACATGGGAGATTCTCTCCCAGCCACTGCAGTACAGTGCAGAATACTCAGGCTCCACAAAGCTAACTGGAGTTAAATGCCCATCGGGGAAGAATACATAAATAAATATAAGATACAATCTGAGTATCTTCACTTTTCTTGCTTTTAAGGGTCCTTTCCTTGTCACAGGTAAAATTCAGAGGCAGTATAAGCAACTTTAACCCACTAATTTAAACAGAGTTACAGGACAAGTACATACTACATGCAAACTGCTCCAATAAAGTCTGATCTAACTACCCTACAAAGGATTCTGTCCTGCAAAGCTAATGCTAATTAAATTAAGCATTTACTTCTAATCACACCAGAATCCACTTGTCCATTTTACTTCCCAAGAGAAAGCGCTATAGTATCAGAGGAAATAATTGCCAGCTTTCCCAGTGATAGCTCTGAGACATGTAGGTTGTCGCCAGTATCACCAGCAAGAAACTTCTGAGACCTGAAAACTTTTAATTTCTGCCAGTCTTCCCAGAAATTCTTTCCTTCAGCAGGCACACTAAGATCATTCAGAGATGCATTTATCACACCTAATGATCTTCTTCCTGGCATTCAAACTTTCTCTCAACTTGAATTGGTTTCTTTAGGGAATACAGATGTGTCTAAAAAACCATATATCTGTTCTCCACAAGACATAAATTAATGTGAAATCAAATACTGTTGTTGTTAAGCTGTCACATTTACCAGCATCCTCATTTCATACTTTCAGGATCTGGCTTGGATAATAATCAGAATATAATGTAGTGTCTCACATCCCATTCTTGCAGAATACTAACGCGCTCCATTCACAGAGCGGGACAGGGCATATGTAGGAGCATGCTTTGTGGTCCTTGCAATTTCCAAAGGCTACCGGTGAAAAGAGACATTCCACTGGAAAATGTCTTTGTGCAGACATTATCCTATAAATTTCTGTAGAAGCAGTCAGGGAGCAACCCTTTTTATTGCTCTTAAAGGGCTTTGTTCACTGCAGCCAGAAGTCTCCAAGTGAAGGGATAGAAACGGAGATTAATTCCCTCATCCGCTCAGTGGGTAATTCCCTTTTAGGTAGTACCATAAAGCTTAGAAAGTTTATTGATGGAGTCTGTGTTTTTCCATGAAAACATTGCTAGTTTCTTTGCAATGGACTTAATCAGCTGAACAGGGTAATTTCAGACTGGCATTTTGCTAGCGGGAAGAGTTGCATGCTGAAGCAATCTTTCTACATCAGGAATGAAATTTCCCTATTAATCTACATATGACTGTGTATTCAAAGTCGTTCATCAGCGAGTTAGATCAGCTTGGAAGAAATTTCAGAGCTTCAATGAAAGTGTAGTTTTCCTTTCACTCTATACAAGGTTTGGTCTTTTGTTTTTATTATTGCTGGTTTTGGTTGGGTGTTTTGGTGGCTTTTGCGGGGGCGGGGGGGGTGAGTATTACCTTGGCCACTATTTATGGTATATGTAGCAGAGTCAAACCAAATAATACAAAACTTTTTTTAAGCAGATCAGAAGATCTGAGAATTGATGCAAATCTTGCCCATCTCATAACCGAAATACTGCACCCCTCTCTCATTCCATGGTTCTGATCGGGCTACCAGAGCTCAGCAGCTCTGTACACGTGGCCATAATGAAATCAGAACCAGAGGTCATTGTGCCAGCTCAAAACTGAATGAAAAAGGGAAAAAATAAACCTAAGTACTCTTCAGTAGCTCCTTGCTCTTAAGCAAATATATTTTAACTAAAGTTAACTGATTTGATTGTGCAATATAACAAGTTACTGCGAGTTCACATTATAGAAACAAGAGTTAAACAACATCCCAGATAACTAGAGCAATTGATCAGTTCAGGACAGGTTAAAAAAAAAATTACATTATGTATTACATCAACAAGTCATCTTCATTTATGATACTATCGAACCGCCAACCAGTGAATCCTGGGAAGGTTTTTCTGATTATCTGTACTGCAAACCATGATTTCCGAAGAAAGCATTACCTGCAGGTAGTGAGCCAAATAAACGCATTCACAATTCAGGTCGCTTCTTTAGCATAAGAGTTGTGTCATGGCCTAATAACCTCCACTTAAATTGCTTCAAAAGGGCCCAGTTGGGCTAGACCAGCTCCATAGCAAATATTCTGACTGTCAGGTAAAAGCAAAACCCAGCAATATTAACATTTTACAGAAACCAAGCAAGGCATATCCCTCCTTAAGCACCACTAAAGATCCCATGTACAGCTCTGTTATTCAAGACTATTTTTGAAACTGTGTAAAGCACAATGGTTTTGCAACCCAGCTCTAGGGATCAGCATTTACTTTTCTAATGGGCCGTAAGTATTCAGGCTTCATAATCAGGGGTAAGATTGACTTCTGCATTCTAAGCTGCTACTGTTCAACTGATGAAACATATCAACAAAATCAGCATACATCAGGAGGTCTTATACTCCAACTAAGTTCCCCTTGCCATATTCTCCTTCATTCACCATTGAACACGTTATAACGATAGACCAGTGAATAGTTAATAGAGTTATATAAAGGACAACGGCAAGGGAAAGCCTTGGACTTTCACCCTTTGCTAAACTCATTACAACTCTCTGAAGTGGATTAAAATAGCACAGAAAGCACCTTTGATCCTCTTTCAGTCACAGAAATGACCTTTGAATTTTATTGTGTTTACAATAATCTTCTATGCAGATGGGTGTGAACTTTAGCTAAATTAGTTTGACCTATTGCAAATAAAGAAAAATGATTTGCATTTAATGTTTCTTCCTGGAAACTAAGGGCAAAATGAAAACATAGAGCAGCAAATCTAGAAAATGCTTAAACATTTTCTCTTCTTCTACGACAGGAATACACAAAATTCACCATAGGAGGAAAAGAAAGTGAGTGTTTAAATCTATCTATCCTACACACAACAGTAAACAGCATACAAATTGGTGACTTCAGAGCTAGAGCTTTCCTAAAGTTTCCCAGCCCCAGAAAGGGAAGAAAACACTTTCTTGCACGGAGTCTGTTATGTAGGTAGCCAAGGTACCTACAAGAGGAACAAGAATCTAGCAAATGCAAATACCACTGTAGTTTCCTTGCAGATCACATCAACTTACAGAAGCTTCAGTTGCAAGGAAAGATAGAATTAATTTACTTCCTTGTTTTTTTTTCTCCTTATGCCAAATTCCAAAGTAAAGACCTGTCTTATCTTCCTTTTAAATTAATATATTCTATTAATACACAGTAAAGCCTTTTCTCAGGTATAACAGGAATGGTACACAGCTGCAGCCATACAGTGGAAATCTCTTCTGAAGTGCACTCAAAACCTCTAGAACAGCAATTCTGGAAGGGGGATAGGCTGCACCCCAAGTACTTTACCTTTCATGCTTTTAGTCCCGACACAGTTCTGCCACCCCAGTGCGAACTACAACGTGAAAATAATTCGTGCCTATTTCTCTCAAATACCATTCACTGCACCCATACATACACTCACGGACGAGCTACCACCCAAAGATGCGGGTTGGCAGAAGTTAGATGTATTTATTAGGAGAAGTATTACTCTCTACCTGTCCTGCTCCTACATCCTTACCTGAAGGATCTTTGTCAGAAATCTGCTATTGGGTTTAGACAGAGCTTTGGTCTCCTGAACCACAGTATGCATGTTCCAGCCCCCATCGCATCCCTCGCATTGCCCTGCCTGTCATCACACATCCCTCAGGGGGGAAACCCCTGTCTGGATGCAGACAGTACTTCCTCCTCCTGCTGCAAAGCTGTGACCATCATCACAACATACCATCTTAACGAGGCCAAGGGCTTCTCTGTAAGTCTAAAGGCTTTACAAGCTTTATAAAAGAAAATAATTATGCAGTCTAATCTAATGCTTATAGGTGCAAATGAATAAACTTTATCGACACTCAAACTGCCCTCTATAAACAATACAGAAGTCTTTAGCACTGAACACTTTTGGGACATGCATGCAGGAGCTGAGATTTTTCACAGCCATTATTTCAAACTCTGCATTTAGAGACCCAGGAGTCCATAAATATTTGGATGAGAATTTACTTCTCTATAAATAGGTCTACAAATTCCTATCACAGCCATCCACTTACACATAACTAAGATTTTATGCGGCTAGCTGTGACCAAATGTGACCACCTGTCCTCAGAGATTCATTTGCTTACTATTAAAAAAGAATAATAACGACCCGTAAACTTCCTTACATTCTGTACTAGAATACAAAACTTACAGATGTGGACTAACTGATTACCTAAGTATCTCATGAAAGACAAGAAAAATGAAGAGGAACTAGTGTACTATTATTATTAAAATATGCAGCTCAACTGCTAAAAATATGCCTGCCTTTGGAGCTGATAAACACAACTGTCAAATCAAACCACTTGAAAAAGTGGCAAAGTACGAACAGCAGTTTGATCACACTATAAACTAGAACTTAAAAAAACCTCTATAAACTAAAGTATTCTGAAAGTCGAAAGGGGGAGAAAGAGCGTATTATTGGTACTCTTGCTACTATAACTTAAGTGATTGGTGGAAGTACTAAATACTGTCTTGTCTTACAACGTACGCAGACTTTCCTCAGCACCAGGTGCTTTAATTCTGTTCTGAAAAGACCGAACTATTGTTCAACCTGCAGGTTACTCCTCTTTGTTATTTACAGAGTTCGCAACATCCTCAAAGTGAAAAGACAGAAACTGAACACACAGGTCTTTGCATGTCCAGCAATATCAACAGATACGAGAAAAACTTTTGCAAGGCTGGATGTTTTCTTGTCTACATAATAGAGTATCATGCTTTTACATGTATGCAGAAAGTTGTATTGGCTCAGGTGAAGTTTAATTAACAGGTATTATTCCAAGTCTAGTGCTGCAAAACACAGCAGTTTCTAATGCAACTTCACTTTCATCACAGGATTGGGAAAAAAAAAAACAACCAAACAAAAAACAAACAAACAAAAAAACAACCAACCAACCACAGAAGGAGATAAAACAAACCCAGGTAGAATTACACTCATTGCACAGGATTAAAATAAAATTTTCCTACTATTTCCCCCTTATTTCCTTATAATTATTGACTATCAAGAGTTCTGCACATTCACTGAACAGTTTCCCAACTTTAGGATTCCTTCTCTTTAAAACATAAGGTTGTCTTAGCACTGGCAGATGCCCTGTGGGAAAATCAGTTTGTTACCACGAACCTCTTGAGTCTGTCAAAGAACCATCAGATGCTGCCAAGTTACACAGTGTTTGGACAGGGGCCAAAAGATGATCATGTACCTACAAGAAAAATAATCAGAACATGTGAAACTACCTCAGGTAGCTTATCAAAGCAGAGAAAAACAGACAGGAACAAGATGAACAAAGATGTATTTGAAACAAAAAAGAATCTGTTTTTTAATCGCACTCTTGTACTGGGTCCAGCTGGGATGGAATTAACCTTCTTCATAGCTGCCTGTAGAGCCCCATGTTTCAGATTTGTGACTAAAACGGTGTTGATGACACATCAATGCTTTGGCTAGCGCTGAGCAGCGTTTGCACAGCATCCAGGCTTTCTCTTTTTCTCACTCCTCCACCCTTCCCAACGACCAGCCTGTGGACAGATGAACTGAATTGCCCAAAGGAATATTCCATACCAGGTAACGTTGCTCAGCAACACAAAAAACTCAGGGCTTCTGTCTTCCAAGGTAGCCATTACTCGTAAACCGGCTGGGCGTCAGTCTGCTTATGGGAGGCACTGAATGATTGATTGCATTTGCATCATTTCTTCTTTCCCCTCTGTTCTTCACCTATGAAACTGTCTTTATCTTGACCACGGTTTTTCTTGCTCTCTCTCTTCCTATCCTCTCTCCTCCACTGCTGGGGGTGGGAAATGAGTGAGCGGCTGGGTGGGTGCTCAGCTGCTGGCCAGGGGCAACCCACCACAACTCATTTCTAGGGGAATAACAAATGGAGTACAGAGTCGGTGAGAGGGGAAAATGGAAGAAGAAAGAAGAGAAAAACACTAGAGGATTTTTGCAAAGCCCCAAAGGTGTTGAGCAATAAGAAGTAATACTGTCAAAAGAGAGATCATTGTGGCATTACCTTCATTCCACTGAGCTGGACATTCTTTAGACATTCTGCTCAAGCATCTTAGTTTTATTCCTGGTTTTCCTTATGCATTAGATGACAAGATAAGTTCTCCCCTCTCTTTACTTCCTGAACATGAGAGAAGAGGGAGTATATGAAAGTAAACTGATTACCTTATCGTATTTCCCCACATTGAAAAAGTTATCATCAGCAACATTTAGGTTCCATTAGTCTTTTTTTCTACTATCCAGCAATATGTTAATATTGTGTTTTATAAAGGGATAGATTCACCATTAAGATACACCAATTAATGCCATGAAATTAAAGGTTTACAGTTGAAGGAAGTCCAACACTTGGATCCAGTTTGCACAGGCAAAACCTGCACCTGTCATACATATTTTTATGCTTACAGAATTAATTGTGAGTGGCTAACCAAGTACTTTATTGTACAGGCACAAGTGAGGTATTTAAAAAAAAAAACAACCCAAACACAAAAAAGGAAGCATGTATTTTGTGGTTAAAAGGTGCTCCAAAGACAAACTGAAAATTTGAGAGCAGAAGTGCCACAGAGGAACTCATTGTCTCGAAAATTTGTGAGCCTTCCTGGGTCCATAACAAGTCCATATTTGAAACAGTCAACTATCAGACGCGTATCAAGCACATGTAGCTCTCATGAGGCCCATAAATTTTATTAGTTTTTACTGATCACAATATATCACATGAAGATAGCACAAAGTATAGCACACTCCACGTTTAAAGCAAGATTGAGGAGGCTAGTAAAACCCCTCAGTAAGTGGATGAATGGAGTCCCTATTTCTTGCAAGGATTTTGGAAAAGGCATGTTCGAAAACTATTTTGTAATGGCTTCCTTTTATTTTGTATAAATGAATAACTATAAGGGGAAAGGGGACGTCTTTTTTAGTATGCCAGAACTGTGCTGACTGAATAAGCAGTAAAAAATTGCATTATGTTTGCAGAAAAAGCAAATGATGTCTTAAGTCTGATTAAACATATAAATGAGCTAGATTCTCTGAAGATACGTGGACAGCTGCATCATTTTTGCATTTCATAATGATTACAAGCTAATATGATACGGAAAGTTATATTTATACCACTACTTGTAAAATAAAGCCACTTGTTACAACTTCTTCCAATGCACTACGACACAACAAAAAATGGCTAATGATAACAGTTTTCAGAGACAGATAAATATAAAAACCTTTATTATTATATGCTGAATAGAGATGTCTATAAATACATCCCGATTAATAGTTATAAAAATAAAGCATTATTTTTGTTAAAGCTTACAGGAGGCTATATGAACTAGCTCCGCTTGCACCCTGTTTCAAAGCACATAACTCTGTATATGCTTTGATTGTAACTACAGCACAGAGTGCAGGACTTGCAGAAAGCATAGCCAGTAATGTCTTGCTACTCAAGTCAGGCTTACTCATGGTTTCCTTTTCAAGGTTTATTTTCAGCCACCTATGGCTTAGCTGAACGTAGCCATTTTGACATTTCAGTTAGATTTCCAAAGATAAGATTTTTAAACTGAATTACAAAGAAAAAATAGTCCAAGTATTGTCAACAGGGATTTAACATCACAAGGGTTTGACTTCATGGTAGAAAACTCCATGTTTCCTCATTTTGTTGAAAACATTTCTTCAGTTTGGGCAAGTTACGCATCTCAGATTTCAATCTTATAAGGGGTTAGCAGATATTTACAGCTATATCGTTCAAGAATTTTGTGTTTTATACTAGATATCTTTGAGAGCTGCAGCATCCCATGACAACTGTATCTAAAACAGACCTGCAGTGATATTGAACACAGGGCTTTAGGCTTCGGCTCTCTCTGTCCTCCTCTCCATCGTACGCCCCAGACACAAAAAAGGCAAGCAGAGAGACAGCCTGCCCCAAACAATCAGTGCTGCAGCGTGGAAGCAGCAGCTTGGTGGCACGGCTCAAAGGCAGAGGACGAACGGGAATGGTGACAAGGCTCTAACAGGCACTTAGGGATCCGTATCGAAAGGGGCTTGAGGGGAAGGTAGGACAAATGAGAAAAAGGAGGAAAGAGCAGAAAGAAAATAAAATCAAGGAGTACTTCCTCCACAGCTAACTGGATCATTATTTCATGGCTAACCCTGGCCCCAGATGCTAAACAGCTCTAGAAACAAGCCACCGACCACGCTCTCACCGCACAGGTCTGTGCACACGCTGTCTCTGCAGGAGCGAGTGCAGCTCTGCTCAGCTCCAGAACAGGAGGGACCATCACTGCACCGCTGCTCCGTTACCACTTGTCATCCTGTCGCCTACCTGCCTGCTCAGCTGCATCAGTCACACACCTTTAGTGCAGGCAAGGCTGACAGAAGCGTAGTGAGCCATGCAGAGAACATAATGGCACATAAATCTGAAGCTAAGCCTCAGAAACCATCAAACAGGTGACAACTACCTTCTAGTCAGAGCTGCACGGTATATACAAAAAAAGAGATGGAGGCAAGATACGAAATGCAAACAAAGGATCACTGAAACTTAACTGGCAGATTGGTACCACTGAGATACAGAAGGCTCTAATTTTTCCTTCCTCTAAAGGTACGTGTGCCGTATTAGTTGTATTGCATTCCCTTCCCATTTCACTGCAAACCCAGTCAGGTGGATAAAGACATAATTGCTCATATAGTTGCTCATATACGCAAAGAGATTTTAAAAAAAATAAAAAATAAAAAATCTCCACACCCTTTGTCAATTGATTTGAAATATTAGGGGTTACATCATCCTGGCATCCTCGTATTTTTTTTTCTGTAGAAGAAAGGTGGAATAAAAAAGGATGGATTACGTAGGATATACAGAAAATATTAGTCTATGGCAGACTCAAATTTCCAGAGATTTATACAGAGCGATGGCTCTTATTTTATTAAGGTGCTATATTTTTAGAAAGTATTAATGAAATGCTTTGTTCAGTTTAACACCCCTCCCTCTGCCAGAAAAAACGCCAGTTCATCATAAAAGTAGCTGCCAAAACATGTCCTTATGTAAAAATATTTCCCAACACCTCTCCGCAACGGATGTAACCTTCCTCCCTCTGTAACGGTTATCTCCATATTGGTTAAAAAATAGAACAGAATTTGACTAATTAAGAAATCTGAGAAGGAGCTGTCTACATTCTAGCAGATACACCACGCATCTCAAAGCAGTCTTTACACTTCTATTGTTCTACAAGGCAATCGGTTATCTCGAGGGACTTTTTCTTTTTTCTAAAATTCTCTCCAATATAACAGACTCCAGTCCTCCCAGTTTCATCTATCTCCAACATGAAAAGCATCTGTTGACACCGGAGGAAGGGTAAAATTAAAGATAATAAATCACACTGGTTAATAACCAAACCCTGAAAAATCAGCCCAGTAAGAAGGCACTCAAACTATTAGCTCTTGTTTCGCCTACATTTCTGAGGACAGGTCTTTGCAACTTGTGATGCCAGATTGTGGTAGTCTGCCTGCGTGATGACGTTACAGAACTTGGTGCATAGTTTTCTGCTGTTGAATTATTCATCTCTTTCTCCTGTGGAAAAGGTTGATTTCTGAGACGCCGGGAATCAGTTTGTAATTTACATATGTACATGTACACGCAGTCCTTATCCCAAAGACCGTGAATCAGCTCAGAATTAGAACTTAGGGACCAAAAATGACAAATTGAAACCATGTAGCTTCACCTCTCAAGAGACTAGCAAGCTGCCAAGCAGAGTCTTTCTGGATCAGTTCGGGATTCATGCATCCAAAATCTGCTTAAGTTCATTTAAAATTCTCCCTTTTTTTTTCATTCTCTGGTTGAGTAGAGTTCAGATTGGTCCTCACCTCTGCTGTACCGAAAATTTACAAAACAAAAAAAACCCCGAAACAACAAAAAAACCCAACCACAAAACACCAACAAAAAATCCAAACCAAAACCAAACAAAAAACCAACTAATCAGTTCCCTCCCCCTCCAACCTAATCTCAATACAACCCCAAAACAGTGTCTTGCTAATAAACAGGTGGACCAGTGAATAGGAAAGCAGAAAGATGGGTTGGGGTTCACACTCCTTTCTTTTAGAAATAAAAACATTGCTGCAACCCCTATAAAAGCTGCAGTTTAACAGCAGTATTTGCATTCCTTCTGGGCATTTGATCAGGAGAACCTTAGTTTCAGCCATCACTTATCATTTGCTCCAACGGGTTTACAAGTGTTTTACCACACACCTTTGAAAAGATACTGGGGAAGAAAAGCACCCTTCTGTATGAACCTGCAGCACAATTCCACGTCACCCAGAATTACACATCCAAGGCAGGGATGGGGCACGACTGCCAAAAACAGCTCAGATATTTTTAAATATGTGCAGGTCAATTAGTAATTCTGTTCTTCCAGTCACAGACCAAGCACCAGAGTTCTGCGTCCACACGTGCGGTCTCCCTTATCTCGCCCGCCTCCTCCTGCATCTTTTATCCATCACACCCATGCGACAGCGCTGACACATGACAGCCCCTGCGCTACCCCAACCAACCATTTCAGGTTAATTAGATGCAGACTGAACACTCAGTATAGTATTTGCGAATAAATACGGTGGTCCAATTACTGGTTTCCATTGATGCGGCTTGGACTTTAAGGTTTATTTATATATATATATTTATATACACACACAAAATTAAATAAAACTATGAAATTAAGATACTGACTTCGTATCTTCTGTGATTTCAGATAAAAACCACAAGGCCAACAGATTCGCACATACAATCTCCATCAAATATATTCGCACTGAGACTACCTCACTAAGAAAGAGAAGACTTAAAACGACCTCACGTTCATTGATACCATCAAATCTCCGTGGGCCTGGTGGAGGAACCTCTCCTTAGGTGCAAGAGAGACTTGTGCGTGACCTCATTGCTTCTTTGGAGTTTGTTGCCTGCAAAGATGAGAAGGATAGACTATAATGAAAATAACAAGAGCAAAACAGTGCACGAAAGGGGATGAAATAGGAAACACAGGGGTAAATAAGAGAAACAAAGGAACAAGAGTGCTATGCTCCAAAAGCAATCTTAACTCTCTATATTCTACTTTGCAAGGGACAACAGGCCCCACAGAGGGATGTAGCTGCCAATGCCTCAATACAGCCTTTAGATTTCTTTAATTCAGTACGTCTTGCAATGCAACAGTGTCCCCAGTGCGTGGATATTCAGCCACCAATACACTGACAGCAGGGTTTGTAATACACTGGTTTTACGGCCAGTGATTTAACCTTTTTCCTTCAATACTGTTATTTCAACCAGGTTTTAATAGTTGAAATTCCAAATTGAATGAGTCCATACCTTCCCTTTTTTGTGCAAATGTAATCTTCTAACTCTTTAAATAGGCTTTTAAAAATTACTTGATTCTTATTAGGCAATTAAACTTACAATGCTCATCAAGAAAGTATTATTTTTCTTAATCTTTGAAGAGAGAGTTCTTATCCTCCTGACTTCGGTGAAGAGTTGCTTAATCATTACTAAGTAATTAACATCCCAGTTAGTTTCAATATTTAATTTCAAACATCTTTGTTCTTAATACAGGAAAGCACCTCATGAAAACGGCATGAAGCAGTCAGTATATGCCATACAACATATTTATGAACATACACCTCTGACATTTGAACTGTGAACAAAATCACCCTGCAGCTTAATCAGCAAATATATTCCTTCAAGAAAAGACCAGCCACATTTAAAAACAAACACCCCCCCCAACACCACCCTCCTCCAAAAACAAAACACAGAGGAAAAAAAGTTCATATTTCCCTGTTTCAATAGAAAAAAGGATGAAACAGATTATTATTTTCATGTATGTTTTGGACAATGATCACAGCCCATCAGATTGCCCCTTCTAACAAACTACCTTCCAGTAATTTAACTTCCAATTTAAAGCAAAACTTCCTATAGGTCATTGTGTTGCCAGAAAGGCACAGCATCTGAATCTCATTCATATCTGGAAAAACATTACAAGAGAACCGGAGTTAAATTTGAACCTGGAGTTCCCTGCAGGTACAGAGGCTCAGAAGGAACTTAAACGACAGCAGACTGCTGAACACTGAAAGGTTATGGTGGGAGAATCGTGCTCTGCTCTTTACTGTCTACCGGACCTTTTATTTGATCCAAATATTTTATGTTATGACACTTGAGCACATTTATAGATATAGATTAGAGCCTTAATGTAGGCTCTAAAATAATGAAGGCAAATGACTACCAAATAAGAAACTCTGTAGTAAAAGAAGGTGCAATCTGTACATAGGCTAAGCCAGTATTAATATAGACCAGAGCAGCTCAATTTGAAAACCACAGAAAATCATCTGCTCCTTTGCCCTGCTATACTGGTCAAATCACAGAAAGAGCCAGAAACAGTGTGGTAGACTTGTCAAAGCATCTGACAGGACAAAGTATTGATTCTCCTCTACAGAAATAAGCTAGAAGCAGGTATTTTCTCCAAGCACGGGCATAAAAATAACAAAATCTCTACTTTCAGTAGGAGCATGAGCAAATCTGCAGTTATTTGATTATTTAAAAAATAACTTTCTTTTAGCTTTTGCAAAGACGATTAGCGCTTCTTTTCGTTTCAGATGATCATAAATACACCTAGATGTGTCTGCGAGCAAGTGTACACAAGACATAATATAGCTTGAAATATAATTCAACATCAGAGCAGCATGTCTTTTTGTGAAGAAAAATTGCTCTGGATTTCATGAATCTTAAATTTAAAAGAAAGCATTTTCCAGCAAAATATTCTTATTATAATAAAAAATGATTGATTTTACTACACAAAAGGTACTGTTGTTTCCCTTGGGGGTTTCTTTGAGCAGTAGGAAGACTACAGTTTATTTGAAATGAGGCAGTTTTTTAGGTTTTGGGGGTTTGGGGTTTGTGATGTTGGTTTCTGGGTTTGGAATGTTATTTTTCAGAGGCAAATCCAGCCCTCTCTGAACAGGGTGGCATGACTGCAGAATTAGACAGATCAACTTCTGTTTGATCTGAGATTGTGCCTGATTAGGTTGGACAGACTTTAATTTTGCCTTCATCTATTTCTAGAAGCAGCATACAAACCATTTCTTTTTTTAAGGACAAAGATGTATAAGACTTCATCACGAAGAAGATAATTATCCCTCATGTTTGTGTGTTTGATTTTAATAATAGTGCTAAGGGCTGCAAGTTACATTGTTTAAATGCTATTGAACATCACGGGGGGAAAACGTGGAGAATTAGACACAGATCTGTCTAAAAATCAAGGTTATGTTAGTGAGCAAAGTCATAAAACTCAAAGTTGACTTCCTCCTTTAGAGACCCTTTTCCTTGCAGTAGCTCCTCCTCTTCCTCCTCCAACTTGGTCTCACAGCCTCTTCCACAAGCGTTCTGCATCTTCTGGTCGGTGGTGCCTGAATTGGGACCATTACCAGCCACAGCAGATCATCTCGAGGTGCAAAAGCATCACCTTATCTCGACATGAAGGGAAACATAAAAGTTTAGACCAGAATTTTAACCAGTAAGAAAGCAGATCGTTCTTAGTCATAAGCACAGGGGACATCGAAAAAGAAGCAGATTTCTGTCGTCTTGTATTTTGGCAGACTGTAACACATTTATGGGCTGAATTTATAATACCTACTTCTTCATTTAAAAAGAAAGTTTCCAGGAGGGAAATCTGTCAATCTGGAACACACAGATCCAGATAAACCCATTCAAAAGTTATAAGTGCTGTTTAAAGTCTAAATAAATAACAACAGGTGAGTTCTTCATTGCTTAATACAGATTATTTTTTTTTTTCTGTTAAAACTCCTCAGCTCCTGTATTCAAGTTAGATTTCAAAATGTAGTTCTCTCTGGGGTCAGCCTGGCTCAAGAGTGCCTGACACCTCAGCAAAAGTAGACCTTAGAGACAAAGTAACAAGCCATAATCTTATATTTGATATTTTATTGTACTGAAGCCGTATAAGCAGGAAGTCACTACAGAAACCTGTGCCACTTCTGTGAAAAGAGAAGTGCATCAAAACCTGTACATGAACGTAAAATCTAGCAGCAGATCAGCCTGTGAAACTGGTATTTGCTCGAACTGCAGGTGGTTTCAAATTACAGGTTTTAAAGCTATCCTTTGGAAACAAAGCGAAGACTAAGATCATTGTTTTGCATCTAAGAGTTTTATAGGACTGACATGTCATCACCAAGTGAAGAATTTTTGCTTTAAAGCATATCAAATTATAAATGCAAAGCAGCCTACAAATCATGAGGGGGAAGGGGAGTCGGACACAAAAAGCACATGAAACACATTAGGCACCTCATTATTTTATATTTTAAATACAACTGCAGGTGTTGAGAACTATATTTCTTTTAGGAAGCTAAAACTGCAGAACTGGAGAAGTAGTTTCCCCAAGGAATCTAAAACTTAGATGGGACCAACTGAACACTTGTAGATTGCCAGATTGGCTTTTTATTCCTTGAGGTAAAAACCCAGACCCCAAAATCCACCAAAACATATCTCATTGGACAGTCAAAAGCACAGCTGAAATTGAAAGAGTTAAGAAGATTTCTAGCATTACAGTTTGCAGATGGATTCACAGTTGCCCCATTTTCCTCTGCGTATGCTGAATACTTTCTATCAGGGAATAATGGGTCCAAACAGAAATGCAATTTTTGCCACATTCATAACCACCAGTAGGAACTGGCTGGCACCTAAAAGACCAAAACACAACTGAGTTCAATAGTTTTTGGGAGTAAGAGACTATAACTGTCCAGAAGAGCCTGTGAAAAAAGAGCTACAAAAAAATCTTAGAATATGACTGCACAATATTTTATGAATATATATTGCTCTGTTCATTTCCATACTGACAGTGAAAGTGAAATGCATAAGTAAGATACGCCTGTAGTAAGAAATTACTGCTTTAATTATAGTCATATTTCTTGATTATGGCATTTGCAAGTCTTCCCATGCCAGTTGAATTCCAGTTTAGAAGGTTAGACTTGGGAAAGTTAAAAACATTGGCAGAAAATCATAACGACACAACACAATGAATGACAAAAATACCTAACTAATTCAGATTTGGTCTCTGCTGAATTCTAAATATTCTCAAGTGAGAAGCTGGTTTCCCCAAGAACAACAACAAAAAGAAGTATTAGGGTGTTAAGATCACTGTCTGTAGTAAAGATCAAGGATGAGATGCAGATTCCTGTTTGCATTCTGTGTTTGTGGCTTGGCTAACAAGTAGATTTCATTTTTTAATTTCAAATCCAGATTCCTCTCTCAAACTGCATCTTTTCTAAGTAGCACCATCAAGAATATTTTAGGTACCACTTGAGCATTTCTGTAACTATCAAAATTACCTTGAGAATATAGTGGGAAAAATTAATCAGAATTCAGCTTAAACTTCATTATCAATGTAAAAAAAAGCAAGTCAGCTGTAAATATATAACATTGAGAAGTTATTACTTGCATATCAGCAGAGGGCCCATTTGTCTGTTCTTCCGGGGCTTGTGGAAGGGAATCAGTATTAACTTTTTTAATCTGAGAAGTTTACTTTATCAAAATGTCAAGGTCTCTATATAGCTCTGATATCCAAGGCTGCTTTCTATCCTGTTAGTCTCCTATTACAGCTGCAGACACGCACTGTCAGTGACGTCAGACGTTAATAGTACACGATACAAATATCTGCCCTAAGTGGCAGGACAGCAGCTCAGAGCGAATTCTCATCCCGCAGTGCCCTTCTGCAGCAAACCATTCCCCTCCTGCAGGAAAGCGAGCCGTGGCGGCAGCAGCCAGCGTTGCAGTCAAGCACTGCTGGTGGCCGGCAGTGCTCTCTCGGTTGGCAGACGCTCAGTGTTTGCAGCTCCACCAGGTACCGCCTCATTAACTTGCTTGAGAGAAAAGGAGGAAGCAACAGCTCAGATGATATACAACTTTTGTCTCTTAGCGTGCATTGTTAAGCAAAGTTTGTTAAAAGCCTACTACTGCCTGAGTATTGGCCTTCTACTTCAAACCCAAAGCCATTTCAGGTAACTTTTACATCAATCTGCTGAGCATTTTAGTTGCATATAAACTACTGCAGAACAAGCAACCCTGAGAAGGCCGAAGGTTAGCACTCCTCCCCCCGCCTTCATTAGACAGGTAACTCGCAAGGAGATTGCTAGCTAGGGACAAAGGGATAAGACCAGTGGCTAAAATACCAGAAGGATGTCTCGAAGAGTTCTTTTTAAATGTTTTTAAAGTTGTTTGGGTGAGATGTAATCCATTGTTGAATATTCTGAGGTTGTTTGAGGAAATTCTCTAAGTTATTCACAATAAAAATTAGTGAACATGGTGGGAGACAGTAACCAGCCAGAAGAATGAAAACCAATAAACATTTCCTCCTTTTAAAAGAAAGGTTTAGGAGCAATGAAGATACTGTAGACCAGCCATATACACCTCAATTCATAAAAAATACAGATCAAATATTTAAACAACTTAAAGCCTTTAAAGAAGAATAAAATAATAATTAAAAAAATAAATCAAGATACTGTGATTTTATCAGGAACAGTCATTCTAGATTTGTCTAGCTTCCTTCCACAAAATAAGCAACTTATCTTTAGAATAGGGAGAAACAACAGAAGTCTTGTCTCCCCCTCAGCAAACTCTTGATGTGGTCACATTTTGAGACCTGCTCAAAAGTCAGTCATGACAGTATGTCCTCCATGAGGCTAACATAAGGAACATGCATAACAGATTGGAAAAATACACCTACCGCATAGCACGCTCAAAACAGAATGATTCATCACAGATGGATCTGAAGGGGTCTGACCTACATCCAACAGCAGTTAGTATTTTCATTAGTGACATTAAGGGTTGAAAGTATATGGGAGAACAGAAGACAACTAAAATGCAAATGGATCTTAAGCTGAAGTGTCTGAAAAAAAAAAAAAAAAAACAACCAACCTTCTGTACCTTTACTAAATTGCAAGTACAAGGAAGTTTTAGTCTTGCTAGCAATAACTCAGTACAACTGGCTAGGAGAAAGCCCCTTAGGATCAAAGGTTACAAAATTTATAATGTATCCCAAGACAAACCCAAGTAATGTGTCATATGACTGAAGAAGTCAATCAGTATGACAGGATACACAGAGTGAAATACAGCCTAGAGGACACTGAAGTTAATCTTTCCTTTTTACCAGGCATTAACAAAGCTACCAGAACAGTAACATCCAGTTTGAGGTGTCACATCTCAAAGAAAAGGAGGAGTTGGAGTGGAGCAAGACCGTTGAAAGCATTTCAGGGACGTAACCTGTAAGGAAAGAGAATATACATCACAGCCTGAAAAAAAAGAAAGTCTTTAATACACCTCTGCAAGAGAACAGAGATGACATCTTCTTCCAGTCTGGAATACAAAGGACGAAAAACCTGAGTTTAAACTGGAACGCGGGATATTTAGGTTAGCCAAGAAAACCCACTAGCTGAACAGCTGAATAGCTTTTCAAGAGTGGTGTTGTAATATCATCTTTGGGGCCAACTAAAGCAATTAGACAAGCACTTAGCTCAGAAAAGTTTGCTTTCTATTTTGGTAATAGCTGAATGCAGGCTTGGAACAGGGACAGCAATACACATCTTAAGAGCTCCTTTTACCAGAGTGTACAACCTTGGCAAAACAGTTTACTACTTCTTTGTAGCTACAAGGTCATTGAGCACAGCGTGAGGTGCTCTCAGGCTTAAAAAACTCGGTGATTTTTTTTTCTTTTTAATGAACTCAGCTTTCTGTAGAATCTGGAGTTAAATAGAAATTGTATCTAGAAAAGGTACGTTACTCCTGCTTGTCATCAAAGCAGCATGCCCAAGTACCACACAAACCCCTACTGCCTACAGCAGAAGACCCTTTCTGAAGTACAGCGCGTTTTCTCCTGCCGTGCTGTCCCCAGCTCTCCAGCTCTGCACAAAGCTCACCACGCTCATGACAACTTCCCCTGCCTATCCATCCTTAAAACGTTAAAAATATCACAGCATCCACAGAAAAAAGTCCTCCCCCACAGCTTGACAAAACTCCCCGTGAGTTTCAATCATTTTCTAGCCTGTGACTGACACTTTCCGTAGTACAATTCACATGGACACTTACAGGAATATTGTGACAAAATTTGCTGCAATAGTCTTATGGCAATAGCTGCTCCAGTGAGCGGAGAATAACAGCCTAGGAAGCAGACGATGCCTGATCTCTGCCATGCCTCTGACTTGCCCCCTCGGGGTGCTGAGCAGCCGGACACCTGCAGGTCTGAACAGCCACAGCACCTTTTAAAAAAAAGGAGTATATGCTCCTCTCCAAAAAGACCCCTCCTCCCCTAATCAAGACATTCTGTTGCCATCACAAGTGATAACATCCCTTCCCTAATCTCACACTGTATCACCTCAGTAATTTTTGTATCTTTAACAATTAGATCTTCTGCTAGTATTTTTTCTATTTTTTGAGACAAAACTCAATCATAGTCATTATTTTACAACTGTACCTATGGACATGGATTTCTTCTTTTTGGTTTGTTTTTTTTTTTTGATTCACAGATCTACTTGTTCATAGATGGCATGGCCAAGATCCATGGATTTAAAAAATAAATAGAAAATAAAATAATTTAACAAAAAAACCACTATAAGCTTTAACATCCAAACCAAGAAGTCCAGAACATATTCAGAACTCTAACAGTAGCAGCTAACAAACTGGTATGCAAGAGGCATACCATAAGGAAAGGTTTCAAAGCACCTACAAAAAATAAAAAGTCAAATAACTGTAAAACTTCAATGCCATTTTACAAAGTCAAATAACAGCATTTAAGAAAAAATAGTATGTGTTCTTCCTTACTTGTTGTTCAGATTGCATTCTTTGTGTGTTTACATGCTTATGTACTTCTCCACAACATATTCTTACACTCAATATCTATTCTGCATATTCCAACAATCCATTAGAAACAAACAGGACAAACAGATAAACTTTGTTTTGTCTGTTGTTGAAACACAAATGAATGCCTTCTGATAGTACTTTCCTGCCATGAAGTCTGGGAGAGACTCTCAGCTTGGCTTTATTTTAAATAACGGTTTTGCTTCTCTCAATTTTATGATTTGTATTAAACTTCAGAGTTTTAATACTCCCAGACCATTTTCTCAGGAACTTTGTCCCCAGCAATTCTAGTGACAACTTAATGACAATAAAGTTATCTTGAGCACGGCAAAATGTGCCGATTCAAGAAAGTAGAGTGTTATCAAATGCATATTTTAGCCTCCATCTACAAAATAGCTTAAAGACCTCTGAATGCCAAGCAAGAAGCTGAGATTTAGCATAAAAGACTGATGTTTCATTCATACCATGCAGAATCTTACATGAAAAGAAAAATCCACCAGCAAAAAGCTCATCATGTCCCATACTAATAGAACACTGTACCTTATTAAGCAGAGCAATTTAAATCAAAACTTTTAGGAATGAGACAAAATATTACAAAAAAAGATTTAAACTCCCAGTCAGTATGTATGCCTTTTAACAAGAGAGTGGCTACAAAAACATGGATTAGTAATAAAGAAAGAAACAAAAAAGACAGAAAAACGAGTAGGCAGCTGCTTGAAGATGAACTATATACTTTGGAAGTAGAAGATGAAATACATACTTTGGATTTCAAACTATGTATCTACTGCAAACCTTGCATCAACTTCAGTTACTGCAAAACATTTTGGTGCATATCAGTGTAATATTTAGAAGAAATGTGATATTATATATACAAATTAAGGCAAGTTTATGTGACTTTACACAATTTTCCAAGCACAGTGTCTTATGAAGGTCTGATGCAATTTGATACACACACAATCCTGTAATACATCTATATTAAAATGAAAGCTTCTGCCCAGTGAGCAATGTAAGCCAACTACAAAATATATTCTTCTATAAAATGAAAATTTATTTCCTAAATATGGAAATACTGGAATTGAATTAAGTCAAACGGATAAACACCTTGGTGGAAGTGGTGTGGCCCAGGACAGAAGACCGTACCTACACCACCCGCAGAGCTGACTGATCCCTCGGACACTCTGCCATGGGACCTCTTACGCTGGGCGGGGGGTTTGGTTTTGTTTTTTTTTCTACACGCTATCAGAAACTATTTTCAAAAGGCTTTTTTGAAGTTCCAGCTTGCTTGCGAGCAACAGATCCTCAGAGAAGAGGATTGCAATCATGTTCTACGAGGTGTCATGTCTTTGAAAGCCCTTTCTGAGGGAAGAAAGAGGTATAGCTTACTTGTTTAGAGGAAGGTGTGCTTATCCCAAGTACCACACAATTTCTATTGTCTATGGAGACAGTTTTTCCTTTGACTGACATCTGATGTGATAATCTACAAGTATTTTTCCCACCTCTAAAATTGAGACTCAACATGTAAAACAAACAACAAAAACCTTTGCCTTCTTATAATCCCAATACAGTTTACAGTTTAGTCCACTCATTCATATCTCATAGCTGTAGTAACCTTCCTCATAGCACCAACCAAGAAACATCATCTGTCATCCAGAGTGACAAACGATTCTTTAAGCATATTTATTATTCGCAAGTAACATCGTACACATTTTTCAAAGCATGGTCACTCTATAAATCTTACTCAGTTGAGTTCACACTTCTTTATCAATTACCCTTGTACTAGACATTGCATGACAAGTAGAATATGAATGGAAGTAGTAAAGCCAAATTCTATAAGCTAGACAGACCACAATGCCCTGATGAATACATAGAGAAAGATAAAGACATTATTCACTTTGGAAGGTAACAGTCACATTAGAGTAACATAGCAGAATAGCCATGCACCCTGAACGCACCTTTAATAGAAGCCAGCTGTGGCATCCTTCTGGAGCTCCGTGTATTGCTTTCCGGAATAATTGATATTCATTGCAAGTTCAAATGCTTCTTACAGGGCTGTATTGCTACAGGATATACTTGAAGTGAAGCCTCTATAATCTCAGAATGAAGTTCTTTAAAAAGCACTGTTTTGTCAGAAATAAATTATAACATGAATTGAAAGTTTATTCCTAAGAGGTTACAGTACCTCTAAGACATTAGAAAGGCATTAAATGTCACTTTAGGAACACAGATCTACTTACAGAAAGGCCCTGTGTTTTCTTTTTTTAATTATATTAAAGCCTTATGCATTACACGGGTTGAATTGGGATCTTAGAATTCAATTTTTGCTATGCTATTGCATAGTACTCATGGAAAACCACATACAGGCATATTAATCAAGAAATTTTGCACTATGACCAAGTCATTCACTGAAAATGCTTGCTCATATATGGTGTTTGAACTCCCCAAATATGAATTCATTCATCTTGGAAAGCAAGGCTGAGCCAAAGTATCACTTCTTGCCTTTTAGCACATACTTGTTTAACTGTTTTTCTGCAATCCTAAATTCTTAGTCTCAGTGGACTAACACAAGAAAAACAAATATATTTAAGAAAAGCCCCAACGACTCAAAAGGATTTGCTCTTTCATCTATTTAGTCACTAGGAACATTGCCTTGATAATTACTAATGTCACTATACACCCTATAGTCTTTAAATAAGTGATTTCTCTACCTATTATACAAAAGAATATGGTGGGAATGGGATTAGTGATGAAGCAACAGCAGTTTAAAACAAAAGAAGTCCTGAAAATGAGGCATTTAAATCTTCTGGAAGGTTATCCCAGATGTAATATAGTAAGTAAGTCGGAATGCAATGTTCATGAGATAAAATAATGGAAATAAAGAGAACTATTGATTCTGTTCACAAAATAAGCACTTACACACACTCATCTACAACCCACTCTTCGGTGGGACCGCTGCCAGACACAGAGGGATAACATATGAATTCTGGGTTTAACAGGACTCAGTATTTCTATACTTTTGAGGATGCACATACACAAAGGGTAGGAAAGGGGCGGGGGGATGGGGGGGGAAGGGGGCAAAGGGAAGTCCAGATGCCAATCAAAATGACCAAAAAATTTCTCTGCCAAGTCATCTGGTTTTATTACACAATTACCATATTTAGAAATGGGCTTAAAATCTTTCTCACCTTTTTCAAATAAGTTCTTTAAGCCTGTCCAATTGTATAGAGCCTACCCATGATGGCAAAATCATCTTCCTATACACGTAAAATTAGGGGGATGGCATCTTTCTTTGGTACAGTGAGGTCCAGCTGATCTTCGATAGTCTGGCTGCCACCCGCCTGTTCTCCATTTCCAAGGCAGAACATGCCACTGGGACAGCTGTGGGTCTCACTCCTACCTAGCTCTGTGCAGTGTACAGCTGCTTCCAGCACCTCCATCAGCATCTTCTCGTGCCCTCCCATCACCGAATGCTGTTAACTTCAGGTTTAAGACTCTGAATTCACGATTTTTGCTAACACTACCAGGTGTGGTGAGTTTTTCTAACAATTACATAGACAAGCATGATAAAGTTATATTTTCATCCTATAAAAGCCTTGTCCCTCATCCTCTGCCTTTGTCTTGTTAGTAAAATTCAGAAAGCTAATCAAAAATACTGAGAGAACAGGATTCAGCTATGTGGCATGAGTTAAAGATGATATATCAAGTAGGAAAATGAAACTATTTTAAAATAATGCCTCTGGTCTAACTCTCTGGCAGTATTTCTGCACAGCTTACCTTTCCAGTTTCAGTGGATCTTCACATTAGGAAGACACCAAGTTCCACAGTACCACAAGCCATTTAAATCAGCTATCTGCAGAAATGCTAATGATGTCTTAAGCAAGAAGGCCTAGACAGCCTGTCACTAATGTGTGATCAGGTCCAGCTAGGTATTTGAATAAGTGCTAGCTTTCCCTGCCACTTATTCCACCTTTAGTGCCTCAACAGCACTCCGACATCTTTCAACTTATATGTGAAAGACAGCAACACAGTGATTGATTAGCATTAGTATTACCCTGGGAAGCTACTTTAAGATGCTCTCCCAAACAAGCACATTGTCATTCATCTGAAAGTCAAGAGCAAATGTTATTAGCATACTTTAGAGGCGCTATTTCCTTGCTGTTACAAGCTCTCCAAAACTTGTAACGCTATTCAGTTAGGACTTTGAGGAAGTTAGATATCTAAGTGACTGTTAAAGCATATTTCTCTCTTGTTATTCCAGACAACAATCCAATACTTTGTGATATTAAGGCAAAAGTATCATCTTCTCCAAAACATTTAACCTCTACATCAAAATATTCAGATATAGTCTCCTAAATGGTTGTTAAAGCCAAATTTAACAAGAGACAGAAAAAAACCATAGTGACCTTGTTCTGAATTATTGTTAGGTACAAATTTTTATTGTGCTTCCATCCACTGGAGAAAACTTAGTATGTTCAGAACCAATGGCTTCTTGAGCACATGAGGTATGTTGCATCCATACACAAAGCACTTGTAATAGCATTCCTATCCTCCAGCAGAAAAGCTGAAGTGCATTTTACTTGCTCTAAGGCCAAACGCCAGTGTAGTAAATATCACTCTTGTGTGAGCATAATTCCTACAGTTCTCACTTCCCAACTTACTCCCTGTCTTTTGAAGAATCCTAGAAAACCCTTCTGGAATGAGCCCCGTGTCAGTCAGATACCGCGGCCAACACCAGCTAATGGCATAGCTAGTACAAGGTGATACACACTGAGTAATAATTTACTACATAACACTGCCTTCCTAAGCTTGTTGTACCATATAAGGTGTAAGCACAGCATGCACCTTTTTATGTGAATTTCCATCTTAAGTGAACAAACCCTTTACTGCATTCATTTTCACTTCACCGAAAGATTAATGTAGTCACATATTGCATGAAAGACAGTCTAAAATTAAAGCAATACTGTTACTAAACTGTCTTGTGTGATAAGAAAATATCCATGGTGACAGGAAAATCCCCTTCGCAATATTCTAGCTAGGCATTAAATTTAGCACTTCTTATAATTTGACAGCCATTTAAGCAACAATAAACCATACAAATATATGTACCCATTACATATGGGGGAAGCAGGCAGAGTCATGCATGCTACAGAGCTTCACCTATGCTCTAAAAATCCTCTCATTTTGCTAGATGCTCAGTTGGTTTCATTTTACATTTGGTGTTCCAGTAAGCCTGGAAAATACTAAGTTCATAAATATTACCAAACTCTGTTCAATTTTGAACAGGATAAAACCACTCTGTAATGCCAAGGGAGAACTTCACTTACTGGTGTTTGTTCAAAATGCTCAAACAGCTCAGCTCTCATAGCCAGAGTTTCTGAAGGACAGAGCCAAATTATTTCTGCCCAGCTTCACATTTCATAGGAACTTTGTTTTATAGCCCCAATTTAAACATGATTATATTTGGTATTTGGCTGAATGTACCTCACTGAAAATTGAGTTTTGATTTAGCACAATCATTTTAACTAAGCACAACACTAAACGCAACCTGTGGTTCAGATACAGATGGATTAAGTGTGATAGCGCATCAGCTAGCAATGCGATGTTAAGCCTGAATTTAACTTTCCGTGTTGATATTTTAAACACATTCATTTCTCCATGCACACGAAATCATATACAGAGCTACTTTTGACTTTTTCTTGCCATCACAATCAATCCTGAGCTTCAGCAGAAAAGCAAGCAACTTGTTCAGGAAAGATTACCATTTGTAAGCAGCACACACAGTACCTGTTCTTCAGTTGGCAGCTAGAGAGAAGCAAATTCTATGACTTGCACTAAAAATGGAAGACTACCTTCTAAATTGCCAATTGTCTTTCATTTTTTAATAAACCTCCTCAATATTTGGGTTGGTTTGGGGTTTTTTTTAATACTTATTTCTCCTTGGAGGAATAACATTCTTTTTGCTATATTGTCATAAATATTGCATAAATACTTAAAATTATATTACTCTGTCCTGCCAAATGGAAACGCTAAGAGTTGCAAGTGTGTTTAATGAGGTTACAAACCACAGCAAGCATCCTACCACCTTAAGCTGATATAAGCACAGAAATGCCTCAACATCAGGAGAAGTACAGACGCTAGCTTCAAGATTAGTGTTCCCCAAGCTTTGCATTGAAGAGCCCCAGTCATGAGCCAATCTTGTCTTGTTGGTTTTGCACTGAACAAAACAAACAGCATCCTTGTCCCAAAGATCTCACAACCTGCATTTCATCCTCATTCACAATGTCCTAAAAACAGCTGACAAAAATTCCCAATTGGCATTGCTTTTTTTTAATTGGTTCTTCATTTTTTCCCCCATCACGATTCAACTAGAACCACACAAATTAGCAGTTCCCTCTACCGCAGTGTAATTATCATGACTAAGACACGGTTTTGAAAGGTAAAGGGATTGAAGTTCCAAGTTCCCTGCCTCACAAAGATAACTTTTAGGATGATTTGTTTCAAAGATACAGTTAAAAGTAAGGTATGGAATCTTGAAGCCTCAGATGCATTCATACATCTTCAACCCTCAACGTGACCATAGGTATAATTAATCGTTCTATATTCAGAATTAATTCCCTATGTTCTGTGTGTCTATTAAAGCTTGTCTTTAATTTTATATATTATACTTGCTTCCCTCTCAGAGTGGGGAGATTTATTACGCTCACTTGTTGAAAGACTTTCATTGTTCAGGCTATTAGTTTGATTCATCCTCAAGTTTTTAAAGGTCAGCTGCAAACCCACAAACAGCTTGACAAACAACCAACCTTTGTAGATGAATATCAAATTTACGTGATATTATATCATTCTCATACTCTTGTAATTTGCAGCAATCTAGTTCATGGCATGTCATTTAAAGATATGTAGGTCCTGAATTATTCATGGCTTCAAACCACCAATAAATTGTTCAGAACTATCCTCCTTCCTTGGATACCTGTTCCCATTTGAATTATTCCAATTTCAAATAATCTATTCAGAATTTAAACTGATAACCCAGATTACACATGAATTTGAGTGTTTATTTCTCAGTTACATAATCTCCAACAAAGTAGTTCAACAAAAGGTATTCAGCCTAAGTTATTGTCCTGGTTTTGGCTGGGATAGAGTTAGTTTTCTTCCTAGTAGTTCGTATAGTGCTATGATTTGGATTTAGTATGAAAATAATGGTGATAACACACTAATGTTTAGTTGTTGCTAAGCAGTGTTTACAATTAAGTCAAAGACTTTTCAGCTTCCCAGCCCCTCCCCCTTCTGCAGAAGGAGCACAAGAAGCTGGGAAAGGGCACAGCCAGGACAGCTGACCCAAACTGGCCAAAGGGATATTCCCTACCATATGACATCATGCTCAGTATATAAACTAGAAGGAGGTGGCTGGGGAAGGCCCTGGCTCGGGAACTAGCTGGGCACTGGTCAGTGGGTGGTGAGCAATTGCGCTTGTTTTGTATATTCTTCTATCATTATTATTATTATTATACTCATCCTTTTCTGTCCTATTGAACTGTTTTTATCTCAACCCACGAGTTTTACTTCTTTTTGATTCTCTTCCCCATCCCACTGGGCAGGGAGCAGTGAACAAATGGCTCTGTGGTTGTTCTAGCTGCCTGCTGGGCTACACCACAACAATCCTTCTAAGCCTCCCCTATACATGAACCATGTAGCGTAAGTGATTTATATACTGACCATGTTTGTTTAGATCTGGAAGAAATAAGAGTGCAGCATTATAGTGGATATAATTGTCTTTTACGTGTATGTGTGTGTGTACACACACATATACACCCTAAAAGCAAAGACACTGTTTTAGAGCCCATAGGCCAATAGCCATTTAATGTAACAGTTGGGCTCTTGGAACGACTGGTGATTAGCAGATCACATGAAGAAATCATGGTGTCAAAGCCTCCATGAGAACTTTCAGCTTACATTTCATAAAAACTAAAGTTTAATTTAGGAAGAAAAGGATGTGACAATGGTGCAAAAGTTGGCTCCATCTCCAGTCTGCATCTCTGATCCCAATATGAGTCATTTGCTCTACCATGAGTACTCTACAATATAATACTCTACAATTCATTCTACGTTTCCAAGCATTTTCAATAGAAAAGCAATAATCTTTTCTCCATATATGTTGTCTGAGAAAAAGAAACACAAAACAAGATTTTACTTCTTTGATATGTGAAGTGGAAGAAGTCATAGAATACATATATATGTGCTTGTTAGAAAGGCCCCAGGTAAGAGTAAATGGAAATTACTCATCTAAAGATACCTTTACCTCTTCCACGGTGGAATCAGTTGACTGATATTCGGCATATTTACAAGTAACAGTGTATTCATTGTTACTACTTTTTTTTGAAAATGAAGCGCCTTGAATCTGTACAGTGATTAGTATTTCTCATAGTACTTGCCTTTTGTTTTCAGAAGTCGCTTGACTAGTTTCTCAGCATTGCTGAATGCATTGATCGCTTCAGAATCCTTTGAAACTGCTGTATTTCTTCAGTATAAAATTGGTTTCTTTAGACACTGCAGTGTCACAAAAGAAAAAAATCATGAAAACTCCTGAAATATCCACAAAGGTTCTGCCAGCAACATCAGAAGGGTTTTTGAAAGTCACATAACAGAAATAAATGCACAAGCAGCCCTGAACTCTATCCAATGAGGATTTCAAACACGAAAATAAGCCACAGTCACAAATACATCTCAATAAACAGCACCTTTTCAACTATCCTTCACATTACCTTTCTATGAAGCCACTCATTACTTCCAAAAGAAACATCACTATGGAATTTCCTTGAAGGTTCGTTAAAACCATTTTACACATCATTGACATTCTCATAAGTTTATAAGCGCTTGCAAGTGCTCTAACACATCCCCAAAAGCTAGGTTGTTATGAACCAAAAGGGAGAGGGGGTGGAAAAAGGAATACAACACATGATACTACCGTAGTTCATGTGCTATCATTTGTGGAGAAGCTTATTTTGTGCAGAGCAATTGATTTCCATCCCCCTCTTGGGTCTCTCGGGAGCATACAGATGATATGAATTTCTAAATTTACCAATGCACATTATCTCAGGTCTCCCCTTTAAACTGTATGTTTTAATACTATTCATTTTGAAGCAATCCTGGCACATACTTTCCATGCATGATAACTGCATAGCAGCTTTTATGGAAAGCAGAAACTTGTTCTCATTTGCACTAAGAATATTTCATAATAAAAAAGGTAATCTCGAAGTTCTTTAATTTCATCCACAGTAAGCATTACCTTCCAAAATTGATTAAGTTTAAAGGAAATACTTGGCGCACTACCACTTTTTATCCCAGTACTCCAAATTGCTTCAGTTAATATTAATTAAAAAAAAAAAAAAGTAGTGTCATGGGGGTTTGATTTGTCATTTCTCTAAATGTCAGAAAGACACCAACTTACTCAACATTACCAAGTTAGCACTGATCCCAATTATAGGCAAAGGAGACAGAGACACATTGAAGCCCTGGTCTAGCTATCAGATGATGCCTTTAATACCTGGTAACAAGATGCTAAAGTTGAGCTGGGGCTTCTAAAAGATGTCACTTGCCTTCACTTTTCTTTCACCATAAAATCCAACCACAGAAGAGCTGACTGTCGAAAACAAAAATACAAGGGTACCAAAAAACCCCTGACGCCATTAAAGACACAAATATACCTGTGATCCTATTTTCATTCACACACTAGGCTTCCCACCTGGAATATCTGTCTGTAACTCCAGCTTGAGAGGAAATCAGGATCTCATGGGAGATGCAGCATGGCCAAGGAGCCAAAACAGTAAGCAGCACCTGAGTTAGCATGCAAGACAACATGTAACATTTTCAGAAATGAAAAGTTTGGGTTTGTGATATTATTTTATTCTTTTGCAGTAAGGAGTCAAAAATAGAGGAAAGTGGACAAAAGGACAAATTTTCTAATAACCTTTTCAGGTAGGTCAGCTGGTTAAGGATACTCTTATTGTCCCTTTATTACAGGAGAAACACCTTCAGTTGGCCTTTCAAATCTAGCAAATGTTGGCAGAATACTCTTGGCTAGGTACTAAGGTTATTAATGATAAAAATGTATCCTGAGGCTCAGGCAAGTATGTGCATATATTTCAAGCTTACTGCTGTTACAGAAATTGGCAGCCCTGAGATCCAGCTGAATAAAGACTATCACTCTCCTCCAGTTCTTTCATTACTAGGCTCTCCAGTTCCATTCCTTCAAGGCTTTTAAACTGTCTGTTCTCTGCACAACATTTTGATATGCTCCTTGACCCTAGAAAGGCAGCACTATTATTGTAACTGCCCCATATACCCCTCCCTTCTCCCTTAAAAAAAAAAAAAAAAAAAAAAAGTGAAGTGCAAGGAACACAACTTTAAGGAAAAAGGTTGCCTTGAAGCTGTGTACACAGAAAGAAGCCATTTCTGGAAAACCCCATTATACTATGTCTGCAAACTGCTGCCACACTACTGTCCTACCTGTTGTTCTAATTCCACATCCCGCTTTTTTTTTTTTTCCAACAAAACTAATAGAGAGAGCGCTCCTGGCTCAGACACAAGCAAGTTATCATGATCTTCATGGGTTACACTGCCAAGCTGAAGTAGCCATCTGCCTGCATGCTTTTAGCCCACTTCAATTATGAGATAACACAATTTAGCTTCATCTTCAACATAAGAGCTAAATGTGAGATAACATGACTTAGCTCAAATCTGAAACTAAACTGCATTATCTCTCAATTTGACAGGCAAAGCATGCACCCAACTAATGGATAGCAAAGGTTAGCTGAAGGGAGGAAACTTGTTAAGCCATTACAACTCAATCATGCTAATGAAAGGTTTAATCTGATGTGCTTTGCAGCAGATCTGCAGCCATAAGTGCAGTTAAGGATGCATTCATGAACAGTTACTCCAGCTCAGATGAGGCACAATAATTCATATAGCTGCATAGTTCATTCGTGATGCTCGATCCATCATATAATATTCATATATACAAACCAGCCAGATTTTGTTCTAGAATAAGTCAAACAAACATGTACAAAATTCGAACACAGGCAACCCTCCTTTTTTGAGGAAGCTGCTAATCTATGGTTAGTAGACATATCTAGCTTGCAGAAGATTTATTTAGTTTTCAAATCTGGGGATCCTGTTTACAGAGCAAACAAAAATAAAAACTACATCCAGTTTTACTGTACTTAATACATGGTTCCAGAGTCACACCCAGTGTTCAGTAAGATTGTGGTGGATCTCCATTGCATGCTGAGACCATACAATAATTGGCTATATCTCAAATACACGGGTGACTATTAAATTTTGAAGAGAAAGTGGTACCTGTAAAAAATTACCGTTTTTATTTTACACATATCCATACTTAATAAATTCATGCCTCAGCATACAATGATGCGTAACACACTTTGTTCTGTGCAAAATGATCCTTTAAGAGTTTTTAATCTGAATTTTAAAATATAATAAAAAAGCAGCTCCTCTAGTATTAAGCTGCTGTGCCTGAGAAACAATTACATTCCTTTCAAAGGGTTGTTATTTGCTCAGACACGTTCTCCATACTTACACACCTGAAACTTTCCAACAATTCTACATTTATCTTGTTGCAATGAAAAACACCACGACCCATTCTAGCTTTCTGCTTGCTTAATAATAAGGCAAGATTTACTTTATTTTTAAATAAATGGTAGTATTCTTGACCAAGCTTGCCCTATGCTTACTCTACTGACTTCAGCAGAGGTACAACAAAGATAACACTGGCCATTATGCCAAAGTGATTCAGAGCCAAATTATGATGAATTATCAGGCAACAGGAGTTAAAAAAGAGCCAAAGCTTCTGTTCAGAATGAATACTAATAAGGCTAGACACCAACAACACGAATTACTACACTTGCACAAAACTCCACTGACTGAGGATCCAGAAAACCACATAAAATAATGCATCTTTGTACTACTATCTTTCCATAAGAACATGTAGCTACCACTTACAATAGCAGCATTAGCTTCACAATTTTCCCCAATTCTTAGGAAAAAAAAAAACAAAACAAAAACACCAAAAAAACCCCCCACAAAACCCAAAAAGTGTTAAAAAAAACTTAAATACATACGGATAACCAAGAACATTCCCTCTTCCACCACGGGATGTTTGCTTTAATCAACTGCTTTCATTCTGATTTTGAAGTAAAGATACATGCAACTGTACCAATCTTGTAACACCAATTATTCTAACCTGATTCTCATTAGACCAAAACACATTTACAAAGCACTAGAGCGAAACAGATACCTGATTTTTTTTCTACTCATAGTGCCTCAGCACAAGCTATTCTGCCATTCCTCATCCTTCTGCCATGTATAGTTTTACCTTGAAAAACAAAATCCTACATCTTTAATTACAACTTTATTCCATTGTTTTCTCTTTCTCCTTTCAATTATAACTTCAGTGTTATAGTGCAAATCTCTTAGCAAAAGCACTGCTTTCCCTCCTGTTTTCCTAAGTATTTTCTTTCTGCATAAAACAAGTTCTGGAATCAGCTCACTAAGCACTCCTAACAATTAAAACATAACAAATGAAAACTGTGCAAAGAAAGATGCCGTTATAGAGTAATCATTCAGTATTAGTAGTGCGTGTGAAATTATAAGCACGCTTTTGTGTTATTTATGCTTTTATTTACACAATGTAGCAGGGAACTTGTATGCTGTATTGTTCCATATCATAAAATTTAAAGTTATGGCCTCCATTTCTCATATTAATCGCCCAATTAAGACCTCACAGGCTGGCTCAGTATTACCTGATCTGCAATGAAGAACAGACTGTTTCATATTGGGTTCAGCACTGGAAACACCACTTGGGCGACTGCATGGGCAAGGATAGCTGCTTTGCTTTTGAAAAGAAAGCAGCCCCCAAAGGGGACAGGAGTACATCATGCATTTTCAGGAACTTTTTCAGCTTGCAGGGAACACACCCAGTGACAATTTTTTCTCCCCAGTGGGTATGAAAACATCTCCATGCCCAGCGTTAATTGGAAACTATTATAAGTCTGACATTATGTACTACATCTAGACTTTTCCAGTTAATTGATTAAAACTCTACCATTTGTCTACATGACTACCGTCTCTTTGCCTAATAATGTGAAACATTTTACAATGTAGTACTCTTCCCAAAGCTGAAAGCTTAATTTAAGTAATGAGCAGCATTCATCACAGTCCAGCGGAGACAGTCAAATTTCAGACAATGGAACCAATTTAAGTTTGTTTAATGAGCATTTCTGGTGAACATGAGCGATTGTCGTCTTAGGTACAAGATCACCAGGTAAGAACATCCACTAGATATACATGTCACTAAGAGAGACCTTTTGCTGCCAGACTTCCTCAATTAACTCAAGGGAGGTGAAAAAAAAAGCATCCTCCAAATATAGCTGTCATACACCAAATGCATTTGCATACTTTACAATTTTAATATACAACAACTGGCCAAATTAAGTTCCATCTTGTCAAAAATAATTTTGGTTTACAAAAGCATGGCTGACCTTGGGATAAGTAGAGCAGCTGCATTTCTTACTGAATGCTCCAACCAGAATGGACGTCCTGGCAGAAGCAGCACTAGCCTGGGATTCAGTAAAGTCATTAAAATAGACCACAGACACCCGCATAGTTTACAAACATCCAGCGTCCAGCTCAAAGACCACATCTTTGTAATGGCTCTCTATTTCTTCCTCTTACATACTCCACAAGTTTTATGGGATTTACTAGTAAATTTGCACCTCTTCTTTCTTCTGTTTGTACACACAGCAACACGTTTGCTCCTGAAGAAGCTTTACACATTATTTGCCGTAACTGAAGTTTAAAAGCATATATGAACAGAGAGGGGAGGGACAGGGAACCCTCTTAAACACATCCCTTAAATGGTTAACACTCAACACATTACAGTAGTTTTCAGAAAAGTTCCTTCTATCCCCAGAACAAAGTCTTCAAAGTATGTTCACGCATACATACCTTCACAGGCACTATGAAGATTTTCAGAATTCAACCTCTTACATCAATATTCACAGGTTGCAGAACATGTGGCTTGATCTTTCCAAATATGCGATTACCCAAATTCTTCAGTGAGAACTGCTGCATGCTCAACAGCTTAGTGGAAAAAAGCAAGTCAGCCAGCTCCAACACCTAAATACAAATTAAAGAGTTTGAAGGTAGTCATAACACTTATATATAAAGGTCTCTTAAATCCTAGAAGTTTGAGTGGACATTAAGAAAGAACCCATCACACACAGTTAAGACTAATAAAACCAAGCAGAGGGTTCCAAAGGACAGAATATAGGACAGAATATATATTCCAAAGGATAGAATATAGATTGACCTACACCACTTGTTTTGGTAGCACTAAAATAAAAAGAAACAAAACTGGCATAATCAAATTCTTACGTAATTCTTGACTATCTTACAGAAAAATGATTACAAAATGCAGCATGCAATCAATATATGCTTCTATAAAGCACAAGCAATCACAGTAAGAGCCAAAGTATTTTCACAAGAGGCAAAAACTTTGGTGCAAAGTTGATGTAGGAATGCTATGTAAGTAAATTGTGGTAACATGGATTCAGCAATAGCATCCATGAAAAGGAAGCTTGCAGCAAATCTAGAAAATAATCCTCATGCTCTTAAAAATTAAAACAATGCCTCCCAACTCCAAAACGTTTTTAAAGGCACTAAAAATATCTGAACACATTAAAGATTGTTTTTTCTTTGGTTTTCCAAAAGTCAGAACTCAGGCCAAATTTACTGCATTGCTGTATTACAATCCATGTTCTCTCTTACTTTTTCTACAATACACCTTAAAGGTCTCCCAGTCTTTTTTAACTGAGGAAGCTTTCTACTAAAGATGCAAAGTTCCCTAAACAGTTAACACATTTATTGGTTTTCATTATATGGTTTTCAGCTATAAGACCCACAACATTATTCTTTCAGAATGCCTTTTCAATTAAATCCATCATGCCAAATAAGTCATATTAGTAAGATGGTTCTACAAAATGATCAAAGACATACTTAATGATGACATTTAAAGTTGATTTCACTGGAAAACAGTTGTCACATTCCATATTTATTGTCTACAGATTATTTCCACCTTAGGTGTCCTCAGCTTTCAAGTGTAATTACATTTCCCTTACTGCTGCTAATAACAATAAGATACCAAATTCTACCTAAATCTAAAGTATATCTTCTACTGGATTTAGAAGATAAAGACATGTAACACTTAAAGCCTTGAAAAATAATACAGCAGCTTATTTTTTCAAATTTATAGCTGTTTGCTAGATAGGACACCGGTATTTAGGAGATTTACAGCGGAAGAGTTTTACAGAGGAAGGACAAAAATTTACTTCTACCTTTAAGTGGACAAAGCAAAATGATGAAGCAAAATGTTGGTTTCAGCCCTGAATTAACGTTGCTTGTATATCCATTTGTGCCAGTTTTGGCTGGGATACAGTTAATTCTCTTCATAGTAGATAGTATGGGGCTGTGTTTTGGAATTGTGCTGAACACACAACACTGTTAATAATACAGAGATGTTTTTGTAACTGCTGAGCAGTGCTTACACAGAGCCAAGGCCTTTGCTGCTTCTCACACCACCCCACCAGCAAGTAGGCTGGGGGTGCACAAGGAGTTGGGAGGGGACACAGCCGGGACAGCTGACCCCACCTGACCAAAGGGGTATCCCATACCATATGATGTCATGCTCTGCATAGAAAGCTGGGGGAAGAAGAAGGAATGGGGGAACAGATGACATTTGGAGCGATGGCGTTTGTCTTCCCAAGTCATTGTTACACGTGATGGAGCCCTGCTGTCCTGGAGATGGCTGAACACCTGCCTGCCCATGGGAAGTGGTGAATGAATTCCTTGCTTTGCTTTGCTTGTGTGCGCAGCTTTTGCTTTACCTATTAAACTGCCTTTATCTCAACCCATGAGTTTTCCCACTTTCACTCTTCTGATTCTGTCCCCCATCCCACTGTGGGGGAGTGAGCGAGCAGCTGCATGGGGCTCAGCTGCCAGCTAGGGCTAAACCACAGTGCCATTCTATATGATATCCTACACATTAAGACAAGTTAAAATATATACATACACCAGTCACCCTTTTAGTCAGGGCTAAAGAGAACTAGGACTGTGCCAAAATGCACAGCAAGTTACAGTGTGGATTTAAAGAATGAGATTCTCTCAGTCTACCCACAGCTAGCTTTCTAAAAACTGATTGTAGGATATGATAAGCATTTGCCAATGCTTTGCAAATACTACACAAAATCCATGCGTTTTATGCATCCAGCTTTTGACTAGCTCTTCTGCAGCAGGACACCAAGTCAACAAGGGCTTTGAACTAGATCTGACTAAACCTCTTCTCCCTATGGTAAGTTCTCAAAAACAACAAAAAGACTATAATTAAAAAATATTAAAAAGAATAAAAAAATAAAAGCCAGATTTCACTAGAATATGTAGAACAAATAGCTTTGCAAAATAATCTAAGCAACTAGGTAGACAACAATAGTAAGGATTTATATGCAAGTCTTCACTCTATCCACTGTACCTAGGGCCTTGTTAGTAATGACTTAAATTACAAGACTTCATGAGGTCCCCCTGATTTTATCCCCCTGAGAGCCCCTCATCTATTCACAGATCCCAAGCTGGCCACCTATGTTTGTCCCTCTCCCCCCAGACCTTGAGCTTCCAAATCTTTGTAGTGTCTTTCCCCTTTCCTGCCACCATCCAAGAAGCTCCCCCACAGCACACACAACTGCTTCCCACTCTCCTGGAAAAGTCACCCAGGCTGGTCACTAGAGAGTAACCCAACATACAGACTGAGACTAAATCCCATCCCTGCAGAGACATAGGGCAACCTACAGAAAGCTCTCTTTGAGTATAGCCTTCACTGGAAATTCTTTTAGGATGAGACTCAGGACTTTATCTGCATTGCTTAATGATTTAAATATGAAAGTCAATCCTTTTCTGCCACAGGTGTTTCATATAAAACCAGAGTTAACTACCTAGAGGTAGAGGAAATTCCTTGGCTTTCAGGGGAAGGAGGCTTTAGTTCCTTCCTCAGCACCACCAATGGAGCTGAATACCTGCAGTATTTCTCTTGACAAGACTTACTTTCTCTCATTTACTCAGAGTAATTAAGTCTTTTCCTTTAGGAATGTAATGTCTGACTAGATGCTGAGGTGTTGCTATTTTGACCAGACACTTTAACTAAAATGACTCAAACTGTATATAAATAAGTATTAAAACATTTCAGCCTATGTGAACTTTGTATCTACGCACAACCTACAGGCTGCAGGTAGCTATGTTTAGCCTGAACCAACTCTGCTTTAAAACCTACCCCTCCCTTTACTGCATCATCTTACAATTTAGTGAATTAATATATAAAGCAGAGACGAAGCTATTCATTTTTGCAGATGCACAAGTATGAAGGCATAGGACCTATAACATAGGTCATGCCCAGACAGGTGGCCCCCATGCTTATGGGTGGAGTGGGGGTCCCAGGTGAGGCTGCTCAGGGCCATTAATGTCCATTAGTGCTCTCAGGGCACTGATCTTTAGCTGTGTATCTGTCAGTCAAGCAGGGGTTTTTTCACCAGAGTTTTTAAAAAGCGTACTTTAGGTTCCCTTCTCACAAAATTATTTTCCTTAATTCATAATTTCCTATCTTGGTTCAAGGGGAAAATGGAGCTTCTGCTAAAGTAGAAAAATGTACCTGTGCATACTACATCTTTATCATCCACAGAATGATAGAAACCTTATTGCTTTCCAAAAAAAAAAAAAAAAAAAAAACCCAAAACCAAACCTGGGTAACTAACACAGAAATTAAATTCACCACAGCAGTTATAATGTAATGACACACTGTAATAAATTTCAGATGCTACACAAAGCAGCTCTGGTCATTAGAATCATTTTTCATAGCTTTAATTGCATTTTTTCATTTAATCCAGGTCATCAGTGTATCTATCCACCTTTTTCTCAAATGAGCTGCTTCTACTGAAAATAGATGGCTCAGAGTTGAGGTTGGACTTTATTCACCTTTTGGATAGATCAGCTGCTCCTTCATGCATGCCTGAATCACAACAGACACCTGCCTGTCCCTCAGCAGGCATCTCCAAGTGAAGTGAAAGGGAAGTAAGCACCAAGAAACCAAAGGTTGATGAGCCTTTTGGTTAGCCTGAAAACCATTACTGAACTTCCTCTTCTGTTGGTTCCTGCACAACCAGGGTTAGCGCTGTACAGCTGGTGAATAATGACTCATTTATGAATAATAACCTTGCTATTCTTCACAACTGGTAGTAAAAAGTCACTTGAGCTTTGAAAACGTTGGTGTTTCCCTTTCTTCTGTTGTAATATAACACTCAATGGATGCAACGTGCAATTTTAAAAGGCGGTTTCTTTTTTGTTAGATAATCAAAATGGTATTTGGTTTACAATGTAATTACTAGATGAGACAAAGGTTATTCCACCCCTTTGCCAGTAAGAGGTGCACATGCTGTCTGTCATAGCTTATGTAATACATTTTAATTATGTGTATTTTCAAACAAAGAAGGAAAGAATAAGCAGCAGGTAAGAGATGAACTTGTAATCAGTAAAATTGTGAAAGTGTAGTCTCTGTATATGTCATATTGAAATTACCACGAGGATGGTGTGCTATTGTAAGTCTTCTAGGTTCTGTATAGTCTCTATGCCTTTATTTTATCTGCCTTTGCATGTGGCAGATATTCACTCCTACAAGGAGGACTACAAGCAAGAAAAGGGCCAATTGTCATGACTATGTCATGTTTTTAGCTTATTTGGGTGGGTTTTTTCAAGAGTAATTCAGAGTTTCTAGCTCTTTTTGCATGAACTAGAGATACTAGCAAGTGGTGTTCTGTACAGAAATCCCTATTCTGAGTGAACTGTAGGCACATCACATTTCGGCACAAATGAATTAATTCTCCATTTTTAAAGAATGGACACTTGAAATGGAGCTGTCCTCCAAAATGGGGAACTTTAAAAATATACCAGGGATAAAATAAATTTAGGATCAAAATACTTACGGTTACTTACTTTTGAAGTGGATGTAATTACAGCCAAAACAGAGAATTAGGTATAAAAATATTTATACAGCTTTCAGAATGAGAGTCATTTTGGCATATATTTTAACTGAAAAAAATATAATACCATATGTTATAAGACTGTGTTCCAAAGCACATTTATGCTTGGGTAAAATTATTCATTAGTAGTATGTAGGTCACCATAATAGCAGACATAATAAAGGTTAACAGCAGAGAAGCTCAGCGTCACCCAAACCAGCACATCTAGAAAAAGTATTGCAGTGTGGTCTACATAAAGTAAGGACGTTTCCATGTGATCTACATCATTTTCATGCTTTGTATTGGTCTTCACCTACACAACTGCCTTCCTATCTCATGCGTATGGTTGATACAGGGCCTCCTACAAAATGTCAGTAAAAAGTAATTGCTCAATAAAACGTAATTGTTCATGTTCTTCAACACAAGGCTTCACCTACAGAGACAGTTACAGGCAAAACAGTATGCTAGAACTGCTAGGGAAGGCACAGATCTTGTGTGTGGTACATGTAAAAAAATATCATTATTTTATGTTTATCAGCTCTGAGTATAAAAATCAGGCATTCATATCTGAAATGAGTCGCTGTAAGGATATACGTGGCTGTAACACCTTCATAAGCACAAAGAGAGGGTGCCAAAGTCTTGTCAGGCCTGGTTGTTGTTGCTTCTGACTGGAAAAGGAATCCAAATTAGGTTTCTAAATTTTGATGAATTCTCTCCCCTGCCAGCCAGGTTTCCCTTCCTCTACAGCAATGCTCCTACTGTAGTAACAATATAAGTAAGGTAATAATGCTTCCCCTAGTCTCCCGAGAGAGAAAAGCAGTCTTTGTTCACTACCTACAGTTTGTTATAACACCAAAAAAATACTTTGGGAAAGATTTCATAATCCTCATGCAATCCATGCCAACCTGGGTTCTCCTCACCCTCTGAAAGTACCTGAATGAAAACAGTGCACAGAGCCCTCATGTTGTTTCCCTTTGCAGGAGCAAACTCACCAAGACCTCATGCTCCCAGCCTCCACTGAACCTATGAATCACGTATGCTGATTTAGGAACATTTAATCAGACCAGGATTTTAGAGACAGGGTATGAAGAGAATGGCCCAGCCTCAAGAAGAGCACGCCAAGCAGGAAGTATGTCTCTCGGCAGGCAGCTCTTACACCTTTAGTGCACGAACCTTAATTCTGAGCAATAAGACAAAATTTTTTTTATGAGACACTGCAGTACAGCTTAACATAGGCACGTGTTCACGTAGCCTGTCTTCATTAACATAAATCTCTTCTCCCCTCTAAGAGGTGGCTGTATTTTCTGCAACATCAAAACTCCACTATTTCCCAGAGAGCCCATGAAAGTTAAACTAGGTAGTCTCATGACAAAGCTGTCAGTATCTGGCTTTGTTAATGAGTTTGTTATCCTTCTTTCATCCTCTCTGAAACACAACCTTACCTCTTTTCAGTCTTTTGATACAGTCTTAAAACATATCAGAAAGATAATTCTTTATAATTCCAAATGTTTTTATTGCGGTGTCACAGACAGACCAGGTTCATAAATTCCTTCTATCAGAATATTAAACAAAGCTTTCTTCCTTTTGAAAAAGCAGTAGAAACAAAACAACAAAACAATGAATTAATTCCTACTGCAAAAGACAAACATAAGTCTTCCTTTTCCCACTGGAATTTTGAATGCATTAGTTTGCTATTCACCCAGGAATCCCCTCCGGTTATGCACCCTCCATCCTATTCTTTCAACTAGAAATGATGAAACATTTGTAATAAATAAATCCCAAAAAGGCAGTTTATTGTTGTTGAAATAACTGGAAATCCATATTTCTTCACTCATTGACATGTTTCTTATTATCTGTCACAGAATTCAGAAAGTTACATATTTATGACCAACCCTGGCAGTGCTCTCCAGATTTATATACCAAACACAATCTCCTCCAATTTACAGCTTCAGTCAACACATTTAATACAGTGGATACAGTTCCAATTATTCTTCCACTGCAGCAAAGCAAATACCAGCTAAGATGCAAATTAGCTGCTAAACATACAGCCCAACCCCGCACCCAGAGCTTTCGTTAGATCACTCCAGAGAGGAATTTATAGATCAAGTTAGCAGACTAGTTATTGACTTATCTTAATTTTTTATAGGTTAATTTTGCCAAAACCAAGAACACATCTGTTTCAGCTAATTCAAGGTAATTCCCTTAAATTATTATTCAGACTGAAATGACTCAGCAGTTTCAAGGAGTGTTCCTTATGTATGCTGTCTGTGGGACTAATCCCATAATCAACATCAGAAAATTCATCAATTTAACAATGGAACTGTTAAGGCACTGATAATTTCTGAAGTTCTTGTCTTAGACTTAACCAAAACCTATTGGGGGGGGGAGGGGCATTCTTTCCAATCGTCACGGTATCAAAACATGAGTATTAGAATATTTTCTGTAAAACACATACGACAGCATATCTAGCAACATACCAATTAACATTATCACTTATGAGAACTTTCATGTTAAATATTAAGATATGTATCACCCAACTGAACTGCTCCCTGATTGTCGCTGGCTTTCCTCACCCAGAGTAATATTTTATCACTTATGTCTATTATATTTTAAAAGCGTGGTTTCCTGAAAAATACCTCAAGACTAATCCTGTTCACTTCAATATCAGTTCATAATATTGATAGTCTGACTAGAAATGTGGAGACAAGGTAGGGACAACAGAAGAAGCATTGAAGTTACCTGGAGATTTCAGTTCACTATACCATACTTCAATTACACTTTGCTTAGATTTAAACATTTTTTTTAACAACAAAATAAATAATTAAAAGTTAATAAGGTGAAGGGAATACAAGACCCTGAGTGGCAACCAACCAGGAAAGATTCCTACTCTCAAGGCAAAAGTGGATTTTTCTGCTTCAGACTGAAACAAAAATAAAACTTACAAATGTGTTTTTTCCAAGCATTCCTTTTCTCAATAATGTCTTCTCAATATTCCAAATATGTCTGAACTTCTTTTGAACCAGAACTTCTAGGCCCTTCAGCAGATCAAATGTTAATTTCAGCAGTCTGTTTGTAACACACAAGAGGTACTCATTAACACCATTAAAACCTGAAAGATGCTTTTATTTGCCAGATATTTCAAGATACATTTCCATTGATAGATTGTAATTATCATCATGTAAGAGTCACAGCACATCAAACTTACACAACTGCCTTGCACTCAAACCTTCTTTCAATTCATACAATTCCCTTAAAAGAACTTGGCTATATTGCATGGCAAATTCTTCATGAATCTAGCTGATGCTTCTTTAGTATTTGTACAATAATCTGCCTTTTCTTACTTAGGAATGCTTTTTGTCTCCTGTTTCAATGACAATGAAAACAATATTTTGAGGTACCTACAAAAACTAACTTCCAGTTATAAGAGTAGCAACCTGTGAGTCAAAATAGTTGTGTTGTATTCCCAGTTCTTTCAGTGACCTTCCCTGCAAACTAGGGCAAGTCACATCAAATCTCTCTTTTCTTTTGTTTGCTCTCTTGATTTAACCTTCTGGAAGCTCCTCTGAGAACAGACTTTCCATGTACCTACCAGTGTCCCAAGGAAGCCACACTCTTACTAGGGTCTTCTGGGTCTTTCATGTTAGATTCTACGTATTAAATAATGAATAGGAAGTACTATTTGTTTGTGATTTACAAATACACATGGGTGAAGTGTTAACTTTTCTCTCTCCAAAACAGCCAGGATTTTCAGAATCTGATATTGCAGGACTGCCACATACAAAAAGAGTACTCAACGTGGAGGAAAGATACTCAAATTCAAGCAGTTTATGTCACTGCCCTAAGGAAGAGGTCCCTGTATGAAAATTAGAGATACGGAGAAAGAAAAAAAAAAGTGAACTTGCTTACATCTCTTCTTCCTGTCCTTGAGGGAGTAAGTAAATATTACAGAGGAAAGACCTGATTTGAGATTCTGTTTTATTCTGGCACTGCAAAAGAAATCTAGTTTTAATGGACTTAATTAATTTACAAAAAAAACCAGGAATGCAAGCATTCCTGCTTAAGAAGATGTGTACTGCTGTACAAATGTTTTTATCTCGGTTATGGAATACGTTGATTGTTCCCTGAAATAGTAACTTCAATTTATCCTTTACGCAACCCTCAGACTACAATTTCCAAGGAAATTCTCAGCTCATCTCCATTAAGGCAAACTATGTTGCTCTTTGTTTTCCCCATTTATTTGTCTTACCCAGGCTGAATATAATTTAAGGCATCTCTTGAGATAGCAGTGGCAGGGGGAGATGAAACACAGGCAGAGAAATAAGAGAAGAAATGAGAGAGAAATCTTGCTAAATTAACTCTGTCCACAGAAAAGCTCTGAAAACAGTTATATTCTCATCTAGGCTGGGAAGGGAATATTACTTTTTGTATATAGCACAATAAAGCAGTAAAATTTTAAAATGCACTCAGCAACTCAGTACTGAATTTTCTGTTATCAGTTACAATTCAAGGAGCTGAACTGTTTGCCTAAGGGACATATCAGGGTTTTCTGTAACAGCGTTTGAGGTATTTTTTCCACTATGTATGGGAGACCTGGTTCAGGAATAGGCTCAGAATCTTCTCTAATGCTTAGGTTCAAAATAAGCAAACCCTTACAGATATGTTTAATTAAAGGGTTCAAGAACATTGAGTCTAGGTGAATATAACCAAAAGAAACTACTGAAAGCAAGCTGTAAAGACAACTGTATTAAGATAATCTAACTGCAGTAAAAAGCTGGAAATCTTGGGTATTTTCTAAACAAATGAAGGCAGTTGAAAGCCATTTTCAGTGAACAGCTCAGGCATCAAAATTGAGCAACAATTTAAAATAGCTTCACTTCCTCCACTGATGTAAGTTCAGTGGCTCAAGCTTTAAAAAAGCAAGCTCCTCCCACATAAAATAATTGGTATTCAGCTGACACCTGATGAACTGAAAGATTTGTAAAAAGATACAAACTTGCAGGCCTAAAACATTTTAAAATGTTTCAACAGAGGCATTTTTGTTAACGAATAAGCCGTGACATGGAGGATATTTCACAACTGTGAAGATTTTTTACAAGTCTGGGGCGGCCAAAAATGCTGAAGGGTGGCTCAGGCAACTGCTCCAAGTAAAAAGACAGGAATCTAGGAAAAGGGGTGCAGAAAAACTGCTTCAGGGGTGCCTTGTTAACAAGGAACTATGTATGGGTTTTTGCTCAGACAGCAGAAATACTCACTGAGGAGGCAACTGCACACCTTATCGAGGGCAGCCAAGAGCTGGGACAGCGAGGTGGAGCAGCACAAGCACGCCGAGCGCGGGACTGAAGCGGAGCCAGGCTGCCCGCGGGAGCAGCGGCCAAGGGACTTGAACTGCACGACCAGCCGCTGCCAGGATCTGGGCTGGGGTGAGCGGGGTGGGAGACGCGACAAGGACCTGAAAATCACAAACTGAGAGAAGGCTGCGGCCGAAGCGGTGGGAAGCAAAGAGTAGCTCCACTAACAGCCTCGCCGAGAAAAGGACTGTACATAGTTTTAGGTTTCAAGAAAGCAATTTTAGGGATGGCAAATCATCTCATTGCACTGTAAATTATCCTGTTGCCCTTCCCCCTCGATAAATTACTTTTTGTCAAATCAATCGATTCATGTCTGAAAGTGGAAAAAAAGGCAGCTAGCTCACTGAGCTCTATACAGCCCAGTTTAATTTCCCCAAGCTTCTCAGGAAGGCTGAAGCTGGCATTATCAGTGATCCATAAAATTTCAATTGGGTATTTTTGCTGCCAATCAAGTCCTAGACTAACTTTCTTTATTCCCAAATCCACACAGTGAAAAGGGTATTTGATTCCTTCTTCAAACTAAAAATAGGGCCCTTTCACTGAAAAGCAAATACTGAGACAATCTAGGCAGAATTTGAACATTTTAACTTTTTAACCTTATTGTTCCTGACCACTTGAAATTCCTTTTCTTTACATGCTCCTAAGCACCTTGGGGTTGAATACGCCATGGTGCAGTCTTACATGCAATCCTGACTGAGATCTAAAATAAACAGTGGTTTGTTTTTTGGTTTTTTGGGGGTTTTTTTTTACCCCAAATGCTCTTGTGCACAGAAGCCCTGGTAAGCATTTTCAGGCTAAGACTAAAATACCTGTTCAAGACTAAATACAGCATAGGAGAACCTGCTGCTGTTTCTCAAAACACAGCGGTACATGCCCTGCTTTTGGCACCCACCCTGGAAGTGAAGGAAATAGGTTCTCTCCTCAACTCACTGGGATCGAACACCTCGTACTTCCCTGGTAAGCACCCAGCACCCTCTCCTGACCTAGGCAGGCACTTTCCACTATTCTTTTTTAGTATTTCCACTGTGCAGATCAGAAGTTGGTGCCCAGCTGGGAGCAGGTCTGATTCTCCAGCCCTTATGATTGAGAACAGAGAATTTGCAGCTTCAGATCCCTGCATTAGATTCTATCATTAAATGAAACTAAAGCAAAGTACGGTAACTTCAACAGCTGAAATGGAAATTGCCTCCAAAATAGTCTGTATTTCTGAACAGAGAAGGAGGAAGATTCTGCAGCAAAAGCAACTGATCTTGGATCTCTTTCTCTTGCTTGACAAACTTTTCAATCCAGAGGACCTGGAAAGGAGAGAAATGGCAGTCTGGCATATTTTAGAAGACAGTATGTTCTTTTATTAAGATAATGGCGATAGTTGATTACTTTATGGAGATATTCACAGGCTGTGAATTCTTAATGTTGTGAAAATACAACTTCTTGCAATCTTACGTGAAATTTCAAAGCCCCTAAAGTCTGCAGTTTTTACCTCTCATAGTGCTAAATATTTGTTCGGTTTAGGATTTAAGTGTGCCAGGAAGCAGCGCGAGCAGGCTACTCTGCAGTGGGGGCTGAGCTTGGAGCTGGGGGTGACCCAGGCGCCGGCCATGCCCTCCCTGACGGGGCACCGTGGGCCAGCGGCGGTGGTAGAGTCTGCCATCAGCCCAAGGATAATCAGACTAGGTTTGTCGTATCTCTGCTAGTGCTGGCTTTCTTAACAGAAATCTCTGAAACCTGAGCTTGGTTTCCACACCCCTTATTACCATCATTTAGGAATGAGAGAGAGAAGAACGTATCCTAAGGCCCTGTTTCCCAACCCAACTCTGCTGAACTAGCAATAAGGTGATAAACATGTATGTGTACAAAACCTGTCCAAGGACTTCATACTTACTGGATCTGACTTGCTAGGGTACCTCCACAGGAAGACAGAAACAAAGTCTGCTAAGCACTCAGAAGGAGGAGCAGAAGTGGAGGTGTGGTTGGCTGTCTGTACTGGATATAAGGAACTCCCAACACCTTGTCCAACACCCAAAGGCTTGCGTAGAAAATTAAGGCAGAATAGGTAATAACAATAGAAATTGGTTTTTGGAATACTCTTTAATAAGCGACTTGCTCATCTAACCACCAAAATAATCTTTTTCCACCGTAGTTATTTATAATCCTCTGTGAGTCTTTAAAGGCATTTCAACATCTTTCATTATTTACACAATGGTTCTTGTTACAGTCAGTTATAGGAATAAACTACAGATAAAATGTAAGCCTATGGAGTAGTTTTCAGGCTCAGGTTTCTTCTACAATCTCCATAGAGCACTGATAAACTACTATAGTGAAGAAAGCAGGTCCTTTCCAGTCATTTAAAACTGTCCTTATTCTAGGTAACAATATTGTTCCTGAAAAATGGGAGGCAAAATATGAAAACATAAAATAGAGAGAAAACACAGAATAAAGAGACAGGCATGTGAGGAAATAAGAAAGGTTCTCACAATTGTATTAATTTGCAGAGGAATGAGATGTAGGAGTGGTCTCTACTAAAAAAAAAAAAAAGCCAGCAAAAGTCATAATTGTAGTGGTTCTCTTGCTGAGGTTGGAGGAAAAAAAAGGCTTTCAACAGAAAGCTTGACAAATTGCGTAGTTCAAATGACAAACTGGAGACAATAACTCCAGGAGAAATCATCCTGAGCTGATGTACCACAATCTGCTTAATCTATACTAGATAAACAGATACAATCACCAAAATAAAAGACTACTTTGCCACTTCAGCATTTCATAGCCCTTTTGCAGACATCTATGTCAAAGAATTGTGAAAATGGCTTGAAATTTTCTTAGTACAAATCACACAGTAGGGAATATACTCACTTATAATATAAGCATTCAGTCCCTCCATGATTGCTTTTCAATGTCATTCAGTTGACTGGCAGCTGTCACTACCTATTCATTTGTAGGAAATAATCATCCTATCTTTAAAAACCTGTAAAGAAAATAAAGATGGATTTTAAAATATTTCATTGGAGGGCCAATGAAACAAACACTGAAAAAATAAGAGCTTGTATATGCAAAGACAATGACTTGGAAATGGAGGTAAAGGATCACAAAGCTCATGTATGTTTTTAACTGAAAACACAAATAGTTCATAATATTTCAGCTTGCTCAGTTGAAACTTAAATGACTGCATGTTTTGGTTATAACAAACACCCTTCGTATCTTTTTTGTTACGATCACAACTGTCTGAATAAAATTTGTGTGTAACCTCTTACTGATCTTTGAGAGGACAGCCATGCTTAAGAGTATTTTGTAAATCATACACTGGCTAAAACATAAGTGTCAAAGTTCATAGGCTATGAAAACCATAAATATCTCAAAAAGTTCTTATATGTCAGCATAGAGAGATTGGTAAAGAGATTTGCAGGTTAAAAATATATTCTTAAATAAAATATAAGTATTGAGTTCTTTATGTAAGTGTTAGGAACAAGGAGGCTTTGCATAACTCACTGTACTTTGGAGGTTTTCTATATGCAAACAGCATCAGTAATATTTCGTGTCTTCTTGTATAGCCTGTGAGGGCAAGTTTGCTGACATGTCTGTCTTTAGATCAGCCATGTGGCGTGGCACGTAAAGATGGCCTGCTGGTTGCAACGCTGTGAGCCATTTTTACAACAGAACAGTTCTGAGTTAAAATCATTGCTAGAGCATTAATGGATAACACTCATGGAAACTAATAAGAATAAAGTGAAGATATACTCCAGATCTCTGATCTTTATCCAATCACCTCTCCCAAAAAAACCAAATGCCTATTATTTTTAAATTACATTTTTTTCTTTTTTACTGTTTTATTATTATAGTTATTATAATAACTATATTATTAGTTGACATCATAATAACTTATCTCAAGCCTTATATCAGTATAAGCTACAAAGTTAACTTACAATGACATTTAAGCACTGCCCATTTATTACCTATATTGCCTATATTTTAATGAAAGACTAGCAAAATGAGGGATATTTTTTATAAAATTCCAGAATTTGTTGCAAGGAATTTATAGCCACTTTTGAAGGTTCAGAATGAATTATAAATTTTTTTTCTAGCTTCGGTAGTCTATTTCCAGTCAATAAATACTTTAAAGTTAAAAAAAATAACTGAAAAACTGCGAGCAGGCTTTTTCACTATAAAGGTAGTTATGATGCAGATATGACAAGCTGAATTCTACTAGTTTTAAAATCTTGAATTACACAAAATATCCACAGCTTTATGGCTTAATAAAGCACTATCTTTTCAGTGCCAAACACCTTCTAATAACTCCTTTTTTTTTTTTTGCTGTAGCATATTCATCTTTATATTTCACGAATTTTTATTCAAATAATAGCTTACTGATGGCTTTAATTTTTTTTTTCCATTTTGATCTTAAAGTAATTCGACACAAAGTAAGAACTAAATACAACTTCTGAAAATTAGAAGAAGAAGGATTCATTCATAATATAAAATCTAGCAATTGGAAAAAAAAAAGTTCGGTTGTTCTTAGCCTTGTATATAGTATGTCTGTACATAACCGAGCAAAAAATGTACCAGATTTATTTAAACTTTATATGCAGCTGTTCATCAATTTAGCAATAAACCCCAATGTTTCCTTGGGAAAGGGGAGCAAAAAGTAAAAACTAAAAAGTTTCTATGTGAATCAAAACTTGTGCGTGTTCATTAATTCGTGGGTGAAGTAGATGATTTAAGCTACTTGGACTAAGTCTGCCCCCACTAGTAATCTATGCTTGGAGTTATGCTTTGGTAATGGCACGTATTTCAGCCTCTGTGAGGTAAAACCCAGGTACCCTTCTTAGCATATATAACATAATGTGCTACGTTGCTCATTTTTTCCTACTTTATTTCATATGGTAGATAAAAATATTTTTAAACTATAAAAATTCTGTTTAGTCTTAGTATTTCAACGAATACAAACAATTTGAATTCCACGAACTGGCAGAACATGGTGCCATTCAAAGAATTCAATTTTTTTAGCAGTCAGTCAAACATTCCTTTGACGTAAAAGACTCTGTACGCTTCGCTGCAAGGCTCTGCGTAGAGACAACGCTGCTTAGAGGAGGATATACGTAAGCGGGAGGATAGCTGCCGCCGACTGTGATTAAAATCAGTTCCTGGGAATGAATTACTCCTTGGGCTTAAGACAGCTGAAATGAAAGCTTGTGCGTACGCTGCCTGTTTCCCTGCATGATACGCTCTCTGCCGGGTTTCTATAATGGAAAGAAACCAGTCACATCTGCGGTCGTAGCCCATGGAAAGGGCTGAAAGGCTATGTTGGGGTCACACCTGGCAAGAGCAGGTTTAAAAGCAGCCGTGCCTAATGGAGAAGGCAGAAATGCTCTTTCTACCTTCACCCTGCAAAGTTTCAGTCGCTTCGTCAAGCCCTTTTTTTCTTAACATTGTCATGTGGGAAAATGCAGACGTACAGCAGTACCTGTTGGTAAGTTTTACAAAAAACAGAGATTGCCCAGATGATTACTCAGTGAAGAACCGTAAATGTCAGTGATTTTGAAAGATTTAATATACTCACAGACTGGAGTATAGAGGCATTAGAATCCTAATGATATTTTATTAATATAAAAATAAATCTCCTTGGCAGCCAGCCCCACACAACTTTACACTGTCTCCCTGTATTCTGTGAATGTAGGGGAAAATGGAGTGCAAGTAAAGCAGCACGGAAAGGTCTCTAGTTTTATACAGTGCCTTTCGTATGCGTGTCCCTAGCTAAGGGCATCCAAATGTGCACCTGAAAGCATCATCTGACATCCTTTGCCAGTCTCCTAAAGAATTTGCCTGCAAGCATTTTTCATTGTGTCATTTATATGCACTTTTATTAAATAAAGGAAATGTAATGGCCTGCTGACCGTTTTACTTTTGTGTGTGTCAAAAAAGATGTATTATAGTAATTAAATTGTACTTGTTGGGCCCAGTTCCTACCTGTTATTTCTGAGCTGATCTAGAAGTATGTGAACGACAGGAAAGAACCAAATTATAAGTAATGAGTTAGTGGTTTTATTCTAATTAATATGATTACAGATTGGCTGTACCTCAACTATGTCTCAGGTCTTTAAATGAGTCTCGGTTATAAATGGAAATCAGCAGCAATCTCTCCATCAATTTCAGGTTAAGCCATCTTTTCCTATCTTCACATGGCAAAGTGCCCTAATATTGACTTTCCCCAGGAAATGGCTAAAATATCTATGTGAATTATTCTTTTCTAAAATTCAAGAGCTTCTATCTCCCTCCCCCCCTATGATTTTATGACTGGACAATCATAAACCCCAACGATTTTCACGCAGGTCACCTAACCTTTCAAACATCAACTCTTCTGCTGAACAGGTTTCAGAATTATTTTAAACACAGAGATAACAATGCTTTTATGTACACTAATAGACTTTAAAAAATTGTTTCCAGACTACAGTATTATAGTAATAAACTAGTTTATTGAGTATGGTCTCTTCAGGTGGTTCACCTCATCTGCATTTTAATCTTCCATTTAGTTGTTCTATTAAGACAGTAAATGTATTTGCCAGAATTCTACATTAGAAGATAATGTCAGAATATTTAATTTACTAAATAAAAGCAATAAAATATAAAAGGTAGAATAGTAAAACTAGAAGTTACTGGCACTGCTTTGGTTAAACTAAGAAAATACAGTACTTGAAGAATAGCGGTAATTATAATAAGGTAGCTCTTGCATAGTCCTTTCAACCAGCAGGTCACAAAGCATTATGCAGAGGAAGTCAGCGTCATTACCTTTGCTTTTCAGATGAACAAAGTGGCTCAGAAAGAGAAAAGTAACTTCCTAGACTTGCCCCACACATTGACCCGGGTATGCAAAGGAGTATTTTGTGGTTTAGTACAGTTTTAAAATAAAGAGACCACACTGCTTTACCAAAGGTATGTATGAGGAGAAGCAAACAGAAGCAGCTATAATTTCTGGTATGCTTTCAGAGTCAGCTTGTAATACTATGAATTTTGACTCGTTTCACTGTCCACAATAAAAACAACAATCTAAGTCTTTTTTTACCGAAGACATTATGAGGATATTGCCTCATCAATGGAATACTTGCTTCACACACAGCTACGTAGAGGGATACATAAAGACAGTCAGACCGAAGACGTTTAGGATGTCATTAACTAACTCACTTTATTCTGGATAGATTGTGCTGTGAAACATAAGGTTGGCAGTTATAGTAAGAAAAAAACGGCATGGGTTAGCCACAGAAAAGCTAATAATTAATCTCAGAGCTACCTGGAAACTATTAAGAATCCTGTAGGCATTATGTGAAGTTGCACACAATTGCAGGGAATTCCCTCTTATTATAATTACTTTTATTAAAGAAAATGGACAATCTGCATACAAGATATTGAATTTGATTCAAGTGACTATATGGAACAACAAGGGCTTTGCTTGCATCACGCCTAGGCTTTCATTTTGGGAAGCTTAGTCCTTATCTGCTATAGAGATCTGTCACACTTGAGGTTGTGATCAAGTCTCCATTCAAGTTCTCCTTGTCAGCTCTATGATATTTGTTTACACATACAGTATCAAATAAATGAGTATAACTCATTATTTTTAAAATACATACCAGTGGTTTTTGTTTTGTTTTTAATTTTCTGTATTTTGGGGACATTTTCTGTCAAATATTGTCTGGGAGTATATTTTAACAGTTTTGGAAATGACAACTTGATGTCATCAACTTTGGAAATGACAACACAGATGAGATGATTACTTTCTTTGGGTTTATGACACCAAACTGGAAAGACACTATATAGAAATGTTCCAGAGTCTGGTAGACATGCTTTTTTTTGTTTTTTTTTTTTTAAATAGAGAGAGAAAAATAAATAAATCAGAGAAGCCTACTAAATCCTGTGGAAGAAAAAGCCAGGACTTTCTGGAAGGATAAAATGATTGTTATTTTATTCTAGACTTTCCATAGTTGCAAATCAGTGAAGCCACTGGAAGGAGGAAGAAGCAGCTGACGTGTAATTGCCATTTCAGCTAACGTGCAGTATAAAAAAATATGACTGAGCCCTTTAGACAAGGGAAATCTTATCTAGGAGCCTTTAGGCAGAAGGACCATTATACCTGAATCCTTCTGAGGCACGTGTTAAATCACACTGCACATTGAGAACAGCTGCTGAAATCTGACAGGGGGCGGGGGAAGCAGGGCTTTTCTCACACATTTGGTAGTATGGCCTGTTCCCACCAGCTTCCAAAAGTCTTTCTGCACCATAACCATATGGCTAAGGCTCTTTGAGAGCCATCAGTAATGCGTTTCCTAAGAACAGCTCTCTATCACACTTTGGGGAGGGGTTGTAAATGACCAAGACAGGCACACAAATTCTCTGCTTTCCCAAGATGCAGAACTGCCCTCTTGCCATGGCCTGCGTTTCTACCCTCTGAACGACAAACTACCTGCTTCTAACAGAAAATTCGGATTTACAACAGCACTAGCTGACCACTCACAGGGGAAGTTGTTTTCACGCAGTCATTCTACTCACAGATGAATAACAACACATGGCCTGTGTTTTTCAGTCATCAAATCAACTTCTACCTTACAGAAGGTCAATAGGACGCTTCTCAGTCATCCCAGCAACAAACACCAACTTGCCAAAAGACAGGGCTCCAGAGTGATGTTCCCTGGTCATCATATCACATATGAGACAACTACAGCAGTTGTTGCTTTCTTGCAATTAACAGGGAAATTGTAAGAGTTTAAGGAACCTCCACTGAAGAAACTACCTTTTCCAGTGCCTTGACAACTTAATTGTGCAACACAATATAGATATGTTATGGTAAACTCATGTGCCATAGCAAAGGCATATAATCTGTTTCAGTTATCTGTGTGTGGATACAGAAGGAAAATAAAAACAAATGTAAAAGAGGAAGAGTAGATATGTAAAATTAGAGGTAATGATTATTTCAGGAAAATTATAATAGAGAAATTGTCTATAATGGCAGAAATCTTACCCCACCTACTAGCGAATATAATCTTACTAGCTCATATACTTCTCCTATTCTATCACTGATACTTATCATATACAATTTTACGTGTTCTGTTTTGATAAAGGCCATGATAACTAAAACAGCTAGTATTAAATTACACATCGAACACACTCCATTTAGGAAAACAGTGTCTGGCATATTAATTGCAATGTAATGTAAGGGGTATTGCTGTATTTAATGTTATACTTTAAGAACAGGAGAGGAGAACCAAGTCCTATACAAAAAAACCATCATTTCACCTATATGCTACTGTTTAGGAGGTGACTGTCATCACCTCATTTAGGTCTTGTGACTCCCACCCCAGAAATACTCAAACACCCAGCTCTCTAAGCCAAGGGTCCTAAGTGGAATTCAGGCCACCTGTACACACTGTTGCAGTTCAATGACAATGTGTACCTTGGTTAGGGTTAGTCATGCTGCATGACATCTGTACTGAAAAGCAGGTAGCCTAATTATGAATTTCATATTATAAGGCCACTCTAATTAATAATGCATTATCTCATTTAAATACTGACGATTATATTGATCTTTGGAAAAGTAATTTTCCCTCATATTTTCAGCCTCCCTACTTCATACATTAATTCTTCACATGCAAAGTGTTTCACTAATACTGACGTAATTTTTTTCTGACTAGGATTTTCAAAGATACCTAAAGTTGTTAAGCACCTAGTCTCCTTTAGCTGATTTTGAAGCACTCAGTGACAATCTTTGACAAGCCAAGCCCAGGACAACATGTAAATTTATTTGAAACTCCCAGAAAATGTATTTGAAGTTCATTCACCAGTTGCTGTAGCAGAATATTTGTATCTGACGATGCCATTATCACTTTGTTTTGTGTGAAAACAAATTTTTATTTACATGACTTTAGCCCATTACATTATGACAAATCTCTGGCTCTTACCAAAAAGCCCCTTCATGACAAAATCATATCTTTAGTAATTGCTGAAGAAATAGTGAGAGATTCCTCTTGGGATCCCTCTTTAAGCAGCCATAAAAAACTAGAGAATTATTGCTCATTTCCATTCTTGACTTTCTTCGTGGCCTCAGGGAATACATTTGTTCATAATCATCTGTCGTTAATAGGATATTAGTGCCTCATTTTCTTAAATGTACATACTGTGTCTCTGCTCTCACAGTGTCTTCCTGCACAGCACTATGAAGTTGGAACATACAGTGTCTCACTAGCTACCATAACACAGAAATAAATAATCTTCCTGTGTAGCAATGCCATGCAAAGTCAAATTAAACTAAGCCTTAAAGCAGCCTTTGACGTCCTGGCATGATTTTTCGTTAGCAAATTGTCGTGTATGTATTTTTGGCACTGAATATATTTCAAATTTCCTTTAAGTTATAGTTTTTTTGGTTTAGTTGAAATATATGCCACCTCCAAAATGGATGTAACTCTGACCAGGAGAAAAAGCTGCACAAGTCATTCGTATTACTTGTGGTAGACAAAGAGCATGGGTTACACACTAATGAACAACAATTAAAACGATTAGGTGCAGGCTTATGATAATACCAGGGCATCTGTGATGCTACTGTTGCGTAGATCACTGTGCTGACCTTTTTGCCTAGACCCTTTCCCTTTGCTGTGCACTGGCTGGTTTCTCCTCTCCTCCCCGATTCCACCCTGGAAACTGGAGTGATGCTACTTCAGTGCTCCAGCAGCAAGGAGTGAATTTTTTCACTCCTTTTTCCTGCACCTTTTTTCCCCTTGCCTGTAGCGCTTTTCCTTCTCCGACAGCAGCAAATATGAAGTTGGTGAAGGGGCCCTGTGGAGCATACATGAGAGAAAGAGCTGTGCTGAGATGTATCCACAACTTGTATCTTTGATCTTATCAACTTTTACCTTAAAGGAGATCAATAGGACACTTCACAGTCTTCATAGCAACAAATACCAAGATGTTAAAAAATAGGAATCCAGAGTGATATTCCCAGATAAAGCCTGAGTCACTAGTATTTCCTGCTAAAGCTGATGTGAGCTGAAATAAACTCACTAGTCATATCTTCCTTTTCTCTTTAAAAAATATATATACTAATTTCTTTATGAAAAGTGATTATCTTTTTAAAGATAAAAGGCAACTGGCATATTCGATATCCAAATTTAGCTATTCCTGACTTTCAGTCTTAGATTAGACTTCACTGCATGCTGCAGAAAGGAAGGCGATAACAAAATAAATTAAATGATAGAAGGTGATGAGAAATATAAGCTAACCATGGAAGGTATTTAATGCGTATTTCTTAATCCAGATTTCTGGAACTGGCTAACAACAGCTCCACAATTCTTGCATTCTTACATCCAAGAATTTAGACAACATGGATAAAATAGTTGTAATACCTGCAAATAGCAGTTGCAAAATAAACAGTTGCAAGTATCCTATTTAAGGTTATAAGCAGTGCTTGGTCTCTCTCCAGATGCACCTGCAGTTTGAGTGCTCAACACCATCAAGTCTTCTGAAATAATCTCTGTGGATCTCATACATAACAGTATATCCACACTTCATTCCCCCATCCTTCCTTCACATGAGGTGAAGAAAGGTTTTTCAAGGCACTTGCTATAGATATAAATGTATTACAGTATACAGGGGTCCAAAGCTTTATATAGGCTGCTTCTGCAAGGCACTGCAAACTTCAACACTTCAGAACTCCTGCTGAGGATCAAACAGCATGAAAAACTTCCATACCATCCTTGTCACTTTGGTGTGACACATTCACGTAAATCCAGTGGGTTAGAAAAGCCACACAAAAATTCTCACACCAGGTATAACTCTAGCCTTGATTTTCGTGAGGACTTTAAATCATTCTTGACTCTTCCAGAAAGTCCTTTGTCAGAAGCACTAGGCACTAAAGACCTGAAGAATGACATGGAAGCCAAAGCTGTCTTTTCTTATCCATCTAAGTATAGTCATTTCAGAAAAAAAATGAGGTTTTTCTTGAAGGAGAGGTTGCAGCTGTCACTGATACACACACTGTTGTTTTCCCTTCAAGGCTGCTTTTGCTATTAACGTATCTAAAGTTATCTAGGTGATTACATAACCAAAAAGATTGTACTGAGGCTTTGGAGGCCTGCCGCAAGGGAGCAAAAAATTGCATTTTCCACAGATGCATCAGGGCTAGCCATCTGAAATAGTACCTCGTGCACAGAAGGCACAAGGTTAGACTGCAAGCATTTTTCCTTTCTTTCCTCTTCCACTTTTTTTTTTTTTTCCCTTTTAATTTAAAGTGAAAAGGACAGTTTGAAATGGCTGGTAAATCCAAACCCAGTTGCTAAATTTCCCCGACTAGAGCAGCTGGCAGACGAGCTACTGGCACTCCTCACCACTTCTGGAGAGATTACTCCATAAATTCAAGGGTAAAACTCTACCTGTGATGTGGCAGCCTACATTTGTCCTGAATTATTGTTCTTAGAGAAAAAAAAAAAAAAAAGAGGTTCTGCCATCTTCCCTTGCCCTACCCTGCATAAATTCCAGATTTCTAACTTACTATATTTATATTATTAATAAATTCTTCTAATAGGGAGGAATATTAAAAAAATATATATATATCCCATGAAAATGTGAGCAGTAGCACAACTTAATGTTTTTATGGCATCACCTTCCTAATAAAGCAAGAATAGCTCTGTCCTTTTTGCTTCCCATTGGTGGCATTATCCATACATTCCTGTAGAGGAGTAACGGCCACTACAATGACCAAAGGCTACGCTTCCTAAAGAGCATGCTGAAATGACCATCCAAAAACTTGCAAGCAGGTGACTCCAAAGTGAGTGTGAAGGAGAAGAGCATGCAGTGCCCAGGGGGAGGTTCATTGCCCTCATTTTGATCTCTCAACATTCACACCAAGTCTGAGCTGGTCGCTTCGGGCTCTCTTGAGAGTCAGTGGAAAGACTTTTAAAAATACCTGCCTTCAGAGGAGAAAGGACATTGTCTGGAAGCACCTGACGCTGCTCTGGAAAGGGACCCTGGACTAACCAGCTGAGCTTTCAGTATCTCAGCTCAGAGCCGATGATCCTTCCCGGAATCCGTCCATCCTCTCTCAGACTCTTCCTCCTCCCCCAGCCTCTGCTGAACCCGCAGTTGTGCTCCTGAACAGGTTTCTAACACACAGACGAGTTATTCCACACTCCCACTATCTAGAAGGCTTTTCAGATATTTGGGGCTGTGATACCCATAAACCTCTGTAAACACTGACCCAGGACTCCTGAGGAGGCTGAAGAGGTCGTGGAGAAAGGTCAGATGTGGCCTGCACCCATCCTTTACAGCTTCACAGAGCGTGATGAAGTTCCTCTGCTTATCAAAAGTAGAGCCCAATGAATCTGTCCCATAACCGTACTTTTAACACCTCTCTTGCAATTGAATATATGCAAGGTATTGCACTTTTACCAGCTGTTTTTACACAGAACTTGTTCTGACAGTATGGTAATGGGAAACAGTATGAAACTATAGCCAGGGAAAGGAAGAGTGATGATTTAATGGATAGTAGCTATATTACTATTACCCTCATTGACAGAATAGATATATGGTAGTGTAAGAAAGGACTCATTCTTTTTATTCTCTTCACATAAAAGTTTTATCCTTTATTTATAAACCAATCACCCAATGTTCTGAGTCCCATATAAAATAATAAAGAAATACTGCCTGTTAAATATGTTCAGAGTAAGAAAAGAAGATTAAAAAATATATACTTTTTAAAAAAAAAGAATGAAGCTGCTGAAGAAATTTTATCATAACTAAAGGGCATACAGCAGAGCAATGATAATTTATACCAGAAGAAGCAGGTGACATTATAGAATTCTTTCATTTGCTCTATGATTACTATCCCCTCCTATATAGTAAATGTCTTCTGTTAATTCCCTTTGTTGTGCAAAAGCTTATCTAATTTGCTTCCATTTTGTCAAGAAGAAATAATTTTCAGCAGCCAAGAACCCGAAATGAGAACTTTTTAGTGGGAGAATATTTAATAGCTTCTGTGTGTGAAATTGTAGGCCAGAATTCAACGTCTGGCCTTTAAATAAATAACAGAGCAGTGTGAGTGACTCTCAATACTTTCAGAGGTGCCAAATAAATATAAGGCCATATTGTTTTTTCTCATACAAGAAATAGCTTATTGAAATCTTGAAGTCAGTTTTTGTAATATCTTATTAAATTACATAGTATCCAAACTAGAAAAAGAGTTTTAGATAAGCATGTAATATTGCAAAGACAGATCTTGCAGAATAAAATTAACCTTCACAATATCAAAACATGAGCAAAAGAATTAGAATAAAAAAATCAGTGAATATTGACCTGACTAAATCTATACTGACAAAATATTTGCAAAGAAAAAGATTAGTTAAGTAATTTGGACGTCCGGAATAATCTCAAATATTTTTTTTTTCACTTTTAAGTACATCTGGAGAAATGGTTATCTACACTATTAGTTTTGAAACAGGCTTAAGAGTTCTTCATTCCTAAGAGAGAAGACTGAAAGAACATGTTCTTTTTTTCTTTGATCCTATCAAACCACACAGGTTTATAGCTTATTGAGGAAGAAAAAGGTCCTTCCTTGCACATCTACTCTATGAATATTTGTCAGTGAGAACTGACAAGCAGCTTGTCCAGAAACAGTCCATCTGGCGTTATTCAGTTTGCCCCATCTCTCTTAGAATTACTGACTGTTTACGAAGGTGTCTTTGATTAGGTACCCTTCCCCCCAACTAATCTTCCTTATTACTGATTTATTTTACTTTCTCAACCTGTGGCAAGGTTGCTGAGGTAGCTTCACCACTGCTCATCCCCAGCAGAAACTCAAGCCAGAAGATGGCTCTTGCTGGTTCTGGGCCACGTTCGCTCTGTTTGCATGGCAAGAAGCCAATGTCACACACCAAAGAGCGGCAAGCCCTTGGGTTGTGCAATCTAAACTTATGCCTGCTAACAGATGAAACGTGATGAAGGCAGGAAATTTGACTGCAGAAAAGGTATTCAGCAGAAAAGGACAGCAACCTCTCTTCAGATTAAGGTCACGCAGAGGATAGCCAACCCCAAAAACTAAGCAACACTGGCTTGGGAATTAGAATAAAACAGGAACATTTATGTGCTGAGTTAGTATACCTCTCTTCCAGCTTTTCTAGGTACCACGGGAAGCTAAAAGCCGTCTTCTAGAAGGCCCTGAGCTATGTCTCCCATGGTATGATGAAGTCAATAGGTCTAAATTCAAAGGGGTTATTATTAACCTGAAGAAGACCATGTATACAGGTAGCATCCCTTTAAAATGACAGTATGATAGTCTACTCTGCTGTATTGATTCACATCTTGAAAACATATCAGTTTGATTTTATACTACACACAAATTAAGAAATTCGTTCCAGTAAGAAAGGGGTGTGTTTTCTGTATTTTTAGGCTGATTCTCTAATGAAGGGGGAGGGTTATATAATGGCACTATTTATCCATCTGTCAGCTTTCTCCTAATATTTTTTACTCCCTTGGCCAATTTCAATAAATGTGACTGAGGCGGAGGTCTCAGGGATGAGCAGCAGATGACTGAGAGAAGGCAGAGAACTGAATTAGTGCCCTACGGGGAGGGGAATGGGAAGGAGAAGGAAAGGGAAGGCGCGAGCTCTGCGGTTCTCCCCCGGCTGCAGGCAGGGTGGGCAGCGAGCACCAAGATGCCCTGTAGCACAGGCTCAGGCACGGGACCTGCAGCCGATGGTTCCGCTGGATGGGGAAGGCAACCTGGTAGGAAGGAGGAGAAGTAATAACAGAAACGGCAGGAGGTATGGCAGGGGGAGGTGTAGGTATGCCGAGAAGGGTTAAAGGAGGATACAACAGGGGGCTGGGATTATTTGGGGGAGGAGGCAGTGGACGGGACACAAATCCAAGGAAAGTCATTAATTAATTCTGCTGCTCTTGAAATGATTGGGCTTTTGGGGAGCTGAGGAGGGGAAGTGATTTCACACTCAGGCTGACTACCCAATAGACAGGATGATCGTCTATTACAGAATTAACAGATGGGATGGGATTAAAAGCACAGGAAGTTTACAACAGAATTGAAAAGAAGTTGGGAGAGGTCTCGCTGGACAAATTCCTGCTCTGCAGAACACACTCTCTATTCCACTGATGTCCTCTGCAGAAACAAACCAATTGCAGCCCCTGCTCAAGCACACAAAAATATAATGAATCTTTTCCCAATTGCCGCCTTCTCTGATGAACAGAACTATCACCTCTGGATAAAGGATAAGGATTTTCTGAAACATGTCCTTGAGGTAATAAATGTCATCCTCTCTGAAAAGCAATCTCACCTCAAGATAACTAAATCTTTTTTCCATTTATCAAATATCAGAAAGATAACTATCCTTACTTGCTATTTAAATTCCTCCGCAGAAATTGAATTCTCGCCTCACGAATAAAGATTGTTGCAATTATTTTCTCAAACAGTAAGCACTGTTCCAGTTTAAAAAAAAAAAGCTGCAGGGGTTGTGTGGAACAGCATAATCTGCAGACGAGGGGAACCAATCCATTTGTGTCCGTATTTTATACTCTAGAACAACTCAGGTATCTTTTTTTTTTTTTTTTCCTCTTTTGGGGGGAATTTTCCCATCAACTGAATATTGTTTACTAGCAGATTTTGAATAAGGTTCTTGGTTCTGCCAAAATTCAGATTAAAACAAAACAGGCTCATTTATAGCTCTGGTCTGCATTTGCATGTCATAGGTGTTTCAGATGTGTTCAGCTAAACATCACGTATACATCCTTCTGAAGAAAAGCACTGATTTGATTCCACTCCAAAACTCCACACACAAAAATCGAAGCTACTGGAATTATACAAGCACTGTGGTGGTCTGAGCGCCATGAATCCAACACCATGACAGTTTTCTCTGGCAAGAAACAAAGCAAGAGAATTCTTTTCTTATTCTATAGTCAGTTGTTTTAGAGAAAACAGTGATAAATCAGCTCTAATTCAACTGACACAAATCATTAAAAACAATCTACCTTCATTGTCTGAAGACTCAATAACGGATCTGCTTCAGAATATGCTGTCTCAGAAAAATGTAAGTAGAAAGGATGTGTGTTTCTGTACTTATATGTATTTTTCAAGCCATTTTTCTTGAACACTATGGAAGAGCTGTTTGTTTTGTCAAGATCGAAGTTTGATATAACTTCATACTTAAAACCTTCTACAAAACAGAAACAATAGCCACACAGTTTGCCATCTTTTTCTTTTCTTCTTTTTATTCAGATTTAGTAGTGTTGAAGTTATAATTTTCAATCAATCCTTTTAAAAATAAGGTAGCAATTGATGGAGGTACTGTATGAATTGACAAAAATCCCTCTTTTTTATTCTCCATTCCTTTCCCTTCTCCCACTTTTTTTTAATTGTCTCAAAGTCTGAAAGGAATACAAATTCTCTCCCATGAGCCACTATTTGCTCATACAAGCCTGTTTCAGAGCTATGGTTTGCAAAGGCTTAGGCTACTCCAATGCCATTCAGCCTCTCCCAGCAGGGCAAGACTTTCCCAGAGCTAGAAAAGAAAGCCTGGCATTTCTGTTAAAAAAAAAAAAAAAAATCCCAAGTATTTCTGTGTACCTATAGGATGTTTCTGTAAGGATGACAAGAGCTAGCCCAGTTGCATTACAGAGACTATGGCATTATATGGTAACAACACAGATGTGATAAGATATTCCAAGAAGGATCCTTCCTCCCTGATACGTGGAGGGGATTGTAACTGGGGAAGTCTGAAAGTAGGTCTGGATTCTATCTATATTCTCTAGCAGGTGGCTGGTATTTAATTTCATATGGGTGTCCAGCTAAAGAATAAGACTATGTAGTGATTTAATTAATCAGGGTCTATAGACAGACCATAATACAAAGGTCATATGCTGTATCATAATAGTGGCCAATATACAGGTGATCACAAATATCTCATCAGTCACATCTGTCTGGTTCTTCAGGTGTGCTAAATTGTGGGTTTTTTCAGGCTTCTAGGACAGTATCTTTTTCTTGCTGTTTTGCATACATTACCATTATCTCAAACAGCATATTGGCTTCATCTCTGAAGTTTCAGTCGGCTCCTGTGGCGATAGCAGCAGCACACAAGTGCTTTTAATAAGCTTTCAGAAAACGTAATGAGGAGGATGATTTCTCTTCAGTTCTGCTTGGCTCAATGCTAGAGCACAACAATGAGATGTCGTCAGAATAAAAGTTTGAATCATGCCATCTCATTTGCTTCCTTTCATTAGTGTTTGGAGGAGGAGGGGGCTGTTGTGACAGCTGGTCAGTAGTGATTCAATTATATGCTCCATTCTCTGGACTTCAGTTCAAGATGTCCTTTGGCAAGCTGAGCAACTGCTTGATGATAGATTTAATAGCTAGGATTTGATAGACTATGGAAAAGGACGCGACTGATTTCGATACATTTCTCAGATAGCGTGCCTTTGACGGTGCATTACAGGCTATGGAACATGCATTTCACCAAAGCTTCCCATTAAGCCTAATTCTGCTCTCCCTTACGTAGTCAAAGTGATCTGTAACACGCATGCCCACACCCTTTGGCAGGTGGAATTGCATGGGTCAAGATGAGAGGAAAACCAGGCTCACAAGTGCTAAGGACTCAGAAACAGATCAGTCCTGATGTTATGTTACTTTGGTAATGGTCACATCTCAAGCAAGAGGGAGAAACTGTAAAGTAGAAGTTCACCGAGGATGCTCACGTCAGGCCTGCAATTGTACAGAAAAGGATACGTGCCCTCCCCACACCTCCAACTCCACAAACATCACTAAGCTCTGATGGCTTTGGGTGTCTAGGGCAGGTAAGCTCCCCCATTTCTGTACCTGAGCATGCCAGACTGTGCAGGAAAACTATTTATTCAGCCTTTGAGTTCAAAGAAGCTTGGCTGAGAGCTCTCCCATCCATCTCAAACACAGATAAAACTGAACTCAGTCTTCTGAAAAATGAAGGCAGTGGAACAAATCATGAGTTAAACTGATATCCGTAACAGACAAGAGATCTCGCTAATATTTTGCAGTCTATGCCTATCACCAGTCTTTCACTGATCCTCCCGGCACAGTTGTCTGAGTTGAAGGAAGGATAGCTGCCAAGGGACTCTTCTCTGCAGAAGAATGCCTCTTCTCACTTCTGGTGCAAGAGTCCAACTTGCATAGCTGGGAGACTCAAGCCTTATCTGTTCTGCCAGATTTTCCCAAGGACTTTAAAGTGACTGAATAAATGATTTTTGGAGCAGAGAAATTTACTGTCTTTTTAGATACTTTTTGCAAGCACCCTAGAAATCTACTTTGTGAGGAGCATGAATCTCATACAGATTCTCATGGAAATATGCTGTGAGCATTAGCAGGACAAAATCATTCCATTAAAAATCATAAAGCAACAGACAACATCATAGCAAGTCATCAGAATATGGTGAAAAAATACAAAATTATTCTATTTTGCCCTTTCTTTCAGGATAGAAGCAACTTAGTGCTGCTATTATCCTTCGCAGTGTTACATGAAGGTAAAAGGTTGTCTTAATCAGGAGCGGTCAACGTGGATTCACCAGGGGGAAATCATGCCTGACCAATCTGATAGCCTTCTATGACAGCATGACCAGCTGGGTGGATGCAGGGAGAGCAGTTGATGTTGTATACCTTGACTTCAGCAAGACTTTTGACACTGTCTCTCATAACATCCTCAATAGCAAGCTTAGGAAGTGTGGGTTGGATGAGTGGACAGTGAGGTGGGTTGAGAACTGGCTGAATGGCAGAGCTCAGAGGGTTGTGATAAGTGGCACAGAGTCTAGTTGGAGGCCTGTAGCTAGTGGTGTGCCCCAAGGGTCAGTGCTTGGTCCGGTCTCGTTCAACATATTCATCAATGACCTGGACGAGGGGACAGAGTTGTACCCTCAGCGAATTTGCTGATGATACAAACCTGGGAGGAGTGGCTAACACACCAGAAGGCTGCGCTGCCATTCAGAGAGATATGGACAGGATAGAGATTTGGGTGGAGAGGAACCTAATGAAGTTCAACAAGGGCAAGTGTAGGGTCCCACATCTAGGGCAGAACAACCCCAAGCACCAGTACAGGTTAGGGGTTGACCTGCTGGGAAGCAGCACTGCAGAGAAGGACCTGGGAGTCCTCGTGGACAATAAGCTCTCCATAAGACAGCACTATGCCCTCGTGGCCAAGAAGGTCAATGGTATGCTGGGGTGCATTAAGAAAAGCAGGGCCAGCAGGTCGAGGGAGGTTATCCTCCCCCTCTACTCTGCCCTGGTGAGGCCACATCTGGAGTTCTGTGTCCAGTTCTGGGCTCCCCAGTTCAAGAAAGACAGGGAACTACTGGAGAGAGTCCAATGGAGGGCTACAAAGATGATTAGGGGACTGGAGCATCTCTCTTATGAGGAAAGGCTGAGAGAGTTGGGTCTGTTGAGCCTGCAGAAGAGAAGACAGAGGGGATCTCATCAATGCTTATAAGTATCTGAAGGATGGGTGTCTAGAGGAAGGGGCTAGACTTTTCAATGGTGACAGGATAAGGGGCAACAGGCACAAACGAACACACAAAGTTCCATCTGAACACAAGAAAAAACTTTATTCTGAGGGTGACTGAGCACTGGAACAGGCTTCCCAGAGAGGCTGTGGAGTCTCCTTCTCTGGACAGATTCAAAACCCACCTGCATGCACTCCTGTGCAACCTGCCAGGTGATCCTGCTCTAGCAGGGGGGTTGGACTAGATGATCTGCAGAGGTCTAACCCCTACTGCTCGGTGAATCTGTAATTCCTAGTTTTTTAAAAAAGAGGAATAATTTAATAGTTACAGTACAACTATACAATAGTAACAAGTACACTTAACTATACAGTAGTAGTTAGTATAGCAACTATAGCAAAAAGTAGACTCATGTTTGTTGTGTATAACAATAACTAGCTAAAGCTGACTGATCTTTTTCTGACAATATTAATGAATGTAACCAGTTTCATAAAATCTCCTAGGATAAAAAGTGTAACGGAAATCGGCATCGCAATGCTAGAAGGCTGCAAAAGAATTTTGTTACCATTAGCTCATGAATTTAAAAAACATTCATTCCTACAGATATTCGGCACATATTTTTCTTATCTAATCTATGCCAAAAGGTCATTTTCACATTTCACATTTGAAATTTCTTGGGGAGGTTGACTTATTGAGGGAAAATTACCACGTATTTTCATTAAATCACACTAATTGGTTGGAAAAAACATATCACAAGAGGTTGACTTATTGAGGGAAAATTACCACGTATTTTCATTAAATCACACTAATTGGTTGGAAAAAACATATCACAAATAGGTAAAATTTGAAAAATAGTGAACAAATGACTATACAGTTGAGGAAGGACAGCAAATTGTGTTATCTTCCAGGTCTCACCACAGTATTTTGCCACTTGTAATTTAAATATACTTGATTATGATTGTGCCTTATGGCAGGAGCCACTTCAGAGGTTTTTTAGCAGGAGATCTGCTAGAAAACACCAGTTTAAAAAAAAAAATATTTTTAATGCATTGGGTTTTAATACTTGTCCCAAAGTATTTCTAGAAGTAAGGACTGAAAAGGATATCATAGGAAAATCTAACTCCACTGTTGTGAAAATGCTAGTTTTCTTCTTAAACAGAAGGTCAGAGTTTTTATTTTTATTAAACTTCTGTCTGTTCAGAATATTTAGTTTTATTGCTCTTACTTACACAAAGATTGTATTTTTAACTGGTGTACCTCAATGTTATGTTAATAACATCTTTCTGATAGGCAGTTTTATATAACTTGGATTTTTCTCTAAATGACATTATTTCTCCGGAATGGTTAGAGTCTTATCAAAATAACTGTTTAATCATTGTTGTTTAGTTCATTATTTTCACATCACTATGATGACTCCTCAGGGAAGCTGACACCTGTCAGATGTTAACTTTTCTATAAATGTGCTTGCGTAATATTGCACACAATTTTTAAGTGAGACAATAGTGTTTAATCTCAGTATTTTCTGCTTTATAAGCATAAGCCTTCATCTAATGTTTCTAATGCTTCATATCTAGTTTTAAGCTACTGTGATATTACAGAAAGAGTCCTGAAATCATCAAGTATAAAGCAGAAATCCTCTGGTAGAATAATTATTTATAATAATCCTTTCAATAACGCATGACACATACCTTCTTTAGGGAAGCAGCCCTTTTAAAAAAATCTGTTTCATTTACTTTAACTCTGATTCAAATTTTTACTAGAAGGCTGAAGGAACATTTTCCAAATGTACAAAACTTTGGGACCAAATAAACTGTCCTCACACCACTCGGGTAATATGCTTCTGCTGTTAAATTTTGTGCTTAGGATGTGGCAAAAGGAAGTGAAGTGGCTGGTGCTCACAGAAATGAATCATCAACAGAGCCCTTGAGCATGCTGTTGAGGCACCTGAGAGCAGTTCTGCTTACAGGCATGCTGCCTCAAGCAGTAAAAACAACTGCAAAAACTTCCTCAGGGAAGGTTGTATCAAATGTCCTCAGAAAAAAGTTTAAATTCTAAATGCTAGATCTGCTAACAGGAAGCAAGTCAGAATCAAAATACTGGTGCTGACTAATTTGTTTTTTGCATCAGAAGCAGGGAGGGAGGAGCTGGTTTCATTCTTCACTGTTTCTGTACTTCTGGCTAGTAATACCATGAACAGATCCAAGTGCCATAGTATTTAATACCAAAGCCATAGTAAGAAAAGGACATGACCCCAAAATAAAACACTACATCATTTGTGCTGAAGGCTCTGTAATGAAAAGCTGATACACATCTGTTCATCTACTGATTTGCACAACTCCTCAGTGAGCATCACGGGTTCCTACTTCTCCCAGGAAGGACTGGCCTCTGAGGCAATCAACTGGTGGCGAGACGGACAGGTGCCACTGCTCCTCTATCCATACCTAGGTTTGGATGTTATGAGAGATGGGGCCCTCTGAATTTCTAGTACACAGGAGAAATGTAACTACATAGGAACTAAAAAGGTGGGCAAGAAGATCAGGCGATGAAGTTTTCCCCTCTGATACATCACTAGATCTCAAGGAAAAGTTGTGAACATTTTCTTGTGCTTCAAGGATTAACCTAATCTGTTTGCCCTCACAGCACTACAGATCTGTCAAGCCTTACACATTGTGTCTCATTCTCATACATTTAGACTCTACCTACCTCATGCTCTCCAAATATCTTCAGCACATGTATTGACAGGGTACTATCATTCTTTCATAGTCACACTAAACTGATCATAACAGGATAAAACCAATGAGAATGCAGAATAACTTTCAAATAAAATTAACCAAAATTCTGGATTTCATTAAAGAATATCCTTTATGCAGCATTTGTGTGGGGAAGGGAGTTGACAACCCATGAGAATTTATGAAGAATTATATTCCTTGTTCTGAATCTTACAAGAAGCCTTCAAAGACACGTGGAAGTATAGTCCTTCTGTAACGTGTGTTTTACTAGACAAACTCATTCACAAGTCTGTCCAAGTATATCCTCACAAACTGTTGCATCAGGAACTAAATCACAGAACTAGGCGATTGATTTAATCTTTCAGAAATTAAACTTTATTTATTAATTTATGTATTAATAAATGGCAACTAACAACTACATTGTGATCTCAGCAGCTCTCCAGTTCTGTAGCAAGTCTAATGCTTGGAAACTGCATTACCAAAACCACCACCCCTTCCACCCACCATAGAGGCATAAAACATACACACACACATGCTCAACAGAATACGGTTTATGAAGATCTTTCACTTAAATAAGAACAAATCAAGGATTCAGATAACCATTCAACAACATAAATTATTCCTATTACAGTCATCACTTCAGTCAAACCTGACAATGAAGCATTTAACCTCTTACAAAGACAGGAAAATATTCTACACGTGGTTTTAAGTCTTTTTCTCCAAACACAACACTCAACTACAGAGGCATACTCCTTTCCACACACACAAAAAAAATCCAAACCCAACTCAAAACCAAAAAAAAAAAACCCAAACCCCAAAATCTTCATATCTCCTGGAGAAGAAAAATAACCTTTGCTGGAAAACAAGTTTTCTTTACAAGCCTTTGCTCTCAAAACACTTTGTGGCTGTGCATTTCTTCCAAAATCTTCTGAAACAGATATGTAAAACATCCACAGTAATTGTTTGAACCAGTACAAGACACCTAAATGAGATTAAAAATAGGTGTAGTTGGAAAAATATCAAGCAAAATATAGAAAAAAAATAGCTGTAGAATTTAAATAAGGCTTTTTTTTTTTTTCCTGGAGAAAAGCAGAAACACTTACTATATTCAACATTTAACTCTTTCCAACATTTTCCAAGAAGTGATGCATGGGACCTTACTTTGGCTAAACTCTGTGCTTCAAAGGCAAAGAAAAGAAGTACTAGGCAAGTTCACTGATTATAGAATTCAAGACTATGTTTAAAAGGAAGTATATTGAAAGCTTTTCTGCAAGCAAGAAGATTGTTTCCCAATGGAACAAGGACAGCAATGAGAAATGCAGTATCTTAGAACTGCATGAAGAACTATCTACCAGAGGGGAAAGAGGTATGTATTTGGCTAAGTTTTTTGTAATAATTCATGCTTAAATAAATGGGAAAAAGGAGAGGGGGGAAAAAAAGCACATTCAGCTAAACTTTTTTGGTTTTCAGAGAAAGGATGACCATCAGTTGTAGTCATAGGATGTGAAAAGGATTCCTAGTCAGCGTTGCTTCTTTCACCTTCTCACAGTGTCTGTTACTTAGCAATATTCAGTATGTTCAAATTAATAACTGAATTAAGTTTTCTTAATGGTGACAGAAGGAGATTCTTAAGACAATAGATGAAATATGCTCACGTCTTGCAGTATCTCCCTAAGCAGTGTTTGGAACAAGTTTAGATAAATTACCACTGTGTCTCACATGGGTAGAAAGCCAATTAATTCATCTTTGCACATTATTCTGAGATATTTGAATGAAAAAGGAACATAGTATTGTCTGGAAGGCTATGTTTGATATGGGCTGTTGTCTTCAAAAACAGGTCCCAGCCTCTCCATTTTGAAAAGTGCATGGTTAGTAAGGACTCACTTTTACATATTGAGGGCATGTGTAGTAGAAATATCTGTATCCAAAATAAATGCTCTATACAGAGCCTTCAACTGTATTTGCATACACTGAAAAAATTCCTATATCTGTAGCAGTTGTTTAGGACTGCACAGTGAGGAAGGAGGCAAAATATCCTGCCTTGACCACGACACAATTTGGAAAGTTTGGTTGATGGTACTTTCAAAAGCAACAGTTTTAACCCCCCACTTTCCCATTATTATTATCTTTCTTGATAGGAGCAAGTCCAAAAAATTAGGGCTTTTACCCTACTTCTCCTTCCCTAATCCATCCTTTTCCCCAATCATTTCCCTTCCCAAGACGGGAGTCATATGCCCGTAGCCCTTCATCTTTGAGACGGCAACATTCGGTTTTGCCTGTACTGTTGAGAAGACACAAGCCAAATCCGAAAAGCAGTAAAACCTTGACAGATCTAGTTTAGGTGCGCTTGTAAAGCACTGAATGAGACAGAAACAGCCCCTTCAACAGCTGTCCTTAGGACTTAGAGGAACAAGAGCAGGACTTCTCTAATTGCACTCTCAGAGCGTTCACCCAAGATCCCTGTTCGAATGACTCTTGCATAGTGCCCTTCCAGGAAGACTCACATTTAACCCTGTCTGTCTAGAAGCGCAACCAGCTCCTGGTTGAAACAGCAACTGTGCATTTTGTTACACATGACTTGCACAATTTCAGATATTCCCAGGTGAGAAAGATTGCAGGTGGGAAACAGGGAGACAGGGTTTTACCTGAGAAAGCACAAGGAAAATAGTCTTTTTAGATACGATGCAACTTTACAGAGAGGCTCAGGTTTTACAGAGAGGGCCAAATAACTTCCCAGTCTCTAGTGCGTGTCTGTAACTTCAAATTTGCAACCACAGACTAGAAATGCTTTCTCTGGTTCATCAAACAGATAAAATTCCAGACTATCACAGAATACAGGAAATGCAACAGTTATTTCAACATTTCCCAGGGAAAGATAGAGTTCTCATTTTCTTTCTTTGTTTTTACACCATTCCATCAGGCAAAAGTCTCAGCCGGAGTATTCAGTACTCTTCAATGAACTATCCTAGATTAGGTGAGACATTCATTCTATCATGACTGAGGTGAAATTATGATATTTACAGGAAGACAGTCAAATAAAACAGAAAAACAACCCTGTAGTTTCTAAAAAAATCCCTTAGTTTCTAGCAATGGCACTGCTAAAGTGCCATTGACTTTTAAAGAGGTTTAAACTCTTAAATGCCTTACCACTTTTGAAAACAGGACCCGGACTTCTAATTGACTCAAATACATTAGGAAATTGTATAGAGGGTTAAGCTAGATATCAAAAATTTTTTGGTAATTGACATGCTTCTCAGCATCATTTTAGGACATATACCTCTTGGGTTTTGACTGAATATTTTATGTACAGCATTGTTGTGAGCCCATTAATCATCATTTTTGCTCTATTGCTCCCACCTGGAAAGAATGAGCCTATAATTGAAGAGGCAAATTTAGCATTTATATTGGTAATAACACAGTTTCATTGCCATTCTCCTCAAAAAGAATTTGAACATTATGTTGAACCATATCTCATTGATAAGTGAATGGAAGGGAAGTAAAGCTTTCTCATTACCAAGCCCCCATGAGCTAAGTCATTTGTTTGTTAAGCAGAGCCTTCCATTGTGTTGTAACAATTACTTTTACTCCCAGATACGATAACTCTCGAAGCAGTACCTGGGAGACGCACGTGACCTACATTAGCAGAGTAGTAACAGTGCTGGCTGATAAACTAATCTCATTCGCTATGCACATGTCATCATTTTTTTCTTCTTCTAGTGGTGAAAACCATGGAGTCTGATTCAAATACTTTAACTCAGCAGAGTAAATTACTTAAATCCAAGGCAAAGAAGGAGATTATACATCTCTTTCAGAAACTTCTGTTGAAAACATAATAAAAACATAAAATGCTTTAGCATTTTTCACCTAGCTAGAGATTAGAATAGAGTTTGAATAGAGGCTTCTTATGCCAGCAAGTATATATGTACGTTATTGTAGGATACCTTTTCAGGCTAAAAGCTTTCAGTAAGCTTCTGAATCACATTGTGATTAGGAGAAGGAGGATTAGGAGGACAGCAAAACAGTCTTCATTTATCATAAACTACAGCTAGCATTTAAAGATAAGACATATGAAATACAAGATGGATGGATCATTCTGACAAATTAATATCATAAAGTCAACAAAATTACAGATTGCAACAAAGTGGTTTTGCTACTTTTCAGTACTCTAGGTGCAGAGTAAATGTACACCTAAACTAGCAAAACAATCCAATCTGTACCTTTAGTTACAGACTTAGGGAAGTATTTTCTGAAGCAGCATGGACTTGAAAACATCTTGGTGGCTAGGATTATGCTTAAATGATTTTATTTTTTTGATTAATCTGTACTTGTCATTGGTAAAAACCCTTGTTGTTACATAAAGTAATAGTCCCTATATACTGTTGTGCCAGGTGTCTTTCATGAATTCAGAGTAATACACATTGCAGGGGAATGAAAAAAAATCAGATGTAACTGTAAAGCTTCTATGTGTTCATATTCAAAAAACCCATACAGATTCTGGTACAAATCTCTCTTTTGCTAAGCCATCCTCTGGTTTTATTCATTGTACAGTAAAAATGCCCTGCCCCCCCCCCCCCAACTTCAGACATTGATCAATATGCCAATATACTTGATAAAAGAGTCTTGTGCCCTGAATATGAAATAAAATGATCCTGACAAAGAAAGGAAAAGATTATACTGCTATACAACTCCATGGTTCTAAAGAATCTAAAAGCTGGTTCCCCCCGCCAAGAGAGAAAATGAATAAAAGAGAAAAATCTGTTATGCACACAATGCTCACCTTTGATACCTTAATCTGCTCACAGGAGCAAGAAGTGTACACAGTCTCTCACTAGTCATGGTGATCTGGCCTGCAGAACAGCACTGTATTTCAAGGCATGGAGGCAGAAGCCACTCCTATAAGTAACCAGAAAGTTCTGGCCTCTTCCTTATCCACTAAGTTGCTTCAAGCAATCAAGCTTTTACATCCACTCGTGGCCACTAAATGACCTCTCTGCATGCATCTGGCAGGCACCCCACTAATCTGCACGAGATTTTTTTGGTACTGCCCAGTTCCTGCCTCACTTTCCTGGGCACTGAAGATATGAAGGACAAATATTGAAATGCTGTTCATGCAGCAGTATGAGAGCTGTGCCATTCGTTGGGCATCACTACGACTCATCTCCTCCATCAGCTGCCAGTCTGAGTTTTATACATCTGGGTAATGCAGCTGCAGACTGGACAGCAGAGACGAGGTTTTTAAAGGAGCAGACCCATGGGAGGCTATTACTGAATGGTTTATAATGGCACTCCCTGAAAACAGACACTCACATCTCCCAAGAAGCCAATAAATCCCTTATGCAGCACCTTTTCTTATTTTTGCCTCAGAGGGCACTGCATGAAGCCATGCTTCAGTTGTCCTTGCTGATTTTATGACCCTGCTGGGGAGGGCTCGCCACGCTGCTCACAGGCACCTTTATACATTTCACAGTGCTGAGGCTCAGCAACAACCCTGCTGATGAGGATATCTACAGCCTGATCCCTCTTTCTGGGACTGTCAGGACCAGCAGCTCTTTTCAGCCTTCTCACTTTTTTCTATTCCAGGCAAGCCAACCATTTTGACTCTCCCACTTCACTTGCAAGCCTCTCCTGGCTAAAAATCCCCATCTATTTCACACTCTTTCTCCTCTGATCACTGCCAGAAGAGGAAAGAACATTCCCCATCCCACAGGACAAAGGGTCTGCACGTCACACAGCACTTGAAACTGTACGACATGACTGTGGCAAGTGGGAAAGAAAAGATTAATAGTTCCATGGAAGAAAATACACGTTCATCCTGATGCTACCTTGTGTCACTCTAGGCTGCATGCTACAGACTCCACCTGCCCTGCCAATGTAGTATAATGAGAACAGGCAGCCTGACAGCTGCATCAGCTCACTACATAGTTCTGAACCTGATCTGAAAGTACCTCTCTGGTTGCCAGACCCCTCTAGCACAGTTTTTGAAGAACTCCTCCTGTTTTTGAAGAAATTCCTCTGAGGTTTTCTCTCCTAATTTCCTGGGCTAATTCAGGATTTCTCAATCACACTTATAAATAGCTGTGAATTACCAGGAGACACCAGGTGTGACAGCCACTCCGCAAGTATGCAGAGATCTCAGTATGCAGGTAACTGGATTCAAGATTAACTTGTCCTTCCCTATCAACCTGTGAAAATACTCTGCAAATACACAGAAAGACATATTAGCAATCTGTTTTCAGATTATGATTGTGATTTAATTTTCTAAAGTCTGCCTCTTGCTCCACCTGAGAATCATCATCTTCAAGGAAAACACAAAAGCACCTTACCACCCAAAAGCTATCTTTTAAGTACAGAAGCAGAATCCTACTAGAGAAGTTTGCACTATGAGAACAGTTACAATATTAAATTGTTCACAGGCAGATAAAAGCCATCATATCTACAGATGCAGACAAAGGTACTAATGTTCATATGATTTCCAAAGTATTCCGCAATAATTTGAAAGGCACACCAGACTGAAAAGATGACTGAAAAAGATTTTTTTTTTAATTTTTTTTCTCCCAAGCATATTGTCTTTGGAAAAACTGTCCAATTCCTGTTTCTCATTTGCCTTTAATAATCATAGTAAACTATTTAAATCTGTAAACTAAATTTATATCTTAAAAATGTGATTTAAATATGATTTCATGGAACAAAGCTCCTCTGTCCATCTAAGGTTTGCAATATAATTCTGCCTTCTTACACAGATCACAAAATGATTAATCTGCAAATCAAAATAACACTATGAAGAGCAGTATTCATTAATGAATCAGACTCAGGTGGTAGGCAGGTATGCTGAAAAGCACTTACAAATCAAGCCAAAGAAGTGCTGTGAAGAAATTTTAGGGTTCCCACCCAAACACAGCACTAATGGGAGAGTGACTGTACACATTTTTGTAAGACACTGCATATTACAAGTGTCCTGCCCAGCATGGCATCAGAGTTTTGCGCTCTTGCATCTTATTTACTCTCTAATAGAGGTACTTCATAGTGAATGGCCACTTGAAGTCTATAGAACTGTACAAGCACTATGCTACTTTCATTTCAAGGAACATATTTCACTGCTGTTATAAGGTAAGAAACGTTTTCATCCTTGGAGGGATGCAAAAATATCTATTTTCAGACATATTTGCTAACAAAAAAAATAGAATTATGACAATCCTGAGCTGTCCTAGCCACAACAGCTCTTTTGCCTACGTAAGGTGCTGAGTTGCAAAAGCTACTAAGAGGAGTAAGTGACCTTCTAGGCTACTAGCTCAGTTTTGACACTTAAAAGATAATCCAGACAGATCCTCAGGGAGATTGCAGAGGAAGTCAACAAGTTGATCCTCCTATGAAAGGGAAATAACAGCAACTCTTTCCAATAGCAAAAAATCTACTTATTGGTTGATCCTCCAAGGGGATAATCCTGAGCTTATCTAAGATTTTAGTATTTAAAGCACACCAAGAGGAAAGAGCTACAGTGAAACAGTCCTCTGGCAGAGTGCATCAATCCAGAAAGACTGAGCCTGCAAACATATTGTAATTACAAGAGGAATATGGCTAAATGTTGGTACTAAAGGTTACCTGCAAATAATTGTTGTAATTTGTATTCAGGGGGAATTCAGCATTCCAAGTAGCCATAAAACAGAGCTCTAATATTCTTACAGCAATTAAAACCATGTAAACAGCCTGCATAAAATGCTAGAAAATAAACAAAGTTTTTCTTTCAGCAGTGTGTGCTGCCTGAATTTGAATACAGTTAAGTCACTTCCTTTAAGTAAGTACTGAAGCAATGTCAGTGTCGTTAGTCCTTTCTGAGGGACTCCATTAGAGATTACAGTACTGAATGAAGGAACAGAAGCACTGGTCTGCATCCTCCAACTCAATGTGAACTGATATACCACACCACTGACAAGATGATGCTATGACTTTTGTCATCTTGAAGTCTGCAAGTGGTCTAGGTTTTACTTAGCTTCTGCTTACTGACTCTTACTTGCTTACTTTCTTCAATAATCCTGTTCCTCAACTGGACAAGCAGAGAATAGATATTGCATGTTCATGATGTTCTAAGCAGTTTTTTAAAGTCCTCTCAAAAAATTAGCACGTTTCATTCCACTGAATTAGTATATATGATACAAAACATTGATTCAGGAAACTAATTTTCACAAATCATTTTCTCTTTTAGCATTTATCAATACTTAATAATGAAAACATGGAGTTTCAAATTTATTTCTGTTTCAGATTCATGGTACAATTTTAGTCTATATTGTAGAAGACCTTAAGGATGATTTTAAGGTAAATATTCCAGCACATATTTCATAGAATGTCCTGAGTTGGAAGGGACCCATAAGGATCATTGAGTCCAACTCCTGGCTCCACACAGGACCAGCCAAATCAGAGCATGTGACTGAGAGCGTTATCCAGACACTTCTTGAACTCAACCAAGCTCGGTGCTGTGATCACTTCCCGGGGAGCCTATTCCAGTGCCCGACCACCCTCTCGGTGAAGAACCTTTTCCTGATATCCAACCTAAACCTCCCCTGTTGCAGCTTCCTGCCGTTCCCTCAGGTTCTATCCCTGGTCACCAGAGGGAGGAGATCAGCGCCTGCCCCTTTGCTCCCCCTCGTGAGGAAGCTGTAGGCCGCAATGAGGCCTCCCCTCAGTCTCCTCTTCTCTAAGCTGAGGAGACCAAGGGACTCCAGCTTCTCCTCATACATCTTCCCCTCTAGACCCTCCACCATCTTTGTTGCCCTCCTTTGGACATACTCCAATAGTTTTATATCCTTTTTGTACTGTGGCACCCAAAACTGCACGCAGTACTCGAGGTGAGGCTGCACCAGTGCAGCGTAGAGTGGGACAATCCCTTCCCTAGACCAGCTAGCAACGCCGTGCTTGATGCACCCCAGGATATGGTTGGCCTTCCTGGCAGCCTGGGCACACTGTTGACTCATGCTCAACTTGCTGTCAACCAAGACCCCAAGTCCCTTTCAGCATGGCTGGTCTCCAGCGTCTCATCGCCCAGTCTGTATGTATAGCCAGGGTTGCCCCTTCCCAGGTGCAGAATCCGGCACTTGCCCTTGTTAAACCTCATGTGGTTGGTGATTGCCCAGTTTTCTAATCTGTCCAGCTCTCTCTGCAAGGCCTCTCCACCCTTGACAGAATCAACAGCTCCTCCCAATTTGGTGTCATCTGCAAACTTGCTCACAACACCTTCTGGTCCTACATCCAAGTTACTTATGAAAACATTAAAGAGAACTGGCCCTAAAATTGAGCCCTGGGGAACCCCACTAGTGACTGGCCATCAGCCTGAGGTAACCCCATTTACCATAACTCTTTGGGCCCAACCCATCAGCCAGTTGCTCACCCATCGCACTGTGTTTTTGTCAAGCTGTATGCTGGACATTTTGTCCAGAAAGATACTGTGAGAAACAGCATCGACAGCTTTACTGAAATCTAAAAAAATGACATCAACTGGCTTGCCTTGGTCAACTAGATGGGTGAACTTGTCGTAAAAGGAAACTAAGTTTGTTAGGCCCTTCCTCTCACGAACCCGTGTTGGCTGTGACCAATGACTGCATTGTCCTTCAGGTGTTTTTCGATAACTCCCAGCATAATTTTCTCCATGATTTTACCAGGCACTGAAGTGAGACTGACAGGCCTGTAGTTACCAGGGTCTTCTTTCTTGCCCTTCTTGAAGATTGGAACAATGTTTTCCAGCTTCCAGTCAACTGGGATCTCTCCAGATTCCCAAGACCATTGAAAAATAATTGAGAGAGGTCTTACAATGATATAGAATCATAGAATGGGTTGGAAGGGACCTTAAAGATCATATAGTTCCAACCACCCTGCCATGGGCAGGGACACCCTCCACTAGACCACATTGCCCAAAGCCCCATCCAACCTGGCCTTGAACACTTCCAGGAAGGGGGCCTCCACAACCTCTCTGGGAAACCTGTTCCAGTGCCTCACCACTCTCACAGGAAAAAATTTCTTTCTACCTTCTAATCTAATTTGACCCTCCCTCAGCTTAAACCCATTACCCCTTGTCCTGTCACTACACTCCCTGATAAACAGTCCCTCTCCAGCTTTCCTGTAGGCCCCCTTCAGATACTGGTAAGGCCGCAATTAGATCTCCCCGGAGCCTTCTCTTCTCCAGGCTGAACAATCCCAACTCTCTCAGCCTGTCCTCATAGGAGAGGTGCTCCAGCCCTCTGATCAGCTTTGTGGCCCTCCTCTGGACTCACTCCAACAGCTCCATGTCTCTCCTGTACTGGGGCCCCCAGAGCTGGATGCAGTATTCCAGGTGGGGTCTCACCAGAACAGAGTCAAGGCGCAGAATCACCTTCCTTAACCTGCTGGTCACATCAGCCAGCTCTAAGCACCCTGGGATGAATCCCATCTGGCCCCATGGACTTGTATGCATCCAGGTGGAGCAGCAAGTCCCACACAACTTCACAGTCAGCTGGGAGTTTATCGTTACTGCAGTCATGGTCCTCCAACTCAGGGCAACTGGGGTCACAGAGCCCGTCATCAGTGTTGAAGATGGAGACAAAGAAGGCATTAAACGTCTCAGCTTTATGTCCCTGTTAGTAAGGTGACCATTCTCATCAAGCAAGCCAATATTCTCTCTGGTCCTCCTTTTGTTATTAACATACTTAAAAAAGCCCTTTTTATTGTCGCCCACAGTACTGGCCAGTTTCAACTCTAACTGAGCTTTGGCCGCACAAATTTTCCCCCTACAAAGGCGAGCAGCATTCCTGTAGTCCTCCCACATTGCCTGATCCTGCTTCCAGCAGGCATACACTTTCCTCTTCCGCCTAAGCTCTAGAAGATCCCTGTTCAGCCAAGCCAGCCTTCTGCCCTGCCTGCTTGACTTGGGGCATTTTGGAATCGCCTGTTCCAGAGGTCTTAGGAGGCGGCCCTTAAAGAGTGACCAGCGCTGATATTCTTCACTTACACATCAATATTCATTAACTCTGTGGATATAAAAAGATATTTTTATCTTGCAGATCTGTCAGAGTACTCTGCAGAAAGGTTACCAGAATCTTTTCTACTTGCTTTACACTACAGCTCTTCAGTACTTCTGGAGTAGTTAGCTAGCGGGTTTTTTTGTAACTCCCATTTCCTTGAATCCAAGTAAAAAAGCAAACTGCTAGAAATGTAAACCATGCAATTCAGTTGCCTTGCCTAATAACAACATTCCTAATTATTACATGTTGTCATTTTAGTACCTTTTTAGATAGCCAAGTTTGACAAATTTTATGATTAAAAAGCCTGAAATGACAATTTTCCTCTCTATTAAATGGCTAATAAATTTTGCACCTGACCTAGGTTTGTACAAATTTTACACCGTAAATTTAGTAACTTTGTGAAACAGGAGCATTCAGACATTTTTAAGGAGTAACCCACACTCATTGGAGGAAAAAAATTTAAAAAAATCAGTTTACTTGGCAGCATTGGGAACAGCAATATGAATTCCCTCTCATACACACACCCTGTGCTTGTACTACCAACTATTTTTCTTTTCTTATTACCTGATAAGCTGACAGCAGTTAGTTGTTGTTCCAAGCTTTTACTTCCCTGACAGTTGGGCTTTCTTGTCTGGTTACGTTAAAACAGAAGAACTGGTTTCCAGCTGAACTAAGGACTAGGTTGGGAAGTTCCCAATCATACTGACTCTTCAGATAGTTCCTTGTGACAGAAGCTGAATTTCCATTCATGTGGGTGCAACAGCTTCAACCAGCCAAGTACCCGAGACATTCATTCAGCAGGATTTGGCACCAAAGAACACAACTGCATTCATTCTTCAGAGGTAAAGGACTATTATGCCCATAAATTACAACACCTTCACAGGCACGAGCCTCTCTGGCACTTTTCCATCCCTTCCTATTCCACACCAGAAAGGAAAATGCGGTAATGTTCCATCATGAAGGCACACAGCATGTGCTGTTGGCTCACAAAAGTGCAAGTTTATGGTCATTTCTGAGCATATTCAGATATTCCATTTACATGATCTCATCAGGTCATTTCTCAAGAGGCTAAAGACCATTTGGAGAAGAGCTCTAGGCAGGATGGCACAGAAGCTGAGGATAAAAGCTCAGGGGCCTGGCAAGGAGGACAGGACAATGAGGTCAGAACTTTCAGCGCGTGAAAGAACCCGAGACATGACTGCAAGCCATCCTTTCCCATTTAAACTTGAATTTCTCTCCAGGGTAGCAAGTTGAAACACAAAGTAGAACCCATTTCCTTCGTGTAATTTAGAAGTGTGGATGAACTTGCCAAACAAGGAAAGCATGACTGTCCATGTGAATCACTTGTCACTCTGGACTCCTGTGCAGTATAGCCTCCCACAATCGCAACCTTAGAAATGTTTAGGAAGAAAAAGAAAGTAAGATCTAGGATATGAAGTGGTCTGCTTCCCTTCCCTCTCCTTTTCATCAAAAAGTTGATATCTTAAATAGGATTTGGGAATGAATGTTTGACCAAATTACAAAAGGCTCCCAGTTTCAGTTCAACATCTGTTGCTTCCTTTGAGAGGTTTGCGGAGTTGTCAAGGGTTTTATTTTTTTCACTGAGCAGTTTATTTTTAAATTGCTATTGCTTTATGATATTAGTATAATTTAACACATTAGGATAGTATAATGACCAGACACTGCATTGCTGCTTCACAGAAGAATAAGACACAGCTGCCTGTGCTTTGTGCAAGCAAAGCATTGAAAATAATAGCCTTGCGATGAAAGCACATTGAGCTGTTAATCACTTTCTAACATTCTGTGCACAGAAATATTCTTGAGATATCTGAAATTAGACATGAGGCAAGAGAAGGCATCATTTTTGAGTAGCCATGTGACAACTATGGCCATCTAACCATACTGTGTAGAAACTGCCCTACTTGAATCCACAGTAGAAAGAATATCTAGTCTTTCCTTGTTTGACATCTGTCAAACCCATTATTTTAATTCCAGAAGAGTAAGTCCCAAATAGTACAGAAGATGATGATTCAGATATGCCAGTGTTTAAATTGTGTAAGTTATTTGGATGACTCCAGATATTGGGGAAAGTTACAAAGGTATGAGATATGTATCCCTGAAGAGACAACTAAAGAAAAAAAATATAAAAATTAAAGAGTCTGAACAGATTAAGGGACAAGAAAGCAACACTTTCTTTCTATGGTTCTACTGTGAAATATTTCAAACATGAGTTTTCCAGACAATTTAACCTTCTTTAAGAAGGTTAAGGCAGCATTCATCTTACATTTATCAGTCTCTTATGTGCATTAAAAAAAGAATGGTTTGGACAGAGAGGAAAAATAAAGCTTTGTGTAAAGGACAAGCATTCATTAACTACACCTGTTTACTGGAATAATCTGAAGACTTAGAGCATTAGAAATGCCCTGCTGAATCAGGCCAATGGTCCATCCTACCCAGTATTTGGTCTCCAGTAGTGAGAACAGCAGATGCTGTTCACTGAAAGCATGCAAGCCTGCCCACTCTGTCTGTCCCCTCCACACTTTCCTAGCACTCACAGCATGGGTTTGGTTCTTGCTTGGTTTAAGTGAGGCTTGTTAAAGGGTACTGCTTACTCCCATCACTTTAGGAACCTACTGCATGTGAATATCTATCCTTCCCCCCCCCCCCCGCCCCCAGCCTGTTGATACACCCTGGCTCCTTATCCTCCTGCCACATGAAGTTCCTGAAGCTCACTGCTGGATGCGGACAGTACTTTCTCTTACCCATCCTGAACTGATCAGCTAGTTTCCCCAAGTGGCCCCTGGCTGTAGTACTGTGGGATCTGGTAAACAGCAGCTCAGCATTCATCACTGCCCTCATGGTTTTTGAGACTCAGCCACATGTCCTCCCCCTCCTCAGGCCTGTCCACTCTAAACTGCACACTCTTATCCTTTCCTCCTAACATATTTGTTCCAAGCTTTTAAGCAATTTGGCTGCTCTTCTCTACCTGCTTTACCTCTGCTACATCCTTCTTTCAGTCACAGGCAACACAAAGTCATGCTAGCAGATCCAGGACTTGGGTGAGGGCCAGCAGACAAGTAGTATGTTTGCAGAATAGCAGCAAGTTGGGAGGGGGCAACACTAGGTCTCTTGGAGCATGCTACACCACATCCCTTCCAAACACCCGACTGCCAAGAGAGAACGAAGGGGAACTTTTTTGAAGAAATACACCTCTCTTCCTAATTTATTATATAAAATAAACTTAAGGATGGGGCTATACAGATTCCCCATCCTTTCCCAATGAGTCATAAATGCTAGACTTTAATGCATCAGGTGTCTGCATGCATTGCTATTTCACAGCTCTCAAAAGTTTTCCTGCTGTTTTGATCCTGAAAGCATGATGAGCTGAAGCAGGAAAAAGAATGTCTCGAATTAAAGCCTTGCATATCCAAGCTTGTCTTGCCTGCAGAGCAAACTCCAACTCAACTCTGCAACTTGCCATCACACTCATTTGATGCATTTCCTATAGTAAATCAGATTATTAACCTCATAAAATTATTTTCTCATAACATAGCCTCTCAGCTTGCTATCATCCCAACTTCTAGTGTTAGTAAGACAAATTCATTAGGGGCACAAAAGTTGAGTCCCACAGTATGGTATCTTTTCTGATACTGCATTTTCAAGTCTTAGCTTGCCCTTCTTTATGGGAGGTTCAAAAGAATATAATAAAGTAATATCAACTTTTCCAAAAAATTACAAATTAAATTGACTAGCACACAATCATTTGCAAGTTATTCAAATGCATTTGTAATACAGAGTTTGAAATTCACGCTGCATTACTCAGTCACCCAGCTTATTCATACAGGAGTAATGAAACTATCATCTCACTTGCATATTAACTAGTCCAACACAGATCAAAGTATATAACTGACTTTTGCCTAGCATTTTTAGATTGAGCTGTAAGTTTCAAGATTCTGACCAATTTAAGAGTAAGGTGATTTGCAGAACTAGCCACCAGAGCCCCACCTGTAAACTTTTAGTGTACATGTAATTAAAAATTTACATTTTGGAAGCATGAATGCTCAAAGATGGATGCATTTTCCACACTTTGTTAACAAAAAAATATTAAGCATTTTTGGACAAAGGTTATTACAGTCAAATTAAGACCAGCCCTCAATTCAAAATCCATTGGGTATATTGTAATAATTCTGAAGTATAATTGAAACTCAGTTTTGTTGTAGAACTTAAGCTTCATACTTAATTTGAAGTAGGGTGTTTTCCATATTGACTACCACACAAAGAAAAAATAACACATTTGAACTAAGGAGAAGGAATGGTCAATCTTTGTGTTATCAAATTTGGAAGTTTGGTTAGACTCTTCACAGATTTTCTGAACAGCTACCTGTTATGTGACATCCAGCTTACATTTACCTTACTGTTGGCTGTAATTGTCACCTAGAAACAGGTCATGCAAGCAGGCCATTTCTTGGAGGTATCTAATGACAGTGTTTGATTCAAAGTAGAGTGCACAAGAGAATTTGGAAATACACACAAATAATCAAAAGGTATTCAGGCTTTGCATGTTTTTGGCTGTTAGAACATTTCAGAAGTTCCTTAAAATGACAACAAATGCAAACAGCTATTGAGTCACCTTCTTAAAATACAAGTAGCTCTGTATTTTTCTACAGCACTAAGCAGACTGTACCACTGTATTCTAAATGCCTATTTCCCCTCTACTTCCATCTAATAAAGCTGCTATCAACGTTTCTATCCACAACACATGACAGATTTGGGGAAAAAACAGTAAGAAAACACTATGAGAGCTCAGTGTAGCAGTTCCATATTTATGGTTTACTGGGCACCATTTTGCTTGCAAGATCTTCTGATGATAGTCTCAACTACAGGAAATTAAATGGCAAAAAACAAAGCCAATAGCATTGCTGAGAGTGTTACTGGCTCAGCAGTGCTGCTTGTGAAACAAAGGAGCATGAGAACACTATTTCAGGGAGCATTAACTCAAACTCACCACGTATCTTATATGTTTGATCAGGTATAGAAAAATAATATTCAGATATACTTCTTTTGTAAATATTTTGCTGTTGTAATTCAGAATGTTTTGCTGCTAAAATACTTTGCAGTGAGAAAGGAAACCACTGTTAGTAATAATAGAGGAGGATTTACTTGTGAAAGATGAGCCAGGATATTGCCTGAAATGATGACTCACAAAATCAATGTCAAAGGCAGTATTATTTACAAAGATCCCTCTTTCTTTACTAATTCTTTCTTTTGTTTCACATTTCATCTTTAATAGACTGAAAGGCACGCTTCATTCTTGTAGAGATAGGGGAACAGGCAGAGACACAAACAACACAACACTTTGGAGCAGGAAGAAATAACTCCCAAGATTTAATGTCAAAACTGGTCCCAAAGTTTGGGTTTGTTCTAAAGTATGGCTATGAATAAACAGCATATTTGCCATAGCAGAAATGACTCCTGTATGTATGGATCAAGCTCTGTTTGCTGCTGGAAACTCTGCATGGTATGCAAGTAACAGACAACACTACTAAGAGCTTTGTTTTGGTTTTATTAACAGGGATAATGCAAAATGTCACCATCCCTTTGCAAGTAGGTGTACTACCACATTTGTGTATGCTTTATTCAACTACCTAGTTATAACATTACTGGGGACTTACAAAGCAAGGAAAAGGGTTTGCCCTAAACAAGTTGCAAAATGCAGGACACCAGAGAAAAACAACTCTAAACACAGAATTTCTCTTCACTACTACAAATACTGAAGTGCATCTCCTACTCATTAGAGATAAACACCACTTATTCAGTCTGCTTAGCCAACAAGACTAAAACAAATACATTTTGTGGTAAGAGTTTATAACTTTTTTGTTAAAAACTGAAAGACAGTACACTCCTGTTCAGACAAAACCTTAACAGGCCAGTTTCCAACAGACTTCTCAGATTTTTTCCTTCCCTTCTCTATCCAGAATAATTTAAGTCACAGTTTCAAATCAGGTTTTCTTTATGTATCATTAAGAAAAAACAAACAAAAAAATCACAAGTTATGCCTTGTTAGAAAATGGTGCCCATATAAATAAATAAATGATCTAACTGCTTTGCTCAAACTGCTGTGCTTTGAGTCAAAGGATTATAGGAGATTGCACCTCCAAGTTTAACTGATCATACAAAGCTCAAGGAGCCTTTGTGAGAAGGACAGGGCTCAAAACCCAACTTTTGACAAACAGGTCAGGCACCTGCAGCCTAAGCAGAGACCCAGTACCTTCTGAGCAGCAATGAAACAGAGCTAAACCTTACTGGTGATGAAGAGATTTTTCCTGGAGACTTGAGTTATGTTTATTCTTTTTTAAAAAATTGCCAGACATCACAGGTCTGAAAGAAAGGATCCATCCTGCAAATCTCCTGACAGAAGCAGGAGGTATGAAGGCAGCTTATTTAAAACTCCTTTTTGACTGTCTTGCCCTGCAGAACTGTTTCTGCATTTTCAGTTTTATCTTAGTTTGCATTCAGATAAAACCTAGCTTTAGAGACTGAAAGCCTCCCTGTGGTTTTTGATGAGGCAAACTAATCTCCAGTCTGGGCCGTGTGGGAAGCCTGTCACACAATCCCAAAAGCATAGCTACACAGGAGGTCATGAGAGTTACGCACTTCGAGTGGAAGAGTTGTTAGAAAACACACTGTTGGGAGCAGACAGTGATGCACTAGAAGCCTTTTTTAATTTGGCATCCTCTAAATTGAGACGTTCATTCATATATATCACCCCTTGCACGCTCTGTATCTTACCTCCAATTCTTCCATAGCAGTACAACTTAACAAGAGAAGTTCAACCACAGATGAGAATCTCCAGCCTGAAGATGCTGAGGTCTTCTCCCCTGAAAATGACATGGAGTAGGTGTTGTAACAGGTGATGTAGTGTATGATTCAATACTTTAAAAATAACATCTGCAAGCCTATGAGGTAAGAGGAAATTAAAATGGTGCTGGCATTTCTTAGATTCTGTATTTCTCTTGTTATTTACTATTACATAAAACTATTACTATTTTTGGATTGCCAAACACCTGTCATTCTTCAGGTTATATTTTAGCATACTTGAAGCTGACAGAGAAGTAAGTTTATCAAGACTCACTAAGTTTAATGAGAAATCGGCTTGGTAATTCCATGGTTGGTGGGGAGTGGAGAAGGGTTAAGCATTTGATTGAACAAAAGACAGGGGCAGCAGTACAGTACTCATTGCATCCTTCACATTCACATCCGCTTCCCAGATTATTTTTAAGGTAACCTTTTTACCATGGAGAAACACATATTTTTTACATCTCTGATTACAAATTCCCTAAACTACAGTTTGTTTGCATCACAGCTGAGCAATTTTGTAGTGTGTTTTGGGTTTGGTTGTTCCCCCCCACTTTTTTTTTTTGCCTTGCAAATTAGTAAACTATCAGCCAGCTGTGAAAATTGCTTCTGGAATTCACCAGATGCAGGTTTTTAGTTTAAAATCTTCTTGATCACCAGCATGCACAGAGCCCATTAGCAGGAGGCAAGCATTGTTCTGACAAATGGCAAGCCTGTCAGTCAAGGTTAGTGAGATTGTGCCTATGAACAGAGGCCCTCAGGAAGCGGTTGCTGAGGGTACCGGACACACACAGACCATTCAGCTGGCATCCAGAAGAAAAGCAACAGCATTTCCATCCCACTCCCCTGCTCTGTGAAAATCTGCTCCTACAAAAGGGTTAGCAGGACAGAAACAAACAAGTATTAAACATCAATTATATGGTATAGGCAAGCATTGAAAAGGAAAAAAATGGGGTCAATTGTTTTGGAGGAGGAATCCAAGTTTTGGCTTTTTTTCATTAAGATAAAACAATGAGAGGGTTAACACTGAATTAAAGGCAATATTTCATATCATATGGGGAGCACTTTGGTTTTCTTGCAACAAAAACATGGATTTATTACCAAAAAATCAATTTTTCATTAACAATGTATAGCAAGTTGAGATATTTTAAATCCAACATTTCTTTCTGGACCTAATTTAGTGAAAGCTCATCAACAACTCCAGACAAAAGCATGCTATCTGTGAAAACTGTGGGTTGGACAGGTTCACGAACAAAACTCCTGCACACCATCATTTGGGACAACAACTTTGGGGTTTCTAGTCAAAACTGGTGTGTTTTGGGGGCACTTTTTTTGTGGGGTTTTTTTTTAAATAGTGCTTTTTTTAATAGAACTACTTAATCTTTGCTGCTATAAAGTAAGAACTTTTCAACCACGTAATAGGATAGTAATACAGTGTTCAAAACAAGCAGCTACAAGGTAAAGTCATTTGCTATAAAAAACTGTAAGGACTTCCCTACCAAAAAAAAAAAAAAATCAAGGAAAAAAACCACCTACAACAAAAACAAGAGGCAGACCATTATTTTTAGGTCATGCCTGCACCACGAGCCTGGAGACCCTGTGCCAGGCCAGGCCCCTCCCGCTGCCCCAGCCGGGAGCTAAGGAGTCTCCCCCCACACCCTAGGGGGCATCGGTCTCTCGGCCCCGAGCAGAGCTAGAGCGAGGGTAGGCAGGACCTGTAAGGGCAGGGGGTGCCTTCACGGTGCCGCTGCTCCTCCCCCCCCCCCAATAACACGCTCTAGAAGCGACGGCGTGGCGCACCCCGGATGAGGTGAGGGAAAGGAGGGGGGAAGGTCTGTCAGCGCCCCAGGGCCCCGAGCGTGCTTAGGCCTAGTACACTGCAGCAGTTCAGGCCTGAGCTCCCCCCGCCAGGCCTCACTTCTCCTCATACAGTTATTTTCTTTTTCAGTCTCAGTAGAAAAGTGGGAAGAAGTAAGCACAGCCTTGCATTTCCCATTTTATAAGTTATGATGATTACTATTCTCTAGTCTCTTGGGAAAGCTTTTTTTTTAAAAAAAATTATTTCAGGGAGGTGTCATAAGTTAGGCAGGTGTATACACTAATAACAGCAGACACATAAGCAGACACCTGCTAAGCTTCCACTGCCCTGAAGACATCAAGCATTAGAAAGAGCCCTACCTGTAACTATCTTGCAGTTACTCCTCCACAGCACCTCACTCATTTGCAGGTTCAATGTATGCCTTCTCTCAGCCTGTGCCACCACATTGTTTGCAGCTTCTAGACAAGGGCTGCCTATACACAGCAAAAACAAGAGACCAAGAAAACTCTCCAGCCAGCACAAAGCTATAGCCTAGAGCATTTCTTCTTTTATTACAGACAACCAGCTGATAACTGTCAGGGCCATGGGGAACTAATAAGCCCAGATGGCCTCAACCAGACTCACCTGGAGCCTCCCCCACACCCATAGGCCCAGGAGCTCTATTTAATCGCTGTCAGGAAGCCTTATTTCTTGTCTGAACTGTATCAGAGGATTGCTGGGTTCTGGTTTAGCTATAGTTCTGCCTGGTTATAGACTACCTTGATCTTGTCTTGACCTTCAGCCTGTCCTTGTAGCCTTACCTGGTGATTGCTAGACCTGATCTTGATCTCTGGTTTGCTTTTTCAGGCTTGATCTCACACTACCTTTGTCACTGTGGTATTTTCTTAGAGTCTAGGCTCATGGTCAATCTAGCTGTTGTTTCTTGATCTGTTTTGCTTACCTTGCTGGGAGGGGTGGGACAAGTCTAAGCTGGTGAGGCCTGTGCCCTACAGGCTCTGAGGTGCCCCTTACCTCCTGACTTGCCTTCCCCTAAGCAGCAGCTGTACACTCACTGCTTTCTGGTAGTAACGTGCTGTACTGATTTCAGTGTTTGCTATTGTAGCATACTGCTTCTTGGTGTGGCACAAGAGAGCTGTTCCATACCTTACTGGAGCTTAGCTGGGAGCCTTCACAGGAAGGTGGTTTTGTTATTACTTGGTTGGGGAAAGCTTGAGGGGAGGACTATATATTTATGCCCCTCCTTCATTTCTTTATGTAACACTGCAGTAAGACAAATTTTACTGAGACTGTGCTTATATATATACACAAACATACACTTAAAAAAATAGCAAACTACAATTTCCATGACCTTCTTAACTTGCAATTTCAAATTCTAATGGTTGAGATCAGCTCATGCATTTATACTGCTCCACTGAGCTAAACAGGAGTGCATTAATAGTTGTAGAAAATAAAATTTTGTATACCAAGAAACAATAAGTGTGTAGGGGTTAATTGATATAGTGATAGTCCAGACTGTCTCAATTACCAGTTACTGATAGCTGGGTCTAGAATGCCGGGGGGTGGGGAGGAATGATCTTGGTATCAGACCTCAAACAGGACAAATACTGAAATATTGTTGTGGCAATTCCCAGAAAATACTCTACAGGCCTTGGTTGTGTAAACATATGCCACAGCAGTAATGCAGTATGGTCAGTATCTCAGTGTCTTGCTAATAGTCATTCCTTCTGCTAGTACTTCTAACATGTCTTGATTTTTAAAAAGGGACTTAAAAGTGTGTTCCAGCATGCTGATTCTGCCCTGGCAACAAAATACTTTTGCATCCCAAGTACTTACTTGCCAAGAAAGATAAACTATAATCATGTGGTCGTATGTAATATGACCACACATTAATTCCATAATTTTAATACACATTCTGCTGCCTCAACAGTTGAACAGAAGTTTCAACTTACATCAATACATAGCCTTCGGTTGTTTATAACATATGGCAACAGATTTCTCATATTATAATGGGCAGCCAGCCCTTACTGGTTTGTCCAAATCTTGTCCCAGGACTGCCAACCAGAGCTTTTCTGCACGGTTTCTGCATAGCTGCACAACATCTGCTTGGGCTAGCCTCAATATCAGCAGAAGTTAGTCCTGTGACATTTTGTTGAATTCTTCAAGGCAAGTGGTTAGCATTTCTTCTAGACTGGATGGAGCCTAACATGATATAATATCCCTCATATTTAAACCTCATCCATTTGATAGACTTTGTAGCATAATGACCAACGCGCGAGGGCCATTGTTATTTCTTTGGTGTCTACTGCTGCTTTGGCATGGCACACTCTACCAGCTGGAGAGGGAGCTGGTTAGCAGAACCCAAAATGTTCTTTGCTGCTTTGCACCAAACTGAAGGAATTCTCCCACACCCTGATTTATTTACCCAGGTAACTGAACAACGTAGCTGTATTGTTCAGCAGGGCTCCTCAAATGAAGATGAAATTTAGGGCCCCACTTAGTTTGCTTAAGATGAGGTGGATCAAAACTCTGCTTTAGCCTTCATCTTCAGTCCTGCAGCACCGAACTCTGTCCCTTTGGATACTTAGTGCTGTTAGAGGCTAATTCAATCACAAAGGAACATTTTAATTGCGCCATGCTTGTCTTGCCTTTTGAAAATTTGTGTTGTTAAGGGAAACCCGGCACAGACTCTGGTTTCTGGCCATCTCCCTGTGCCCAGGTAGATTCTCAGGCAAACAGAATTGTTAATCTTGGATTTTCACCAGCTGAAACATTTCTTCCTGCTTAATATTAAACATTCCCTGTAACTGCAAGTATATAAAGTATAGGCACAAATTCTGCTCTCAGGTGTTGAATCTTGAAAAAAACCTCTACCACTTCCAGTGCAAGCAGTTCCACGTTCATCACACCAAGCGAGAGCAGGATATGCGCATTTAACAACGTCATGGGTTCGGCTAGGATAGAGATAACTTTCCCCAGAAGCTGGGATGGGACACAGCCAGGACATGTGACCCAAAGTAGCCAAAGGGAGTATTCCATACCACGTGACATCACGCTCAGTATAAAATGGGGGCTAGTCGGGGAGGGGCGGCGTGGCTCCAGGGGCGGTCTGGCGTCGGGACGGGTCTGAGCATGCGGTCTGAATTGTATGGTCGTTGGGTGAGAAACTGCATTGTGTGTCAGCAGTTTTGTGTATTCTGTTAAGTACTGTTATCTCCCTCTCCCTTTGCTGTCCCAGTGAACTGTCCTTATCTCAACCCACGAGGCTTTGCCTTTGTCTTCCCATTCTCCTCCCCATCCCGCCGGGGGTGGGGGCGGTGTGAGCAAGCGGCCGCCTCGTGCTCAGCGGCCGCCTCGTGCTCAGCGGCCGGCTGGGGCTGAACCATGACAACCTTGTACTGCTGATACCTGCTGTCCTACAACTCTGCGTAGTGGGTATGGAGTGTGGGAGGGGAGGATCCTCTTAGCCTCGCCAATCTTAAATCTGAGATGTTTTGGACTAACTTTTACAACTTCTGTTGAGCAGAGCCCACTGAATTAAGTTTGGGCCTGCTTTGTGTTTTGTGCATCTCAGTGAAAGAGAATTTTCTCAGACCACAGAGGACATGAGAGCAGGCTTTTGCCCTGTGAAATAAAAAATGCACATTAGAGAGACACTGACTGTACCACTTCAGCTTAATAGAACTCATTTTAGCCTTCAACTGATTAAATTTTTTGAGGTGGAAAGCTTATCATTAAGATACTGGAAAATGTTATACAGCCACAACTATAGCAATGGCATTCTTTTATTTTTAGAATTAACCTGATATTTTTAATGGATTTCTGAATGTTACTCTAGTATTTATGTGTCAGGGCACACTTTCTGTGGGCAGGCAGAAATGTGGTACCTCATTTGTCCAAAGCGGCCTTCTTTGTGCTAACTTGGAGGTTATTTGACGACTCACCTTTGATGAATGAATACCAGGAAGCTTTTGCAATACCATTCTGTTCCAGAAATGTCAGCTGCAATTTTCCATGGATTCAACAGCCCCAAATGATATTGTACCTTCTGCCTGGTAAATAATTGATATATGTCTGATGAAATAGAGCAGGAAGATTTCTGTTGCATGACTCTTCAGGCTGCTGTATATTTTCTTAGGTTTTGGCAACATTAAACCTATTAAATATATATTCGCTACAAGCTCAAGCAAGTCATACATTTCACACATGAAAGAAAATTAATTATACTCTCAGAATGAAGCAATTCAGAGGGTTAATTTGCCATTGTGAGTCTTACGATTCTGAAAAGCCAGCAGACCACAAAAATTTTAACAGATTTAATTTTCCTACCATTTATCTAGACTTTGTAATATACAGAAATAAAATAAATGTTGGAAGAATTAGATTGCAGCTAATCAAAGTTCTGAAATGTGTTATATGTTGTATTCTTCATCCAGTAACAATGATGAAGTTATTCCCTTGGTTTCTTAGTACTTTAAAACTGAGATACTCATTTGCCATTTCAATGTAAGGAGGCATAAACAAGGGTTAGTGGATATCCTGCAGAAGATCTTCCTATTGCTCTATCTACATTAGAAGTATTAAACACTTTTGAGTGCCACAGTCAGAACACATGTAGAGTTTCATCACCTTTTTCACTTATTTTCTGTCTTGAAGATGTATTGTAGAGTTTAAACTCAACACAGGAAATCCCCAGTGTTTTAATGCCAGCAGTTAAATCTAGGAGAATTACTTCTACATTAAAAATTAGCGTAGAATTAAACAGTGGTGTAAAACGAACTGTTGCCAGATTAAAATGCAAGACTGGGCAATTCAAAATATATGCTAGCTTGTCTGGAACCCAGTTCTGTTGGTCTTAAATCTTGCAGCACTCCTCTTTCTTTAACAGACTTAGGAGAAATTAACATGTATGTTGCTCAGACTGAATAGAAAATTATTATGTGCCATTCCAGCTCTTCCCAGAATGTCAGTCACTTGCTGTGTGCATTAGCTGCCAGATGGATCTGAGGGATCTCCTCAGACCAAGACTTCTTAATTCCCATACTTTTGTGACTTCTGCACAGGACTGCTGTAACTCTGCTCTAGCACTCCAGCACCGCATATATTCACTTCTTTATCTAAAAGAAGGTACTCTGGGACATACTTGTGGTGATCTGAAAACTCAGACAATGGTGGCTAAGAAAAGCCTTTGTAGTTTCCATCCTCAATTCAAAACACCTCATTTAAAACAATTATTAAACTGCATGTAATGGAATTTTCAAGTGAACTTTATGTATTAATATAAAGTGCTGAATCCTACAATTCTTTTCCTACTTTTACCTCATTTTCATTCATCTTCAGTCTTCACTACCCAAATCAATGTTCTTTGGACTGAGAAAGCACATTAAGAGCTATCCTCACAAAATAAGAGAAAATGCTATACCAATTCAATTCTCATTTACACCACTGAAGGTGTGGTAATCAGAGTAAATGCTGTGATGACAACTTAGAAAAATCATCCAATTAATAACAAAAGCAGTATGATATGAATATTTTTTATTTGCTTATGTGAAGTCTGTGCTTTGACAGCTATTTACATGTTATACGTTATTATGAGTTATGTGTGATGCAATAAATAATCCACACAGATTACATTATCAATGAAAATCAGCAAAATTAGCTTACAGGTTCTTTATGTGGGGTCAGGTTCTAAGCTGTGGAATAAAAAGCATGTTCATAATTGATCTTCTGATTATCATCAGTTTCAAAATGCACCTTAGATACATGTCCATGCTAATAACACCAAATTGCATAAACAGTCATTAAAAAAGGGCAGTCACATTAAAATTATCTCTGAAATTTGGTCAAATGTTTCAATAAAAATATTTTCTGCCATTCCCTAATCTCTAGGCATCCACATACTTAGAAGTGGTAAAAACACCAGATGCTAGACATTGTGTTATATTATCTGTTTCTGTATTGAGCTAATTTGAGCTTATAGTAAGGGATTTTTGTTCATTTTTGAAAGCCAAGGTATTTCTTACGTTATTTCACAGAATGCATCCTTCTGAAGGGTTACCATGCAGTCTATTCTGAAATGGCTAACATTACATAAATTCAAAGAGCACGAGTCCCATCTTCTTTCTTTTGTATTTCTTTCAGGCAGATTAAAAAAAAAAACTTCAAATAGTTAAGCCAATGATATCTTTGTACCTTTGCCAAAAGTGCTAAACTGTGCTTTTCCCTGTATATATATGAAAAGATGTGGTCTTGCTGCTGGTGATATTTGCTGTGTGAGAAAGAAGCTGAAATAATGTTCTAAACGCAAATAGAGTACAGATGACTTGGGCCTTTTGAAAGTAACTCTCTCTGTATTGATTCACTTCAGGAATAAAAGCCTATAGGACTGATTGAAAGTCAGCCACAAGCACAGAGGAACCGCTGCAGATTTTTTGCACAAGTGGCTTGAAGTCTCTAATAAATGTCAGCTGTGGATGGCAGGTAGGGAGAATTACCCAGCAGCTGTGTATTCCCCTACCCCCAAACCTCTTTTATTCTGGCTTCTGAAGACATTCAATTTAGTTTAAAAACACCCTCTTCCTTTTGTAGGTGAGGATTTTGAAAGTGAGGATGAAATCATTGTTTAATAAAGTGATTATCCAAGTGAGATAAAATGAGAATGGTAACAAGCATTTTAAGAATACTTTTACCAGTGTTAGGGGGTAGGTATTTGCACTGCTTAAATGAAGCCAGCAAATTACATACTTTGATTCCTTAAACATATTTCTAATGGAGAAAAGTGGGTTTTTTTTTTTAAAAAAAAAAAAGACCTAGTGTGAACCTAATTGTCTGACTCACCACTTTAGAGCGAGCACATTGTCTCCAGAGCTTTTTGTAGAAACATTAATTCATCTTAGTTAATATTTAGTGTAAAATCGTATCTTTTTAACTTTCCATAGCTAACCGTTTGCTAGCCTGTTTGCTTTTCATGGTGTAGGCGCAGTTAAAAGCTCTCCGTTCTATTTCACAGTGTGAGCATATACACCCATGGGACCCTCACATTTCTGCCAAACTGGGTGTCATGTGGAAAGACTGCCAAATATTAGTGGCCACACATAGATATAATATAGTAACTATTGCTTAAAAAGAGGGTCTGATCCAGCTAAAATACTTTTCAGCAATCCAAATACTCCACTACAGGGAAAGTAAAGACCAGAATCTGGCATGAGACTTATACTTACAAGGAGATGACTACAATAGGACACATAGTGTAATTTTTGTGTGCCTGAATTTAGAAAGAAAAGGTTTCCTGCTTCTCTGAGTCAGGTTTGATCAGGAACATTTTAATATTTTTTATGATCAAATTCAATTTGGGATCTGACATAAAGGGCTGAGAACATTGTCCATTCATCCTTGATATGGATGACTGGTGGAAAGTATCTTACGTGTTCGTGCTGCTGTCTTCCTCAGGCATCAGTTCAGCTGCATTTAGACAAATACCTGTTTGATATAACAATGTTGTGTGCCAAGCACTGTATCATCTGGATACCCTAAATCAAGCAGATATTAAATTCACTAGATTTCTTTTCAGATTTTGGCATGGTAGATGTTAGTGTTACAGGCACATCAGCCGGTATTAGAACGCCATACAAGTTTATAGTATGAGCCCAGCTGAAACGGAGTTTTTCAGATACAACTTTTTTCTCTTCTTTGTTTCTAGTTCCTGTTGACCACAGGGTGATAGAACAGAATTCAGCGTTACTCAGCAGTATAAGTACAGGTAAGAAAGGACTGAGCACAGGGGTGTAACCACCTTTCTGTAAAGACACCACTACTAACACACTTTACACTGTCAAATGATGGTTTTAGTAGGGACTTTGAATGTATGTTTATATTATTATTAATAAGATATATTCATTATGGAGGCATGGAAATTAGAGCTTTTCCTCTAAGAGTCAGTTGCGCTTCTTCAGAGCAAACTGTGTACACAAGAAACAGTTGCAAAGCACAACATTCAGGCTGATTTAGCTTCTGTAGCAAATAAAAACTTGATTTAATAAAAGGGTTTCAGTGGAGCAAAGCCTCATCCTTGAATGGGCAGCAAAATCTGGCAGTTTTTCCAGGATCATTAGCAGGGCTTGTAAGAAGTGCTACTGAACAGCAGAAAAAAGTGAAGGAGATTGAAAGCTGGTTGTTAAAGAATGCAGTCTCTTTTGGATTCCTAGCAGGGCAGACTCTTCTGATTGTGTATATCTCCTTACTCTGATGGAATTGGTGCAGACTGCTGAAAATCAAGGAGGAAAAAAAACCGAAAAACTCAGAACACAATTATGTGTTTCAACCAGCATTTGCAATTCTGTTGTCCCTGGGGAGAACATGGAAACTGTCAAATTTCCCCATGCTAATGACCACATTCAGAGGCTGATTTAGGAAGGGAAGACAAACAAGGTGCCTGAACAGTATAAAACTGGGGGGTACAGAAAGAAGTGATATTAATTTGCCAGAATATGAAATAGGTTGTTTCATCAGCAAAAGACAATAGAGGAAATGAAAACTTAACTGCTATTCATAATGAAAGTATGACAGCAGTATAGATCCAAACCCAATAAAGCCTGCTGTTAACATTCAGGGCAGACTTCAAAATCACAAGGAAAACTGGTGAATTTCTCTAGGAAGAGAAGCAAGACCTTAGGCAATGAAAATTCAAAATTCAAGATGGATTTAAAGGGATCTCTAAAGTTAAGAGGAGAGTGACTTGAGAGATTAAAACTCAGAGTTGTTTGGAGGATGAGACCAATCCAATGCTTCCTAAAATGAAGCAGCCCCTCACATACTATTTTAAATAAATGTTACAGAGCACAGTCAAAAGCTGACAGTTCATAAAACAAAGGTGATGGATTTCTTGAAGTATTCATTTTGTCTTTAAGGAAAAGTTACATGCCCGATAGGCAGTATTTGCAGTAAAATACTGCATTGAATTGTTTTGAAGTCAGCATATACAGTGCCTCTAGCAACTGGTAGCATTTTTTTTTTGTGGTGTGTAGCTCTGAGTGGCTACTGGTACACTCAAAATTGCCAGCCACAAAAGCAAGTAGTGCTTGCACCTTTCTGAAAAGGCACATCTCCCATTCTTAAATAGGAAATATATCTTTGGACAAAAGCGTGAACAGTCTCACAATGGCATTCTGTGATTCACCCTACAATAGACATTGAGCTTTGAGGAGCAGTGTTACTGCTTGTAGCTAGCTGACAGATGGCCTACAGCTGAGAGGAGAGGTTGTCTCTTGGCAAAGGGATGGTAGCTGCAGGTCTGAGAAGTGCACTGATGGGATTTATCATCAATAAGGAACTGGTAGGGTGCTGCCAGGTCATGACTCTAAGAAGGAGTAAAAAGGAGGATTGCAAGAGTGGGGTGTGAATATCCCATTTTCTGCCTGTTACAAAATAGGAGAGCTTTCCTTTTTGCTGTGAAACTCAGCTGGTAGCTCAGGGCATTCAGGAGATATTCTAGCCACTAGGAATTGCTTTAGAGGAACAAGTAACAGCTAAAGAGCAGAAGCAATGGCAATTGCTGATCACTGTGCTGCTTCTGCAGTGATTGCAGAACAATACACATTCTGTGGCATGACATTAATAGGAGCAGCATAAGAGCAGGATCCCTGATAGACCTTATAGAAGGCATGCCAGCGTTTTGGCTAACCACCGTATCTTTGTAGAGCACTGGGCTGGTGTTATTGAAGGAACACTGACTCTATTCTTCCACATAACACATTAGCATCTATACTTCTATTGCCTTTTGAGAGAGGGAGGTTTGGGGCGGGGGGGAATGAAAGAAATATTCAAGGAGAGTCATGAAAGCTGTAAATGACAAATCCACTACCCACCTAATTTAGCTAGTTGGCTGACTAGTAACAACAGGGATAAAATGATTGCAGGCAGAGGCCATCCAGAAACTGTTAGCTGCAGAGTGAGAGAACAATTTAAGTAGCGAAATTACGACACCAAGTAGTACTGACTGTGAAAGAGAGGGCAGTACTCCTCTTTTCCTCCTCTTCTAACTGAGCACCTGTATGTTTAGTAATTGCTTTTTTTAAAGCACCATTGTTATCATCAGAACCTTGAGCACAGACCACTGATGAAGATAAAATAGTGGAGATTTGATCTTCTCTGGCAGTCTTCTGTCAGGGAAGATTCCCCTCCCTATCCATTTTTCATGAACAGTAATTTTGCTTAAAATTCAACACACACATACCAAAGCTTTATTAAAATGTTTCTGAGCAGTGCATCAAAAAGCTGGAAAATGTAAGGCTGACAAAAGGAGAGGATCCATATAGGAGCCAGTGACAATAATTGTCAGGTTTAACAAGGATGAATGGTTATATATTACATTCCTCATCTCTATTTTCCAAAGAAAGGGATAATCTATGTGGGTTTTGTTGTATAATTCTGAAGAAATAGGTTTGTTTTTATAACTCGGTGATCATGACATTTATTTATTTTTACCGTAAGTTCTTAAGAGAGTTCTCAGAACCATTTTTATCCCTGACAAGCTATAGCAATATAAATTAAATGCCTCTGATGTATGGTGTTCTGTGGTTATAACAAGGATGAGTTGTTCTTGTATAATTTCATTTTCACATTACCAGTTTTGTCACAAGTATGATGTACCCGTATTTGGTTACATGGTTTAGTTTAGGAAAGACAACAGTAAACATCAGAGCTTTCACTTTGTGATATTCTTGTATTTGTTTTCTCTCAGAATTACCATCTTCCTGAGGCCTACTTATAGAAAAGGAGACTAAATGCATTCATATTCTGAAAAATCTGTTACGTGGGAGAGAGGCTTGCTTATGATCTATTAAATATTAAAATAATGAAGCTACCTTCCTAAACCAAGACTGTGCCACTGTATTTCAATGCAAAAAACCCCTGTTCATTAGACTGGTATGCGAAGTGTAAAACTGCTTCAAAGCAAGGAACTTGGAATGTTTAAGTCGTAGTTTTTCATTTTTATTTTCAAGGTAGAAATAGGTTTTCCTACCCTTGTTGATATTGAGTAGCACCAAACACCATGAGTAGGTCCACTGATCTCTCATTTGTTGTTTCCCCATGAGTGTTATCATGCTCGCTGTGTGTTACAAGAGCATGCATAAAAGCTGGTACTGTGGAGCAGCTGATACGACGTAAGCTTTCACCCCTGCTTATTCCCCAGCAACTTGTAGCAGCAGGCAGAGGGGCTGCTGTTTTTCAAGGTTTCAAATTTTGAATGCCTGCCGTGTGGTGGTAAATTGATGACACAGGCACAGATATTTTTGTAACCAGGAAAGACTTGTGATTTTAAATGTTTCTTCTGCTTCTTTTTATCCTTTCTTAGGAATAATTTGCCATCTGAGCAGCAGACTTCTGTGAACAGTTTAATTGCAGCACCTGAAAAGCGAGGCATATGCAACACCAGGTGGGCTGGCCAGTTTCTTAGTCGGCTGTTTCATCTGTTAGTCTTCTGTCTGAATTTTTATATTTACTGTATCTGCTATTCCTTGGTCCTTATCTTCTACACTGGCATTTTTTAACAATGAAAATACTAACCCTAATGAAATTCTTCCTTCTTAAGCCAGGTCCAAATTTGTTCATATGGTCTTTCTCCCTATGCATACATTACAAATCAAAGAAATCCATGTTTAAAGTACCAGTCACGTTTACAAATGTCCGATACACGCATTTCTTTTAAGTGCATTGACTTCAATACAAGGAAACATAGCCCTGTGCTGAATGAGTTAAAAAAAATCCCAATAGTATCAATTTCCACTTCTTTTAAGAAATTGAAACCCATTAGTTCACAAACACTTCCTCATGCATAGTTGGAACATTCATTGTCAGTGCACAGATCTGTAAGTCAAAAGCTGGTTAAAGGCCAGCTTTTCTACTATCTGAGAATTTGACCAAAATCTAGTCTTAATTACAATCTTGACATCCTCGGACACCCAAAAAAAGGAATGTGTGGTTGATTGGTAAGGCAAGAAATGTTGAACATACAGACCCACACAATTCACAGATATTTACATCATGACTTAAATAAAAATAGATCAACCATAAAGTAAAGAGTACTAGGCTAGCTGCAGAAAAAATAAGCATTTATTAATATTACTGCAGTTGTTATGTGACTCTAATGTAGAATTGCAGGAAGAATCCACTTCTGATACTGAAAAAGAACTTTACTGGAACAAGGGTATCTCATCCTATCCTTTCTTTAATTGCAGTAGCTGGAATACTTTGTATGTAATCCAAAACCAGTTTAGGCAAATAGATTCGACTCTCCCTGAAAGGATTTTGGACCAGGCTCTAAATTAACCACAATAAAATAATGATAACACCAATTTAGCTCATTTTTTAGGATATGTATTGCAAATGGCATTTGGTGTTTTGTCTCTTAGATGTATGTTTTTCAAGTATATGAACCTATTAAAAATAAGCACAGGATTTAGCATATTTTTATACTTTAAACCTATAAAATAATGGCAATTTACATTAATTTCTTTATTCACTTTACACATCTTTTTCAAGCATCGGAATCAAAATATATGGGGATTATATGATAGTATAGGATTAATTTAGCAGTGTGTAACTAGTTTTGCATGTTTAAGTCAGTAGATTTTTTCTCTTTATTTCACTGAGTTATACCAGCATTAAATTGATATAATGTAGCAGTGGATGTGGCTCAGAGATTATACACAGTTTATTGTGACTTTATGCTAGATAAAAATAAGGGAATTGAAACATTTATGTTCAGGAGAAAACAACTCAACTCTACTAAAATGAAACTCAGCAACTTTACTTTTGTAGGAAAGCATTTGTTCCTTTCAGAAATGTCAAAAAGTAAATTACACTTAATTAATCAAACTCTGAGTGATTCCCAATTAGTTTCCTACAGTTCTTCTATGACAGCTCTTTCCATTATTACAGAGTGTGAAAACAATAAGCAGAAGAGAATGACAATACATAATAACCAGGAGAAATTCAAATCTTATAACTTCATAAAATGCACTCTTTCTCAAGCTCTGAATGCTTACTTACATAAAAGTCCAAAATGAGGTTTGTGCACACAGCCCAAGTAACGTCTGTTCAGAATGCCACTTGCAGCTTCCACCAGTGAAGGCACTGTCAAGTAGTGACACACAGCTCTCCCTTGGACCTGTGACATACTGTAGGATGGGAAAGATAAAATACTTTCCATTGTAACTAAAATCCTAATTTACATGTGTTCTAATTTCCCTAAGCAAAACCATCTCCAGGATGGAGTTCTGTTCTTGTTCATCCTGCTGTTACTCACTCAAATGGTGCTGTTAAAGCCAGTGCAGTTACAGAAATTGACCCTCAATATTGTCCTTCCTATCCTGTAGGAAATGGAGACATTTAATCTGAGATAACAAAACCAGCCAGGAAGTAAAAATATAACTCATAAAAGTCAGTACTTCCACAAATGATAGCTAAGCTGAAAAAAATAGATTTGCAATATGGGGCCTATTCTTTCTACTGCATAAATGGAATTTTTAGTTATTCTTTGTAGAATGTCAGCTCTGTCACTGTAGGAGAAACATTTCCAGAAAGGAGCACTATAATTTCTTTGTCTGTGTCAAATGTCACTGGTGTCTCCCACGCGTGAAGATCACTGATGCACTCATTTTCAACTGCACCAGACTTTGAGACTTCTCTGCAGATATTTTTGCAAGTGCTTCAGCAAATGATGAGCAGAAATCTGTTTGTTTTAAATAGTATAGTGTGCTATTATAATTTCATGCATTTACTTTTTTATTTTTCTAAAAGCAAAGACAAAGTAATTCTCAGCAGTTCTGACTTGTTTCTCTCTGCTTTTCTTCTTTTAAAAAAGAAACTAAAAATTACTCTATCTTGAATATAGCCTATCTGCAAAGTATTTCTGATTCTCAATGCTTAATCATTGCCTTCTTAACCTTTAGCTGATTTTAACAGAAGCATCCTTTGCACTATTGTTCTGGTTCCTGTGTTGGAACAGTTAATTACTATATGGACTGCATATGTGCTTGCAACCAGAATCTCATCTAAAAGTAGCATCTGGAAATTCAGCTTGCTTTCTTTCTTAGTTTGTTCCCTTTACAGGAAATCTTTTATATCATACCCATATGTGCAGGCAACTTTCAAATCTCTGTATCATTGACAGCTGCTAAGTCTAGGGAAGAGGCTGCTGAAAACACGTGCATCGTAAGACATGCACAGCTTCCTTACTAACCACAACTTCTTGCTGAACAGTGTCTCCTCATGGAGCAGAATGGAAAAACACGGAAAATTAGTTGGGAGAAAAGGGACAAGAGAAGGCCTATGGGGGAACCTCATGGTTACCAGAAAAAATATTTCACAAATGGTGAAGAGCTGGTAAAATTTCTGTAAAGTTTCTCAGAATTGCTAATAACACAATAATAGTTGTCTTCTGCTTTTCTCTGTATTTCCTGTCATCTCCCTACTCAAGGATAAATATCAAAACCATAGTAATTGAAGTGGTCTAAAACTTTCAGCACTGAAATTTTCTAAAATTATCAACTCATCTTAGGACGGGACAACTTAGGTAGTTCTCCCCAAAGAACAAAAATGCTATGCAGTCACACTATGAACAGGCAGGCAGAGAGGCAACAGCAGCAGCACATCCCCCTCAGAAGATGAGGGGCACCTTGCAAATTATGTGTCAGGACCTCCTTTCAGATGGGAAATAAAGCAGTTACGGTGAGAAGCAGAAATATAAGTGAGTGGAGGCTACAAAAATAACCTGAAATGTTCAGTAAACAGAGTGATTTATAAAATATTAGCCTTTGACCCTTGTAAGATCCACATTCAATGAAAATACTATTCAGTCTCCAAGCTAAAGAAGATGCGAAGGGATGATGGCTGCATTTTACTGTAAAATTTGTTTGTAGTCCAGTGCAGTGATTGTTGCAAAGCTGAAGTAGTTCTGTACAGTAGTTTTTCCTGCTTGCAAATGTTAAGAGGAGCATAGCTGACAAGCGTAGGCTTAAACTGGTAATAAGAATTACAATCAGTCTCAAGGGAGAACTTCTGTCAAGAACCAGGATTTCCGCAAAATTTGCGTGAGCCACTCTTGACACTTTTGCATTGGAGATGTTAGGAGCAAAGTGTGATCGGACGGTAGCGAGATCAGTCCTTTCAAGGGTTGTGAGCTGGGAAGAAAGGTGTCACGCTTTTTCCCAACAAGCGATAGGGCTAGAGGAATTGGCCTCAAGTTGCGCCAGGGGAGGTTTAGATTGGATGTTAGGAAAAATTTCTACACTGAAAGGGTTGTCAAGTATTGGAACAGGCTGCTCAGGGAAGTCACCATCCCTGGAGGTATTTAAAAAACACGTAGATGTGATGCTTAGGGACATGGTTTAGTGGTGGACTTGGCAGTGTTAGGTTTACGGTTGGACTCGATGATCTTAAGGGTCTTTTCCAACTGAAATTATTCTGTGATTCTATGCTGGATGCTGCTGCTGCTGCATTCAGGTGAGTGAGTTGGGAGCTTCTCAGGCAGGAGAGAGAACAGAGTGACCTGAAGTTTCACCTTATAGCTCCAAGTCTGACACTGAAGTATTCGTTCATCTAACAGGCAAAATCATAGCAACAGCTTGGAGATAAAGTAGTAAGGGTTTATATTTAATTTTTAACAAATAATGAGGGCAACAAGCTTCCAGTACCTGTTTGCAGGACATAAATGTTTTGTCTCTGGGAGACTGAGTAAGACTGGACTTCTTTCAGACCCAGATATTCCTGGTAGGATTCTCTATGAAAATCTTTATCCTGAGGTAGCCTTGTGGTATTTATGTTTGACATCTTAAGCGTACGAGTATCCTTCTGATTCATCCTTTATAATACAGCTTGCAAGGATGTTTAAACTGCATCTCAGTGTTCACAACATTTGGTTACCCTAAGCAGTCACAGACCTTCACAACTGGTAGAAAATCTCTGCTTTCCCCAAGGAGCTCGTGGAGCTGAAGGTCTCACAGTGCAGCCCTTTGGGCCACTTGGAGTCCAGAAAGGTGATACTTACCTGCAGCCATCTTAAACTGGATTGCAAGTTAATATTGCCATACGGCCTCTTTAGCCTGATATCCCTTGTCACTGTTCCCTCCCACTGACCCCAGGAAGTGGAGAAACTCCTTTCATAAAATATCTTTATTATGTGAAGCTGGTGAAAAGGTCTTTTTGATTGATGGGCTCAGCCCTATTAATAAAAATCTAAATTGTTTAAAAAACTTAATCCTGAGAACTCTTTTCAAGTGTATTTCTTTTAGCAAACACAGTGTAATACAAGGCTTTAGCCCTGTATTCTGCAAAGAAAATGATGGACCTTTATGTAACAATGTCTGTCACAGAGGAGACTGATTTGGGCAAGCATGATTCTGTGGCTTTCCCAACTGCCTCTGATCAAGGATGTGCTGAGAAATGATTTTTCAATAAACAAGCTGACAACTTCAGGAATGATTTCGTTTGCTGAGATCTGTAACCACTAAGCAGATCAAATATAATTCCTCAGAACAAGTGGAAAATTATTTAGAAAGCAGAAAATACTATAAACCTCCTGATGCCACTAGAATTTCTAGAAGCCATCACAGAAACAGCAGTGATCAGGAAACGGACACTATGAAAACCATTAGTATGAAGAGCTCCTGTAGCTCTTTCTGCATGGTCCAAAGCCAGCAGCCATGTGTTGATTTCAGGGCTGAGCATAAAAGATTTAGCTGAGTTTGCATTTTTACATTTTGAATCCCTTTCATTGCAATAATAGGCTTGAAAATGTAAAGCAGTCCTGAACACTGAAGGTTTAGCATGGATTTGACCAAATTATCAGTTTTTCTGAATTCCTACTAGCCACCAAAAGTTAAGAACCTGGGGAAATGAAGTCCTACACAGCGCCATCAGTGTGTGTTTAGTAATGATGGTTTCTTCTTTCAGCTAAAGATCCTGTTGAGTTCTCCATCTGACTTAAAAAGGAGGCAGACCCGGTGTAGCCACATAGTTCCATTGCTGTTTAATCAAGTCATGCAGGGCCAAATGGCCAAAAGTGGTCACTGTTTGGGTACCCAACATTAAATAAAAACACTTAAAACACTTTTCATCTATTCCAAACTAAGAAAAATCTGGCAGAAGTAGAGTCAAACCTGCAGGATGCTGAAAGCTTTGACCTTAATCTAGAAAAGCACTTTGGCTTGTAGCTAGTGTGATGCACGTGACATTGTCTAGTAACTGCTCACCTAAACTGGAAAATACGCTTTTAGGGAGAACAGGCAGAGAATTCTGCTGTGTTGTTTCTGATTATATTAATTATGGTTTTGTCCTCTTTGCAAGGATGCATTAGGCAAAATTGTTTGACATATGCTGCTTTGCTTTAAAGAAAAGAAAAAAATAGCAAAAATGAAGTTGGGGCAAGGTTTGCCAAGTTAACTAAGGTCTTGGTATTTGGAAGAACTAATGTTCATCATCTGAAAGCCCCTAATAGTTGTCTCTCCTATTATCCTGTCAAGTATAAGTAACAGTATTAATAATGAAAGTGCTTTGATTCTAAAATACACATTTTCTCAGAGTATCTCTCAAAAAAAGTAAGCAGAGCTTTAAAATTTTAACATCTGCATTAGGTAATAAAGATCATTAGAGTTTGTAAGTAAAGGAAGTGTGTAACAATTTTGCAGTCCACTGCGCAAAGATTGCTTGTAAATGGCTTCAGCCAGGGTTGCAATTAATTTTCATTTAACTGCAGATAGGGAGGCAAAAGTTAAGGATCCAGCACTGGATTGGAAACCACCTTTCCCTGGTTTTCCATGGTTTCTGGGACTTTGTGAAATTAGTTTTATCTTTTACACTACAAGTATGCAGATGTCCATGAGATGTATTTTGTAGAATGTATGGTTTCTGAAAAAATGAATTCATTTTTTTCAGGGAAAATTTGCAAAAATTGTTAGCTTTTTCTTGAAGAATAACTGGAAAAAACCCCTTGCTATAAGCTTAAGCCAGTTTTCACAGAACGTAATGGACAAAGTGGAGATAGGACTTGTGAACTGAATGGTTCCATGTCAAGTGATCAAATAGTTTCATCTCATTTTATTCTGGTTCTGATGCCTAGGAGCTTTGAGCATGAGAGGATTCGACAACAGTTTTATCATGACCTAGGCTGGAACAGGAGGCTATAGCCTTTGCTAATTGGAACCATTAAAAAGAACTGTATGATTTTGGCAGAAGTAGACTGGGTTGTAGTATTCACAAGAGATAATGTCTGGAATTAATTCCTTATCATAGAATGGGACTCTGTCTTACTCTATAAAGGCACAGTGTGGTAGCAGCGGGATAGCTGGGCTGTTTTTCAGTGCAGTAGTGCTTACTTACACCTGCACAAAAGCACATCAGGTACAACTACACAGTTAGGCAATCAAAGGATAATGCTCAGTATATAGTCGGTTGTGCAAACTGAATTCTTTACTGCTCATTTTGTCCAGTTCTCCTTGCCGTGACAGTAGTGCCAGCAGGCCGTGGAGTTTCTGGCTGAATTCATATAAACTCAAATCTGTCATCATCTTCTACTGTTATTATAGAAGACTGTCCAAATTTTCCTCTCCTGATGTCCAGCAGAGAGAATAACACGGAGTCCCAGAGGTCTATAAAGTGATTGGACCTGGAGAGAATTTCTTAGATCAAATATAAGCAAGATACTTTGCAATAATCTTTCCAAAGGAAAACTGTTAGGAGACATAAAATGCTGGAAAATATCCTTGAAAGTCATAGCATTAAGCATGGAAAGAATATTTGAAATAATTTTTATCAGCTCTAGAACTGCCATGTAGAAGATGTAGTACTTGAATACTAGGCCACTGTACAGAGTACAGTGTACTATAAACAGAGTATCCAAGGGACCCTTTCATAAGTCTGGGGTCTAAAACATCCGTCTCCAAAAATGAAAGCTTTGGGTAGGAATGAAATTGGATATTTCTGACCTAGAAACCAAGTGTTAGATGATGCAAAGGAGAAAGAAGAGAGAAGAAGGAAAGATAAAAAATTTGGCACAATATGCTAGCAGATAATAATGTCAGAAAGACTTTTAAAAGAAATGTTGAAAAAAGTAAATTTATTTTTGTTCTGTCCCTCTTTTAGAAAGCACCTACTTCTTTCAGTTAATTGATTTGAATGACAGTTGTAGAAGACTAATGAGCTACAGATGTCCAACTCTGTAAGCTGCAGTCAGGAAAACATGGCTTATTTATCAGTCCTTTACAAGGGGGGAAAATAACTGAAAACTTTTTATCTGTTCTTTTTATTTGTCTTTAGTTCCTTCTAACTTTGCAAAAATCTTTAGCTCCATCTTCAGAGCAGTAATGTGTATGCACCTTCAAACCAGAGAGGTGGGAATCCGTTAAGCATATCACAATGCACTGGAAAGTAACACAGCACAAATGCTTTGAAATACGGTTGAAAACAAGAGAGAATTTAAACTAAGTATGAGGCAGAAAACTTTCAAGTACAGCACTTCCCACAGATTGGTTCTGATTCTGGCAGTTTCCTGTGCTAAGTTGGTTTGAGGAGTTCTCCTATGGCTTAAACATACATGTGTGCAAATACTTTCCTGAACAAGGTTATGTTTTACCAACGTGCACGTAAAAGATCAATGAAAATCTCTTGGCTGGGTTTGGGAGGAAGGAGTGGAATGAGAAATTGTGATGTATTTAACCCGGTAAATTACTGGGTACTAAGCTGAGTGGTTTAAAGCTGCTGATGAAAGTTGACAGTCAACTGTTGATAGCAGAGGCTGAATAGTTAGGAGCCTACTGTGCTTGAAAATAGGAAAGCCATCATTTGGCAGAGTTAATAGGCCTGTTGTCAGCTGCATAACAGCTGGGTTATAGAGGAGTAAGGCTAAGGAAGTCGGAGTATGGAATAAACTAATTCTCAGCTGAGAGTATGGTTGCTTTAAATGTCAGTACTTCAAAGGCATTTCATCACTTGGCTCAAAGTGCCAGGTCTGCTTTTGGTAATGGCTTCTTTTTTGTTTTTTCGCCATCGCACCAGCACAGCTTCTGTCTGAGATCAGGTGGAGCTGTGACCTGTGCTGCTGAAAACATTGCATCTCCCTGAATTGCCAGCGAACATGAGCAAGTTTATTTGGTTTATTACTCTTTCAGTTACTCAGTTTGCAGTGTTTTCAGAACCTACTTCAAGCTAATAACTCTTGCAGCTCAGTAACCAGTTTGGGATCTAGTTTTACTGTAACCACGTGGGTGTCGAAGAACAGACTTAAATCCTTATGGGCTTGATGTACATACACATATTCAGTTTAATATGCTTCAAGTCCAACTTTAATAAAACTGACGACTTCTCAAATTCAGCAAAGTATCGCATACTGTAATTAAAGACACTGACGCTAAAACCCAAGAACATTAATGTTTGCATTGTTTTTTCAATAAGGGCTAATTAAAGCAAATTTGTTTTAATAATAGGTAGGAGAATAGTACTTAAGATAACTCAAATTAAGCTGGACACATTGTGTTCAAGACAAGTGTCCCAAAACAACCCTAAATAACTGCCAGTTGTCCTCCTTTCAGCAAAACGCAATTCTTTCAGACTTAGGAAGATACATGTTGCCTGGGAGTTTGCTTGTGATCTCTGCATCTCTCCCTTGAAGTCAGGCTATAAAAAGAATAGCTTTAATGCCTATGAACTTGCTTTTGCTCCCATTGATTCAGAGCTGCGTGAAGAATGTTTGGACTGGTTCAATCAAACATTAAAAACTGTTAAAACCATAACCAGTTTGTGAGCTACCTATTAAAATCTACTCCTGACATGCCTGTCGCTATCGATCTCTCTCTTCATGGGTCACAAACAGCATGTTCAGCTCAGCCGGTACTTTCTTCTTTACCGGTCAAATGCAAGTCTGCCAAACAGTGGAAGCACAGACAAAGAGGTTGAACCTCACTAATGCCAAGTAAATAGTTAAAATAGAAAGTGGAGGAGGAATGCTTATGGCGTATCAAAACAGCAGTACCTCTGGTAGCTCAAATCCTACTCTCTCTAGATGCTGGATTGTGCCAGATACTGTAGGGACTACATTAACTCATTCTTAAAAGTAGGCAATAGCCCACCAAGAAAAACAGGCAGCAAGTGCAGAGGTGGGAGTTCTCCGCTGGTTACCAAAACAACGAATGTTTTCTGAAAAAATGCCGAGTAATCTCCTCCGCCAGTAATTCAGGGAACTGAATCATATGCAGGTCATATGCAGAGGCTTCGAGGTCACTTTTCACAGCCCTGAGGGACAAAGTTTTAATAGGAAATACAGCTGTTCTCCCAGTCCTACACTGACCTGAAGAAAAAGCACGATTTCTTAGCAGAACACAAATTCATATGAAACAAGAGCTGGTGATACCAGGAAGTTGTAAGATAGTCTTCAGACAATTGCGTGCCCTGAGACTGAAGTCAAACCATCAAGACTTTCCTGGCCAGCAAAGAGAACGTTTCCTAGGATCTACCCATTCTCATCTCTTGCTAAGATTCTCTACACTAGTAGAGTGTGTGTGTTGTGTTGGCCCTTTGAAAAAGCCCAGAAACCTGAAATAAAGCAACTCTTGCCGTGTGTAAAACATAGTAAAGGAAATAAGGATAATTGAAACAGTGGTCCGCTAGGCAAATTTTTTATAATCTGTGCTACTAGGTGTGATGCTCTAATATTAACTGGGTTTATTTTGTAGTGTCATTTAATGCTTTTTTTTAATAAGAGCCTTTCAGTGATTGTTTCTACTTTATTTATTCTTTATGCTTGAAAAAGGTTGATATTCTCCAGTTCTTAATTCTGGTTTTAATTAGTCTGAGCTGCCAATCTGATTGTGTCAGCATAATGATGTAAAGTGAGGGGGATACACAAGACAGATCTTGCAACTTGATGGTTAATGGACATTAACAGATACACTTAGAGATGTACTAATAACATTGTGATCTAATCTATGTGCAGTGCATTACAACTGCCTGCTCATACTCTTAGAGCTGCTATTAGAATCTCATGTCAGGAATATCATGTGAATGGGTGAAATAAGGCAGTTATTTTATATAGCTGCATGTAATCATTTTAACATTTTGCTGACTAGTAGGCTTTGAGTGGGAGGAACATTCAATGCATATTCTAAAGACACAAGAATGTAAAAAATGGGGTTCAAACTGCTGAAGAAAATGTTTGTCTGGGATGAACACTGCTGAATACAGCATGCAAATTCAGGTCCAACATAATTGAACCAGTCCTTTCCATCTTTTCTCCTAAATAACAAATGAAAATTAGGGACCAGAAACTTGGCTTAGACAGGTGCACTCTTCGCTGGGTAAAAAACTGGCTGGAAGGCCGAGCCCAGGGAGTTGTGGTGAATGGAGTTAAATCCAGTTGGCCGCTGGTCACAAGCAGTGTTCCCCAGGGCTCAGTCTTGGAGCCGATCTTGTTTAATGTCTTTATTAATGATCTGGATGAGGTGATCAAGTGCACCCTCAGAAAGTTTGCAGGTGACACCAAATTGGGTGGAAGTGCCTGTCTGCTTGAGGGTAGGAAGGCTCTGCAGAGGGATCTCGACAGGCTGGATCAGTGGTCCAAGGCCAACTGTATGAGGTTTCACAAGGCTGAGTGCCAGGTCCTGCACTTGGGTCACAACAACCCCATGCAATGCTACAGGCTTGGGGAAGAGTGGCTGGAAAGCTGCCTGGTGGAAAAGGACCTGGGGGTGCTGGTTGACAGCTGGCTGAACGTGAGCCAGCAGTCTGCCCAGGTGGCCAATAAGGCCAAGAGCATCCTGGCTTGTATCAGGAATAGCGTGGCCAGCAGGAGTAGGGAAGTGATCTTCCCCCTATACTTGGCTCTGGTGAGGCCACACCTCGAATACTGTGTTCAGTTTTGGGCCCCTCACTACAAGAAGGACATTGAGGTGCTGGAGTGTGTCCAGAGAAGGGCAACGAAGCTGGTAATGGGAATGGAGCACAAGTCTTATGAGGAGTGGCTGAGGGAACTGGGGTTGTTTATCCTGGAAAAGAGGCTAAGGCTGAGGGGAGACCTTACTGCTCTGTACAACTACCTCAAAGGAGGTTGTGGTGAGGTGGGTGTTGGTCTCTTCTCCCAAGTAACTAGCGAAAGGACAAGAGGAAATGGTCTCAAGTTGTGTCAGGGGAGGTTTAGATTAGATACTAGGAAAAATTTCTTCACCGAAAGAGTGATCAGGCATTAGAACAGGCTGCCCAGAGAGCTGGTGGAGCGTTCAAAAAATGTGTAGATGTGGCACTTCGGGACATGGTTTAGTAGACATGGTGGTGTTGGGTCGACAGTTGGACTTGATGATCTCAGAGGTCTTTTCCAACCTTAAGATTCTATGATTCATGGTATCGCCTTTCCATATACTGTGCAGTGAGGCATCCTGCAAACTCACTTCTATAAAGATCATAGAATCATAGAATCATAGAATGGTTTGGGTTGGAAGGGACCTTAAAGATCATCTAGTTCCAACCCCCCTGCCATGGGCAGGGACACCCTCCACTAGAGCACATTGCCCAAAGCCCCATCCAACCTGGTCTTAAACACTTCCAGGGATGGGGCATCCACAACCTCTTTGGACAGCCTGTTCCAGTACCTCACCACTCTTAACAGTAAAGAATTTCTTTCTAACATCTAATCTAAATCGACCCTCCTTCAGCTCAAACCCATTACCCCTTGTCCTGTCACTACACTCCCTGATAAACAGTCCCTCTCCAGCTTTCCTTTAGGCCCCCTTCAGATACTGGTAAGCCACAACTAGGTCTCCCCGGAGCCGCCTTTTCTCCAGGTTGAACAATCCCAACTCTCTCAGCCTGTCAGATGTTTTTATATGGCTTCAAATTTCCCACCATTGCAGTAACCTGTCTCCTCTAACAACTAAGATGCATGAGACACAAGGGAAGTCAGAAAAAAGGGAAAGCGGTGCCTCACTGTCTCACTGGATTTCATTGCATGTGAGCTGCTGGAAAACTGCAGGGTCTTTTTCAACTCAGACGTTTGGAATTTGGAAAGTAGCTCCAATATCTCTGGTTCCACTGTCACAGACTACACTGAAGATACCACTTGGCACAGCAGCTTGATGAGGCAGTTTTTGGAGAGCGGAGACAACGCTTATTAGCATTAAAAATATCAAAATAGCTATATACTAATATTTGTATCCTTTGACCACTTGATGTTCCAGGAAGAAAGTGAAATAAAATCTAACCCTTCACTGGGCTGTTTCTATTTTATACCATCACAAGTTCATTTTTACTTGCATATCGTAGAGCATTTGCTCTCTGTCAGTTTAAGTACTTTCAACAGGAGGTGCAAATCCCTGTCCTCATCCATGGACGGAGGAAAGAGAAATCAAGAGGTGTGAGCCAACCTGAGTAAAGTCGTGCTGGAATTCACTGGAATAAACAGGAATTGGAATATTGGTTTACTAGGAGAGGGGTTCCCTATTTACCAAGGCATGTTGCCTTTCATTAAAAATATCTTTAGAAAGTACATCCCAATTTAGTTGTTCAAGGTGACTATGGAAGGGTGCTGCATTTAAACGATGCGTCTAGCTGATAAAATGTCTATACAAAGCACAAAAGGGTTGCGTTATTTACTGTCAACATGTGAGAAGAAACTGATTTTACATCTGCATTTCTAAAATCCATTTTCCTGAGTGGAGCTGTAAGCATTCTGTGGATTAAACTATAAAAATTATATATGAATAGAAGCTAGAAAATATGTGGTTTTACCTGTGCTGCTTCTCTACATAATATCATAATATGTATGTATAGAAGAGTTTTGTTGCTTTTTCCCCCTAGTAAGGACATGAAAACAGGAGCTTTTATTTGGTTCCGTAGAACCAGCTTGTTCCACTGAGAAGCAGAACTTGCAGTGGGTGCATAATTGCTCCTTACCCTGCTGAATTTATCTTTAGAGATTTCACAAAGCTCAGCTTGCTTGCAAATGTGGACTTCCTTTTGTCGTTTCCCCTTGTTCTTGCATTGTACCATGCATCATTCCATTAGTCCATAGCTTAGTGCTCACTGAACTATATCATTCTTTTTGTGCTTAATAATGTTTACTAAGGTTTTAACAGCATTCCTGCACACAACAATAACTGTAGCTGAAACGAAAAACACAGCCATTTCAGTGCAAAACAATTAGCTTACATATCCTTGAGACATTGCTTGTGTTATAAAATGCACGTTAAGAAGGAAGAAACAATGCATGTTAATTGGAAATAACAAAAAAATGCATTACTGGCATGTTTTCTGATGTAGGAAAATGCAGTATTTAAACACTGCAATTAATAGGTTCATTTCATAGAGAATATTTAAGTGCTTTATAGTCTTGCTTTAGAAGTCTGCATAAGTCATTCTGATCATCACATGTGATTCAGAGTACTCCTGTATTACTCAAGAGACTGACAGAAAATTATCTGCCTGTTTTTTCTTGATTGTACCCAACCCTCCTAGAACATCACTGTTCCCTGCATCCAGGCAGGCAGTCTTCCAGTGAGGCCAGCAGTGTGCATTCAGTGCTGGGCACTGGGCGTACCTGGCATCACCAAGGCTTGCCCAGTACCAAGCTTTCTTTGAATTCTAGCAGAAAACCTTTCTGGGAGAGTCAAAACTCTCTTCTGCAGAAATACAGAACAAATCCAGGAGACTAAAAGCCATTTATATGGCCAGAGACTTTTGCTTGTGAACCTAGAAGAGGTTGGAAGAGTGACAAGCTGCTGCCACCTGCTGTTCGTTCATTTTCAGCCACCAAAGCTCCAGCAAACCAAATTCACAGGAGCCAGCAGAAATTGCAAATCATTTTGTTCTTTAGGGAAAAGAGAAGAAACAGCCTACTATATTTATCCCAAGAGTAGGCAGGCACTGCTTAGACCTAGGGCACTAGTGCCAGTCCTGTGGTTGCTAGCATTCAGTACCTTGGCTTTTCTACCCTGTAATCGCCTCTGTCAGTGACTTAAATGTGTGACCTTGAGAAAGCCAATTAAGCTTTTTAATGTTATTTTCCAAGCACTAAAAGGGAAATAAAACTTTCAGTGTTTTTCACAACAGTTTCTAAAGGTGCTGAATATATTGATGTGGCTGTTTAGGAGTGTACTTTATTATTATTATCTTTACATCTTAATTCTTTCAGAAGGCAGTTTTAATATGGCTGCCATTGTAATAAAATTCTCAAGCTTCGTTAATAAGTAAGCATTAATATTCAAGTGTAAGGCACTGAGTCTGCTCCAGTCGTACATGTAATAGGCTGAAAAGAGAACAGCTTGAAACAACAGGAGGAGATGAGAGTAATACAATGTTTTTGTAAAGATCTGCATCCACATATGTGGCTCTGTGCAGTCATCAGTGGGGTCATCAAAAAAATTACAGGATGCTTCTGGAGACCTGCTTTTTAAAGATGTCAGTAATGATTGAATTTTAAGTCAAAGTCAGAACTCAGGTTGACAGGATGCATGTTTACTAATAGGTGCCAATTCACGAAAGCCCCATAGTATATTAGGGGCAATAAGATGAGTGTAATATATACTAGCCAAAAAGCTAAGAGCTCTGACTATTTTTGCTACCTGTAGGTATCACATATTTTTGAAGGTGATCCTTTCCTGTTGGTGGCACTGTAATGCAAACTGTCCTGACCTCGCTGCCAAGCATGGAAGGGTGAACCACAGAAGTGGAACTGCTGGCAGGTGATTTTCTGTGATCCAGAGGAGTGTCTCTGTGGGGTGGAATTGGATGACCCTGGGTGAAGACGAAGTGAGCTGGTTCCCAAGCTGGCAGCTCTCTCAGGGACAGCAGCAAAGTCCTGCAGCTCTCAAACTGGGGGATGGCCTGGAGCCTGACACCCAGCTTGAAAACTCAGGGTTTTATTTAGTTACGCTTCTGAAGGCTGCCCGTGCTTACTACAAAGCAGGCATTCTTTTGATCTGGAAAAGACTGGAATAAACATGAAGTATAGTAGTTATGTCTGTACAAAATGACCTGAAAACTATATGTTTGTCCACACATATTTAATCATTATTTCAAAACCAGGTATTTCTAAGGTCAGCACCATTGGAAGATGTTTATATGCATGTCTGCTATACATAAAACAAGCTGCAAATACAAGGCATTCTGTGACTGCTTATGTGTGGTTTCTGTACTCTTTTAGGCAAATGAGCACGATTGGACAATGCAGTGTAAACTCAATAGCATTTAAAAAAGCACAGTGGGGACGAAGCAATGTACAATGTGCAGCTACTTCAGGGAGCTGAGTCTCTTATTTCCAGTCTTTATGTCAAACGACAGGACCTGTTCCTCTGTTGCTGCTTTAATTACTTCCTTTTGTATCTTAAGCAGATACAAAATTCTGCTTAAATGGTGGCATTTCTCCCACTTGTTTTTTCTTTTGGCCATAATCAAAAGGAATACACAGAGGTTGCTGTCTGTGATAAAAGCATCTTGGAGCCTCTTGGCTTTTTCAAAGCAAAATTAACTCCAGGGAATCCCAGGGAGATTCATGGTATAGCATCAAACACTGACACTGTTCTAGGATGAGTTATGCTCCATCCTTCAGCATGACAAATTCTGCCATAACTGACTTCTTCTCACTTCCTGTCTATGAGGAATTAAAAAGATAAGGGTTTATTTTAAGAAAAAAAGCTGTCCCTCTTCTTTCTACTGTGGAAGAAGGGTATTTCATCCCTTATGTACAAAGAAGTGGTAGCAGTGCATCTTTACTTTTAGCCAGAGAAGTCTCCATTAGTCAATTCACTAGCACAAGTTAGAAATTTTGTCTTTATTCAAAGAGCAGCTGGGATGCGAAGAAGTTGTTTTTGCTGGGTTTAGTAAGGGTTTTTGTTGGCTATCACTGTTGGCCTGAGTGTAAAACAAAAACCTTATCCAAGATCTCATGAATATGGAGATTTTTAAATTAGGACAAAGTGATTAATTTTTAATGTTGTTTGAATGTACACCGGAGCTTTTTGTTTTCAGCTTGAACCACAAGCACAAAAAGAAGGGCAAGAAACTTTTCCTGTTTGCTGATTGTCTTACTGGAGTAACGTATTGCCATTCTCTGCTGTCAGTCACTTTTTTTACCTTGAATGAGTTGCTTGAATCTTCAGTATCTCTGTCTGTCTGTAAGACAGAGACAAGTCTGCATTACTTTGTAAGTAAATCTCTCCGAGCACTAAATAAGCACTCAAGACTCAACCGGTTACTAAGGCCTGTTCATGTGATACTTTGACTTCAGCTGAATATTAATAAATACCAGAAATACTGAGAAAATAAAGTCCTTTGAGATTTCCGTGGAAACTGATCACCACATGCTCAAATGACCTGTAGGGTAGTTCCGCTAAGCCACTGAGACATCTCAAGTGTCTCACTGGTAATCCTATGATGGTGAAGGTAGAATAGCTCATGCCCTCAACCTGTAGGTTCAAAGAAGAACACAGTTGTCTGCTCCCTTCAGAGCTGGAAACAACAGTTTCCAGAGAGGAGGGATACACATACTAGCTGTTGGAAAGTTGTGCTGAACCTCATTCCTTATTTTTCCTTTCTTCTTCAACAATTCTTACTGATAGTGTTGTGCTACAGATTTTTTTCATTTCTGTTCATATTACAAAGTTATATAATAATCCCTATAACAAGAGGAGCAGCAGAACAGGATACGGTGTTGACATTAGGCTAGCCTACAACATGGAAGATGAAAGTTTCCGGACAGCTGCAGATGGGAAAATTAATTGGAGAAAATCAGACATCAGTTCCTTCTGTTAGGGTCTCATCACAATGCCTTATCACAGAATCAGTCACTGAAGCTGGATGGCACCTCTGGAGATTGTCTAGTCCGACCCCCCTGCTCAGAGTAGGGTCACCTAGAGCAGGTTGCTCAGGGCCATGTCCAGTTGGGTTTTGAATATCTCGAAGGATGGAGAACAGGTTGTTTCAGTGTTCAGCCACCCACACAGTACAGTGTTTGGGGTTTTCTTCTTATGTTTAAGTGGAATTTTCATAATTCATTTTGTGCTTATTGCGCCTCTTGTCCTGTCACTGGGCACCACTGAGAAGAGTCTGGATCCATCTTCCCTTACCACTCCCCCATCAGGTCCCAGCTCTCTCAGCCTCTCCTCATATGACACATGTTCAATGCCTTAATCATCTTTGTGGCCCTTTGCCAGCTTGCTCCAGTACATCAGTATCTTCCTTACACTGGACCTAGACTCCGGACGTGTCTCATCAGTGCTAAGTAGAAGGGGAGAATCGCCTCCCTTGACCTACTGGCTACACTTTTCCTATTATAGGCCAGGATACCACTGAGCTTCTTTACCTCAAGGGTGAATTGCTGGTTCATGTTCCACTGTGAGTCCACCAGGCCACCCAGGTCCTCTTCTGCCAAGCTGCTTTCCAGTCACTCGGCCCAAGCCTGTACTGTTGCATGAGGCTATTCCTCCCAAGTTACAGAACTTTGCATTTTCTTTTGTTGAACTTCATGAGGCTTCTGTCAGTCCATTTCTGCAGACTGTTAATGTCTGTCTGAATGGCAACACAACTATGGAGTGTATCAGCCACTGTTCCATGTTTCGTGTCATCTACAAACCTGCCAAAGGTGCGCTCTGTCCCATCCTTCAGGTAGTCAGTGATGCCATTAAACAGTACAGATCCCAGCATCAGCCCTTGGGGTGCACCATTATGGACAAACCTCCAGTTGGAGGTCATGCCACTGATCACAGTCCTCTGAGCCTGGCAGGTCAGGGAGTTCTCAATCCACCTTGTGGTCTGGTCTGCTCATCTAGCCTGTTTGTCTCAGTTTGTCTATGAAGTTTTGAGAGACAGGGTCTTATAGACAGTATTTGAGATACGTAACATCCACTTGCTACTTTATTATTTCAGTGTACTAAGTTTGACATAAAAGAATATATGAGATGCCACAGGGGAAGATGTAATAAAATCTTAAATTGAGATGCATGACCTTTCTTAGATTTGCTCACTCCAGCACAGACGGTGTTTTGGGATAGTCCAGCTAGGTTTACTGGCATGCGACAAATTTGCCTGATTACAACAGATGAAAAATACTGCTTAAGCAATTGAAAGTGAGGGCTGTCAAGGTCATGGTCCTGGTTATGGAATGCTTTTCAATGGCTCTCTCCTGATGTGCGAAGTTGCTATAGTGATTATCCATCTGCTTTTACAGCAACTTCATAAACATCAAGGAAAGCTAATCCATTTGCCTGTAATATTCATTCTGAATATTAAATGGTTATATGAAAGAGGGTGATACTTGACACTTCTAGTTCATTAAACGTTTCCCTGGACAGATCTGAAATGGTATTACAGGGCATTTTGGGCTCTAGACAAAAGTTTTTCAAACCTGCTAAGCAAAGTAAGGAAATTACCCATGTAAACAAGAACAGCAACTTGTGTTGATAAATCTTATCCAAAATTTTGAATGAAATTGTATGTCTGCAGTGTATATACAGCCAAAGGAAACACCACAGTGTAGCGTTTATACTTTGCAAGATATGGGTACTATTGTAATACAGTATCAATGCACAATTTGAGGATCATGTCTCTGTGTTAATGTAATTAAGGAGCCCTACATATTAGGACCTGCCATCTATTAACTGCATAAAGGGTGTAGTCACCTGGAAGATGCTGTAATTCAGGCAGTAGCACAAGGGTCTCAGTGGACGGGGATCCTTTTTTCCCTTACCTTGTGTTTCAGTTCCCTTTCTTTGTAGCATGAAGCATAGACAGTAAAATAGTAACTTTCTCAAGCTCTGGCAGAGCACTTCAATCAGCAGATATCCATATATTTTGCAAGTAAATACCTCTCCATTGTTGCAGACTTAGTCAGGTGGATCCTGGAATGATATACAATTACATAGCATATATGCATGTTTGTGTAGGTAGTCATGCAGATAAAAATATTTGTGTTCCTTTTAGAACATTGGCAGGGTTGCTTTTAGTTCCTACTAGTTACATATTTTAACTTGACGTTACTCTGCATAGGACTTTGGAAATAATAACTAAGATTTTCAGATAACTGTTAGAAAAGTGAGGCATGCTGTGATAGATAATTTCAATCACGAAGAGACTTCCACGAAGAGACTTTCTGGTTTGTATGTGTGGCTTCTCACACAGCAGGATAAAGTTCCAGAACTGGAGATCCTGAACACCCCTGTGATGCAATGAATAAATAATAGTGCCTGATCCAAAAGCAATTAAAAGCAACTCAGCTTTAAGTCATGCTTAAGCACAAACGATAAATTGGGAACAGAGCATAGCATCTTGCAAGACATCCAGCTGTTAGATCTTGATAAATACATTTCTTCCTAGCCAGGCATTTCATGGCTTATAGTTTCACTCCAAGCTCTTTAAGAAAGTTGACAAGGGACTTCTCAAAAAGTAAATAACATCTCCCAGTCCCTAAAATGAAAGAACGGAAAAGGAACCAGAAACACTTTTTGGCAAGTTGTCAACAGCAGCTTGATATTTTGCAGCCTACTCTGAGGAATGTAAAACTACTGAAAGTGTTGAAAACTGTACATCTTCCCTTGATGCGGGAAGGCATCCACAGTAGGACTGAGTGAAGTAGGATGATTTTAATTTATTAGAACACTTAAAATACTTAAGACATGACAATCCTTTCTCACAGCTAAAGACCTTTTAAAGATTTAAACTACTCAGGTAATTTGAATTTGTACATCACAGAGCAAGAACCCCATCTGAACCAGGATTGTATAATGCAAGAACATGTGTACATAAGAGCAAATCTAAAAAGTGGATCCATTTTGGGGAAAACTGTGTAACCTAAGAGAACTAACCAGTCATATTCAGCTTTTTCTTTAATCAGTTCTGAAAACAGAAGTAGAAATGAGAGGAATATATCTGAGCTTCCCACTTACCCAATCAATCCTTTTAAACCTTTTTTTTTTTAAAAAAAGCAGCGAGGCTGCACCCGGAGGGTGGGCTTATAAGAAATAAATAAGCTGTTGTGAATGAGCGTGGTGTTTGCATGGTAGAGAGTAGGCAACTGGCAGTAAGTACAGCAGAATGTTTGGACAAGGATCCTATGTATGAGATCGTGGATTTGCTTATGATAGATGGTCTAAGGGCTGATAAAACCAGGAATGTGTGGCCATCTAACAAAGATAGCCAAGTGTCCATGTTCTAACAGTAGCAGAAAGAAGGTGCGTAGAGGAGACGGGAAGAAAAGAGACTAATGAAAGATGGAGTCTTAGTAGCCTTCTAGCTTGCGTGGCATCTGGAAAAGCATCTGGAGGCCCAGTGGAGAGAATATTTAGGAACAGGTACAAAGATGCTGGCAAATCTGAGACCCAAGTGTCAGCCCTGAGTTTGGTGATGCCTACATGTGCCTGCTTGGGAATGATGGCAACCAACTCCTATGCTGAGGCATATAATTGGCATATGATGAAAGTTTTTATTCAGTATGAGTTTGCTAGCTAGAAAGCACTTAATTCAGCATAGGAGTCAGTATTGGTAAAGGCAGTACTGTCATGTAAATGGAACGCTAAACCAAAGCAGCAAGGTAACAGGCCAAAGATCAGATGGATGAACTGCAGTTTACCTGGGCAGGGACTTGTGTGTTTTCTTCAGAACAAAATTGAGTAAATGCAATAATTTGACAACAGAACTCAATGGAGCAACTAAGCTCTGTTCAAGTAGGTGACAGGCAGATACAGTTATTGGGGTAGATAACTGGGCAGAAGGCTTCCTTGTAACTGCTCAGTGGCAACTCTTTTCTCCAGTGCTTCTCTATGGAAGAATACCCACGTTGTTGTTCTAGAAACGGGTATTTGCTTACCTATCCCATTATTCAGAAGTGTTAAGCAGGGACTAAGGGACAGTGGCTTATCCTTCTACTCACTTAGGAAGAAAGATAGAGATTAAATTAACTTAGCTCAGCTCAGAAATTCTAACTAATTTTCTGGGTTTGGCTATCTGTGTAGAGTGAAGAAGTCTCCTAAGACAAGTAGGAAATAAATCAAAAAGGTCTGTTTGAGCTCGCACTGGAAATGTGAGTGCTACAAAGGCAAAATTCCCCAGATACAGATCAGAAAACATGGTTTGGTTTTTTTCCCATCTGTATGATTGAAACCTGTTTTTATGCCTCAGTGCTTTGTTGTGGGTTGTTGTGCTGCTGAGCTGTACTGTGGGCACAGCTGTCACCAGTAAACAGCCTGAGCCACAGTTTCACAAATGGATGAGTACCATTAAACTCTTACCTTTCACACAGTTTGCAAGCTCATTGTATTTCATGTTTGTGAAAATATCAGGTGTTCACAGGTACTCACCTAGGTTCCAAAGGCTATTTGAATTTACAAACATGGGTGCACTCTAATTTACGGTAAGAGTTAGGTGGTTGCAAATATACTTTCAGTCATACAATCTAGTCTAAAAAAAATAATTTATTAGATAAAGAAAGGGGTACTTTCCCAGCCATGTCATTAAGATAGCTCATGGTTCAGGCTTACCTGGGGGGGAGTTAGTTCTTAGAGGAGTGGGGGTGAGGAAGGGTGTGTTGATACCTCCCCCCTTGCAAGAGTTTCAGTAGCTGTCATCCAGTTTTTTTCTCTGAAGTCCAATTTAGAATTTCCCTGGGATAAGCAAGGAGGGAGACTATGGCACTCTGTGGAAAAACAACTTTGCAAAAGTTCAAGTGCTCTAACAGAAACTGTGGAAGAATTTGCTGTATTGCACTATAATATAAACATTCTTGAACTCTGTTCATAGTTTGTCTATCAAACTTTAAAAAAAAGAATTTAGAAACTGAAGCCGTTAAAGAGTTGTTGCTTGGGACTCTGCTGAAGGTACAATACCCACAACAGTGTCTCAAGAGAAACACTTTTTCTGTCTCCTTTTCCACTGTATTTAATGTTTTTTTGTCTCCCTCTCCATTTTCACTGGCCTTTAAGTCCTTTCAGTTGGGGAGTGACATATGACAACATTTTTTTGTGGTCAGAGATCCCCCCAGCCATATGTCAGATTTCTTGTCTCTTCACTGCACTGTCACTGGCACTCAAGGCTTTTGTTAGGGTTTCTTATTTTTTTCTCAGCTATCCATGCATCATACCATCTCTTCCACACCTTGCACAATACTGAAGTTGGGCACTGAATGGTGCCTCTTGGTGATACTTGTTTTAGAACAACGCAGCCCTTTCAAAGGGGGAAAAAAAGTTTTCGGGCTTGTTTTGTTGGGTTTTTTTATGGCCGATGCTTGTATAGCAAACTCTGTATCTAAATCAGGTGTTTGAATTTTTCTAAGAACTCTATTTACCCATGGTTCCCCCTTTGCACTTGATACAGGTCAAAATTGCACAGCAATGTTTTCCAACATCATCAATAATTCACAAACTATAATGGAGCTGAGAATCATTTTCTATTCATAAAGCTTTTTTATTTGCAGGGAGATCTCAGGCTTGGTTTATATATGGCAGGAATAATGTATGACGGGTGTGAACTTTAGTGGGTTATACAGTATGCAGGTCTCAGATATGTTGTTGAGCAGAAGGCTGTGAGGCCACTTGCACTGGAGAAGAGAATCTAACTCATTAGCACCATAGACCCATACACTATGTGGCTGCTTACAGAGATGTATTATTTCCACTGCATTGACCCTGTCAAGAAGTGTAGGCTTAACATCTCATCTGCTGGTCCCTAAAATGTTAAGACATTGTCGGAGAATATGTCAGAGAGAAAATTCTTCAATATTGCTTTCCCTGAAAATACCACCCTGCCTGGAACTAATAGCCACTTTAAACTCAGCAGCAGTGAGCCCGTGAGAGCCTAGCTGACAGCACATGGCCCCAGGGCCCTCAATATCACGTGCTAGGGCAGGGAGCAATCCAGCAGAGTAAGTTTGAAACATGAGAGGAGTTGACACTGTGTCTGTGTGGTATGGTCCTGTCTGGCTGCAAGGATGTGTGCAGTCATTGACACCGATTTTGTGGGCACAGACAAGACCAGATGATGTAGACACAGTTCTGGCATCTCTGGGAGCTATGTGGCCACGCATACACATCTTTGGGGACATGTGAGGAATCACCTTACACCAAAGAGTTTCACTTGAATGCATGACTAGGAATTAACATCTGATTGACAGGAAACAGTCCTTCACCTGTGATTTTCCCCCAGCTCATGACTGGCCAAAATCTGTGGTTTAGGTGATGATCTGCAAGTGAAGGCAAATATTACTAACGTACCTGTGTGTTCTCTACAGCTGCCTTCATAAGAGATTAGAAGCCCTTGACCCAAAGACATGATTTATGATGAGAAAATTTAGAACCAGCTGGATTTTACAGAGCCCATTTTACCATTCATTAACTAAGCTCTCTCTAGAAGAATTGAGCAACAGCTCCCATCACTGTTCCTGCATATAACAGAAGGCAAGCCATAAAACTCCATCAGCTTAATCCCATTTACAGTGAATCTAGAAAAGGGACTTTGTCAGCAGCCTAACTAAGCAAATGAGAGGCTGAATGGTATGTAACATTGCTTACTGTGGAAAATAATATTATGTAATCATCAGTCATGCAGTTTGCAAAGACAAATAATCGATCTGTTGTAATTAATATGTTACTGCTTTGAGGCATAGCCTATAAGTCTTCAGGGGAAAGTTGAACAAATTAAGCTATTCAGGTGACACATTGAGCTTAGCCAGGTCATCTCCCCAAAATTTCTCTATTACTCAGTGGAGAGACAAACACGCTTCCTAGCATCAACAGAGTACCAAAATCTGTTTTCTCCATTGAATCACCTCTGGGAGAAGCCCATTTCAAGTCTAATTGCTCAAAGTTGGGTGATCTTAATATTGCCCTATATTAAATTACACTTAAATTTGGACAGCATCTCAGTGAATACTCCCTGGTATGTTTGTCATCTGTTTTAGAGTAACTCCCTTCCAAAAGAGTAGAATCAATGAGGTGCACTGAGTTAGGGCCTTATGCTTCAATCCTAGCAGTTGATTCCTTGTTCACAAAAAGGGGGAATGAGGTTTCATAGTGGCAGGCTAAGCAAGGAAATCTTTCCTTCTGCAATCCCCAGCTGCCAGAATGCCACTCACCAGAGAAACATAGCAGGAAATGCTGGAATTGTGTCCCCTAAACTGGCAGATACTCATTGGAAATCTGCACATATTCTATTGTCAATCATCCTGTTAAAAAAATCTTCTTTTAAATCACAGTGCTGCTAACTCACCTTTCCTGCAAGGTCACTTTCAGCTAAATTGTTAAGTATTTTAAGAATACTACATGTTTTGGATTGAGCAAAAAGGGAAAGGTCTGTCATTTGTTTTTCATGAAATACAGAAATACTGTTTAGTTCAAAGCCTTTCTTTGAGTTAAGCCATTTACTCTCCTGAGTCACGTGTGTCAAGGCTTTGCTGAATTTCTCCAGGGGCTGACTAGGAGGTTATCTGGGCAGCAGATATTCTGGACCATGAGTAGAAATAGCTAGGGACTGATGAGAACTACTCAGCTTGAAGGCAGCGGACAGAGGGCAAGTCAGCACAGAGTTACTGCTTCTTTTGTCTAGGGATTGAAATAGCCTGCTCTATCCCCAGTGCCTCTAGTCACCAGCTACACCTGTAGTCTTACAGGCCTGAAGCTAACAAAGCATTTAAGCATGTTGTCAGAGAGGGTTGAGACTGCACATAATTCACAGCTGATGACAGGATAAAAAAGAAGTTACTTTCAGACTCACCTGCAATGCTGACAGTCTGAGCAGAGAGGCACAGAGAGGAGGCTAATCAGATTCAAGTTATTCAACTTTTCTTCTCTGCCTGTTACTAAGCAGAGAAGGTGGTAGTCAGGTAGGTTTTAAGGAATATAAATGAGTCAGCAGTTCCATTTTATGACTGGTTTAAAATCAGTCCTCTTTCTTATTAGGCCATTGTTACAGAGCTTTTAGGGAAATGTTATTTAATACAATAAAATAAAAATCCCTTACAATCATCTAAGCAGAGAAACTAAGGGCTGTTTGCTCTCAGTTGCAGGCAAAGTAAATGAAGTATCCCACACTAAGCAGCTGTGGTGTTGTCCAGCTGCTAGTAGGCAAAACCAAAAATCCCCCCCCAAAATAGGAAAAATTAAGATTGAAAGCAACCCAGCAGTACTAAATGTGATCCCTGCTCTGTCCCAGGTTTTCATAATAATCTCAGCAACTCACTGAACCTAGATACTCTGAAGTGTTTGTAGGTGTCCAGCTCCCACAGATCTCAGCAGGAATAGGCGTCCATTGCTTTGTGGCTCTCGGATTTAGTTTCTCTAGACCTCACATGTTCATTTGTGAAATGGAATAAAGAGAATTGGGTTTTCCCTGTAGCCTCCCCTTCCCACCATGGTGTTACGAGGATGAACAATGCAGAGCTGGGTAGCTGCTTCACTGCAGCAGAGGAGACTTCCCTGGCCTCAGTCCTTCCCCTGCCTAACTTAGCCCTACTCACCAAAATGCTTAAGAACACGTTCAGGTGCTTTTCTAAATCGTAGCCTCTGATACAAATTAGGAGGAGCAGCTTTCACTGCATTCTTCAGACCTCTGAGAAAAACGAGAGACGATACCGAGCTGAAGTGACTCAAATGAGGACATAAATGATCAATACCAGCACACGTCAGTATAGCACAGTCCCAGATTCCTCCCATCTGGAAATAATACTTACGGCAATCATTTGAAAGCAGAGCAGCTGCAGGTTGAAGCAGCAGAGGGGAAAGAAGAGACAGTATGTTTCTAAGATCACAGAATACAGCAACAAAGAAGAGGCAGAAGCTTAATTTGCTAATAAAAAATAATGATGTGCTTGTAAGTAAACTGTACATTAGTCAGCACTGTGCTGCTCCATAGCAGAACTTTGTGCCTTTAGTCACTGAGTTTTGGCTGTATTTGACAATGATATACAACTGCTGGGTAAAACCCTTAAGTACAATTTTCTAAATCTGTATTTATATTGAGGCAGATTATTTATCTTTTTGACAATATTAATCACCCAAAATATAATCTGTAAATTAAAAACTCAATAATATTGTTACCCAGAAATACTGCATCCAGCTGAGAATATTTGTCTTCTGTGTTGCTTTTCTAGTAGAAAAAAGTTATTACATGATTCACTTAACTATATCTGTATTAATTATGACATAATTTTGCTATGGTTTTTTCAGGCTTCTGTAAATTTAATGAAAGAATTGACTCCTTGAGATCCTCTGCAAATTCTGTTTTAAGATGGTGGGGGGGTTTGGAAGATTAATATATATAGCAAAGTATTAGAATATACAAATATTTTAAAGCCTACAAATCTTTACTAAGCTGGACAAAACAATCTAATATAAAGCACCTAGCATAAAACGCCAGAGTAGCTGTGCTAATTAACATTCCCGTGGTCCATTTCCATACCAAGGGCCTGGTACAAACTATTTCAGTAATACATCATAGATGCTATTGCTCCTCTGCACAGATTTCATTTTCTCCATTTCTGCCACCAAAGCAGATGTTCTGTAGTTGGATCCAGTAAATGAGCACCTGTTGCCCTAGAGCAGTCAGCCACCGCAGGTTCCTTCCTGGCCATCTTTAGGATCACATCACAATCCACGAAAATATCAGTGGGATAGGAAAAGAACTAATTAAATTTACGGACTCCTACCTTGTCTCCAGAATCATCCAGCAGAAATCTTGACAGATTCTCCTTGAAGCCTAAAAAAAAAAGGCAAAAATAAAATGCACCCCCCAAAACAAATCACTGTGTTAACATTCTCCTAATCAGTTAGAATTTTATATGTAACTGCACTGTAGAATTTGAAGTCTTTGCAAACCTAATTGGAAATTACGCTACGGAGCCAAAGTGTGATTAATTTGTAATCCTCAGGCCTATTGTATTAGATAAATTCTGATTCCTTTTCTTTCATTTTTTTTCATTTTAATAGTAATTTTTGGCTGCCAAATATCAAAGCCCTCTGAAAATTTCTCAAAACAAGATTTATCTTTGGCTTGTATAATATGTTATGTCTGTAGGCTAGAAATTATTATCAAGTGCCATGTAAGGTGACACAATTTTCTGTACTTTTAAAGTGCCATATTCATTCTCTAGCCTAAGGAATTAGTTAGCTCTGGAAAATATTTTTCAACAAGTTGGTTCTTTTGAATTGTTAAGCCATTAGAACTGCCATTTAGAGAGCCACTATAGAATAAAATAGTGTCTGCGCTTGTCAGGTCCAGTTCAAAGACCAACTAGGAAGCAAATTAATAGAAGCGAGGTTTCATTTGTTTTTCTACTGAGAGAGCAAGGCATTAGTTTTCAGATTTTAATTGTAATTGCATATTCAGCTCTATCTTGACCTTTTTTACAGTTTAATAACTGAGTTAAACATATTTTTACTTTGTTCCTGCTGTTTTGCTGACAACTAGCAACTGCATAGTCCTTATCTTCTGGAAGTTTCATATAGGTTCATAGAAGTAAATGGAACTATGATCAGTTACTTAGGCTGTGTCAGAGTTTGGTAAAGTAACTTCTCTAAAGGAGTTAGGTGTCTTTTTCCATTCAGGTTTTTATCCTTCTGTGAAAGCTGCAAAAGGAAATATTCTCCATTAGAAGCCTAAATAAAACAACATTTGAATCCTTAGCAGGCCATAAGAAATGAATGCTGCTAATACCTATCCATCACCACTACTCTTGAGCATTTTTGACAGAGCCTACTGAATGGGACATGGAGGCCCTCCACTGTTCCCACTAATCCCAATGCAGTATTTTTGTAGCGTACTCTGTAGTTCGGAGATTCAGCTCAGTAGCCGCTGAGTATTGCTCTCTGAAGTTCACGGAATTTGTCTCAAAGAACTGAAAGCATACCTTAACCAAATTGCTGAGAAAATATTTCAAAGCTATCTGGAGCTGTCAATGTTTCCCCTTTTTGAATTACTTTTTTCTTTTTTTTGGTACAATAAACAGATAGTAAAAGTCTATATCATCAATTATCTTTATAAGGCCTATGTGCAATTAATAATGATTTTACTCTGTTTTCTCTGCCTCCTTTGGTTCATTTTTCTCCAACCTAAGGTTCACCTCTTTTCACTGTACCTCTTCGGTCTGTACTCAAGAATTTTATTTGGATGTGAGACTCAAAGTGATGATCATTCACTTATATTAAATCACTATTTTATTGTATTTGCTCTTCATGAGAGATTATAGTATTATTCACATGATTAGTTCTGCTAATAGCAGTTCTCAAAATTTAAGACCTTGCAAAATCAGAAGTTTGATTATACTTCTTCATTTTATAAAGTATAGTCATGAATAGTTTTCGTTACACTGTGTTAGTTTTTAGTGTGTACGTGTGAGACAATTGGGTTCTGAATAAAGGTCAATCGAAAGCCCTCCCCAAAAATCTCCCAGTAAATTCGATGTCAATTTTACATAGGGATAGCATAATCTACATAGAACAGTAGACAATATGAACAATATCGTAAAATTATGACTTTATCTTTTTTCCTGAGATGTTAAAGGAAAAGAGTTCATACTTGTGACAACAGGAAAAAAATCTAATAGCTGTAATGAAAAACAGTATCTATGTATGCATTTGTACTCGTTTTTTGTCAATTTATATAAAGATAGAAGACAGATTTTGGCATATATATAGATACATATATGCACCTGTAAATGAGGTGTCTAGCACACTGTGTGGTTTATATTTCATTCCATAGCTCAGCTAAATTGCAATAAAGAAAATTTCCAACTTGAAACTACCTAGTCAGTGTGAAAAGCTTTTAGTTTCCCTTGCAGTTACAGAAGATCATACTAGAAGAGGTTCTTTTTAAATGCTCCAGAGATGTGTGTCCATAATTCACTATGATCACAGAACCAAAATGATCCTAGAATCGTAGAATGGTTTGAGTTGGAAGGGACTTTAAAGATCATCTAGTTCCAACCCCCCTGCTGCAGGCAGGGACACCCTTATGTAGGGAGATTAATATAGATGCAATCTATGGCAAATATACTCACAACTGCCTTAAAGGGGAAATGCCAGGAAATGCCAGGAAAAATAAACAGAATAAGCCTTTTTGTATTTGAACATCTCTTGCCTTTATTTTCAGAAAATGGCTTGTTTGGTTTGCTGTTGTCAGAGTATTTTCAGTACTGTGTCAATGAGAAGGTATCCTGAAATACAACTTTTCAGAACCTTTCAAAATTAGTAAGTACTTGTGGAAAAGAATTCTCCTTTTCTCCAAGGTTTTAATTTAGAAAAGAATAACAGCTAAGCACAGAAAAACAAAATCTATCTGCAGCTGCCGGTGGGCAGCTCAACGTAGCTTAGTGCAAGAAGGGCACAGACCTACCTTGGCCCCCATTGATACAAAGGGGACTAAGGTCAGCTAAGAGACAGCTATATGGAGGAAAACTCCGTCAGCAAGAGTCCTTACTCACTACCGGCCCCACGCAGGGCAAGGAATAAGCTGCTTTGTGAAAAGAGGTTGTATAAACTCCTTGGTTCTCTCTGTAAACCAAGAGTCAGGAAGGATGTGTAAACATTCATTGTCTGGTCTGCTGTTGAGATGGATTTCAAAGTCCTACTATAGACCTTAAAGCTTAACTGAGTGTGACAAGGTAGCCCTGCCTGAGGGTAGGAATATTTCAAAAAGAGTGAAGTAAAAACAGTGGTTATCGGGATTATGAGCAGCTCACGAGTTTCTTAATTGGGCACTGGGGCACTCATCCACAGACCATTTAGCCACCTAGCAATCACTCAGTTCAGAGGAGTTAAGCACCTAAGTATCTTTGATGCTGTAGACACAGAGCAGGTAGTGGCTTATTAATAAATACAGTGTCACTCTGCTGACAGGGAGTGGCTCTGTTTAAAATGAAATGGGCTGCACCTTCATCAGGGTGAGGGAGTTGAAAGAGGTCAGCACATTGTTAAAAGGGGTACAGAGACGGGAAGGAGACATGAAGCTGACATATGCATGTCTCCTTGGTTACACGGGATGTGGATGAGAGAGAGGACCAGCCAATTAGAGAGATTGACTAATTTGAGGTTGTTTTGATAATGCGCATGCTTACTGGTTTGTGGGAAGATTCTGTGCTCTGTAGGTTGTATTAGAAATTGTTATAATTCCATAGCATCTCCCCTTTCTTACTGTTACAGACAATTGTATCTCAGGGAAATGACGTATAACTTTGGATAGAGTGAAGAAGGGGACTGGAGTCCCCTGAGCTCCAAATCAGTAGCACTTTCATTTGAACTCCCAGCTACCAGCAAAAGTTTGTAGCCTGGCTGTTGTGAAAAGTCTGGAGAAAAGGGCAGGTGTTTGCTCTGAATTTATTTCCACTTTGAATTACAGATTTTTTTTATGCCAACTGATTAAACTGTACTGATTTCCACTGCTGCGGTCTGCTCCGGAATACTACCAATTTACTTTTCCATTGGAGCCACATTTTTTCTTTGTTGGACTGAATTAGACATTCTGTAGACCTGACAAGATGGTGAGCGTGGTGAGCAGAATGCAGAAATGTAGTTCGGGCTTTTCTTTCAGACTGGTCACCTGGAGACCAAGTAACAAGTTGTCTCTGACAAGTTGTATAGATTTATACTGTGGAGGAAGCATTTTGTCTAGTTTATTTGATTTTGTGGATACTATTTAAAAACTGGAGTTTGGCAAGTACATTTTTCTTTTTCCCTTTCCTTCTATTGGCACTAACTTTGGAATCTTCTCAAGGTATCAGTTCATAATAGACCTGACTTTTACCCTTGTAAACATTGTAGTCACCAAATTTCCAGCTTGATTCCAAGCTCTCCCATTCTCCCATTTGGCAAAGCATCATTTGAAATCTGATTTGACAAGCAGAGGAAAGAAATCCCTTTATTCCAGTTGTTCAGTGATTAAAGCCCTTATTCGAATTATGGGAGACACCCCCTCACTGGGAAAAACCCTTCCTCTGCCAAAAAGCACTTGAAAGCCAGGGCTGGATTCAGCTACAAAGTGGAGCAGGTAATAAGACATTGTGGGACATAGCTAACACAAATGGAAAGATGACAGGCTCCTCTACCTCCTAGTAAATCCTTTGCTCTTTGAATCTTCGTTTCTCATGAGAGTCACTTATCCAGTATGCTGAGTTGACAAGTGGGGCAAGAGGTCAGAGATACACTCTGTGTTGTTTTGCTGATGCTGTCTTGTATTTCAAATATAAAATATTAAATATTTGCTCGAGCTGATAGGTGGTGAGGTATCTTAACCCTCCTGGCTAAGGAGAGAAATCCTTCTTAACTCACTCTGCTCTCCCAGGTTGTCATTTCCTACATTTCTTTCTGTGTAATGCTAACCAACTTCTTAAAATATTTTAATTTAATCATAGAACCACAAAGTCATTTTTTCGTAGAGATTTGATCAAAATGAATTCGAATTGGCCTCGAGAAAATGTGCTGAAAGGCATACCAAAAGAAATTCCTCAGTGCTGAACACTGAGACAGGGAAGCATGACACAAAACATAAGATATCCACAACAGTTATTTTGTTCTACCTCATTAAATGGTCTGGCCGCTTACTGAGGAGCAAGTATGTGTAACTCTGGTAGACAAGTACAAGACAGTGCACGGATATCCCAGCTCCTGGGCAGAAAGATAGGGAAGCAGTTTTTCCTAGGTGATAGTAGAATACAAGTGTCAATCATGTAACCATGCCAAATCCACAAGACCTGACAGATCTGCACTTATCTTTGTCACTGCTTTAAAATCTTTTTTTTTTTTTTTTTTTTAGCTGCAGTGTCTGTATGTGCTGGGCAATTTCTCCTTGAACTCTTCTCCCTTTAGATTAATATTAAGTCAGGTATCTTAAAACCAGTACACCCACTATTACCCATCACTCATGAAGGTCTAAACCATAGAGATAAATCTTCAGCTATTGCCTAAGAGCAAATGGATTAAGACAGAGGATTGTTCTGTACACAAAGGGGCTGAAGCATCAGTTAAGGACTGGTATGTGACATAGCATGATCCTACACTTGCTCCCTTTACTGCAGAAAAGCATGTAATGGAAGAAATCCTTTTGCCCCATCCACACTGTTAAGTATAGAATTGAAAGTATGCTTTTTTACTTCCTTATTTTGAACTTCCCATCCTCTTAATTGCTTCACACACAGTAACTTCAAAGTTTATAACCTAGGAATTGTCACAAAGAAAAAAAAATCCAACAGACAAGCTGTATACTTATTCTACGAGCCCGGTTGTCTTCACATTACTACTTACATATGTATGCATATGTGCATATATATGTGTGTGTTCATTAAAATTATGTACTTACTATAGTTTTAAACACTATAATTTAAAATAAAATGCTATGTTTTAAAATACTATACATAGTATAATATAGATGTTTGCATATATAAGTTCTATTCGTCTTGTTAGTAATACTCTTGAATTATGCAATCTGAAATTAGAGGATTGAGGCTCTTATCTTAAATGATCAAAGAGGATGAAAAGGTGGTAGCTTATTTATTTTCTACATCAAATAGAGCTTTGTTGCTCTAAAAATGAGGTAGAATCATTTCAGCTGTTTATTCTCCCTGTGAAAGCTGCTAACCACTTCTTTTACTGTTTAAGCAGGAACTGCTTGCCATTTTCATTTACACTTACAGGTAATGGTAGCAAGCTCTATATTCAGTGCAGTAACCTCATTGCATTAGCCTGCCTTCTGTTGTTTTATATGGTTCTGCTCTTTCAAACACTTGTGTATCAAAAGGAATTTTCTTTTTCTTCTAATCTGAACCTCCTATAAATGTCACCTTTTGTTTGTGGCGTCATAACTACCCCCACAAGGGGAAATTTTTCACAAAGGGTTATGGTCTTCACATTAATAAAACCTAGATTTAGGGATGCGCAAGGAAGGAGCACCCATTTACAAACATCCATCTTCACTAATTAGCCACTTATAGGAAAACCAACCCTCAAATAAATGATAGATCCAAATGTTTCTGAAAGTTGACTGAGCTCAAAAGTTCACTTTTAAAATACTCATCCTGCTCTCAAAATGGTAATGGTACCAAGAGATTATTTTCAGAATCTATACCACAGACATTCTATTCAACTATTTTATTTTTTTTTTAAGAATAAGCACAAACTGTGAATTTTGGATGGTTATCTACGAACCATTAACAGAACAACGCCTGCATTCAGAGACTCACAGAAGTGCACTGCCTTTTCAGTGAATATATGGATAGTGCTTTTATTTAGTTCCTGTGACAAAAGTTGTAGTAATAAAGATTGATTGATTGAGAAACTGATGATATTGGAACAGGACTTCAGCTAGTATAAATTGAAGCAGCTGAACTGAGGACCTAGTCTATTATTTCAAAAAGCCTTTGTTCATTTTCTGTACCTTTGGTCTACTGCCAAATACACTAAGATTGCACTGATAACTGTATAAATTCAGCTGAACAGCAACACAATACCAAGGCACAGCAGGTGACACAGAAGACCAGGAGGCAACCAAGAATATCTATAGATTTCATATGTGTGTTTGCCCAATATGAATTTATCCATTGAATAATAGCTGTAGTTGCTATCAGGATGTTACATGATTGCAAGCAGATGAGGATGTGCCCAGGGCAAAGGGGAAACGAGGCATCCATAACACAACATCTGCACTACAATGTATTTCACGCTGTTGTTCATGTTCCTCTGTCTTTTATATCCTCTCAGTGCTTATTAAAGAGACTACGAATCTGTTTTAAGAAAATGGCTACTTTTTGGTTTCTACACATTATGTTTGAGTATACACCTGAAAGTATTAAAAGATAACAGAATTTGTGGATAACATTAACTTCATTGTGGTATTTCATGGCAGTGTCGAAGTGCAGGCTATCAGGAATAACGCATTAATGATAACACAAACAACTGCAGTAGTGTTGTAAATAGAAGTCACTGTTGTGCTAAGTTGAAAATGCTTACATGCCAAAGAGATTTTCATGTCATTGAAATTAATAGAGCCTAGATATCCCACGGTTCTCTAGAAATTTCGGCTTTGTTTTCAAATACATGTTTATGACCCATACATTTACTAGGAGAAATACTTGTTCCTCAAATATAAATATGAATGGTTATATAAATTATTCTTTGAATATTATATTTTCATAAATAGAGGCTAGCAAACATTTCCATACTAGTAGTAAATTCTCTGGAAATTGTAACTCAGGTATTCTGAAAGTATTTGTCAATTTACACTGACTTCACTGAATATTTTCAGCTCAGAAAAGATATTTTGTCATAGAAAACTGACTGAGGAGGAAATGTGTGAAAACCTCAGAGAGCCTTGGTGAGTGTGTTTGATGGGGAGGAATAGCCAGGGATGCAGAAGGAATTTTGAAGGACGGTAGTGGGAAGGCTGAGCTCAGACTTCTCTGTGATGTTTGTCATATTTTTCCAACAATGCTATAAAATGCATCACAGAAAGTACGTGATTAGGATAAGCAATTAAACCTTGTTATAAAAGCAGGCACTTTCTGAGTAAGTGGAGAGGAGTGTGCTCCAGTGCACCTTTAAATGCTGGTGTTAAGCTCTGCAATATTAAGACATGAGGTAGGGAAAGAGAATGCCAGGGTTTGAGTTTGACTTTGGATATTCGTACTGACAAACAACAGAATGAATTACTGCACCTGTTTTCAGAGTATTTCACTTGTTCCCCATCTATATTGTTGCAGTGTATGTCTGCCCAGGCTGATTCTATGCTCCCTTTTTTCTTCCTTGCTGCTTTGAACAAGAAGAAAAAATGAGTGTAATTGCTTTGCCAAGTGGTTAAGAGGAGCAGATCTGCTGTCCTTTATAAACTGCTTTGTAGATCAATCAGTTGTTACATGCCGTCAGCATCCCAGTAAATAAAGAGGGTAATCATTTTTACTACACCTACAATTACAGGCAAAAATACCATATTTGCAGGAATTAAATACTTATTAGAAGTAACCATGCTCATGAAAGTCTATTTTTTAGAATAAATATTTGCACATATGTGCATATATATACAGACATATATAAAGTAGGATGAAGTAACTTTCCTGTAAATCCTGTCAGTGTTGTTATAGCAGCACATGATGTATTCATGATTCAGTTTCAGCAAGGCTAAACTACAAAATGCCCACTGCAACTAGTAGTTCATTATGATTACAGACTCCTTCTTGCAAACCAGAGGCCTGACCCTCCCGTTACGCCGCCGTTATCAGATGTTTCCTTAGTAGCTGCTCCAGGCTGACAGCGATGTACTTGACAGACAAATGGGAGCCTCTCTAACAAGTTCCCGTACTACACCATGGTATGCCAAAGCTCAGTAACAGCTATGAGCACAGAGTGGCAGCAGTGATGTAAATGGGGAACTGCACAGCCCTGCAGCCTCTGCTGTATGACAGTTTAAAATCATATTGATTGCTCTAGGGGATAGTAACAACTTGAGAGCAAAGCTGTATTCCCCTCTACCCCTCTTGCTGTATATCTTTGCCTAGACTTTAAAAGCTAGAAGTAGCTCTTTATAGGACCTGATTCTCACTGAGTATTGAATTCCACTGGAATATAAATATCCAGTAAAAGTAATTGTAAAAGCTCAGTGAGAAAAAGTTACAGTTGGTACAAAACACATTTAACTAAATCCTTCATATAATTCTGTAACCAGTGAGGAATTTTACTGGCACTCAATTTATTAAGTCCTGTGAAGAGACATAGTTCAGCTTCAGCTTGGCCTTTCATACCTGTGAGATTTCAAGCAAACTGCAGACTATCAGCAGCAGAATCTTGAAGCTCGTTAATCAAGGTATTAGCATATTCCAACAGAGTGTTAACAAAGCAGGGACTAAAATATGCAAACCAACACTAGAAAGGAGAGGTTTCAGCATACTTATGTTCTGCAAATGCTAAATAGCACTCAGAAGGTAATTGCGGATCTCGGACATAATCCACATGTCTTGTTCTAGTACTAGAAGTGAATTGTGGTGAGTCTTTATCTCAGGAACAGACTGATTAGGATTTCCTTGCAAAAAATGAAAGGTTCGTCACCTGTTGCGGTTGTCGTATGCTTATTTGGCAGCTGCTAATCCTTTATATAAATTTCAAGTGAAAGGCATTTAGCAGCCAGAGAGGGTTTGTGCAGCTGAGCCTGGTGGAATTGTTTATTAAAGATACTCCAGAAGGTTTCCAGCTGTTTCTTCCACCTGCTCTAGTCTAAAGCCTGGTGCAGAAAAATGGAGGCAGCTGAGTCCAGATGCCCATTCTGGGATTCATTTCACTGGGATCACCAGAAAGCACTTTGGACATATGAGGAATATGTGCCCAGTGTAAGGTGGCTGCTAGTGACTCACTTGTGTCCTTCAGGTGGTGCATTCTGATGTTGTTCTGATGTATGCAGGGAACAGCGAGTGGAAATCTTAGCTGCTGTTTCCAAAACGTTCACTACATTGGCTGACTTTAAAGTAGTCTCAATATTGCAGACTAGTATCCTCCTAGTGCAGTCTGGAAGGTAAATTTTGTTCCTCAGTGTGATGAGAACAGGAATGTAAATGGCATATAATCTCTTTAAGGACTTAGGTAAATAAATGGTCCTGCTGAACAGAAGATCTGCAGAATAGAGCCAAGGAGTATCCCAGCTCCTTAGGGTTGGTTACAAAGCTGTGAGTCGAGAGTGAGATTTTTGCTGATGAAAAGTATCAGGAGTAGCCAAACTTAAAAAGGCCTTCCTGGGTGCAGAGAAGATCTTTCTCTAGAAATTAAAGTAACTGAAGGTCACTCCCATTTGGTGTAAGAGGAAGTGGCAGCGTCTTTAGTTCAGCAGTCTAGATTGTCTGATTCTTGTCTGTCTATGAAATAAAGTCTGTTAGTGAAACTTTTAATTAGAATGGCTGTAGGTCTGGTCTAGATCAAGATGAGGTTGCTGTGGAAGGCAATCACAATTGCTTAATCTAAGGAGAATTATTAAATTAAAGCATCAATACCTGAAGCTTCTTGGGAAGAAAATATTATTAACCTAAAATACAGGGGGTTAGAAATACGGAAAAGAGGGTAATACGAACGTCATCAGCTGGTAGAAATTGTTTTTCATGAGGTCATAGCAGGCATATACCATATTAAAAACAGAACCAAAAAGTGATCCCTGCACTCATCTTCCCTATCAGCAGCTTCTATCATTGTTACCACCATTGGAGTGTGGCAAAAGTTGTCCTTTTTCAGACTCTTTCCCCCTCAGGTCTGGCCTCTCCCTCATGTCAATTTCTTTCCCTGGGTTTGTTATTTTACTTGTAACTTTGCTTTACACTCTCCATTATTAGCTGACTGCTGAAGTTTCCTTTTTCTATCATCTGTCTTCCCTATTTCACTGCCTAGCATTTTCACACTCTTCTGTTCACTCGGCTTCTTTCTCTTTGATCTTACTGTTTTCTTTTGCTTTCTGATCTCGGTCTTCTCTCCAGTGCAAACTAATCCTTTCATTACATAACCACTCCCCAATTTATACATCTCATTTCCTATTCTCTCTCATTTCCTTCTGTCTCATACATTGTTTTTTAATGTTTTCTCCTCATTGTAACTTACCTTCTCCCAACTTTCCTCCCTGCTGCTAGTGCAATGACTTTAACTTTAGCTTGGAAAGGGGTTGCCCAAAACTTCCTAAATTTTACTTGCAAGTAAAAGTTCATCTGTTAATAGCTTGTTTTGTTTAAGAGCAAGATGCAACAAGATTTGGAAGCCTTCAGATGTAATGAAAATGCAGATATTCTAGTAGGTATAATAATTTTATTAAATAATATGCTGTCTTCCTGCTTCTTTAAATATTTAAAATCACTTTGCAACTCTTTCCGCACAGCACACAAGCAGAAAGCAATTGGGCAAAAATAGCAGTCATTAACTTTGGAGATGCACTAAGCACAGCAGGTAGTATATATGATTCAAATTCAAACCACTGCTTCTCGGAAGCAAAGTCTGGAGGGGTTATGGTTTCTGCAGTAGACAGAGGGAGTATCATCTGAATGCTCATTAAAATAAAACATCAGGACTGATCCTTATCTCTTTATTAGGAGGGGTAGACAAAATTAATTTGGGACTCAGGACTCTTACGCTTAAGAGGAAAAAATCCTTAAACAAAACCTGAGAAAAAAAAACTAGATTAATGAAATAAACTAAATATTAGTTAACTGTATTACAGAGTCTAAAAAATGGAAAGTTGACCTTTTCAAATGTGTGTGTACAGTAGATAAAAGTCTTTAAAAGATATTTTGAGGGAAATGGATTGCTTCTCTTTTCAGTATGCAGAAGTGCGGTATGTATTAATCCAATACTGGTTTTAACATGTTTGATGTCTCTTGGGAAAAAGGTATATAGCTCATATTTGTAACAGAACATAAAAAAAAAAGTATGCTATTGATTGGTCTTGCTGGCTGCGCACTCTCTTTTTGCTGTGTTAATTAAGGCCACCTTCCTTTTCCACCAGCTTCATGAAGGTTAAAAGTATCCAAAGCTTGTAAGCAGTAAATAGAGCCCATCTGACACCCAAAAAATAATTTTCTGTGAAGGTCAAGTTTGAGTCCCTTGTACCAGAGTGGGCATGACCACAGTGCAGCTCACCACAGCTGCTCCCAGGAACCACAAGATTTTTGGCCAGAGTACAGTGACTCCACATAGTTGCACATTCACTGCTGCCATGCTGAATCTGTCAGTGACCTCCAGGACACAGAAGCTACCAGGTTGCCTGAGTTTGTTTCTTTCCTGCAATACATGACCAAGCAGGTTTTACTGCATTTCATATCCCTTGGTCTCACGGAATCTCTGTATTAGCAAATTTAAAAGCAAACGCCACTGAAAACGTGTATTGACTGTGAAAGTAATCATAGAAATGTTAATGAGACAGTAAGGCTGGTGTTCTACAGAGGTGCACATGCCACTCAGATGGGATTTCTGCAAAGCACTTACAGACTTCTCCATGGGGTCTGTGAGCTCCTCCTGTCCCCAGCTATAGGGAGAATGCTTTTGTTCGTAATGCTGCTTGAAGTGATCAAAAGATTGTCTGCTAGCCTGAGCTGAAATAGAATGTGAGAAAGGGAAGGTTATCTTAAAGCTGCTTGGTATCCAGGGAGTTAAAAATGTGTTGATTATCAGTGTTTGAAAATTGTCCTGCTTACAAGCCCTTTGTAGTGTCCTCTATTATATACAAAGAGTTGCTGGTTTCAGTCTCCAGTTTTGCAGGCAGCTTTCACACACTCACACACACACACAAATCCCAATTGACTTTAATTGGTTGCAGTCTCACAAAAGGTCAAGGATTAAAGGTGGAAAAAACAGAACTAACCTTCTGCTTGCAAAGGCGCCCTGGCTGCATGTGGGAGGAAGGATGGTAGAGAGGCAGTGGGAGAAAGTGCACTCGGCCTTATCCCGTAGCAGCAGAAATAACTGTCCCAAGGAAAAGGCTACAGAACTTCCATGTGCAGGGGTTTCAAGCCTTCCCCTTTCCTGAGCGCTGCATTTCCCTTAGTGGTTTTTATAAATAATTATCAACAAGCCATTAGCTATGGCATTATACAGTAGCCTTCACCAAGTCAGGCCTTTCCACCTGTATCAAGCAGGATAATATATTTCAAAGTCAAAAGGCAAAATGCATTAGGCAACATGATGGCAACTGTAACCCTTCTGGATATATTGCACCATAAATACTAGGAACCACTACAGTAGAGGTTTTATCAAATCCTGGGCCTGAATGTAAGAGACTGTGGCTTCCACAAATGAGAAAAATGATACAATAAATCACTCTTCCTGATGTCGTATTATTCCGAGCTGCCATCCCTAAAGAACACTGGATGGTCAATAGTTGGTGTGACAAATGGACCAGCCACTGCAGTAGCTTTGAGACATACACTCATCTCAGGTTAATCAATGTAAAGGGAATAAAATATCCAACTCTTTGATACCGTTATTCAAAGCTCCTGTTCGGCAGAGTACTAAAAAATATATGGCTAATTTGGAATTCAGATTGCCTTCAACAGCAGCCCTTTTGCGCTTAAAAGTAGGCATGTATTTAAATGCTTTACAGAAATGGAACTTAGAAGGGAAAATGGGCTAATAAAGGTTTAGGAGTCTGAGCTGGTAGATTGACCAATTTTAAATTCAGACAGGGATGGCGTCTTTCATGTTATAAGGAGGAAGGCACGTATTGTTCATGTTTGCTACTTCATAAGCAATCATACTTGCTCTGTTGGCACTGCCATCCCATAATTATTTCCCTTATCCAATTAAGGCTGCAGCTAAAATGCCCCTCATAAATCTTTCTCCCCCAAACAATTCAATTGCTTTTACTTACCTCCATCACGATTAGCTGAGGGTGCACTTTTAAAGCCTGTTTCTTCCCCACATCCAAATGTGGGGTCATGTGCTGACTTCAAAATTAATTTTCAAGTGAAATGTGCATTACTGGCACCTCAGCTTCCATGAGCGGGGTGGGACAGGATGTGAACCAGTGTGACAAATCCTTTGTGTACCAAGGGCACAGAACAATAATGGTGCATTTAGAAGAAGCACAGAGATAGTTAATGCTGACTCCTGTGCAAGCACTGTACAGCTATGACTGACTCCTCCATGGCCAGAGATGAATTTATTACAGAAGAAGGCTTAGAAATGGGTGATGTAGGTTACATGTATGTACATGTATGTTGTCTGAAACAGAATGGCTTCTGCACATGTGTAGGCTTTTATTAAAAAAAAGATGTTTGCATAGGAGCTAAGAATCATCAACCCTATCCAGCTATATCTAACTTCATACCAGCTGTTGTACCACATCAGATTTACCACTTACCAGATTGCTGGAATACTACCAAAACAGGGTCCAAAAATTACTGAATACAGTGTGTTATTTTGGTGCAAAACTTATGAAAGAACTGCAACAACTCTGTAAGTGTCCTTTAGCATAAATTCCAAAGACAATGCATTTGGGAAGGTCTAAGTGAAGCTTTATTTGATAAAAAGCAACCTTTGAAATTGCAGCAGTGTATGGAAGTGAAAATAACCACTCCATTTTATTTTTAGGAGCCAGATAGAATTTGCAGGGCTGGCAGTGAATAGGAAGGGAGGAAGAAGCAGCACTTGCAATTTTATATGTAGAATGAAACCATTTTTATAGAGTAAAAAAGTGTATGAGGTGGGGAACTTACTATTGCATCATACTGTTGTAGGTGCTTTAGAGAGCAGACCCCAGCTGAAGGGACAGATTATGGAAAAGGGACATACACTGCAGTACCAACATTTTATATAAATTGTTGTACCAAATGTAATTCCTCTGGCTGATTCTTCTGAATTAAAAAACATAATACAGCAAGAACATGCCTGCTTGAAAGCGTCTCCAGCTCAGTAATGAAAATGAAGGGGTGCTGAGACAAAACACCAGATCCTGTGTTTCAATGGCAGCTCCTCCTGCTTTCAGCCATCATGACAGCTGTGCTAATAACTAGCCCCTACAAATAGGAAGACTTCTGATTTGTTTACCCTATTTCAAGTAGAGAAAATTAGATAGACAAGTGAGGGTCTTAGCAGGCTAAAAATAAAAAACAAAAAGAGAAGATATCTTTCTACTGAGTTTCGAAATGTAGTAAACAAAGGAGTTTTTAAAAGGAAGAAGGGTACTAACTCTAAACAAGCTTTACAAAAGATATTATTTTTCAAAATATAGTTGGCAAAATAGCTGTTGCTAGCACTGATTCCCACTTCATTACATTCTCACTGATACCGAGCCATCTTCATGTGGGGTGAGGCAATTTTCTCATTGAAGAGTCAGGAAGGAGTGACTGGAGAACAGCGTGCTTTCAGTGGCCTGAATTTCCACAGTGCTCACTCAGAGTGCACTAGCTTGTGTTTGGCTACTGCGTATCTTCCAGTCTTCAATTCTTTCAGCATTGTGCTCCAAGGGCTATACTTCCTGGCTATTTATGTGTGCTTTGCTCCTGTTTTCAATTGACCAGTCTTTAACTGGTTCTCATCCTGAATTTCCTTGAAAAAGAATCAAGAATCTTTCCTTTTTTTCCTTTATTCATGAGTTAAAAAGAAAAAACAAATTCAGGTGGTTCTGTCTTTGAATGGCTCTTGCTTTGTGAACTTGTAGGTCTGAAATTAATTGTTTTATTGAGAAAGTGTGTTATGCTGTCTCAAGTGATTCCATAAATTTTGTAAACATATGCAATTATTTATATTATAATCAGTGACCACTTTTTTAATTACTATAAAAGCTAGTCAAGGATTTTAGGGTTTTACATCAAAGTATTTTTGCTTTCAGGAAAGTAATTTTGTCAATATTGAAATGCCTGAGAACTCTTCAAGTCTGATACACACCAACCTTTAAGTATTCATTGAGGATGCATGCGATAATAGGGAACAGAAGTTAATATATTCCTTGAAAGATCATAGGAACACAGAAGAGGCAAGGAAAGGTTATGCTATCTTAGTAAGAGATTTCATTGTGACCATGGCAGAAATACTGTATCTTGACGTTCAAGAAAGGATTGGGGGGCAGGGGGGAAGCCATGAAAATGCTTTACGAGTTGGTAAATTGTTCTATACTAACAAATTCAAGTGGTCAAACATCACATGAATATGGGAAAACTTAAGGAGTCAAACGATCAAAGCCTAAATGGGGTACATACAAGTGGTAACTCAAAGAATTCTTCTGTCTTAGGAATTTAACAATATCAAGAAGCAAGACCATATGTAGTGGAGCTAGATAAACATCCAGGTTATAATCATAGAATCATAGAATCATAGAATGGTTTGGGTTGTTAGGGACCTCAAAGATCATCTAATCTTAAATATTACTAAGATTGTAGTGAATTCTTTCACTGACAGTTTTTTCCATCTGAAAGTTTTTACCATAGCATATTCTGCTTCATACAGTGACCTCTGGCTTTTTGGGGTATCTGTTCTTTAGAATATTGTTCTTTAAATATATGTTAGTGTCAGAAAGCTAAACTGAAAGGAAGCATTTAAGGTGGACTGTTTTCTTAGTTAAAAGTTCTTTCTTAGATCTCCATGTTCTTGATTTGCATTCTTTGAATTTGCAAAGAAAAGTTGCTGAAACTTTTAAAATTTCTGTTTACTGTATTTATTGGTGCTATAACACAAATAGAGAAGGAGTAATTTAAGTATGTTTGTGCTATACCTACACCTTTATAACACTGGATCTGTCTTAACAGATGTTCTTCTAATTAATCTGTGATATATCCTCAGCATTATTTATTGTATTTTCAAGGATTAATGGAGGGAAGCCAAATTTGAAGGAGTAGGATTTTCAGTCCTCAACGCATTGATGTATTTTCCTATTGCGTATGTGATCTCAGTGTATATTTATTGTGGGAATTTTCCTTTCTGGGGGGTTCTCTGTTTCATATTTCACTGTGGAAAGCTTGGCACTTACCTTTTCCTTTTCCTTTTTTTAGAGGTATTTCTAGCATCTCTGTGGATTCTGTGGTTGTCTGAAAAAATTAATTGATCATATCCTTTCTGCTAACCTCAGCCTTTTTTCTACTCCCTAGTTTTATGTGCTAGAGTTTGGAGGCTTACTCCATGTTTGTTGTCCATACAACTACTACATCTTAGCTGCCTGTGTTGCTTCATGTTGAAATAGTTTCTCTCTTCCATACTGAAACTACAAGGTGCCCACCCACAGCAATACCAGCCCAAATTCAGCTGAACTGTTGATGTTAATCAGATTCCCAGATCCAGATGCTCTTTGGACAAAATTTAGGTTAGGTTCTGCACAGTTCAGCTTGGTTATATGTGGGTTTCAAGTTCAATTTATAAAAGCATTTTATATTCCAAGTAATATTGGAGTCTAGTAATACTCTACACTGATTTTCCTGCTGATCCCTTTCTGGTCAGCCAGGTGCAAATATCCACGTTTTTACCTGTTTGGGGCGGAATCTAACAGATGTCTGGAATCGGGGCACAACAGCTGCTCTCTGTCAATTGCTTATTATCCAAGTAGAAAATTATGCCTCTTCTTTTTGAGAATCTGTTAATGAGCTGCTAGAGGGGTCTTCAGGAGAGGAGGTCTGTACCCTGTATGAGCAGGGTAGAAATATTCCCTTCACTTTATGTGGGTTTTGATTTGAGCACTGAGAGCGATGGAGGGTGTTGGGGGGTTGTGAGTTAGCTAGAGGCTGCCACTTTTTCAGCAAAGCGGCAGTGCTGAAGACTGAAATAAGTGATGTGAACAAGAGGAAACTGGAGCAAAAGGGGGCCCAGAGAAACCATAGTTGACTTTTCTGGAGTGATTGGCAAGTTCTGTACTTCCTACAGTTAGAATATGGAGTGGAAGAGTTAACATACCATCTTTAGCTGTGAATCAAGTCACTTTGCAACATAGGATGGGACAAAAGGGGGGCAGAAAACTCATTCCTCAGTTCTAAAAATGCTTGAGCAACAGTACTGCACTGTGGTGCTCCGGTAACTAAACAAGTTGTTTGCCGCTGATGCAGACTGACAAGGAATTGGATTGGCTAATTAGGATACTGCTAGCTCCCAACCTTAAATAATGAGACACCTAAAAATCATGAAGTCCACAACTATGTTCATGCTGAAGAAAAATGGGAGAAAAGCTCTGGAAGAGCTACAGGCCTTGGGCAAATAAGCCAAAAGACAAGCTTTGGGAGACCATAACCGTCTTATAAGGCAAGCAAAGAATTCACTTTCCAGCTGAAAATTGACCTTAAGTTTCAGATGTTGCATTGGTGTATACCTTGACCTTTTTCTTATCCAAGAACTCTTTCCCAAAGTAAAGTTGTTAATGAGACCTGGCTTAGGAAAAAAGTGGGGGGAAAGATTTCCAAGAGCTAAAAGAAAACAGGCAGACACACACCCCTCCACTCCCCCACCCCTAAAAAAAGGAACCTAAATCCTTGGAACAAAGCAGGAACTGGAAGTCTCAGGAAGAGGGGCTGTTGCCTTGTGTATTAACTGGGATTTTAAGAGGACTACCAATAAGAGAAGAAAGTCCTTTCTTTTGCACAGGATTTCAAGATCTGTAAATGTTGTTTCATTCCAAAGAAATTTTAAATTCTGAAATTTTCAGACAAAAGGAAAAAATAAGGATCTAGGGCAGTCAGAAACTTGAGAAGCGAGGGGGAGTGCTTACTGAATTTTTCCTGAATTATACCTATGCCATCATTCCAGGGGACTTGAGGTACCCCAAGATCATGAAGTAGTTCTGTATAAGGCATTGATGCATATGCACTTTAAACTGACAGCTAACTTTTCTCGTTACGTCCTTTCTATCATGTATAATATGTACAATCAGTCCATTGACTGTTTGGGTGAAGCTATAACTACAGTCTGGCTTAACTTAAACTACCACTGTAATGGCAGATTTTGCTTTCAGGTTGCAGGATCAGCCCCTGTTCTCTGGCAACAGTCTTTGAATTATGTATACACTACCTTAACAATGAGAGACTATAAATGGAAACAGGAAATACCACATATCTTTAACCTTTTTAAATTTTCATTTGTTTTTATTCAAAACTTCTGTCATTTTTTCTAAGCCCTTGTGCCCTAGTAAGCCGATAATGTGAAGATGGTTAAAAACAAGGAAGTGCAAATTAAATATCCTTTAATACTCTCCTGACTCAGAATGTCGCTGTATTCAAAAACTCTCCTGATCACTTATTATAAAATAACATTTTGTATTTTAAAAGCTGTCAGAAAAATAAGCCAGTCTAAATAAATTAGATATTTCGAAGATACCATTTTGCAAGCAAAGTAGAAAGATCTTTGGAACTTGTGATACTGATAACAAATGCTGTTTGTTGAACAAGCAATTAAGTATTTTCCCAGTGAAGCACTACTAAGAGCTGTTACGGATTATTTTTAGTCCTCACAGACCTTCATGTATTTGTTATTCCAAAAGGCATTCAAGCAGTGACACCCAGTGGCTTCAGAATTCTCTCTCGATTTTCTATCACAGAGAAGCCTTGGTTTTATCTCTTGGTTTCAAATCCAGTGTTATTCAAAATGGGTAAATAATTTCCCGTTGAAGAGTTAGTCAGAATCCAATAGCTAGTTATACATGATACCTGGATTTCTCTGCCTAACTAGGTGACTCTGGATGAAATGATTTAACTACCACAAATGTGGATGCTAATCAACTCCTTGCATTCAGGGAGTTACTCAAGAAATCCATGGAAATACACTCTGCAAATAAGTATTTACGTTAGCCTTTGAACAATCAAGGGTACAAAATCTGTGCTTAAAATCATTTACCTATCAGAGAGAGAGAGAATTTTTAACCATTTTTAAAGCCTTTGAAATTCATGAATGGAAAACACAGTGTAGATGCAAAATTCTATTAATATTTATGATATCAGTAAAAATAAATAAGAGGTGGTATTAGCACTGGCAGTTAGGATGACACCTTGACATTCTCGAAGTCATCTGGAACTTAAAGTGAAAGTAAACCAAAATTCTGCCAAAAAAGTTTTCCTTTCAAACCTGACTGAACTATAATTCCACAGAGGCATACCTTGAAAATAAATTGTCTGCCTAACATAAGGAGTAAATATAAGAAGTCTCATTTTGCAATTGCTGTGTCTCGGAGATAAACACATATGACATTTTGCTTTTTTAAATCAATAGCCTTGCTTTATCAAAAGAAGCAAAATGTCTTAAGTCACATAGTAGTGATGGCCATAAGAACAAACTTAACGAATCACCCAGCCTTTTAAAATACGGTCCAAAAGCTGTTCTCAGGGTATGTCTCTGCCTAGGAATTGTATGAAGCGTTTGTACCTTGTAGATGCTGCAGAAGAGGAATCCTAGCAGAGTTCTCCTTTGTTTTGCAGAGATGCTTCCCTACCAGTTCAGTGCAACCAGATGGGTGTATGGCGATGGAGAGAGTGTGGAGCTGCAGTATACCTATTTCAGCATATAGGCTATACGATCTAATGTAAGTTTTAACTGAGCTCAGGAAAATGATAAGGAAGTCCGTGTCCATTACACATCTCAACGTTCTCTCAGATTTTTGTGAACTGCCCACTGCAGAAGAAGATGCAAGTGCAAGACAGGCATGCACCATGCTGTTCCTGAAAACGTCAATGCATGCCTGTTTCTGAGGAAATTTTGTGAACAGCAATTATGACCCATAGTCTGTACGCCCACGGAGATGGGAGTAGTTGCATCTACTTAGAAATTCATAACAACTCCCAAGCCAAGGTGTTAAGAATGCGTACACTATTAAGGTCTTTCCCAGGACATGTCTCCCCTTTCTTATCAGAAGAAAAGAAAAAAAAAAGAAAAAAACAGAAGGTTTATCCTTAGAACTAGAGAATAGAGCAAGGGTGAACCTCAGACTGAAGAGAAACCCCACCACTTCCTGGCCCCAAGGACCTCCCTCGGTGACCTCTGACAGGCTCCTTGCATTGCAGCAGCACCGCAGCCCAAAGGACACCATGCCCTCTCCTTCCTCTCTCTCAGGGGTCCATGCAGAAGAGATGGCACCCCTCCACGTTCCAGGGGCAGGGCCAGGGGATGGGGCAGAAGGGCCCATGCGACACTTGGCAATCAGCAATTCTTTCATGGAGTGCTGGCAGGCCTTGCGCGGGCCGGCTGGGCCTCCCTTTCCCACCGGTGGGACATCTGGATGCTTTGCCTCCTCGCAGCCACTGCCGAGCATGGGGAGCTGTGCCACTTGCAGGGAGCCAGGTCGGTGGGGGGTCACTGAGGACCCCCAACCCTCCTGTCCAGAGGACCCCAGCGTGGGATGAGGAGGGGGCTGGAGCCCAGGGCACATGAGGGGAGGTGGAGGGCAGTCCCTGTGCCCAAGGGGCAGCAGAATGGCACAGGGGAAGGATCCCCAGGAAAGGGGCCTTCAGCACCCCCCTCCCCAACCCTCCTCCCACATTTGGGCATCTTTCAGGCCACAGAACCCTCATCTCCCCAAAGAGCCATATTTGGCCACAAACATCTGTGACCACAGTGGTCTCCTGATGTCATGAGCCACCCCACTGCCTTCTGTTCCAGGTCCTATAAATACAGGGACCCTGGCAGCCGGCTCACAATTCACTGAGCTTCGAGGCCCTCGGATTCCAAGGATGCTTGGTAGTAAGAGGTCCCAGAGCAGCAAGGTGGGTGGCTGCCCACCTTTGCGTGGGGCAGCAGAGATGTGGCTGCAGGAGCTGCGGAGGAAAAGAAGGTGGCGTCAGAGGGGGGACATCATCAGCCGCATGGTAGTGATTGCCATTGCTCATGTGACTGATGGTGTGGAGCCCATGGAGGTGTATCCACCTGAAAGTCAGGAAGAACCGATGGAAGTGGATCCACCTCCAGTATGGCTCACCTGGCACCACTACACCGTGCCAGGGCTTCCCTCTGTGACGCCATGGCAGCGGCGTTGCAGGAGCACCCAACCAGTGCCCTACCATTGGCCCAGCCTCCGCCTCTGGCATTAGCTGGAAGGCCCAGCCTCCGTGCCCAGCCATCCTGGAGGCTCACCTGTACGTCTCTTGGCAATGAGCAATTATTCTGTTGATTGCCCTGGGTGGTATGAGCCCTTCTTTCCCATTCCCCTCTCACCCCCACCCCTCCTACAGGGGTGCCATCTCTCTGCTTTGAGCCCCAAGAAAAGGGGATGAGATGACCTGGCTGCCACCAGGCTGCTGCACCAGGTGACAGGAGTTGTCCCTTAGAAGGCCACCGAGGTCCCTGGGGCCTGGAGGTGGGGTTTCTTCAGTCTGTGGATGAGAAGGCTGCCCAATGGTTGGCTGAAGATGCAGCGAGACCCTCTACAGTGGTGCACAAAAAATAGCCACAGATGAAGCAAAGGAGTTAGAGAGCTGGTTGTTGCTTTGGAGAAGCAGAAGACTGCAGTTCTGCCAGGAAGAAGCACTGGCCTTCATCATTAAGGTCCCTTCGAAATGCGTCATTCTTTTCAAAATTAGGCAATAAACAATGTTAAATACAATAAAACATGAAAAAAAACCCAGTACAAATGCTCTCCTCCTCTCTTATTTGGTACTCTGGCAAGTGCATCTGGACACCTCTGTCCCCTCCTGGTCTCCCTAGCCCAGGAAGGACACTGATGAGTCGGGGGGGCGGGGGGGGCTTAGCCCAGGGCCTTTGAGATGGTGAGGGGCTGGGGCACACAGCACACAAGGGCAGGCGAGGTGAGGCACTCGAACAGGTTGCCCAGAGGGGCTGTGGATGCTCCATCCCTGGAAGTGTTCAAGGCCAGGTTGGATGGGGCTTTGAGCAACCCAGTCTAGTGATAGATGTCCCTGCTCACAGCAGGAGGGTTGGACTAGATGATCTTTAAAGGTCCCTTCCAACCCAAACCATTCTGAGTCTATGAGTCTATGATTCTTTGGTCAGCATCAAGAAGAGAAGGCTCAGGGGTGGACCTGATAGGTAACTACGGCTGCCTACTGGGAGGGTGTAGAGAAAATGAATCCTGACCCTTCTCAGAAGTGCTCTGTGGCGGAAGGACGAGTGGCACCAGGCCCATGCTTGGCAGATGGAGAAATCCCAGTTAGATTGTCACCATGAGGGTGCTTAGACATGGAACAGGTGCTGAGAGAGGCTGTAGAGTCTCTGTCCTTGAGGGTATCCAAACATGACTGAAGAAGGCCCTGAGCAACCTGACCTGACTGGGGCTGCTCTGAGCAGGAGCTTGGACTGGAGATCTCCAGAGGTTGTTCCCAGCCCCTGTGCCTCTGTGGTTCTTTGAATGTCAGCCGTCCTGCTTTACCCAAATTGGAGCCACCTGTGACCTTGTGGAAGGTGGCCTCTGTCCCACCACCGCCCAGGCCCTTTAGACAATCACCAGCATGGGTGACCAGCCCACCACTGCCCCAAGGCACATCACCACCAGCTACTGCCCATGGGTGGGCTTTGTTCTGATCACAAAGCAGTGGTCCTCCTACATTGTCTCCTTCCCCTGCCCATCCGTCACCCCTGTGCTGCTACGATACTGTGGGACACTGCTAAAGACAGGGTGAACGACATTCACTGCTCTACCCTTGTCCCACGGGGCCAGCCAAGCAAGCTCTGAGGTCAGGGCTGGCACGAGTCGCCCTCGGTGAATCCCTGCTGGCTCCCACCACCCGATAGCTGCTGCTGGCTCGGGCAAACTGATTTCCTTTTAGAGGCAGGGAAAGCATTTCACCCCATGGGTCGCAGCGGGGAACTCTCAGCTTCCCTTCGGCTTCTTCAAACCTGTGGCAATGTCACAATAGCTGTACCTTTTTTTTCTCCCACTATTCAAGGGCCAATTAAACATCCGAGGTATTGTGACAGTAAGAGCCAGCCATCCAACACTGGGCTCAAAATAGGCTGGAAAGCTGTTCTTACCACAACACAGCTCATGGTTCAATCAGTATGTATCTTTACAAACTCATCACCAAAGGAATTTTTAAAACATATTAAAAACTCCTATGCATATTTACAGAGAGACGGATGAAAACCACAGGACAGCGCTGAACAGAAAAATTGCAGTGGGAACAGGGCTTGGCTTGCTTAGGGGCTTCTTAGATAACAGCTCCACGATCAGGGTTGTCTCAGGCTAGAGAAACGATTTGCCGATTGCCCTCTTCTTTCCCCTTCCCTCTTCTTCTCGTAGCTCAATGGCAGAGGAATTGGGTTTGTGTGGCAAGGTTTTGGTAGCTGGGGGGGGCTGCGGGGGTGGCTTCTGTGAGAAGACGCCAGAAGCTTCTCCCATGTCCGACAGAGCCAATGCCAGCCGGCTCCAAGACAGACCCACCGCTGGCCAAGGCCGAGCCCACCAGTGATTCTGGTGGCACTCTCATAGCAATGGGAGGGAGTAGTTGCATCTACTTAGAAATTCATAATAACTCCCAAGCTGGAGGCCTGAAAATAAAAACAGACATTGTTGAGGTTTTTCCCAGGACATCTGACTCCTTATTTTTCTTCTTTAAAAAATGCAGTGGAGTATTTGCTTTGGACAACAGATGCTGATACGGCTTGTTTTATACTGAGGTGCCAGCTGTTCCTTATATTCCGAAAACAATGCCAAACCTGCTGGTATGAGACTTATTATAGTGTCTTTTATCCAATGGTAAGTTCTTCCAAGTGGGCAGTTATTCCCGCTGAAGTTTTTCCTCTTTTTAATAGACACTTGTTTTTATGCCAGAGGTCGCTGCTGTTGTCATTACCTGTAGCGACAGTATATTTGGAGTTATAAGCCGTATGGCATTCCATAAAGCAGAGCTACGAGTGAAGAGCAAACAGAGCATTAAGCAAAAGGGGAAGTAAGTGTTTCAGTAACTGTAGCTACATTTTCACCCGTATTAGTTCTACAAAGGTGGGGATTGTAGTGTGAACACTTCTTCTAGAGAAAATCGGTTTGGCTTGGCAGAAGTGAAAGCTCTTTCCCATGTACAGGAGTGCTCTCCCACCCCAGCAGTAAGACAGAACTTCTTGTGACCTTGCAAGAAAAGCATCGGTTCCCTCCTCTCCACCTACATCTTCGTGAACAACCAGCTCAGAGAAAGCCTTCATAGACACATTTGATTAATCCGGTCTCCCATTTCTAACCTCCCCCTGCCCCAATCATCTCACTTATGACTAACACAACCAGTTTCTGGGTGACTTCAATTATCTAACAGCAAGAGTTTGGGGCTCTTCCCAATATCTATACATGTATGATCCACAGCAACTGCCAAATACCTGGAACCCATCCCTCCATCCCTCAAATGTCTGTTCACAGTCCAGTTACTCCATGAGTATGTACCCCAAGAGCCAAGTCTTCATTTAGAGATACGTGAAAATCTCCCGAACCCAAAGTTCCTAATTGTGTCTCTTTTGGGGAGTTCAAAACATTTTTGTATGTGTGCAGCTGTTTTAGGAAAGACAGTTTCCATAGCATTTTTCATTCTCAAACTTGTTCCTACCGGACAATTCATGATATTTCAAGAGTTTCCCAAGTGACTTGCTTTTCCTACTTCTGCAACGAACAACTTTTTGTTTTCAAATGGAGAGAATGTATGTTCTCCAGGGATGAAACCATGGAAATATCAGTGTAGCGGACACTAATAATTCGGAAGTCAGTACCGTTGGTACACATTTTTCTATAACATTCAGGCACGAACGTAGGCTAAAAATGAAGATGCATCTGTTTATTTTAACAAAACATAGCCCGGCAAACATCTGATCCCAATCTGCACAGCTGGCTACTGGAAATGACTTGAACTGCTTCCGTGACAAAGACAGCAAATAGACACCAAGCCCTGGAATTAGTAAGGCGTAACACCAGCTCTAATCGTTGGAGTTTCTCCTCCTTAACTCCAGGCTGCATTTAACCAATTTAATGACATTGCTTTTCTCCTGAATTTACGACAGGCAATGCTGTCTCTGAAAAGACTCAACTAGCTAAAGATGCAGCTCAAGACTATTTATCTGAGGCTTCATGATTAATTAAATATTCTCCATATTTTCTGCAGCATAGCCTCTCCTTGCTTCAGATGTGAATATTTGAGAAAGATTGCTATATCATTTTAACGTATGTATGACAAACATCCGTAACATTAGGATGATCACTAGCAGTGCCAATACTGTTTTCAAGTTAGCGTACATTATTCATACAGACTTTACTTCCGTAAGAGGACGACTAGTACGTTCAATGCTTAGCCTATTTATTTCTGCACGAAAATGGATCAAAACAGAATACCGGCGCATGTTCTGGAAAGAGGCAAAACCAGTAACCGTCGGGTAATTCACCGTCTCTTCTTTTTGACTTTACCTCTTTTCCATTGTTAATGTAAAACATCACTTTTTCAGACAAAAACTACATTCCTCTGGGCAGCAAAGACCTGAGAAGTTTGGGGATTTGTATGCATACACACACCAACTCTTACCTAAACAGTCTCTTGTAGCAACACAGGGTTTTAAAAAAAAAAAACAACAACAAACAAAACCTTAAAAATGTAAATAAAAATATCTGTCAGACAGCTTTTTATTTACATTATATTAACAATTCAGTGTTTGGTGATAGGGCAGATATTTATATATAAGCTCATTTTTCTTCCTCAAACACCAAGATTTTTGCTTGCTGCAAAATGGGAAAGCTGGAGAGGAATATATGGTTTTCTGAATGACACATCTACAACACGAGGAAAGGAATTTTTTTGGCAGTTAAAGTGGTATTGCTTCGAATCTGTGGATATTCTCAGCTGGCTGGAGCAAGGGGCAATAGATCTTTGCTTAAACACACACCTAAGGTGAACGTTATTAATGAGGGTAATTGGCTTTGGCTGAGGTGCCCACCATCCTAAGCTCTTTCTGAGCAGCATCCACAAGTCGAATTCACAAATATAAATTATGAAGCATCGATGCAAGTTTGTTTGTCGGTAGGTTGTTTAACAAATGAGTCAATAGCTCATGCATTTAAATTGTGTTTTCATTGTCATAATACGTCATAGCCTCAAATACAGCGCACTAGAGCAGCGTAACCTGAAAACACGCAGACGTGGCAAAGTGCAAGCAAGTGCTACATCTGAGGAGAGAAAGTTTCACTGGATGTTCAGGACACCCACGGCTATCTCTTCAAACTCTTAATAGAAAGAATCTGCTCTGAGGGAAAAATAAAAGGTTTGGGTAAAGGAAATAAGATATGAACCATGAAATCTCTTCCAGTTCCTCCAGGTGAATGGTACCATTGTCTTGGCCAAAGCCAAAATTCTGTTGTCCCACCTTCAAGTCTAAGCAGGAATTCCTACATTTAAGTCATGTCCTTGTACCACCTGGGTGTCCCAAGCGGTGCTGCTAAACGTTAGCACGTATTGTGCACGTCCTTATTAACTTAGTTCAAGGCTATATTTGTATCCAGTGTCTGCCAAATAAGAGGTTACCGAATGGAGCCCTGCAGCTTATAAAGAGCTTTCAGAGGGAAGCCCTAGTCCTCGCTACGGCAAGCCTCTCGGGCGCGTTTCCGTTGTCTTCCGCGCTGCGCTGAAGGTGGGTCAAGAGGAGCTTCATTATCGCAGAGCCTCTGATGCTGAATGCAGAGTTTGGGAAAAGACCATGCAACTGTAAGTAGATTAAAAACAAAAGGAAAATACGCAGTAATATGGGTTGCTCGGCACCTGATAATGAGGCCTTTTAATTTCAGTATATGGTTTTCTGTGGTTTATATATTACAGAACATAGTGAAAGCCCCCCCCACCCCCCAAATCTGGAAAATTCATAAATTGCAGCATACCTGAGGAAGTCTGAGCAAGTTCCCAGAAATGGGAAATTTTGGAGAAACTGCTTTTTTTGTTTGTTTTGTTTGGGGTTTTGGGGGTTTTGTTTGTTTGTTTGTTTTTTAAATTAGCTGATCTACATCACAGTCAGTATGAACTGATTGAAAGGGCTATTGCTGAGAGGTAAAAAAATCTTGATCTTTTCTGTGAAACAAAATATTATTTAAAAATAAGCTGATTTCTCCTTTCTCTTTTTTAACCTTCTTTTGGTTGGAAAAGATAGAAAATAAACTAGAAGACCTGCTTGTTCCATCTGAATAGGAAGGAGGAATGGAAAAAAAAAATCTAATGGGGGAAAAAAATAAGGGAGAGGGGTAGTTCAAAGAAACTAGCTTTCACAAAGTGCTGAATCCTTGTTCTATTATGGGCCTGAATTTCAGATGGTTGTTACCTAACGTTAGCTAGAAAATGCTACAAAATACAACTTAACAGCAATGTATTTACCTGCGTGATTTCTTCTGTGTGTGGTGTTCCTCTTGCCTGCTTTTGCTTAATCCAACCCTAAAATCTCTCAGATTAAGTACACCACACAAGCAGCGGTAGTTCGTAATATCTGTTGCTGTTTTGTAATTCTTTGCTCTTTTTTTAGTGAAAAATGGCCATGTATATATAATATGAGTTCATTTACTAATTTATCTCTTCATTCTTTTCACTTCTAGCACTTCTAGTTTCTCTCAAAATTTCTTTTGTTAATTATTCTGAAACATACTTACCCGAATCAGTTTAAGAAAAAAAAGTCTCTGATGCCTTCTATTCTTTTATTGGCTGTGTTATAAAATCATGGGGATTTAAAAAAAAAAAAAAAGAGAGAAAAAACAGTTTATATAAACGGCTTGATATTTTTAGAGCATGGGGTCAAGCAGATCAGCTTTTAATTAGAAATAGATTAAACTTTGATCACTCCTGCAGAGCTCTCCAGCATTGACTGAAGGTAATCCTTACAAGCTTTGGAGTGAGCGTAGCTGAGGTCTTGCCTGTGACTTTGCATCTAAAATTGAAGGTCAGAAAGTCAAAGCAGCACACTAAAGCTGGGAAGACTTAGATCCTACCGGAGAGAGCATGGACACAAATGATGTGCTGTGGGAAACACAAGAAGAAGGGCAGTCCAAACTATAAATCAAATGCTAAAGTGTTCCTGAGCTCTCAAGAACAGTTCATTGATTTATGGTAATGTATGAATGCATCTGTTTCAGCAAAACTGATAGAAAACCAGATCCATAGTTCATATCTGAGGAATGAAAATAATAATCTTTGCTTCCATAGTTTTTGGGCACATAAGCTAACAGTAGCTTCAAAATGCAATGGAAAGGATCATGAGATTTGCGTAACAGCATGTATATATATTGTCATTTGTCGTAATTTTGAGGTGTTTACGGTGTTTCTACAATGATCAACTGATTTAAATTGCTACATCCAGGTGCATCTTTGTACTTTAGCTTTGTTTCAAAAATTTACAGCTGCCAAAAAAAGACAATTTAAAAAAAAAAAAAAAAAGCCGCTTAAGGACAGAAGGATGTATGTTTATTTGCAAGAGAAGCATCAAAATTTATTGAAGAATATTCTTAAAGCTATCTTTTCAATAACATGATTAAAACAGGGTGAAACTGCGGTGGCAAAGGTATCCCTGCAAGAAATTCAAGGTGATGATAAGATAGACTAAGTTTTCTCACTATCATTAACAGTAAAAATAAAATAACAAAACTTTTGAGAAAGCAGGTTATGAAAGCACAGTCCTCTGTGCTTTATTTAACTGTTTCTGAAAAGTCTCTCGACGTTTAAACATCCTCTGTGTTCACATGAGTGTGCATCACGTAATATTGCGTACTGTAAAATCTCACTGAAGTTTTCTTCGAAGCGGTGCAGCACAGTGAACAAGTCAGCAGACCTAAATTCCGTACCCAGCTCTGGGGCACCTCAGTTGAAAACCACTTTTCTTACTTTACTTTAACCTTTTTGGGATACCTTGCCCTATAGGAATACGATCGATATATGGAATTTAATGGGATTATCTTGTTCCTTGCTGGTAAATGATATAGTGACCTATTAGGCCCTAATTGAAGGGTGTAACGACTGGATGGCACAAACGAGCAGAGGCCACGGTGACTGCCATAGCCCTGTGAACATCTTCCACAAGAGAGGCAGTCAGCAGTACGTAGTCAGGGAAGCACCATCCTCGTGGGAAGCTTTTCGCTTACCTGTTCAGACTGAAATGCGTTCAAGTATTTGTCATTAAAAGAAGTTACTTGTGGAGGTAGCCTGGTTTTATTAACTAATTGAAGGTGTGTGTCCGTTCTTGTGTGCAGCCCTGCACAGTCCTGTCGAGATGCCGCGCGATTTGGGTAAGGCTACCTGGCAAATTGTGTGTGTGCGTGACCAGACAGCGCTAGAATAACGCCAAGGTATCTGCTTACAGCCTCAGGAGACCTGTTTGGCTCTCAACTCTTTTCAATCTAGCATTAATCTTTTACATTTAAGTTTTTCCACGTTAAATTGGAGTGAATTTAAGTTGCTTTTGCTCTCAGCGTATCAGTCTTGGAATACATGAGTTAGGAACCTTTGCTGTCTGTATTGCTGGCACTGAGCTTTCCCAGGGGACACCTTTTTGTCGATACTGTGGAAATGAAGACGCAATGATTTCTATGAAAACTTCTTCTGGAGGAACAAATAAATATAAGTGATAGTTTAAATTTTAAGCATAATGGTAATATTTTCATAGTGATTTGATTGAATATGGTGAAACTTTGAAAAGCTGAGTTTAGATGAAAAAGCTCTGACTTCCCAGAAGCCAGGTGTTCTGATTAGCAAGAACTTTATTTTCAAGGATTTCTTAAACCTAATTCTGCAGCAAAAGGGGAGAAAGTCCGAGCAGGGTGCACCGAATGCCAATTTTGGGGGTTTTCCAGTAAACTTTCTAGAAAGCCCCTGGGTGGGTAGGCAGATGAGCTGGATTTCTTCACTCTTTCCCAACTGTGAGTTGACGCCTGTCCCTGGTCTCTTGTTCCACTGGCGCTTCCCAGTCGTGGTTTGCCAAGTTTTTCCTGGCTTCGCCCCCGCGGCAGCCCCAAGAGCTGCCGAAGCCAAGCGTGGGCACAGGTGACTGTCGCTAGAGGGTGCTGCACATCCAGGATTTCCCGCGGAATTGTGCTCCCCGCGTACGGCCAACGCGCTTTGCTGCTCCGCTGGTGCGGGACTTCCCGAGCAGCTGCCGGATGGGCCGGCTAACCCCGGCAAGTGACATACAGGGCTCTGGGAAACGACTGCGAGATACCTCTGCCTGGAATGGGACTGGAGATGCTGTGTGTGACTTTTATGAGCTCTTTTCTTGCTGAGCTTTGCTTAAATATTTGCCTGTGGCATCTTCTGGCTTTTGCCTCTTTTTTTTTTTTTTTTTTAAAGACATGCATGGTTCCTTTTAAGTCATCTTTCTTCAAGTCATTGAAACATAAATGGATTGACATTTTGAATTAAATAAGTTCACACTTTCTTTCACAGTCTTTTTGAATAACTTTTGCACATGCCTGAGTTTTCTAGGAACATGCAATGGGTAGGCAAAGCAGTGGCTCATGCTTATCGTGATGGTCTATACCTGTAAATGTTGTTACCTGATTGCTATGAACACCTATTGGCACTTCACAGCAAAAGCTGTTCCATCTGAAAAACACGAGACCGTGAGGTACGATGCTGTGAAGCAAAATAAATATGCAGCTAGAAAAACACCTAAAAGTCAATAATATTTTATTCCTTTTCTGTTGCCATTTAAAACAAGTATTTTCTTTTCGAGCAGACACTGGCAGCAGTATGAAGATGGCCTGTGCCGCACCGTGTTAGAAGATACCCAAGCCAGCTCTGAACAAGTTGGTACGGCTGGGCAGCATAGGATGGCTCCTGTTGGGCCACCTACAGCACACTAATGCAGCTGCCTACGTCCGGGATGAACTTGGCCTCTAGTAAAATTTGACACTTAGCTGCAGTGAGTTATACTTTGATTGTCATACTGCAAGGCTAGAAGTGTTGGCACTTAGGTCACCACAGCTGAGGTGCTTGTTTCATTTTCAGCTTAACTCCTCAGATCTTAGGGGGGTGTCTGATTTGGGAATGGTAAGGCTTCGGCACCCAGTTATCTCAGAGCTTTTGTCACCATCTGAGAAACAGGAGTATGTCATTATCACAGGACCCATCAGGAAGTCTTGCAAGGATTTTATTTCTTGTGTTGTGATTATCCTAAGTAAGAGAAGGGACAGGCATGCCAGATGATCACTTGAGGGGATACCTCTTCTGTCCTCCAGTTCCCCTAAACAGAGTGGAGAATCTGTGTCCCGTTTCTTTGAAATCTGTAAAGCTTTTCAGGGAAATATAAAGAGTTGTTGTGAAGCCTTCTGAGCTAGAAAACTATCAGTGATGAGCTCACAGATGAACACGTTACTGGGGAGAGGCGAGGTTGGATATGTGGGCTTGCTGGGTACATTCTCCCTAAGCCACTGTGCTTTATCACTAGTCGAAGGATTTGGTGACTCTGCGCTGACTGGTGCGGTGGGATCCCCAAAGCTCTGTACTGAGCCAGAGCTTGGTTACCTGCCTTGCGCTGAACCGCTCTGGGGTGCACCATGGCTTTGGGGTGTTAGAAAATACTGGATTGTTCTGTAACTTTTTATATGTGGTTTTTCTAAAGACTCAAGTTGGCTGGAGAGCCATGCTTTGGAAAATACTGCTTCCAGTATAGCCAGAATAGACATGTTTCCTTTTGGTTTATAAATGAAATGGGCACTTATCCAGTGAATTTTGTGCGGGATTGTTTCACTGGTAAGGCACAACCATGCTGATGTATCAACCCATCTCTTCTTGGGTTCTGCCCAGAGCCCGCGCTATGCTGACGAGCAGCTTGTGTCCCTGATCACCAGCTACTTCTGCCTGGTCTCTCTGACAGGAATGTCTGACATGAGGAAAAAATTGTTCCTCTGCTGACAAGTACTTTACAGTTAATTAGTTGTAATACAAAACAAACAGAGATCCTTTTCTAATAGGGCATAGATGCTCCCCCCCACCCGGGGGCTAACATTGTGCGTGGCTGTTGTGTACACACACACGTTGTGCGATGTCTGGCCTCTTCCTTTCCACAGTAAAGAATAATAAATGCCAGAAGATGTTTATATCCTTTCTCCCCTTCACCCCGAGTCTGAAGTTGCTGCTTTACAGCAATTGCTGTATCCTGTTTCCATTAGGTCTGTGACATGTAAGGTGGTCAGGTGATGACCTTGAATCAGAACAGACGTCACAGCCACAAATATTTGTTTCCAGTGCTATTTAACACTAACTGTTTGTCTTAAGATAGCATGTCAGCTTTTCTTATGGTAGTTTTCATTTAGAAGCTGGCCTGCAAAAAGCTCTAATTTAAACCTGATCTGATGCAAAGAAGTAAGCCAAACCATGGAGAAGTTGCAGATAAAGTGAATGCATTTTTTGGTGCCAAGAATAGCTTTGACAGGATCAGCATACCATATCCTCCTGCATCCTCATGGCTTGGAAGGGAAAAGGATTCAGGTGCTTGGTTAAGATTTATCTCTGAAGAACCATTTCAGAAAACCGAGTCAATTTCTTTTGCTCTTGCAAAGTGAATTCTGAGGAGAGATTATCACCTATAAATGATCTAGTGGCTTAGGCTCTGAACACCTGGGCAAAACTTAATCAAAAAGGAGAAAAGAAGTAGGAGTTGCTCATGGCGCACAGGGTTTTGGTACTTGCTTTTGAGTATCCTGTGCTAGGAAGTCAGATTAGCTGAGGTTCGGTATCTGTCTTCTCGGACTTTTTTTTTTTTCCTCAGGAGTGCACACATGAAGTAGCTAAATAAACTTTCACTCAGGCTTGGACTTGGGATGGAGGGGTATGTGTGCACTACCTCCACAGCTTGGGATGGTATTCGCATTTGGCAACAGAGAAATAAACTGTGGTTAAGAAATTACTATTGAGGCAAATCTCAGATTTGTACAGTTGAAACCGTTGGCAGAAAGTCTTTGCCTAGGATTAGGGGGTTTGACACTTATTCTTTGTTATGTAAATTTTGCCTCAAACACTTAGTGATCTTGTCAATGACATTTTATCAGTGATTTTTTCATTACCCTTTGCATAATCCTGTTTTTTGTCTACTGAAAATTTTCCCTTAAACAGGGGATTTGAAGTCCTAGCCCTCAGATCTTGTTCAACCCAGGTTTATTTCGTGGGAATATAAGTTCAAATCAGTCCTTTTTTTACTGAGAAAATAAAAATTGGGAAAATTACTTTCCTCAGTACCCTCTATAATGTTATAGTTGTCACTGATCTGTGAAATTCATAACAAAACCATATCATAGTTGCTAAAACATCATGACTGAAACGGTGGCATCCAATGCTTTAAAACACGAGCTACTACAATGTAGGTCAGGTCAGTCTTTTTGCTCCAATAGCATTCCCACTTCTGCTCTTCAGCTTCATTTCTCTTACCCAAAAATAGCTAATACTTCTGGTCATTAGGGTACTCGCAGAGGTGCAGAAGGAATGGGTTTAAATCCTGCTACAATTGACGTAGATAAATGCCAAACTTATTTTTACATTTGCCCTGAGAGGTATTTTTGGGATGGCTTGGCTTTGGATTAGAGCCTACTAAGAAATTGTGTGATAACCATGGTCAGAATTACAAATCCTTACAAAAAATTTTCCCTGCCAATAAAGTGATACTATCTCACCCTGGGGGGGGGAGGGGGGCACGGGGGAATAGATTGATCAGATCTTGTGAGCACAATAAGCTCAGGCACTAACTTTCTTCCATGAGCTTCGATGTATTTTGATATTCTTCAGTTTCTGTATTAGGACTTCCCAAATATCCAATTTAGGATAAAATTAAACAGCCCTTATCCATTTTCTTCTGCTCTGTTACCTGGACAAACAATGAATTTGGGAAGTATTTACTGGTGTCTGTGTCAGGAATTCAGGGTAGTGACAGTTTCAAAAATTACCTTTATTTCTTGCGTACTTTGACAGCCTGTTACCTTACCGACCTCTCCTGGCGCAACATGCCGCAAGTCCTTAATTATTTTTAATCTCTTTTTAATGCCATTAGTGCAACTAGCATGTTCTCTACTGTCAGTGGAAGTGACCGGTGATAATCTTAAAACAGTGTAGCCTGACTGTCCCTGCTGTCTCTTTTACCATCTCTTCTTTTTGTGGGCCTCTCAAAATCGGGACAGGTAAGTGTCACTAACCCTGGCTGTGGGTTGGTGTGGGAAGGGTCCGGTAGCTTGTCACAACTACAATGAGTGAAACTAGCTGTGCCTTGAAAAATGTCACCCGGTCTGCTAGCAATTCATTTTGCAGTTGTACTCGCCAAAGTCAGGCAGTGTTCCTATGTGTATGAGGCAGACGAATATTTTTGTTCCACTATGTAGGTGCTTTAATTTCTTTTAACTTAATCAAAAGTGTGATATAACAAGTTTTACCGTTCTCCAGGAAAAAAAAAATGCAGTTAATGTTTTTCTGTTCTTCAGGTTTGTCGCTCTAGGTATTCATTATCTATGAGATAAGGCTTGGTTTGACCAAACTTCATTAATTTCTTTTACAGAATATGCTTTGACACATCAGTGAAAGGTGCTTTATTATTTCTTTTTTAATAAAAACTGCTACTTTCTTGGGGGTTTTGGGTTGAGGCTGTGTTTTGTTTTTTTGTTGGGTTTTTTTGATTGCAATGGTTACAGGAATGGCAGAGCTGGGAGGTTCTGGAGCATCACCATATTGCATAATCGGAAAGCCTTAGGATCCATGTCCTAATTAGCACCTCTCAAGAGGAGGTTACTGGCCAAAATTCACCGTGCTGCCACCTCTATTGGCTTGGTGCTATGCAAACAAAAGGGAAAGGTACCGCAGGTTGATCATATGGCAATCTTCCATCAGTAGACCGAAAATAGCAAAGTGAAAGAATCACTTTGTCAGAGCAATTTACTTCAGAACAAAGACTTCAGTATCTGAGACATCTGCTGCACTTCTGAAATAGCTAGTTCATTTGTCAAAACTTTTAAAATATTTTTTCTTCAGGGTAAGATTGCCTAGTGGGAAGGGGCTAGGTCAAATTAGACTGTGTTCTTCTACCCACGTGTGTTCTGGCCTTTCCAGTGTGATAGGCTTTGGTCCAAGCTGACCCCTAGGTAAAAGGTGACAAAAACTGAAGAGGCGACAGTGTGGGAATGTCTCAGCAGGAGACTGTGTACTGGGGAAGGACTTGCTTTGGCCGCTTCAGTTCTGCGGGATTTCTCTGAAAGAAAAGGATCAAAAATCTGCTGTTCTGCAGTTTACACACACATTCATTCCTGATGGCACATAACAGCAAGCAAAAAGCTGTGAAAATGAGCTTCTTTCATAAAATGAAACTTGTAAATTCATCTCCTCCAGAAATCCAAAACATGATGGTGCAGTGTTGATCACTCTGTTGTCCTTTGAAAAGATGTCTTTGTTCTTCATAGTGGTCTGGGAGCCAAAGGTTAAAGGCTGAATTCTTCCTATGATTTTTCTCATGCTGAACCTCACCCAAGAGATCAACCAGATCCAGGCTTTGTTGGAAGCCCTTGCAAAAAAGGATGAGCTCAACTTGGGAATATGTGAGAAAAGCCATGAGATAAATGATTGATAGGAGAACTATGAGGGAGGAAAATTCTTTTTAACATCTATTTCACTTTGACATATAAACAAAGCACCAACATGTTCATTTCGGTTTCCTTTTTTGATGTAATACCAAGTAATGGAGGGAAAATTGTTCAGTGAGACCGAACACATTCTCCCACTTCCTTGCAAATGTGCTCAGAGCACAATGTCTCCCCTCCGGCGCTACTCCAGACCCTCACAGAAAAGCCCTGGGTCTTTGAAGTTCTGAGCTTCACCTCATTTATCAGAATGAGATCGCTTTTTTGGTTTCCTGACTGGAATGGCACCCGTGCCACTTAAACGTGTTAGTAATGGCTGCTTCTCTTTTCACTGAAAGGAAAACATAATGCTGGGGGTCAGTCACCACTGCTTGATTCCAGCCTTTCTGCCATCTTTGGGCTTGACTGCCATACTCAACCTTTCTAGAAGAGATTGTATGTGTGTCTAGGTAAATGATGCGCAGGTAACTAGAAGTCTGAGATTTAAATTTAGAACTAAGCTAATGTTTGAATTGGCATAAGCCATCTGTGCTCTGTGGGTCTTCAAGGCCAATTTTTATTTCAGGTAATAGCAAGTGATATTTGAAGGTGAAACTTTGCATCTTGGTGCAAAAAAGTTCCTCATAAATACTAACTTCACCTATCTATCTGTATTGCTGTGGAGTCGCAGGCTTGGACCAAAATAATAAATCTGTCCTATCCTCTGAAAACATTTTGATGTATTATTTCTGGAAGTGGTCCTTGGGGTAACCCTGTAATGACAGCACTCTAATTTTCTGCCCATATGGCCTCCTGGTGAACAAACTGTCCTGAAATCAAAATAAAATGCATTTTGATCATTCTAGAAGAACTTTAGGAGAAGGCTTTTCACCATCCCAGAGTCAGGACACTTGCCAACTGCATCCACTAACAGCTGCTCTGAACTTTTTAAACAGCATTTTCTGAAAATGGTGTATGAGGTTACGTAGGTCTATGCATTCTTACCCAAATTCCAATTTTCAGGGCCAAAGTAAATGGTTATGGTGAGATTCAGAGTACTAAATTAGCAAGTAGAGTACTATAATACTCCATTAGCTAGTAATGCAGCCGCTTCGTATTAAGCCTAGAGCTAGAATTCAATAATGAATTGTAATTAAAAGGACATTTTTGGAATAGGTAATGTTTTTATACCATAATATTTTCCTTTACCTTGTGAAGTTGTATATTACAGGCAGCATACCTGCATTGAAGAAGCTGCCCACATTTGAAAAACAGTGAAATAGTGTTTATTGATGAGGTTAGACCGTTTTTAAGAAAAAATCTATGTGTGCATGTGTGTATATGTATTTTTAAAAATACTTTTACATATAAATATATATTTATATAGCTCAGCTCTCATAGAACTGCCAGAAGTCTAACTGTGATGGGTTTAGCTGAACTGAATCTGTCTGGAAGTTCATTATTCAGCAAGTCTAGATGCTATTGTCATCCACACCTGAATGAAATGGTAATGTGCTGGAGCCTCAAGACTTTCTGAAAACTGAATCTCTAACAAGGTTCATGGTTTCACTTTCTTCTAATGAGCCCTGCGAATACAGAACAAGAATACAAGGAGCTGTGAGACCAAAAGACATTCTGTGCATTTTCTGGAGTGTCCAAATAGCAAACAGTCATGGAGGGTAACAGTGAACCACGGACTTTTTGTTAGCACTTAAAAATAATAGTAAGGATGATCACAACACAGTGAGAGGCATCATTTGTGCCACTCTTCAACTTTAATCTCATTGGTTCATATTGATTAAAAAAATATTATTTGTTTTTCATTGTTTTGGGGGTCTCTTGGTAGGGAGTATTTTTGATAACCATGACAGGTTGTTCGAAGAGTGTCTTTGCAGGAGGACTAAGAGTTGAGTATTAAAGTCCTGGGGAAATAGAGACAAAAACTTTACACTGAGTCTTATGGAAAGTCAAAATAGTCTTTGTGAGTTTTGGGGTGGAATGGCTTATGATTTTTTTTTTAAGCTTCTCAGGCTAGCAATGTTGGGGCACATCTGGCATCATAAGTCTGTACCGTGTACACAGCACGGTAAACAAGTTAGCTCGAGGCCTGGCAACAGCCTGGTGTTTCATCTTGGCCAACTAGATCTGCTCTTCTAGCTGTCCTACGCTGGGAGAACAGTTCTGTGGTTTCAAGTACCCAACTACCTGTGCTAGTTCAGAATGAAACTGTTATTTCACCACTTCTATACACAGAAGTGTATAGAAGACATGGTATAAAAGGCATCCTGGGACTGTCTCTGTGGTTTTGATTACTGCTTTTCTGTGAAACAACTCTATTATGTAGCCAGCCTTTCAGGCTGTCAAATGAACCTAGTTTTGAATTACTAGTTTTTAGAGTTTTCTAGATGATTATTTTTTTTTTAACTTAAATATGCTATGGAAAAGCAAGCAAAGATTTCTTCCTTAGCCTAGAAAAACATATTGCCAGCTTACAAGAGTGCTGTCCAGGTAGATAATATATTGAGCAGGTGTTTATCAACAAACTTTTTTAGCAGTCATAAGTTACTGTGTGCTGTAACTTGCTTTTGTTGTACACCTATAAGCCTTGGGGCAAGGCATTGTGTGGGGGACAAATGCTGCTTTATGTCCTTGCTGACGTATGTCATTTCATTAACTTAACGGTGTTTAATCAATCTTGGCTCAAAGGACAGGTCCTGGTCAGGTGATGTTGTCCAATGTACAGTCAGAGTGTCCCTGGGGAAGAAAGAGGAAGAAAATACCAGGTTCTTCATTGTTCCTCTCCTGCCAACAGATACAGAAAAAAAAGGATAAAATACACGTGAAAGTCTTGAGCATGTTCTCTATTGATCTTGCTCAACAAATGTTTAAAAAAAGTCCGTTACCTATTGAGCATTTGTGCTATATACTTTTTCCTTGGAAAGTAAGACTTCCCTTATCTTGCAGCTTCAGAAGAGACCAGAGATTTCTTTTCAATATCCTTGCCCAGCATGCTGTCTGCCAGTTAGTCTTCAGATGTCTGGAGTTACAAGCAGAGACAACAAAAGCTTATGTCAATTTGTCTACCACTTCATGTTGGCTGCAAAGTGTAAAAGGAAACAGGGAAGAGATTCAGAAGTAATTCAGGGAAATGGGGAAGAGATTCAGAAGGCTTTAAATTAAAGTTGATGAGGGAGGGGAACCTCAATCCATCCCACTCCTACCAGTTTGATGCCAGCACCAGCAAGAGATGCCCAGAGCCAGAAGAAGGATCACAGGTCAGCAGGAGAGCACATCCTAGTCTCTAAATTGGAGAGACAATTGGAGGATTTGAAGGATGGACCACTTGGTAGAAAAGGAATTGACTGGATGGTCGCACTCAGAGTTGTGATTAACAGCTCGATGTCCAAGTGGCGATCACTGATGAGTGGCATTCCTCGGGGGTTGGTATGGGGACCGACACTGTTTAACACAGTTGGCAACACGGACAATGGGAATAAGCACACCCTCAGCAAGTTTGCTGATGGCACCAAGCTGCATGGTGTGGCTGACGCTCTGGAGGGAAGGGATGCCATCCAGAGGGACCTTGGCAGGCTTGAGAGGTGGGCCCATGTGAACCTCATGAAGTTCAACAAGACCAGTTGCAAGGGCCTGCACGTGGGTTGGGGCAATCCCAAGCACAACTACAGGCTGGGTGGAGAACGGATTGAGAGCAGTCCTGAGGACGAGGACTTGGGGGTGTTGGTGGATGAGAAGCTCAACGTGACCTGGCAATGTGCTCTTGCAGCCCAGAAAGCCAACAGTATCCCGGGTTGCATCAAAAGAAGTGTGACCATCAGGTCAAGGGAAGTTATTCTCCCCCTCTACTCTGCTCTTGTAAGACCCCACCTGGAGCACTGCATCCAGCTCTGGGGTCTTCAATACAAGAAGGACATGGAGCTGTTGGAGAGAGTCCAGAGGAGGGCCACGAAGATGATCAGAGGGCTGGAGCATCTCTGCTATGAGCACAGGCTGGGAGAGTTGGGCTTGTTCAGCCTGGAGAAGAGAAGGCTCCAGGGAGACCTTCCAGCAGCCTTCCAGTACCTAAAGGGGGCCTACAGGAAAGCGGGAGAGGGACTATTTAAAAGGGCATGCAGTGATAGGACAAGGAGGGTAGATTTAGATTAGGTATAAGGAAGAAATTTTTTACGATGAGGGTGTTGAGGCACCGGAACAAGTTGCCCAGAGAGGTTGTGGCTGCCCCATCCCTGGAAGTGTTCAAGGCCAGGTTGGATGGGGCTTTGGGCAACGTGGTCTAGTGGATGGTGTCCCTGCCCATGGCAGGGGAGGTTGGAACTAGATGATCCTTAAGGTCCCTTCCAACCAAAACAGTTCTATGAAGCAAGTTGTGAAAAAAGGTATTAAAGACCGAAAATGACCCGTAATAGACATGAAGGCAAATATCCTTTAGAAAGAAAGAAAAGCTGCTTTGGGGTATCACTCTAGTCTCATAACCTTAATATATGTTTGAGGATAACCTCAGTGCTATGATAAGATTGGAGTCTAGATTTTATCAGTCAGGAGCTGAGTACACCAGAGATTCCCCCCTGGGTCCCTGCCTGCTCCATCACTCCCTGCCTTCCCTGCCGGCTCCTGCAGAGTGCCAGCAGTGGTGCTGGCAGCCTGGTATTTGTCTGCAAGGAGCAGCAATGAAAAAGTGGATGGACCATGCTTGTCAATAAATATAATAGCACAACTGTGACAGCTCATACAGGTATGTGTTGGTATCAAAAAGCTTTGCACTGACAGCTCCGTAACCATTCAGCAATGAGACTGAGGGTTAACAAACTGGGAAAACTCCCAGTTTTCAGCCTAAAGGGATTTTCACCTTTAACTTTGTTCCTTGTTTTGTCCCCATTATTTAACCTTCTACTCTGACAATGCTTAAATAACTCAACTGTCAAATCATAAACACAGACTGTCATCTCAATAAGTCTTGTTATTTAGAACAACTATGTCTAGAGCCTTAAGGTAAGTACCCATTGAAATAACAAGGGAATATCTTATTTCATTACAACTTTAAAAGGAAAACAACAAAATCTGCCTTTTAGATTGTACGAGTCATAGAGTTATGAAAGTTGCGTGAAGGTGACTTCTAGGAAGGAGAAGCGAACAGCTGAAACTGAAAAAGCAGTCATGATTTTAAAGGATAGCTTTCTATTTGAGGTAACTTGATTTTGATCCCAGTTTGAGAGAGCCTTAGGAAAACTGTACTATGGCAAAAAAAAACCCAAAACCCTAGGAATGTTAAATTGTCTGTATCTCGAGATTTAAGTAAATATGGAAATTTACCAAATCACTAGTTGTTTTTGAAATGTCTGAACATAATGGGTGAGGAGGGTTTGGAATAACCTGGAGAGGTGGTTGTTTACACAGCAGTAGGAAAGATGTGATCTACATCAGAATAAAAAGCAAAAATAAGAACAAGACATGCATGAAATTGTATAGACATAAGACTGAAATATCACCCAAATGAAACAAAAAAAATCTGTTTTACTTATTGCTCAGAGTTATGTGGGTGGTGAATTAGTTGGGCCGAAACAGGCTTGTTTGTTTATGCAGGATACCACTGAATAACCTATCTTCAGTGTTACTTGTGTACCCATAGGGTGGTGTCATGCCTTGTCTTCAGGACGTGAGAACATTGCAGTGTGTTCCTATGGATGCCAATCAGCGCTTCTGAAGAGACATAACAAGTGATACAATACATTAGGAATATGTATTTTACGAACTCAAATATTTCAGTGTGGCTTGATTTTTTTTTTTACATCTAGTCTATTCTGTGCTTTTATACAAACAAGTAGTCATACAAATAGGGGCAGGGAAATGGGGAGACAGTATAATTCTGTGTTAATTATACTATCATCTCACTTTATATTTGTTTGGTTTTTCTTAGCAAGAAATCTTCAGAAAAAATATGGTAATGCATGTAAGTGAGGCACTAACAATAATAAAAGTGCCTCCTGGATAGAAAATGCAGACTACCTTTGACAGCTCTCCAAGATTTATGCTATCAGCTAAATTAGTAGAGTTCCAGTTAAAGCAAAAAGCTACATTGCCCAGCATGCTTCACATTTGGGAGACAGGGTCTCAAAATTGCTGTGAAGTCCTCTGTGGCTGCTGCTGCTCAGTGGCCTGAGCAAGCCCGTGCATTGCAGCCAGCCAGGGGAACTGGTGACTCCTCCAGCCCTTGCCTCTCCCCCGTCTTGCCTATCCCCAGTGGCCCTTCACTCCAAGGGTCAAGAAAAGCTCTCTGCTTTGGGGGGGTTGGGGCTTTTTTGGCAGGTTTTTTCTTTCCTTGAGTGGGAAGGGGTGGCCCCTACTTGATGCAGTTTAACATTTGAAGACAGAGAAACTGTTCCGAGTATCCAGACATGAGGAAGAGGCTGCCTTTGGACACCTGAATTTGGATGTGTTGGTGCAGAAATGCTTCTTCCTAAAACCTTATGATGTGACTTGAACTTTCATTGAGAGTGGGAAACATAATCTGACAAACACATCTTTCCACAAATACTTATATTTACATATGTTTTGTTTGGACTTGAGTCCTGTTTGTGTTTCCTTTCAACAAACACCCAAGCAAGCAGTATTACTTGCAGGAATCTACTTGGGAGCTTTTCAGTTTCAGTTTTAAGCAGTGAAAAAGTTCACAGAAAGCAAGACTTGATTTCAGAAATGCAGCATTTAAAGTAAAAAAAAAAAAAGTTGGTTAATCATCTGAATAGGAAAATTAACGTATGCTTGTATGCATTTAAAAAATAACTTATATTTTAAATATGGCTCCTGAAATATCTTCTGCATAATTATATACATAATTTTTGTTTAAAAATATTTAACATGCAAAAAAATCTGCTAAGAAGAAATTCATAAGATTATATTATTGTTTTTGTTTCATATACTTATTTAAATCCACATAGTTCTGAAAACAGCTGTTGAATAAACGGACATCTTGAAACGCCGTTTGAAATGCCATTTTCCCCATGTGAGCAAAGCTACTTCTATTGAAGCAAAAGACCTGTTCTTAGATGTCAGTAGTGGTTTTCATATAGTTTTAATGATTCATAGCCATCAGAGCAACAAGAGCCATGAGAGGGCAACACTTGCATAGCCTGTCCAGGGAGCTGGGGTTCGGATGGCTTTCCCCCTCTGAGTCTCCATTCCAAAAACTACAGGGCAGTACAGATTTTTGGGAAGAGATTCATCTCTTTCTCAATTAACAGTACTCCTGAAAAGTTTGTTTTTTCACAGACTGCCTATTTACACTTTAGAACCACTTGGAGTCCCAGTAGCAACTGATGAAACTACTGACAGAAATGTCTAATTGGAGAAATACTCAATTATGTTTTAATTCAAGTGGGGCTTTTTAGTAAAAAGAGTCCAAATGAACAGTGTATTCTATTCACATTCCCAGCATGGGAGCAGTCTTGGCACAAAAAACAATAAAAAATTAAAGGTGGTTTTGCAGTCCAGATTTCGGCTAATTTTCTGCTTTTAACACTGCTTTTAGACCTCTTACATCTTTTTTTTTTTCCTTAAAAAATTAATTAAATTCCAAATTTGCTGAAAGGATGTATTCTCTTCAAAGAATTTTTTAAGAAAATAATCTTATTCTTTACCTGAAGATCATCTGGTTGAATTATTTTCAATAAAAATTGTCAGAAAATAACCTTAGATCTCTAAAAATAATTCTTGACTTTCTATGCTTCTTACAGGCTTTCATAATTCTTTGCCTTTTCTATAAGTCTGTAAGTGAGGAGCCTCCTTCAATTCTCCAGAAAGAATCTAACAAAACTTTTTCTTAATGAAAACAGCTTGGTTGGGTTTGGTTTTGCTTAATCTAGTCATAAGGCCTTTTAAAAAGTAACAGGTAAAACTATAGGCCATAGTCTGAGAAGGAAATTATTCTGCGTTATTTTATTTAAAATCAAAAGTGTAGTTTAATTCCTCTTCGTCTTTGAACCTTTTATAAGAACCATAATTTACTGATACTTTTTTTTTCGTTTTTTGCTGTCTGCAAGAATACCAGCCCCCAAGTTTGATTTTCTTCCTTGACTAAAGGTGTTATTTTAATGACTTTCCTCTGACCTCCTACAGATATTTCTCTCGATGGTTCCATTATGTTTTCCAACATTCTCAGCAAAAACGGTATTTGAGAAGTTTGCAAGCTGTTCAAAGTTTCTCAGGTATCCCAGGGCAACTGAAGGGTAGTTCCCGTCTTTTTTGCCTCTCCCCCTCCCGCTGATGAATAGCGGGATGCCCACTGCATCCGGGATGACAGATGCCGTGCCACCCTGCGCTGATGCTGCCAGTACACCAAAGCCGCATGTGTTCTGATACGTACCCCATAGGGGCAACCCCCTGGAGAACTCCCTCAGGGCTGGCAATGGGGTGGCTTTTGATGGGATTCTCTTGTATTGAGGAATACTTCCTATAAAAGAGGATATTGAACATGTATCTGTCTATATCCAATAAAAGCCTGACCTTTATTTTTTAAAATCCTTAATCTTAGTAGTTGAAGCTCATTATCTCTGGACTAGACTGCAAAAAAGCAGTGATGGCTTTTCAGCTCTTGGAAAGAAGAGGGACTCAGCAAAAAGTCTTTTTTTTTTTTTTTTAAATCAGAATTTGTAAACATGATGAGTGGGGGAAGGAGTGTCACAAATTTTGATCTATGTGAAATTGTACCAATTTACATTTCTTAGTAATTAAATTATTTACATGCAGCAAAAGAAGTAATTGCAAACTGCAAGAAGTAAAATGGGGAAAAAAATATCTGTGGGAAACAAAGACTCTTTGTGGCAAGAGCCAAACAGAGTTTAAACCAGTTGGGCAGGTTAAATGTAGAGATGCCCTTTCTTTCAACAAGAAATCCCCCGGAATTGTCAATTGCTCTTAAATCTAGACAGTAAGTCATTGTCCAGTGAATAAACAAAGTAAAAAAAGCAGTTGTGAACATCATGATAAAAACACCTTTGAGAAAAGCCCAGAGCCTTGAGGACTGAGATCTAATGACAAACTGTGATCCACCTCCAGCCTCAATTTTGGAGTAGCTCCCAGCTTTTTCCAAAAAGGTGGAAGAGTTCTCTCTCACTAAGCACCATATTTTAGTACCTACCTGACTAGCACTGAATCAGGTATGCATTCAGAAAAAAAAAATACATGCTCCAGCTCTGTATTCACTAAATGTCTCCTGATGTTTACACAGTGAAAACAATTTGTATTGTACATTAGTACAATGGTGCTGAATGGGAAAAAAAAAAAAAAAAAAAAAAAAAACCAAACCAACAAACCTCCAAATGATATTTCCATCTCGAAATTGGTCTATTCTTATCTGAACCTAGCTGGTTCCTGTTAGTTGATTAGTATTTAAGTCTGGTGATAAAAGCGTGATGGAAAGAATGAGTTGTGCATTAGCAATCTTGATGTAGCTTCTGTCAGGTATTCTAACTTGGAATGAATACAAAGGCAGAGTACGGTAACAAATTACTTAAACTTCTGCCACTTCTCAGGTGGAGAACACTTCTTGGCAAAAGGATGAACTGTTCTTACTCGGGGTGTCTTTTTAAGAGCACTTAATAGATTACAAGCAGAGAGACTATTTCTGTTCCAAACTACATTGTCTCTTTGTAACCCACACTGATGGATCTAGGAGAAATGAAAGAACATCTTTCAGAAGAGCTGTCCTATTGGAAAAATAGGAATACGTACATTTATATCTCTGCAAACTTTTAAAAAAAAGACTTCTGCTGTTACTTCAATAGAGTCAGAAAAATTAGAACTTTCTGACTGAACCAGACACTTCAGCACAGCACATGAATTCATCCCTACCTTGAGATGAAATAGTCTTCTAGTACATGGAGCTCCTGCCAGTGCATGAAAGCATCTATTGAAATCAAATGCTGCAGTCGCCTAATGGGTGGACTCTGCACACAAAGTCTGAAGAAATCTTCCCATAAACAGCCTGCTTCTAGGCAGTACCTAATCTCAAAGGTGATCTTATTTTAGCACAGCTATAAAAAAGGTTTAGGGTGAAAATTATAACAATGGAACACACTGAATTGTCTCCTTTTCTCACAAAAATAAATTCTAATGTGCATGAAAGAGCAAAGAATAAAACATTTCCTATTGTTGGCCAAAATTTCTTGCCAATTACTAGTGGCAAGAAATTTGCTTCAAAAGAAAAAAAAAAAGTTGGTAAAATAAGGGAAAAGAAGCACTGTTGAAGTACCCCACAGCTGGTTTGAGAAACACGAGTGTTATCTTTTCATTCCTGATTCATCGGTCACCTTGAGACAAAGAGCTCAGAAACCTGCATTTGACCCTCTATTTACTTTTAGTTTAACTTTTGTGATGAATCCAACCCTGAAGAGAGAGTTCGTCAGAAGTCTGAGTACCTACTACAGTGAGGTTTTCTCAAAGTATGTGTTGGGTTAATAGAACACTAATTTAATAATTTCTGCCAATGAATAACAGAATAGTCGGCAATAAAAACTCCATATGAAAAGCTGTCCTTAACCTCCAGGCATGACAGTCTTCCGATGAAATAAACTCCTCCTCTACCCTACCCAAATTGTATAGCACCATTAAAGATTTATCTCTTGTTGTGACTAGGTATTAAATTATAAAGAGAAGGCTGGAAGATGTTATATAAAGACTTGAAGCTACGGTTTCAGTGTCTTGTTCCGGCACTGCTCACCAGCTGATTTACTGATGCCCTGGGCCAAATTACATAAGAGCGTATTGAAGAGACGAGAGTGGTTATTTTCTTTGTGCTTGTGCCTGGTTACGAATGCACCCAAAAAAAGTTTCCTGTGACCCAGAGGTGGTTTAGTCTCTCTTAGATGTTTCTTATTTGCAGCTGAGGTGAAGAGCTTTTATTTTTAAGGGTGAAATAGCAATGGTGAAATGTTTGATAAGATGTAGCTCTTTTTATTTGGTGGAGGCAGAGGAAACGACGTCAAATGCTTTTAGCATTTTTACTCCTTGCTTGTAAAGTAGCTAATAGTATCCTATATGGTAACAAGCTTTGTAAAAGCCATCACCTTCACTAGGTAATGTTTTCTTCACAATTGAAGAGAGATGTGTACCCTGTTAAAAAGAAACAAAACAAAAACAACCCACCCAACCCACACCACCCACCCCCCAAAAAACCCCTGAACCTCTTTTCCTACTGGCTTGAGAACCTGATTTCTCCTCTGCTAGCAGTGTTAGTCATCAGAACAATTAAAGCAATACAAAGAAGTAAATTCTTAATTGTTTGTTTTCACGTGTTAATGTTGAGGGAAGAACACTGAATCGGATTTTGCCAGGCACAAGTCTTTAGGATCAATACTTGGCAAGCTTACAAACCTCCCAGTGGTTTAGATGCTAGACTAAATTAAGCCCTATTTATAATCAATTGCCTTAATTGAGAGCTGCTGGCTCAGAAAATCCAAACTGGGGACTGCTTTTCAGAGGTAGTTAAGTATGGATGTTGTAGGTAGTCAAAATCAGTTCAGTGCAAACTGTGTCTGGCCAACGCATAAGAGAAGTGCAAGTAAAGTTGCAGGATTGATTATGGAAAGGGCAGAGCAGCAGCATGTTTGGGCTTTCTTACCATCTCCATCTTGCTAGAAGTTCATTTGCTACTTTTGCGGTTCTAGTTCAGTTGCAGGAAATAAGATATTCTACTCCTGGTGCTAAGCTCTTATTATTGCAAAATTTTCTGTTATTCTGCTACTTCTGTTGGGGAAATACACTAATTGCGTCCTTCACAGTTGTGTGCTAGGGCTGTTCTGTTGGCAAGTGTGACCGTTTTGATTGTTGTATACGGTGCAAAGAGCTTCCTTTGGGGGTAGAACGTGTCTTTGTCACCCACTGGAGCCACTAAGACCTGAGATGACAATGCACAATATAGGGATGTCCTTTGTCTTATGGAGAAAGTCATGACAGGCAAATGCAGTAGATGTTCCACATATCTTATACGTGACTGAATAGTTGAACATCTGGGGATTTTGAATGCTTAACTGTTACATAGCAACTAAATGCAGTGTTGGTCTGAAAACCAAAAAGACCTAACAATTCATGTTGCTCGATCCCATTTTTACTGGTATTTCTTGTGGCCTGGAGTCCATAATCTATTTTTGTTGGCTCACTGTCATCTTCTGTAAAGTGGGCGTAGTTCTCAATGCCTGTATTATTCCATAATTGTGTTCTAAAACTTGGGTGAAGTGTTAATTGAGATGACTTGTAAAGCCTATGAAGATTTACTGGTGAGAAGTGCTATACTCACTCTAGACATATTAACTTCTGAAGACTGCATGTGCTTTTTAAGATGACAAGCCAGTGAGTTGAAGATTAAAAAATAGGAACAGAGGTCCTGCTGGCATGCCTTTTGTCTATAAATCAGTAGGAAGGACTAGAACAACTAAAGAAAGCACTTAAATAAAACCAAATTTCTCATTCCCTAGTGTCTCGCTAGATATCAACATCTACTTATAGCTTCCATAAGGCTAACATTGCAGCAAAATTGTAATGTTTTCAAAGCTTGCAGGAAGAAATAAGTTATCATAAGATGAGATGAATCTTTGCCTCTAAAATTTTCCATTTTTATGCATGTGAAAAGTACTTCCCTTCTTGTTGCTTTACTAAGAAGTAATTGATGCATCTCTGGCAGTTTAAACTGTTTCTGTTTGTGATCCAAGTTTCAATCCAAAACTTTATCTGAGTGCCATCATTCCAATACAGACTTTCTTGTTAACTTCTTTTTTTCCAGTGCTTTCTACAGTATTTTGTCTTTTTGCAATTTTTTCTCACCACTTAAAAGCCATTAGATTGTTTGAAACAGTCACTCTTCCAGCTGAACAGATGCAAGCATTGCATGAAAGCTCCAAGGAATGTTCCATGGCAGCATCTGGTGCTTCGCTTTAAAGTTTATTTTTAATGTGAAATAGTTACGAGCGTTCACTTGTAGCTGAAATGCTGTCTTCTCAAAGCAACGCAATTCGGTCTGACCCTTCAACAGGAACGGGGGAAAAATCAGATGACATGTTTTTAAGGTAGAGCTGTTACAGGCAAGCTGATGACTTTGCTTCGTTATTCATCACGTTTCTGCAGTGGTGCATATCTATGCATCTCAAATGCTAACGCTTGCTTTGAAATCAGGTTGTGTCATGAGAGCTGCATCTTCAGAACCAAATCTTATCAAAAGCTTTGGTAAACCGTTATTTTTGGGGGGAAAGTGTTTCTTACTCCAGTTTACAGTCTCCTTGTTGGAGGAAATTAGGTGTCCTTAATAGGTGATTATCTCCTTCATAATTTTAGTGTGACATCACGTTTCCATTGGAATCATTGCTCCTATCGCTGTGCATAAAACTGTGATCTCACGAGGGTAGATGTGATGACACAGGATGAGAACTGAGCTCCTGGGAGGCAGGGGGAGGCAATAAAAATGGCTTTGCGGCAGTTTATAGCCCCTGGGGAGTCCGTGTGCACCTCAGCATGGCTGGAGCACTGCGGGAATGAACCACAGGGTGCCTCAGAGCTGCTCCCGGCCGCGCTCCCTCAGCTCTGCCCTCTCCTTCAGGGCTCTGGGAGGGAGGAAGGGAGCGAGAGAAGGTCCTTTTACTGCCCGGAGCCAAGCGGCAGCTCCCATCATTCAAAGGGGAATCCCGGAGCGTGGGTTACAGCAGTTTTCCAGTCCTTCGGTGCCAGGGCTGGTGTAGGAGAGAATCTCCAGCCTATTATTTCCAGCCATACAAAAAGACTGACAGGAAACATATTTAAGCAGATGTCTTGTGTTTTAACAAAGTTTCAGTGAGTCATCCACATGCCCTTAGGCATTCGACGCACCAGACAGCTTTTTAATGGCCGTGGCATCTTGCTCACAATCTAATATTATGCACACATTCCATATAGTTAAATAAAACCCACATCTTCAGCTGGGGAAGGTCCGTAACACTTTGCTAATGCTGGTAAAGCTGCTGTGCAACTGAGGACCTGGCACAAGAACCCGATGCCTGGTACAACCTCAATCTGATTTGGTGTTAACAATCAGAACCTGATTCAGGGCTGCAAGTGACATCGCTGTAGCATTCTTTTGGGCCACCAGCATTTGTCGTCTTCAAACAGCCCATGTAGACAAAAGGCTTTTTGTGAGCTGGCTGGCAGCCTGTGAGGTACGTACGCAGCTGTGCGCTACATTCATTTTCCCCTTCTTTGTCCCGACATGCCGCTCAGGGACTGACTCAAAGTGAATTAAAAGAAGAGCAAGATGTTTTCCAGATTAGTATTTCAGCTGTTAACAGTAGCAAGCTCTTTTTCTTTTATGGGTGCAAAAATGAATGTCCTAAATCAGGTAAATCATGGTCTTGCTGCATTTGACAATCCAGTGCAGCAGCTACTGAGGGCAATAAGGAAGTTTCTCTTTTCCATCTGGCCTTTTGACACTCAACTGCATGTTCCCTCTCCTCCTGTCAGTAGAAGTACAGCTCCACGTGCTACAGTCCCCATCTAATGTCATCTAATTGATCAATCTTGGATGCTGAATGGAAGCAGCACAGGAACACAAGTATTCAGCTAATGATTTGGCTACTGAAAGGTCAGGGAGAATATTTATATATAACCATGGCCTGCATAGCTGATAATGTACAACCCTGCCTGCTTGGTCCCACACTTCTGTCCTGCCACTAAGCTTGGATGCGAAGCTGTGATTTCTCTATCAGCAGGAACAAACCTATTAAATATTTGTCTGGATGATTGCAAAACATTTGTTTGTGCATACAGTGTGTATTTCAGACACCAGATATCCTGATGTCATGAACTGACATGAAATGATTTCTAGGCATACACCCTACCTAAATCAAAACATGTTACAGAAGCATGAAGAAAAGATTTAACAGTGCCAACCTGTGTGCAAAATAAACAGAAATTTATGGCAATATGATATCTAAACCGAATCTTATACTGTTGCAGAGCTGACCTTGGATTAGTATAATTTGAGTTTTTTATAGCATGCTTTCCCTGTTTCACACAAGCAACTCAATCACTTCCTTTTAAAATAGAAAATGTTTTTTCCAGCCACTCTCCTTACTTATTCTATTAAAATAGTTCTCATCAAATGTCATTTTTACTTATGATTATTATACCAGACTCTCTAAAGACATTGTTAAGTTTATTGTGCTGGTAAGTATGTTTATCTCCATAAACTTAACTTTAGAGACTGCCTTGTAAGTGCTGCTCTTTGTTTTTCATAGAATGGCCTGGGTTGGAAGGGACCTCAAAGACCATCTAGCTCCAACCCCCCTGCCATGGGCAGGGACACCCTCCACTAGACCAGGATGCCCAAAGCCCCATCCAACTGGGCAACCTGTTCCAGTGCCTCACCACCCTCATAGTGAAGACTTTTCTTCCTTATATCTAATCTAAATCTACCCTCCTTTTCCTATCACAACATGCCCTTGTAAACAATCCCTCTCCAGCTTTCTTGTAGGCCCATGGAGTTGTGCACCTTCAGGTTCCTTAGATGGTCTTGAACCTGATCTTCTCCTACAGTGGGCAGTTCTGCATTCTCCCAGTCCCTGCCTTTGCCTTCAGTGACTTGGGTGGTGTGGCTAGAGCCCTTGCCAGTGAAGATTAAGGCAAAAAAATCATTAAGTACCTCAGCCTTCTCCATATCCTGGATAACCAGGTTTCCTGTTTCCTTCCAGAGAGGCCCCATGTTTTCCCTAGTCTTCCATTTATCATAGACATACTTACAGAAGCTTTTCTTGTTGCCCTTGACATCGCTGGCCAGATTTAATTCTATCAGAGCTTTAGCTTTCCTAACCTGATCCCTGGCTGCTCAGACAATTTCTCTGTATTCCTCCCAGGCTACCTGCCTTTGCTTCCAGCCTCTGTCAGCTTCCCTTTTGTGTTTGAGTTTATCCAGGAGCTCCTTGTTCATCCATGCAGGCCTCCTGGTGTGCTTGCTTGACTTCCTTTTTGTTGGGATGCGTCCCTCCTGAGCTTGGAGAAGTGATCTCACTTTCACATATGGTGGTACCAGACCTTTTCTCTTTGAATTCTCAAGCTGCTGCAGCCTGTTCTGAAAGGCTTTGACTTGCAAATACTATTACAGTATTAGAAACTGAAATCCTGCCACATAAGAGGATGGCTTGTCCTGCTTTGTATACTTTTTGCATAGTTATCAAAGAGAGGGAGGAAAGAGTGCAGTCAATGTAAAGAACCTATCTTTTGGAAATCTAATTTATTGCTGTTCTTGTAAAACTGAAGAGAAATTATTTCATACACATCTACTTTTGCAAAGTCTGATACAACATAACATCTGAGATTACTTGTATGAACGCCTGATGCAAGTGTGCTTTACTGACAGTAATGGGGAATGAACTTGTGTGACTTGCTTTTAAGAGCCACACTGGTGGAAAAAAAGCAATGATCCAGATGAAGCCTTCCTCGCTGTTTTTGCTATGGAAGTGGGAACAACAATTCTTTCCTGCACGTTGCTTGTGAGTTGTTCTCTTGCTGTGAGAAGGGGAGAGAGCATGTGTTCATGCCGTAATTAGTAAACAGGCAGTGTAACTTACTCTATACAGTGCATTTCTTTGGCTTCATTCTTTGGTATGAAACTAAAGGGAGTACCAAAGCTCCCACAGACTACAGTAAGCAAGTAAGTAAATTGTATCAGAGATAGTGATGAACTTGACATCTTCAAATATGAACCTGAATGCACTGGACAGTGACATCTCTGCATTGTGGCTGATGGAGAGCTTCATCATTACATCCTATATCAGAATTTTAAATACCTTAGCTATAATAGATACTTGAATCCAAGCTTTTTTTTTTTTTTTTTTTTTGCATTCGACAGCAATCAGTATCAGTTTTTTATACTGACTGTGAAGATAGGAAACTTGGGTTTGCTGGGTTTTGGCTAGGACCTGCTTTCTGTTCATACAGATGATTAACAGCACTCAGTGGTTTAAGTATTTTCCTGAAGGAAAAAAAAATATTAAAGACATGAACTGCATCTAGTCTGAATAAAAGCCTGCTCAGAGAGGTCCTTGAAGACACTGTGGTTATTCATCAAATAGGGTGATACTTTGAATGCGCAACCCCATCTTTTTCATATCAAATGTGGGTAAAAAGATACTGGCATCTGGCCCACTAACATTCTTAATCATTGAGATCTTGCTCCATACAGCTAGGGCTGACAGAAACAGGGTCTTTGTTTTCAAAAAACAAAAAATAAAAAAATCCACTGGACTAATTTAGCAACTAAAGATACATATGAAGCCTGAAATATCAACAAAAGGGATATGAATGAGGAGGAACTTCCTAGGGTGTCTGTAAACTCCTTGTCACTTGACAGTAATAATATATAAAGTCTGCACAGATAATATAAGAAGTGTCTCTAACATTTATGGGAATTCTACAAAGGAATCTCTTATAATAATGTTGAATTGAAAATGCTAATAGGAAGAGTAGTATGCTCTAAGAATGCTGAGGAAGCAAGGGAAAGATTGTGAAGTTTCAGGAAAATCTGGATATCATAGAGCTATTAGTAAATTCTACCCTGGGTTTGAGTTCAAATATTTTTGTTCACACAATGTTTAGTGGAAAATAACTTAAGCAAGACGTACCATGCTGACTTCATCTATTACATAAATTTCATTAGCTGTAGAATCTGTTAACTGTATTAGAGAGAAGAGCACTATTATCCACAACAGCTATCCTTGAGATGTTTGGAAATTAGCTGCTGCTGGAAAATGTTAACTGGGAAAGAAATTTTGTGGAAAGGTGCTGGTTTTAATGGAAAACTAAAATTAAAATATCTTGACTATAGAATGAAGTATATGAACAAAACCTACCATGAAACACTGAAAAAAAAAAAAGTCAAAAAGAACGTCAAAACCCAAATCCTCCAGTAAGGCACTGGAACAGGTTGCCCAGAGAAGCTGTGGCTGCCCCATCCCTGGAAGTGTTCAAGGCCAGGTTGGATGGGGCTTTGGGCAACCTGGTCTAGTGGAGGGTGTCCCTGCCCATGGCAGGGGGGTTGAAACTAGATGGTCTTTAAGGCCCCATCCAACTTAGGCCATTCTATGATTCTATAATTCTATGATCCAGCAGTAACGTAATTACTTTGTGGAGAGGTACAAATTTATGTTATGGTATTCATTTTTCATACTGTCTCTTATGATAGACATCCTTGAATTAGCACTTGTTGAATTCATCAGAGAACTGGTGTTTGGTAAACAGCAGATTTGGTTAATAAATGTCTTCAATTCTTTTCAAGTCTCTTAAAATATAATTTTCATGTTTATAAATGTGATTTATTTCTGAAATCAGTTAAGCTGACAAAGACTTTTTTTGCCAAGGAAAAGCACAATATAACAGCAAGGAATGGAATGAGTTGAAAGATGAGAAGCTGAGGTAAAGGACTACAACATTCAAATTGTAGACTTAAATGAACTTTCCTTCCTCTCTTATGCCTTAATAAAATCTTTTGGACTTCGTTCATTTTGCACCTTATTTGGACTATCTTCCTTGCCATTTGTTATGACTGAAATTCCAAGGACATTAGAGAAGATTTTGCTGATTTTTAGGCAAGTGACTTGCCAAGAACTTCTTTCTGCTGTACATCAGTATTATCTAGACTAAATTTTATTTATCATCTACAAAGAGATGCTGATGTAGGTTTCCACCCTGCCTAACATATACTTTCTCAGCTATCAGAATTATATCTCCTTTTATACTTAATGGAGAAAGAAGGAGGGATTCATCTTTCTCTACAAATGAAGAAACTGGAGTGCTCTGAACTCAATTCCATCTCCTGGAGGCAATGTCTAAAGTAAGAGAGGATGAATTTAGTTACCTAAGTTAAGTGCCTAAAGGTAACAATCCCATAATACCACTAACTTCAGTAAGAGTTGAAATTATTAATTAGCATGGAAGAAGTACTCGGGTCTTTGAGAGCTCCTTCTGATATTCAATAACCGAGATAACCAGCAGCTACCCTATAGCAAACAAGACTTACTTTCAGAGCACTTGTACTTTACGGGTATTTTCCACTTCCTGCAGGAAGTACAACTTATTTTGCAAGAACACCCTGGACTAGATTTACTGCAAAGACGGACGCAACGGAGTATCAGCTCTGCAGTCACTGTCAAGTCACAAGCGCCGTTACAGGGCAAGATCACTGAGGGCATTGCTTTCCTCTGCTTCTCCCTTCTCTCTCTTATGCAGTAACTGTGAAAAGAAAGACTTTTTGCAAGCATCTTATATAGTCTAGTGAATTTTAAATGAGTTACAGACTACAGTGTTTAAAACTGTTCAGAATGTTCACCTTACACATTTTTTTTTCTTACAGCTTAAGAGCTGTCTGTAGGAGGAACAGGGGTAAAATGGGATTATATATAATGCTGTTCCTGCTAGAAGGCTGTGCCTTGTAGGCTGCCTGAAAGAGTAGCAGTGAGTATAGTACATAGTGTTTTATAGCTGTAGTGAACCTTAAATGAGAATTATTCCTGTGAGCAAAGCATTTTCTTTAAGGAATAACTCTCATCTGAAAGTGATACACCGTGCTTCATTTTGCCATTGGATACTTACCAAAAGTCCTTTTTGGCTATTGTCTTTTGTGTCATGGGGACTGAGGTCCACTACTGCAGGCAGGGCCATTCTTGATGGCATCATCACTTGGGTAGTCCAGAGGGTGCCTTTAGGATTTATGCACACAGGCTTTTGTGCACAGCTGTTCCCAGTTGTCAGCAACTACATATGCATGCTGGAAAGACTGTAAGAAGAAAGACAGAAGTATGTTTGAGATACTGCTAGTTTTCTTATTATCCAGTAAAGAAAGTTGAGGAACCATGAGTGTGCATGTTACCAACAAGGTGCATGGATTAATTGCTGATAAAGAAGTTAAAAGTGATAATGCAAATGATCCTACCTAGTGACTCTGCTGTCTGAGGGTTGATCAGCAGTTTACCTGTTCATTTGGCTCCCATGACCAGCAAGGGATCACATGCCTGGAAGCATACAAGCGATCATTGTTTCTGTGTGCACGTTCCAGAGAGCTACTGGATTTATTTTTTATGTAGTTTGATGTTTTCCCCAGTATGGGTCTCCTTATTGCTACACAAAAGTGTGTTCAGATGTATTTGAAATGGGGCTACCCTCTATCAGCTCTGAAAACAGAGCTAGCAAAGCTAAAAAGAAAAAAAAAAAATCTGTCTCGTTCTCTGCAAATACATAGAGCTGGTTTTCCCTGACAGGCAGCAGCTGCCTGTGTGGAGATGATAGTGCTAGGTTTGCTTTGCAGGGCTCAAAGTGATTTTGTCCAGGCAGTCTGGGCATCCTCCCCACTTACTAGTGAAGTGCCCTACTGATGTTCTTCAGATCAGTCATGGTACCTTAAGTGCTTGCCTGCATAGGGAAAATTGAGGGAGAAACGGCAATCGCCAAGACAGCGTGACTCTCAGACTCAGCTAATATGCCTGGAAGCCCAGGGATGAATATCTTCAGAAATGATATGAGCACTTCAGAGGTAAACATGCAGACATGAGCCGAGTGTGATGTGATGTCTGCACACGATCTTATCTCAATGCTCTTGGAGAGAAAGGGTTTTTTTTTTTTCAGTTGGTGGGAATTTGATACCTCAAATATTTTTATCCTCAGTACTCGTTGGAAATTTTACTGTGAGGCTTATCTGCTTAGGCATGCACTCAGCAAAAATTATTTTTGTTTGGGGGGGGATTTTATCTGACTAAGGATGGGAGCAGGCTAGGTTCCAAGTTTCAAACAGACTTTATGTTGCAACTGATTCACTCTACTTATTACAAAATATAGAGAAATGCAGCTAACAAACCATGCTTTAAATTAACAGCTGCCTCTGAAGAAATCTGACACCAGTTAGAAACCATTGCTAATTATGGACACCTAAGACATGGGGAAATTGTGTGGCATGACTACAGCACCTTTTCTTTTCTCATGATGGACAATGTTTTATTTTACCTACAGGCAAAACATGTAACCCGTTTGCATAAGTCAAACGATGGAAATGGAAAAATATTCCCTGGAGATACAGAACATCTTGTATCTGCTCTGGTCAAATATGCAGTCCATATTCAAGTAACAAAATCTGAAGAGAGTGGTACTACTTCTGTGAGTGCAGTAATAACAACTCCTTTGTATTATCTTTTTTTTTTTTTCCCCAGATGCTTCTGGATCCTCTCTTTATTGTTAACAACATAAGTAACTAAAGTGTTTGTATGTGGTTTTGTGCTGTGTAGAGAATGAAGAGATAGAGACCCTTGAGCTCCATCCGGCGACCTGTTTTTAGATACTGAAGTTGAAATCAGGATTTTGTTCAAGCCATCCCTGACACTTCTGAATGGGGCAAAAGGACTGAAAAGGGCATGGTAAAAAGCAGGTGGGCTAAGAGATAGGCATAAGATGCCACAAAACGCTACCCCTCCTTTCCACTGGGAATGGAAGTATCTCCCTTGTTCAGTCGCATTGGTTGCCCAGACACCAGGCAAGACTGGTGTATGTAAAACTGTTATGCATATGAGAAGGCTCCACTTTAAACTTTGTATACTTTTTTTCAGTGTATTCCTGATGATGGACAGGACTTTTTTCCTCGAAATTTAAATTTACTGGCTAGATGGGTTCCATTTGTCTTTAAATGCCATGAAACATATGCTGAGAGTGTTATCAGTCATAGGAGATTTTTTTTTTAATTGAACTTAATATTTCCAGAATGCTTGAGTACTCTGTGATGCTTTCAAGAGCTAATGTTTGTGTTAAGACACCATATTAGCACATATGCAATGTGCTCCATCCCATCCATCATACCATCAGGGCATCCATCTGCCTAGTAAGCCTTCTCAAATGGGGTAGCTGAGCATCATTTATATTCAGATCTCATTTGTGCCTGAAAACAGACAAGTACAAGATGGTCATGTGCAGGGGTTTTAAAAACAAAATCCCTTCTGGATCAGACCTGCTACCTTTGTGGAGATTTACCTCCTTGCAGAAAATAGTGAGCAGCCAGCGTGAACTCCTGTCTGCAGAATGGAAATATCAAGCTGATCAACATTTCCGCATTGCTAGCAAGATAATCCTTCATTTGAGCTGCTTATCTGAAATCTGCCTCATGAATCTGATGGGAGGATTTACCCTAAGTAGTTAATTATGGTGTTGCTAAACTTCCTCCTCTCTCCTTATTCCTTCACTTTAAGAAAAAACATGCAACTGTAAAGAATGTAGACTTCAATTAAAAAGAAATGAAACATCTAGCTGAACACTGATTAAGGCACCTGAAACTAACATTTTACTTTTGTCCTCATCTTACTCTCTTCCCCAGATTCCTACTGTCGGTGGCCTCTTTCGGAGGGAGGACAGTGGGCTAGGTGGATTTTTAGTCTGAGCTAATCTGGCTGTTCTTACAAAGTTATGGGGTTTGGGTTGGGTTTTTTTTTCCTTTTTTAAAAAAAAAGTATGTTTTAAGGGGTTTTGTTTGCTTGGGTCTTTGAGTTGTTGGGTTTCTGTTCGGTTTATTATTTTTTTGTTTCAGCTCTGACTTAGGGCACTTAGCTAAAGAATTCCTGTGCATCGGGCTAAGCCCTGTCTGTTGTCCTGGCCTGAACCTGGCTGGGAGGGAAGTGCAAAGACAGAATAAAGACATGGCCAGATTAATTATTTCTACGGCATGTGAGAGTCTTATAGTCTTCTATTCTAACTTAAACCGCAGAGAGGAACCGTAGTTAAGGAATTTGTTTTTTAAGGTATTTTGTACCTAATTGAGGTACTTTTGAGGAAGCTTTCGTATGTTTTACAATTTTTAAGTGCCACGTTTGACCCCTAATGTGATAAAGAATTGCAAAGACATGTCATACATGAAGGAAAAGTACCATGATAATATGGGAACTAGTTTGGGGTTCATTTCTCATGCATGTAATACATTTTGTCCACGAATAAATGTTTCATTGGTTGTTCAGATTTCTCAGCCAACCTTTTTTGGAAGATCTTCTTTAGGTTCTGTTTGCACACAAAATTTCTTTTCCCTCGGGATGAGCTAGGGTAGTGAGATCAATAAATTTATCTTGGTGCAGCCACTGAATGAACATCCAGTTCCACTGTGCAAGTGGGTCTGGCTTAGGGTGGGGCTTCTTACGTAGCTTAGCAAAAAGTGCATCTCGTGAGACACGTGAGAAAAAGACTTGAATTCAAGTAATAAAAGGCATTTTCATACCAGAGAAGAGGTACCCATAAAGTTTAAGTTTTACTCAAATAGTTATAAAAGCTTCCATTCTCCTTTTACTGAGTCGCTAAACAGGATAGCCCCGGATTTCACGTGGTGCCGCCCTGGCCCCTTGGGAAGCTGTTGGGCACAGCCTTCCTAGAAAGCTCTCCTGCCCAGAGCTGGGTGTATTGCTCTGTGCAACACAGCCTCGAGAGAAAAAGGAGAGAAACGTACTTGATATTGTCATTTTTCATGCCCAGAACAATCTCACAGGGAGAAATGGCTCCTGTCTGACCTCTTCTCCTATTAATTTCTAAAAGAGCCTAAAGTTTCTCCTTGGAAGGTTTAAGACTTTGGGGATGTTCTCAAATTGCCTTTCATGAGCTTTACAACTCTAGCTTAATTCTGGATGCATCCCAGAAGTTCCCACTAAATCCTCAGGAAGTTTCAGACTCTGGTATTTCAAAAACAGAAGCATAAGTAAGTGTTTTATGAAGGCATCTGCTTAGGCACTTTTGTGATTTTGTTACCCCGCCCCCCCCATATTCAGCAGGACAGGTGTTACATTTTTTTATGTTTTCTCATTTTTCATCATTTCTCATGTTCCTGGCTGTTGTAAAAAAAAATTAGGATCCTTTTGGTATGTATGTAGTATAGAGTTTTCCCGAATGTGAACTCATTTTAACAAATAATGCTTCTGGCTAATTCCTCCAACCAGGCACTCTCCATGACATGCTGAAGTGTTGCAAGAGCTGTGCTTAAAGTGTGACCATAAGCTGTTTTCTTCTCCCCCCGCCCCGATTTTGACAGTTTTTTCTTGCACAGCATGTAGAATAACTGTTGCACAGGTCCTGGCCATTTACACCGCCATATACATGAGACTAAATACTGAATTATGTAGATTTAGTATGAAACATAGCTTCAAATTTTGTTTTGCATTTAGTTTCTACTAAGACCTGCTCTCAGAGACTTTACCAGCCCTGAGGCAGCAGGACCCTCCGTGTGTGACCAGTGGTTTGATGCCGAAAGAAACTCATTAGTTCATGGAAACCTATGTGGGACCTTGCTTGGGATCCGGTTATGTTTTTTTTAACTCCTATTGGTCCTTGCTTAACAGGGTTGTCTTTTATTCTTATATTTCGTAGAAGTTTTGTAACTTGAGCAACACATCCTGCAAAAAGAATGTGAGGAAAGAAAATTACTTTTCTCCTCTTTTCTTGTACTAAGAAGTTATTTCCTAAGGCTATCTACTTAACTGCAGCTGCTCTTTGTGCCTGGAGATATTGGAAGAAATGACATTATGGCTCAACACAGCAGCTTAATCTCTGATTTTGATTTCTTCTGTATTTACCACCAGGCCCTTTGGGGCCCTTACGCTACCGAGATTGAGTAGATTGTTAAAAGCCCATGCAGTGGCTGCTTTGTTTCCCCTTAACTGTTTTTCATGGTTGGTGGCAAGAGAGTTTCTTGCCACTCCCTTATCTGAGGTTTATGTAATGAATTGATCACAGGCAGTGCTGCCTCTGAACTTGTTCCAGTTTGGCAGAGCTCGGCTGTTCCTGAGTCACCGCGACTCCCAGAGGAATTTTTCATGACTTCAGATGTAGGTGGGCAATTTCTCCCTACTACAGGCACTTTTGAAAAATGTCCCAAATGAGAATCAGGCGCTCAGAGAGATACTGAAATGGCACCGTTGTTCAGGCATACTCTGAGGTTATAGAGTCCAGCTCTGACACCGGGACACCGCATTGAACTTTCTGCTGTGTGCATTTTGCTTCACTGAATGAGATACTTGCTCTAGGTGCACATTCTAGATACCTCTGCCTGCTAGGGTCAGTCTGCATCTCCTTACACAAGTCTTTTAACACATATTGCCATTTATGCGCTGTGTGTGTGTTTTTTCTCACGGTCACTGATTTCCCACAGACAAGAACTAAGTGTATCCCCACTATCCCAGCAAATCACCAAACTAAACCTTTTGCCAAGAAGTAACGATACCAGATGTAATACTTCCTGACAGACAACTCTACTGGCTTCTTTTCCTGGAAGCCTCTAGATACTGAGCAGATCAACCTGGGATAACACTGATACGGCCAAAGACTCTGCAAATTCTAAGTATTTCTTAGTCTCTACCAACCTGGGGTTAAACAAAAAGCAGAACACACTGTAAACCAACGTACAGTAAGACGTCACAGTTGCTAGAGGATGTGATACCCTGCTGTCAGTCTGGTGGGCTCGCTTCACAGCCCATGGCCAAAGCACTCCAAAGTAACAGACCTGGACCAAACCACAAAATCACCTCCATCCCAAAAACCCCCACCCAAACTCTGTGCGTGGTTTGGACAGGGAGGTGTGCTTGTCCGAGCATCCCTCTCAAGTTGTAACTGCAGGGCAGGCAGGGTTGTTTGCTGGCAAGAAGGTAACTCCTCTTTTTCGTCCTTGTGCCTCTCTGGGAGTTTCTGACTCACTTCCTCTTCTCCAAAGAGACAAAAAAACCTCAGCTCATACGTAATGATTGTTGCACGCTCCCCGGGAGACACCAGCAGACATGGGTGCTCTTTCTCTCTAGTTCTCTATGGAGAACTTCCCTTTTTCCTCTCCACCAACAGGTGGAGCAGGGACCTCTCGCCTATGACGCTTTCAGCAGGAACCTTGCATTAAAAACAGTACACTTGCTTGTTTTGTCTCCCCAGAAATGATCCCAAATCTTTATTTCCCTAGCCTTTTTTGCCAACTTGCTTTTACCACTTGTGTGTCTGTTCTCCACTGGCAGAATGCAAATATACCAGATGGGACCAATTGTCAAGGTCTTTTTTGCTCTCCTTCTAATAATTTAATGGTTGTAACATAAACTTCATTTTTACTAACAAAATTTAAAAAATAAAAAAAAAATGGTTTACTCTTTAATGTGTGTATTCCTATATTTTGTATAGGAAACTTTCTCCAAAACCTGTGCTTTGATCCTAATGTACCAAAGGCGTCCTTACAAATTGCTAAGAGATCCAAATAACACGTAAAAAGGTTGCACAACATGCACATTCCTAAGAATTAATGTTTAACAATAGAGTGCCACTACTGAGAATATATCTGTAAACAGTGCTTGTTTATATGGGAACCCTTTGCATCTCTCTGGCAGTGAAGAGCAGTTCTCAGTAAAAATGTACACCTGAGTTATACTTACAGTTGTTCAACTCTTCCAATGCAGGAGAAAGCCAGCTTCCTTGACTGAGCATGTGACTTCAGAAATTATCCCAGAGGACTTTTTCTTCACCATCCCTTTATTTGTAATTTGTCTTTAAGTATCCTAAATAAGGCTGCTGCATTTTAGTCATATTTTAGTCATATTTTGTCTTGTACAATTACCTTAAAACAAGCACAGATGTTCAGCTGTGAGATTGAGGTTGCACTCATGAAAATACATATAAACCTCAGAAAAAATAGAATTAGGTATATGCACATGGGCACGTACTTTGCCTGTGTTTGCCGATTTCAGCTTGGGCTCCCTGACATAGGATTAACAACTCCAAAACATTAATTGAGGACAATGTCCCATTACATGGTCCAAAGATCAACATGGGGTGGAAGGGTGTCAGTATCTTAACAGGCCAAACAATTTAAAAATGTAGGTATGAAAAAAGCGCTTCTTTTTTTCCTCCATGGCTACAATAGCTAGCATTTTGCTCGCCTGTATTTCGACAAGTCACCAGTGGATCCCGGCTGATGGGCTGTGACCTCTAGAAGTTAATATGTTACGCAGCAATAATATAAAACAGCATTACGCCAGCAAATGCTGGAACTAGCACTGACTCCACGGCGTTTCAAGTCCAAGTGTCTTAAATGCTCCCCTGTTTCACAGCACTTGGGGTATGTTGCTGTACTGTCATCATCACTGCTTGAAGATGTCACTGCACCACGCTCCAACCCCACCTCAACCCAAACCAGGAAACTTATCTGGGTGAAGCAAAACCCTTCTCTGTTGCTGATGGTGTTTTCCTCTGTCGTTATCAGGATGGCTGCAACCTGGAAGGTGGCATGGGGAGGCTGTAAGCGTGCTTGGGAGCAGCGGGGTTGTCCCTCTGACCGAATTGCCGGCCCCACTGCATGCCAGGCAGAGACAAATAAAGCTGCTCTGTGTGTAAAGGGGGAGCAAAAAAAGGGGGGAAAAAGAGGGAATAGCTTTGCTGGGGACAGACAGGCAGGCGAGACAGCTTCCTTCATAAACAGTGCCAACTTAGATTAGCTTGAAGTGACTACGAAACTGCAGTCTAAATTAAGTTTCATCCCATGTACCCAGCATTATTCATAATTGCTCGAGCCAAGGAGTCTGCTGGAGTCTGGGATGGTATTCAGTTATTTTAATACATTGCCCTTTCTTCTTCCTAGACTCTCCTTGTTCACTTCCTTTTCTAACTAATGAGATAGACTACACTGCCTTAGTATATCCACAGACTACACATCCTCCATCCTACATACCAGTGGTAGCAGGGATCCTCTGGAAAAAAGAAGAGTGCAGTCATTTAATTGAAACACTGCTCCTGTTGTTCAGAGGTATCCCTCCTGCCAGGACGTGACTGCCAGCAACAAGGTCTGGGTTCAAATCAAAGGGAGTTGCTCCAAAAGCGGTGACTCGAGGCCACACCTGGACAACTGGGAAAACTGTACTGAACTAGCTAATTTTTCCTATTGGCAAACATGAATCAAACAGTTAACAGAGTTTTTTTTGTTGTTTTTCTAAGTACAAAAATCTGACCAGGTAGATAAATAGAGTGATGGCAACTGACTGCCTGACTATTATAGTTATTCTTTAACTATAACAGTTCATAGTCTTTTCCTCTAAGGAAGTAATTTCTAGGCTAGACCTTTTCCCATCATCTGCAGTAAGTGAAAGCTCATTTCTGCTGGGTGATAAACTGCCGTGTAAAGCGATGCTCTGCTAGCTGCTTGGCTCCCGGCAGCTGTGCCTCCAGCTGCTCCCTCTCCGCAGGCCCTGGCAGTTCTGCAAAGAGCCCCTCCGCTCTCAGCCGGCTGCTCCCGACCCGGCACAGCCACATGCGCGAATCCCACAGCTTGGTGAACAGGCTTCAGGACTTCTCCTGCAGTGCTTTAATGTTGAGAACTATCCACAGCCAGCAGCTGAACCAAACTGAATGGGGAACTGGACACAGACCTTCCAGGAGGCAGGGAAATTGTGGGGTTTGTTCTGCCTCCTATGCTTCTACAGTCTGCAGCACAAAATCTTGTGACTCCCTGCCCCAAGCTAGCTAAGCATAACTCCTAACCTTGCACCCGCTGCTGGACATTAGTTATTGCCTTAGGCTGGGATAGCCATTTACCCAGATACATTTCACAAAGCTACAAATAAATTACAAAACTATAAATATTATTGTTATAGCTGCAAACTTTTCCCTAGTTTGTAAAGTCCATTTCTCAGCAATGCCTCTCAAGCCTAGTAACACAATGTACAAAAATATATTTAGGGTATGTCTGTTGGGGTTTTCTGTTTGCCTCCCCCTTGCCCCACTGGATGGCAAAAGAACCCTTCTCTGGTGGGGTTTGGTTTGGGTCCAGCCATCAGGTTCAGGATGCAAAGGGACTGAATTAAGGATCCTTCTTCTGTCTAGGTGTTTATCTTTTTTTTTTTTTTTAAACATAGAGTGCCTAGGTGTACAAGAGACAAAAATACAAGTCCTTCACAAGCAGCTGAAATCCTTGTCCCACTGACATGACAGGTGAAACCTCTGACTGCTGGTGGGCTCAGCCTGGCCACTTCAGCTCATCAAAGCACCCACGAGCTCAGGAATTCAAAATCCTTTTGCTTATTTTTGCACCTTTCTCTCATCAAAACTGGAAGCTCTGATAACGAATCTACCCAAGGCATCCTTTCAGCTACATGCTGCAGCTTTGCTTTTATGATGGTGTTAGCAGGATCTTTCATCGCCCGCCTCCCTGGAGCGTCCTCTTCATGCCCACGCATTTCATTCCCATTTGAAGTAAAAAGTAAAAGCTGTTTGGCTTTGCTTAGAGCATAGCTGGGGATTACAAACACAGATATCATTAATAAAATAAAACCAACCTGTTCTCTTTTCCAGGAGGCAGTGACAGTCTACTTGTTTCCCCACCTTGGGAAGAGAGTTCACCCCTCCTCTCAGAGCTGCTTATGGGGATGATCAGCCCCGTGTTCCCAGAGAGCAGTGACAGAGGTCTCCCAGCGGAGAGGTGCTGGATACGAACGTATTAAAGCCTAATTCTGCAATAAGACCTTGGGGAATTTTTGTTTTGGTTTTGTTTTGTTTCCCTGCTAATTCCTCTCTTCCCTTTCTCAATCATTAGTCCTTTCCAAGCCTTAATCCAATAATTGAAATGTTATTAAGACTTTTATTGGATGTTTTCTTGTTACACATTGTCACAAGACTGTTGAAGAAATCATGTTCATCAAAATTTCCTTTTCTGAGTTTTCCACAGCCTGTTTTTTGATCATAATGTTGCTGAACTGCCTACTGCAGAACCACTGATTTCAGCTTCCATGACAAAATTTAAACAAGGGAGGAGTTCCTATCTGTTTTGTTGGTTCCACTGTTGGACTCTATTCTTCCCTTGAAAAGCCTCCATTTAGGAATATGGCATTTGAATTCTGGGGTTCAGTTATGAGTTGACCTCAAATGCCCAAAGATGCCAACAATGAATCTGATAGTCTGACTTGCATGCACTAACACAGATACCCAAATCCTCATTTGGGCACTCAAGAATCACAGAGCAATTTGGGTTGGAAGGGACCTCAAAGACCATCTAGTTCCAACCCCCCTGCCATGGGCAGGGACACCCTCCACTAGACCACGTTGCCCAAAGCCCCATCCAGCCTGGCCTTGAACACTTCCAGGGAGGGGGCCTCCACAACCTCTCTGGGCAACCTGTTCCAGTGCCTCACCACCCTCACAGTGAAGAATTTCTTTCTAATATCTAATCTAAATCTCCCCTCCTTCAGCTTACAGCCATTACCCCTTGTCCTATCGCTCCATGCCCTTGTAAACAGTCCCTCTCCCACTTTCCTGTAGGCCCCTTCAGGTACTGGAAGGCTGCTGGAAGGTCTCCCTGGAGCCTTCTCTTCTCCAGGTTGAACAATCCCAACTCTCTCAGCCTGTCCTCATAGCAGAGATGCTCCAGCCCCCTGATCATCTTCATGGCCCTCCTCTGGACTCACCCCAACAGCTCCATGTCTGTCTTGTGCTAGAGCCCCCAGAGCTGGATGCAGTACTGCAGGTGGGGTCTCAGGAGAAGCCACAGGCATCTGGAGCTTCCAAGTAAGTCAGGATGCAAAAAAAACCAGCCCAGAGAAAACAAAACTCTAGAATCACACAATTATATATGTATGCATAAATATATGTATTCCACAGTCTATGGACATCCATCTGAAAATTTCAGGTTTAGCCATGCTTAGTCTTTATTCATTCGGAAGGAATGAGGCATTCATACAGCAGTATGATAGCAAATGTAATTTGCAAGATCTGTATTAGACGACAGTTTGGAAGTGCAGTTGTAAGGTATAAATGAACTGTGTTTTATCGTTTCTAAGGAACCACCTTAAAACTGAAAACACAGGAGCAAGCTATTGTGGAAGTAAACTAAATTTGCAGTGACACTCTTGGCGAATGTCGTTCCTTTTCCAAGGGGTTAAAAATGCCACACCTCAAGTTACACAAGTTTTCTCCTATGCTGTGACATTAAAATCTCACAGAAGGGGGAAGGCTATACCTGCACTGGGGTGCAGGCCTACCTGTTGTTTAAGGCACGCCGTGAGCTTGGCAGCGGTTCAGCTGGGATTGGGCAACCTGACATACAGAGAAGGGTTTCGGTAGCCACGAGCCGAGGCTGCGGTGGGGGAGGGCATGAAAACCTCCAGTTTGCGGCACGCACAGAGGTCAGTAGTTGGGAGCCCACCATGCTCCCGCATCAGGGCAGGGCCCGAGGTTATCTTCTGCGTCTGCAAGAACGAGGACAAGCAGAGGGCTGCTCGCACCGAGCACCCTGAGAAACCTCCACAGAAGCAATGACTTAGGCCGCAGAGGCTGCTGCAAGCCCCGCGGCCGGTTACTCTTATGCACACCTACAGGGTGTGCTCCAGCAGGCCCTTCCTTCACACCCATCGGGGTGCTGTGGCACATCACGTGCAAAGTACACGTGAACGATCGAAATGTCATTCTCTGGCCTTTCATTTCCCCTTGGGAGCTGCAAGAAAGCTGCAGACAGCTTTCAAAATATGTTTTGAGTGAAAGTCTGCAAAGATGTCCACGTGCGTTTTCGGTTCAGTAGTCCTCACTGAAGTCAACGTGGCTTTTGTGACATTTAGATTTAAAACACCAACCGGCGCTGTGAAAGCATCTCCGTAGTTATCGCAGGCATTAATCTAATGCATTTTAGGAGGATTTGGACTTTCACTTCTCATCTTCCATTAAAATAAATTTTAAAAAAAGTAGGCAAATTTGTGAGTTTCTTGAATATTTCATCAGGTTACGAGTAAGTATAAAAATTAAACAAACCAATGTATTCCTTTAAATCTCTACAGACACAGTGCCTATTTACAGAAGAGATTGTGGTCAATACTCTAGAACCTTTGTGGCCTTTCTGTGACACTTGCGCCATGCCAAAAGATGGCTCTCTGCGAGACTATTGTTTTCCTCCCTTGTCATCCTTCTGTGTCGAGAGAGGACAAGGCTGGGGAAAAGGTGGGGCCCTGGCCCGCTGCCCACTCTGCTGGAGAACGGGGTTGTGCCAACGGGCTGGGCACCAGCTGCTGTGGGGACAGATCTTGCCACGAGGGCAGAAGAAGAACCAAGCGCGGCCCCTTGCATCACAGTTTGCTTTCTGGGCTGTCCCTGAAGCAAGGCAGCAGCACACCACGCTGTGTAGCAAATTCACAGGAAGCTTTGTAATCTGGTTGTTCTAGTCTGCTACTGTCAACGGAAGGAAATTAGTTTTCTTTATTTATAAGTCAGAGGTGCTCCATATTTATCTTTCCAGAGGAATTCTAAGGAGCTACTTCGTATTCTTAATGCCCTGAACCAGAGGCAATTTCTGCACTGTACATTTTCTGGATACCTGCAGATGACTCACCTGAAGAAAGGGAGTGTTATTTCACTTTAATTATGTCATAATTCATACCACTCCCCTAGACTGAGATTGCAGGGTGAGGAGAGCTCGCAAGCCAGGAGAAGACAGAGAAATGAAAAGGTTCCAAAGGTTCGTCAACCACCTCAGGTCAGGTACAGGGCATTTAAAGCATGTGAGAGACTTTTTCCTTCATGTTGTCCTTTAGGGGCCAGCAAACAGCAGGTTCCTGTGAAGGCTCAATGCAGCACCAGTACAAGTGGCTAGAGATAGGAGAAGATGTCATTAACCTCATGTTCAAGAGGAAGAAGGGAGGAAATGAGAGCAGAAGAGTTGTGTAAAATGCCCAGTCATTATTGCCCATGTTTGCAAGTGATGTGAAAGACTTAGAAAAACCAGTTGGAGCCAGTAGAAAACCTCTCATTACTTTCAGTAGGCTTTGGATCAGTCCAGTGATGTTCTCCAGATAATCCATACTTCCTCCACCCCTCTTTGCTGGCCAGTGTATCCGATCCCTTCCTTTTTAATTCAAGGAGAGTTTTTCTTGTTTCTAATTATGTGTTGCTTACAGGAGCAGGGTGAGGAAAGTGACGGCAACCCTTTCTAAAGAGAGAAGCATTACTCCGTCTTGTCTCTGCCTGACTGCGTCTGCCCAATGACACTGTGGTGAACCAACCATGTACTTCGTCTCAGCCCAAGTTCTTCTGGATTAGTACCACAGGATATCTTTGGAAGACCTCCATTCCTCTTTCTTTGCTGTACCCAACTAACTCATATTTTCTGGAAAAGGAGATAAGCAGCAGGAAAGGTCTCAAGGTATGTTACTGAAAAGAGAGAATTCCTGTCTTGTCACTTATTGATATCAAGGTGTAAAGCTTCTGAAATGTATGAAGGGAGAGGTAAGAAATCTTTGCTGGCCTCAGAAGGGTAGGTGGTGGGGAAGCCACCCTCCACATCAGTGATCATGTCATGACATGGTGGTGGCTAGAAAAAAATTATTGTGCATTATGTCAATCCAAATATGTCCAGAGATAATTCCTCATGGTAAGTTATTTCATTATTCACCTCCTCATATTTGTAACCTGGGTCTGAATTATATATAAGACTTTATGTACGTCAGTCTTCAGACTTCATCTGCCTTCTTCAGATGCTTTCCTGACAATAGCATCCATTGATGTTCTATCCTTCAGGGGTATGAGTCTCATATTAATATAATTCAGTGATTTCAGCAGGTTCATGAGGTCTACATTTGGAGTGGGAATGAATAAAAAGGTAGGTCTTTGGGAGTGCAGGTATTAATTTAACAGCACACAGTGATTCAAGTCCCTGGTCAGTTTATGAAGAATTCTAGAGATGATATGTCAAAGAGTCTTATTTTTTCCAAAGAATCAAAGAATATAAGTTAAGAGTAATATTGGTGAGCTTTCACATGCACGTACAACCGTGCACCTTAAGGTGTTGTTCAACTAAGGCAACCACGAATGAAGTAACTCAATAGAAAAAGGAGCAGCACCAAGCCTGCTATTTTTAATTTTTGCATAAGTGCATATGTATTTGTCTTTATAGCATATTAATTTTGATTTAAATACAGAAATGAGTTCTGTTTTTATTTATGTCACTATCAATCAGGATAACTGCTTTAAATGAAAGGTGCATCAGATGATGCAAGTGTGAAGTGAGAATTACATAAGTGACTATGAAATTCTACAAAATTTCTGTTGTTATTTATCCATCTCGAAACTTGAAAATGAAACCCTCCCTCCTAACCATGGGAACTTTCTAAATTTCAGTGAAAGACTACTGAAAAAATCTATTTTAAAAAATCTGTTTAAAAGTGGTAGAAATTTTAACCGAGTCTGTGAGCTAAAATACAGTTGTGGACGATGTTAAAAAAACTTATCTCAGACAGTGTTAAATATTTATAGAGAGGACTGTGAGTGGATATAATTCTTCCGATTATAGCTTGGCTATATTATATACATGAAAATAGAAATAGCCTTCTTGAAATAGAAACCCTGGTACTGAGTATTCAGTACAGACACAGCCCACTTGATAATTGTTTTCTAAGGGCATTTGGTCACTGCAGGGACTAACTTACCTCAGGAGTGACTTCAGCAGTTATTAGCTGAAGCCCCACATGAAAGCCAGTGTTTCAAACGCGGCAGGCACTCCTCGCTGCCATTGCTCGCAGCACCAACCGTGCGTGCTGGGAGGAGATCTGGGTACAATGCATGGGAGAGGCACAGGCTGGCTGCAACGCTGCAGCCACGTGGTGCTGTGTACGCAGTGTGCTGCGTAAGGAGAACTGGGAACGTGCCATGTCCATAGCTTAGAGAGAGAGAGAGAGAGAGCAAGCTTTCTGTCTGCTTCATCGCTGCACTACAGCATGCATGGAGCGTCCCTTCTGCTGCCTCCTTGTCAGTCCTGCCCAGCTTTACAAAAGCCTGGCCTGCCTGTACCCGAATGACTGGAAAAGCATCATGCCAAAGTAAAGTGCTCTGCTATGACTTCACGCCACGTTTAAATGAACTGTTTTCAGATCCATGGAAAGTTAGTTATGCAGAAGGCTCATTAAGTTTCCCTTTCTGCTAGTTCTGCTGGGCTGAGCAATCCAAGCGCTCTACTTTTCTGCCATGAAAACACTGAGATAGAGGGTAATTTTAAGCCTGGAACAACATGTCTTAATTACAGAAAGCAGTAAGGATGAAGGGGCTTTTAGTGGCAGCAGCACTTGGGAGGCAGTGAGTCGCTTCTCTGAAGTGCTGTTTTGACAACCTCAGGCTCTCCTTGGTGCGGAAAAGAGCAGAAACCTCAAAATGAGGAATGGCTGCAGCTGGGTCACCCTGACCAGCACACTGAGCGGGACTGCCCAGTTCAGTACAATGAAGATACATTTACATAAATTAGCTAATGTTTTCATTCAAATTTGGTTTGTAACCTGGTCAAGGCTGCCCAGATGCTTTTTTTCAGTCATATAATATGATGTAGTCTTAAAGACTTATATTTTCCCTGGATCATATTATTATCTTCTCTGACACTATTCTCAGATGCATACTGAGTCATGCAACTGATTTTGGGAAGCATCTTACATTAGCATCTTGCCTAGGAAGGTTCTCACCACAGCTGAGCCCAAGAACATGAGCTCTGACCCAGCGGGTGAGGCCAGTCGTTTGTCCAGCTAAATATCTTTTCATGAATGTCAGTTTAATTCTAGACTAGGCTTGGGGTTTCAAATCCTGAATAAAAGTTCACATAAGAGGAATGGTAGAAAAGAGAGGAAATAGAAGGCTATTTATCCAAAATATATAGAACGCAATGTTAGGGTAAAGCAACAGACTATTAAACTGTTGGGGAAAAAAAGAGGAAGAATGGAAGAATAAGCACATAATCAATACTCAGCTTAAAAAAAAAAATCCCCAAAGGTCTACAGTTCTTAGATTCAAAACTGTCAGCATATTATAGAGACATACCAGCTTCAGTCTGCGTTATGCTGATGTCTGCCATGTCCACTTTTAGCCACATTTAAAATAACCCGATTTTAATTTCCTGATGGTTACGTCATTCACAGAAATTCCTCTTATTCTATTCACATTGTGGTTTTAAACCATTTCCCCATCTCTGTTCACGTACATCACGTTCTTCACCCTGCATGCGTGCTCCGAAATACTCTCTAAGGCAACAGGACCCTCCCTTTCCAGAATATTTTTGCCCAGCATAACAGTGCTCGATCTGCCCTGCGGCTCCCGAGCGCCAGCGTTGGGCCGGTGCTGCATCACGCACCTGCTTGTGTGCCGCACTGCCCTCCCTCTCCCCAGCACCCCACTTTCCAGACCACACCGAGGTTTGAAGGCAGGAGTGGACAGTTAAGCGGGGCTTTCCTCAACAGCCTTTTCCATGCAGAGGCTGGGAAAGAGTCTCTAGCTTTCTCCATCACACTGCCAATTCCTTTTTCTAGGTGTCTAAAGGTCAAATACCCTCCAAAAGCTTCAGCGACTTCAGTAAGTTTTAGGAGATAAAAGAACATTTGATAACGTTGTTTTAGTCTTGTATGGACCAGCAGTGACTTGCTATTTGTTCAAAACTACTCATTGTTTTTATTCATTATTTTGACATATTCCTCTAAAATTGTTATCATTGCTCACAGTTATTTCAGGTTCCTAATAAAAACAATAGGACCTGGAGGGCTAAACCCCAAATCAACTTTGTGAAGAAGGGTGGGTCTGTGACTCAAGAAGATGGTCTAGCAAGCCCTGAAAATCTCATTTCCCTTCTTTTTCTTCTTCTTTTTTTCTGTGGATAGCAAAAGAAAATAATTTTATGAGCTTGGGGCTACATAGCTCCAATTGCTATAATTACATAGCCAGGAATTTTGCAATTTTACAGTAAATCAGCTCTCTTACAGGGACTAATGCTTAAATTGCAATTTCTAGATTGCTTAGAATGGGAAAAGGATTTATGTGGTTAAAAATGCGTGTTTGCTATTAACTAAACCTAACCACATTAACTAACTTCTATTCACAATCTTTTCCTGCTATAAAGTCAGGGTTGTTGTATTTTTGCCTTGGTTTTTAAGCTCAAACATGTTTTCCATTTCTAGGACGGCCCTCAAACACCTAAATTGTAGGAAGAGAAATGTGCTAGACTAGAGAAAAGGCTTGGTTAAGTGGTGCATGTTAGCTAATGCTGAGCTAATTTTAACCTCTTTTTGACACACCAGAAACAAATTCTTTGGCATTAGGCTTGTCCTACTAGATTCCTTACGCGTTCAGTTAAGTTTATACTACAAACTCAAATTCCTGAAACACTGCAGGCCAGTTTTAGCAGTAGAGGAATGTAACCTTAAAGGTTTGATTCAGTAATATTACTAGCAGCGAAGGTGAGGAAAAATAGGAATAATGTTTTGACAACTGTATAAGAGCGGAAATGTGAAATTGCACTGGTGATTATTTTTTTTTTTAAAGGCCTAAACTATTTTACAGCAAGGATTTTGTCATCTAAATGACTTAATACTAGAAAATATATTGAGGAGGACATCTAAATGGAGATGAAGCTACAGAGACAAGAAAGGGTTAAAAAGCTAGTCCTAGGGGGGACTGAATGTGCTCAGTCTCATGGACATTTTTATGAGATTGGCAAATGCTCATGCAGCCCCTCTCCGAACTAATGCCCTTTGCCTAAAAAATGAGCATAGCACCCTGATTGTGGGGATTACAATGCACACTAGAAATGCCCCCTTTGCCCTTTTTTTTGAGAGCCGGGCCCAGTGCCAAGGAGCCTGGAGAAAGGCAGATTCCCATGTTGTATCGCAGAGTGTGCTCCTCGCATTTCACTCGGCTTTTCCATCAGCAAAATGGGACTGAAAAACTGGGGCTGTGGGCAGTCAGTGCTGTTGCTCCTAGCGCTCCAGAGGTGTATTAAGATGAGGATTTTGGTGATTAATAGCCTTTTGCTGCGCTACATAAAACAAAGCGAACATAATAATCAAATACTGGTTTGTTGTTTCATGCTTTACACCTCCACTTTGGTGTATCACAGTAGAGTAGAAGCCGGAGCTGAGGCAAGGGAAGTTTGTTCAGGTTCTTAAAATAACCAGAGTGGTGTAGTTTGCTAATGATGTGGACACGGGAAGATTTGGGGGGTTTTGTAGAGGTTTTGTGCCCATGCAGCTTTAGCATCTATTCAAGGATAGGGAAGAGTTTGTTTAGATTTAGGAACAAGAAAGCGAGATGAAAAATGATGGAATAGATGATGAACACAGCTATGAAATCAAGTGGTTGTGATTTAATAGATGACCATTCATTCCTGGAGCTATGGTAACTGACAGCATGCAGTCTCTGAACCAATCTACTTGCAAAATAAAGCATGTCAGCTAGCCTATTTATTTTCATAAGGACACAAATCAGGAACATGCATGTGGCTCATTACCGTGGCATGCGGCTCAGATGACCAGGGTAATTACTGAACTGTGGTGACTCAGTCAACTTCTACCCATGGTAACAGGGAAATCAGAGATCAATCTTTTGCCTCTGCAAATCCGTATTTCTGTTTCTCTACTGAGGGCTAGGACAGCCAGCTGCCTCTTTTGCCCTCAGGCTGTCTGTATGTCAGGGATGGAGGAATGGAAAGCAACATTCTTGACTCACTGCTGAGGAGATGGGAATTAAGGGGAGAACTCAGGCTGTCAAAGTGAGAAAAGACAAAAGTAAGGATGACTATACTACAATAAGTGTTCTGCTATACATTGGGGTAAATGCATAGAAACAGGTATTTTGATCATAATGCAAAAGCCTTGGTACAGGACAAAGGTGGGTGTTGATGGTAATCTTCCATTCACGTAGTACAGAAAAGATGAATGTGTCCTTTTCCTTTCCATTACTGGCAAATTAATCCAATGTCTGAATATTTCCAAATATTTACAATCTGCCTGGGATGGGAGTTTCTTGCAGATAGCAATGCCATCACTCGCACGCAGCTTCTGACCCAGATTTGCCAAGTCTTGCTTGCTAAGCAAGAAACCCTCACTTTCAGGGCCGGAGAGGCTGATTGCATTTACTCCGGTCACTGAGCTGGGCAAGACACTTTCCAATGGGCAGAATATGCAGCGAAATGAGCTCAAACCTGACGGGAGGGGAGGGTTTGGCAAAAGGGGTCACCATTAATCAGAATCTGTGGGACTGTCGCCAAGGCAGCCAGGTGAATAGGCAAGGCTGGCAACATCTCCCCTTTTGCTCGCAGCCCCCCGCCTGAGTTTCTCACCATCACTTTACTCAGCCCGCTCGCTCCTGCCTCCTGGTCCCTGTGTTGATCAGTCTGTAACCTCTGCCACTCTCCCACCTTGGCCAGGAAATTTAGGTGAAGCAAACAGAGAGAGTTGGAGGGAGCAGAGAAACCCCTGAACCGCCCGAGAGAGGCCAGGGCGCCCAACGCTGGGCACATCCCAGAGCAGGCACATGCTGCAGTAACATAAGCCAGACTCCCCCGCCTCTGGCTTGGTTCTCCTTTCACACGCAAGCCTAACAGTTGTTCTCCTGGGGGAAACGGCGCAAGGGGACTATTTCTGAAACAGCACACTCAGATTTTAACATGCCACCTGCATTGCCGCGAAGGCCGTGCCGGCGGGCCCTTTGCACCGCTCGGGGTGCGAGCCGTGCCCGGGGTGCAGGGCTGAGGGTGCAGCGGGCCCCACGCTGCCTTCCCTGATGCTGGGCTCAGACCGATGGGTTGAAACGCCCCGGGAGAAGCCTGCCTTGCTCTGCCTGCCCCATCGCGGCTCTACAGCCCCTCTCTTGACCGAAACCGCTACTAATTTTAAGAGTTGTTTGCACAGCCTCCGGAAAAATAAAGAAATCTGTAAGAATAAAGGTAACAAGAAGCAAGCCTTACGCCGCAACGTTAGGTGCTGGGCAGCGCGTGAGGCTCACGAAAAGCCTTCGTTCCCCGCGGGGCTCGACCTCGGCGAACAGCCGCCTGGCAAGGTTTTCTTTGCCAAGTTTATGGCAAAGGAGGTGTAGGAGGGTTTTCTAAGCTGGTGCCGGCGCTAGGGTCTGTCGCTTCTCCCTCCCGCGGATTTCCCCATCCCTTCCTCTCGCCCGCCGCGGCGTGGGCGGCCGCCCCGGCAGCGCCCGCGGGGGCAGCCGCCGTGTTTGCATTTGTCCCGGTCGGTCACATGGAAACGGGCTTGCAGCGCCCCCGGCCCCGCCCGCCCGCACTCCCGGGCTCCCCGGGCCGCTCAGCGGGCAGCCGCCAGTCGAGCCGACCCGAGCCGCTCGCCCCAGGGGGCCGCGCCGGGAGCGCAGCCCGCCCCGCCGCCTGACCCGTGCCGTGCTGTGCCTGGTGAGGGACCCGGCCGGGCAGCCCCTTCCTCGGCGTGCGCAGCCAGCTGTCAGTGCCCGCGGCGCGGCGTTGCTTCCCTGCCGGCCCGGTAAGGCGGGCGAGGGGCAGTGAGGGGCCGCCGCGTGCCGCCTCGGCACGGCATCCCCGCCCGCAGCCCACGGCTGGGCTGGCTTGCGGCGGCACCCCGGGGCAGTGCCGCCCGGCGGCGGGGCGGGGAGCGGGGCCGGGCGGGGGAGGTGGGGGTGAGGGAGGGGGCCAGGCCGGCTCTCACGCCTCTCCTCTCTTCCCTCCCTCCCGATCCCCGCCGCCTTTCGCCGCTGCGGGACTGCGTCCGGACCAGCTCGTCCCTTGAGAAGCGGTGAGGGAGGCCCGGTCATGGAGACCCTGGTGCGCCCCGGGGCCAGCAAGCCTCCCAGCGGGTAAGCCGCCCGCCGCGACACGGGACGGACTGGCCGCCGCTCTTTCTCCGCGGGCAGGAGCGGCTCCGGGCAGCGGCAGTAGCCGCGCTGGCCGGCGGGCCTCAGTGCCTTCCCTCCCTTCTTCTCTGTCTCGGGGCGGCGAGCCGCCGAGGTCGGAGCCGGCGCACAGGTGTCGGCAGCCCGCCCCGGGCGCGCCGGGGTGGCGGCGGGCAGAGGAGAGGGGGCACGGCCGAGGAGCGGGGCGGCGGGGGCAGGGGACGGCATGGTGAGCTGGGGTGGGGAAAGGTCATGAGCGGGAAAAGGTGTCTGCTTCGCCTTTCCCCTTTGGAAGGGGCGCCCCAACTCTGCTGCCGTCGCTGCTCCTCCGCCTGCAGGACCGGAGAGGTTGGGGAGCGGGGTTTGGTTTTGGGATGTATTTCTTGCCGAGGGTCGTTTGGGCTGGCCAGGGCGCTCCGGCCCTGTGGGGCGGCAGGCAGCCGGCGCTTGCGGCTCCCGTCCCGGGCTGCGTCCCGCCGCGGCCCTGGGCGAGGAGGGAGCCGGGGCAGCGGTGGGGGGAGCCCGGGCGCTGCGGGTCTCGGGGCGGATCCGGCCGGCGGACGGGTCGGGGGAAGCCCGCGGCCGCTGGCGTCGGTTCCCGCCTGCTTGCCCGCCCGTGTGTGTGCCAATACGCTGCTGCCAAAAGCCTTTGAAAGGTTTATTCAGCCGTCCCAGCCGTGGGTCCCTCAGCCCTACCGCACAGCCGCGGCAGAGGAAGGAAAAACGCTGCCAACCTCGAATTAAAAATGCCAAAAGTGGTCTGAGGTTGGTGGGTGACCGCGGCCCCGGCCGGGCTCTGGGCAGCTGCCTGCGGCTGCCGGTGGCTGCTCCCCGTGCCTCCTGCTCTTTGGTGACAGGCAGCGCTCTCGCAGTACTAATGCTAAATAGCAGTCAGCCCTTCTGTAAACCACAGGTGGATTGGGGGTTTTTAAAGAGAGGAAACAAATACAGAATATGCCAGCAGTGAATTTATTAGTCTGTTAATTAAACAACAAGAGCAGCAGCAAGATGAAGTCCTAAGTGATCTCTTTTGTCAGAGCAGAAGCTGGGCAAGTTTTAAGAACTGTGCAGTCTGCTTGCTGCAATTTACTGCTCTACTTCACACTGTCTGCACGCACTGAAAAAGACTGTGGTTGCTTCAGCAGCTTTTTTATTTTTAGTTCTAATGTTTATGTCATAAATTAATTTTCAGATAAATACAAGACAGCTTTAAAGTACATGCTAGTGGGCTGCAGTAGTTTTGTTAGGTTTAATTTCCTGAGTTTCTGGATTTAATGGGAAGTTTGGTAGTGCCTAACTCAGAAAGTAGAACAGGGAGCGATGAGTGAAGAAAAGATGCCGTTACTAGTGCTGCAGTAATGAAACTGTATGTGTGCAATGTTCCTTTGATTTGCAGAGCATGGTTTAGCTTGCTGCTCTTTTTGTAAAGAAAATGCTTAATTCCTGTTAAAAATGACCCTGTTTGATTGTGACCTTTTAGGCTAACCTTCTGTGAAAAGCAGTAGATATCATGTACCTCCTCTCTCTGTGTTTAACTGATGTAACAGCATAGCCGCTTTCTAAAATCCTGATGAAAAGGAGATCTAGGATGCCAATTTACGTGTGTGCTTTGAAGAGTAGCCAGCATTTCTCAGATGCAGTGCTGATTAAAAATTTGTCTTGATTGCTAGGTATCGAAAGATTCATTAAAGATTTTGAATTTGAAATGAGAAAGTATGTCATTAGTGCATCTCAGAGATGAGCACTGGAGTCTGAGGGCTTTTCTGCACAAACTTGCTGAATCCTATGTAGCCAGCTTCATCTGTGTAAACCTGTCCGTGGCCAGACTCAGATTATCACGTATACGATCAGAAATTACAGTAACTGCATTAACTTCAGTTGGATTGCTCCTGACATGGCTCAAGGAGGTGAAACCAGTCATAAGGTGAAGACGTGCTTGCAATATTGTACAACAGAGTGTGTGGGTGCTAATCCACTCCTGCGGAAGCCGATGGCAACGCTGTCGTCTGCACCGACGGGGACTGCCTGTCTGTTTTATCTGAGCTGATTTCAGCCTTGAAATCCTGCTTGTTGCCTTTTCTTGCAAGTCAGAGGTTCCCAGCCTGGATGTGCCCGTGCTGTCAGCAGTGGGTTGGTTTCACTGAAGAGTATGTAATTCCCTGAGTTGGTAACATCCATACTGGCAGCCGGTGGATGTTTGGTCCCTAATCAGGTTTTACTCGTTCAATGAGGAAATCAGCTCGGGCCAGGAAGAGAGGGCATCTTCATCTGTCCTTGTTGTTTCTCATATGAATCCAGACATGAACTGCATCTGTGGAGCATGCCCAGGGAACGCCGGCTTGTAAGGCCACTGTGGCAGAAATAACTTCCTTTCACGGGAGGAGAAATGCTGTATGCATTTCCAGCTTATTGATTGGGTTAGCTTGCAGTTATGAAAGCAAGAGGTTAAAATGACTGCAACTTCACAATTTCAAATAAAATTTAGGCAAAGCTGTTTTGTCTCTATTGTAAATCATTAATGGCGACGTTACGAGTTTCCCTTGTTTAACAGTGAACAAATTCAATGTATCATTTGGTACAAGGTAGAGCAGCTCTGCTGTGTGCTTTACACAGATAAATTGCTTACGTGTGTTTTCATGGCACGGCTGCTTAAGAATTGCACATTTAAAAGTAGGATACTGTTATGTTTGGTGGTGGTTTTTTAAATGGCAAAGGAAAAATGCAGTTTGTATTGGTGTTGCAGGGTATTTCCCATTTCTCAGCTTCAAGTAGACTTCAGCACTGAGAATTTTATTATTACTACTTGCTAGGCATGAGTTTTGTAAAGCTTTACCAAGTCCATGATGCTTTAATTAACATTTATTTTAGCTTGTGAAGGTGAATTTAATACAATCAATAGCAGCAGAAATTAGGATTTATTCTTCTGTGATCATGCAATGGGTGCTAGGAGAGAGAAATACACTTGTTTAAAACTTACTGCCTTGGTGTCTGCATCTACCCTTACTTCATTAGGGAGAGCAGAGCTAGGCCTCTGTCTGGGTGTCTCAAACATCTGATTGGTGCCTTTTTGACCATAATATGACGATTGACATACATTGGTCTTAAGTGGCTTAATGGGCTCAAGCCTAAAATGAGGACTTACAGGATCAGTTGTGTTCTGCTCTATTAGGAGCCTCACAAAGTGCAGAGCATCTTCCGCTGTCACTAAAAGCATTGCCATTTCCCACCGAAACCAGTGGTTCATGGGTCCTTCTCCGTGCCTTTACGCCTGAGCACAGAAAAGCTTCCTCTGGAGTTTTTGGTAAATGTGGGAAAAGCCTCTATGTTAAACAAGATGTATGAGCGCTTTCTTTAAATAGGACCTTTATTTTCTGTGCTTCACCTTCCTTCCCTATCTCACAGAGCCTTACATTACTAACAAATCTAGGGATACACTAGCACACCTACTTTGGAGGAACTTATCTGCAGGATTGAAGTCACCCTGGAAGTCAGATAAAGGCTGCAAAACATCAGTAACACTTGCTCTGTACCTGGGAGTTTGCTTTTCTGCATGCAAGTCACGCATCTCAACTTGTTGAAACCTTTTTCTATTATTTTATGCCTATTCCACATAGTTAGGTGGATTAGTTTGTGAAACTGCACATCCAGCTTTAAAAAAAATATTTTTTTATTATACTTATGTTTGGTGTATTATTTGTAAACCTTGTGTCAAAAAGCCTGGAGGGAACCGTTATCAGGAGAGCATCTATGTGAACATCTGCATAGCACTGCTTACACCATACTCTCTCACCTTCAGATGTTACAAGATTTAGGGTATACAGAAGTAACCATGTAATTAGTCATAGGATCAAAATTGGAAAACTGGGCAATTTGTGTATGTTTCCCCTGCTTTGTATTTATATGAGATTTCAGTGTAATGTGCAGAGTGCTGGATGGCAAAGGGCGATGACTGCAGTTAGCAATGTGGAGTAGCAGTGTGGTACCTGCTTTGAAGGTTGCTGCCTCAATGAGTTGCAAGACTGACACTTGTGCTTTCGGCATTATCCTTCACGCTGTGGCCCCGTTTGTATTGCACCGCTCCTGCAGAATTCAGACGGCGCTTCTTGTATGCTCACAAGGAATTTCTCTGTGATATGTTTTACTAGCACTGCAGACAGCATTAGCCCTGTCCTCTCACAAGTAGTTTGGGTCCAAAGTATTTCTTTTTGTGTCAGTGAAGATAGGTCACATTAAATAAAACTCGGGTGACAGTGACAGAAGAATTGTGCTTGCTATTGCATAAAATGAAACAAGGCAATTTTTACAGTGTTTTGTACCTCTCTATGAATATAACTGTCGACCTGATACACTGGAAGGCATGTATGGTTTCAGTCATGACTAATATCTCAGGATTGCTGAAGATAAGCAAGCTAATTGTAAGAATAAGCTAAATGGTGAGATAAACACAATGCAATCCAGTCCTGACAGCTGTACTTTCTAAATTCCAATTTCCCACTTCTGCCTTACTTTCTCCCTTTTTTTTTCCTTTTCTCTTTCTTTCAGAAATCTGTTAGTCTTGTACGACAGTAGAAGGATGAAATAAAGTCTCTTCCATTTTTGGGCTGTCTAGAATATTCAGGATTTGTTTTTTGTATTTTTTCATCTTGCTCTTTTATGCTGCTTCTGCCTCTGTTAGGTGAAATTGAGCCTTCTCTTTCCTACTGTCGCCTGACTCATTTCTTCTTTATGACCCTCCCTTGTAATTCCAGCTTCATTTTTCTACAGGTTTTGCTCCTGTAAGTTTACATCTTAGTAAAATTGCTTGTCTTTATGAAAGCACTTCGCTGCTCAGCAGGAGGTAGCACTATATTTTGATGGGACAGATTTTTACTTACCACCCCATCTGGGCAAGCTGCATCAATTACAGTGATTTTCCAGGATGCTGCACTAGATAAAGTTGGAGAAAGTGGAGGGGGTTAACTACAATTTAGAGCACTCATATGGGTGCAGTTTTAGATGATGCTGACCATTAAGGAAAGCAACTTCTTAATTATTTACTTTGAAGTCAGTTCAGTAAATACACGGCTGCTTTGTGCATAGCTAATCTTGCTAGAGAAGTGGTGTATTACTTTTTGCTGAGTAATTCAGATCACAGTACAACTATGATTATGGCCAGAATGAAGGGAATTTTTTTTTGCCTTCAAAGGAATGAGAGTTTTCTTGTATACGTGTATGTATTCTTAAACCTCTATGGTGTTGTATATAGTTGTTAAGACTCCTGTTGTCACAGACTTGAATTATTTTATAAGCATTTATGAAGGCTTTCTAGCAGTATTCTTTTGGGTTAAAGAAATACACATAGGAGACTCAGTTTTATTTATACAGGCAAAAGTGTGAATACATTTACATGACCTGCTCCGAAAGCAGCCAGGAGGCCTGTGGCAGAGTTAGGGAAGTACCTCACTGCTGCTGAATCACAATTCAGTGCCTTAACAAGTATTCCCCTGTGTCTGGCCTTCAGCTACTCTGTTAGCATCAGCAAACACTTCATTTTCTGGCAACGACTGTGTTCTGTATACTGCAGCTTTTTGTGTTGCTCCAGCATTGTGATTTCCATGAAAACTGACAGCTTTCACACTGTAATGCTGCTTCTAAGAGATTGGGGGGTCTTTAGAAATTTATTTCTCTATAGCGGGTTAAGCCAGCCTCCTGCAGTAGAAGTTGGGAATGAGAAAAGACTTAAAATCCATGTTTCCAGCTAAATTTGTGATTTAAGGATCTTTTTAAAAGTAGCTGCATTTCCAGCTAATGGAAATTACAACCCTTATTAACATATTAATCCTTTTAATGTATAGAGTGTTTCCAGAGCTGTTAGTTGCCCTGTGAGCCAGGCTACTTATCATTAAATAAGTGATGCTGGGAATAGTATATTGTTGTCATAGTTTCAGCATGAGAGTGTCAGCGATGAGCCAGGGACCTCACCCATGCCAAGGAGTGACTCACAAAGATTGCGTGGCAGGGCCGTGCTGTGATGGCGCTGACACACAACGTCTCATACCCGCTTTAGTCCCCTTGCACCCAAAACATTGTCTTTTCTGTTTCATTATTCCCCCAGCTAATAAGCTGCCTAAGAGGCTATGCATTTGTGCAGAGCCGTTGTCATAATCAGAGAAGTGGGGGGGGAAAAATGGATCAAGAATGATTTTTCTGTTTATGTTCCTTTGTTCTCACTATAGCTTCCAGACTGAGAGTGTCTACAGTATAAAAAAAATTACTTCTTACTGCTGACCCTGTAAATTCAACCTGATATTTGCATGCTAAACTGTGCTTTCTGTGTTCCTTGTGATGTGTTGTATGGAAGAGAGTTGGCAGTCTCCTCTGACAGTTCCTGTGATGAAATGTGAGTTATAAAGCTTTCTCTGGTAGTCAAAAACTGATACAACACCGATATACTATTTTTTTTTTTTTAAGGCAGTGACCATCATTAAAGCAGGTAGGAAAGGTGCAAATGAGAACTTGGTGTAAGGTGGGCCCCAGGTACTTGCAGAGGTGCAGCAGACAGATGGCATTTTCAGGTTCAGTTCTGCATTCTCCAGTGTCTTATTTTTATTAAAGGAGATTGACCTGCGTATAAGTTACAAAGTTGGTCTGTGAGTTGCTCTGCCTCTCTCTCCATGTTACTGTGGCGTATGCAAAGAGGAATGGCTTGGGATGGTCTGGTGGAGAGTCCCTCAGCAGCCAGGTAATTAGGGAACTTGCTTACAGAAAACCCACATTCAAGGACCTGCTTGGCACAGGAAGGCCTGAGGATTAAACCTGCGGTAGCTTTTACTACACCGAGTTGCCAGGACCACCAGGCAGCCTGGAGTCCTCCTTTTTACTTTGAGCAAGAAGCCAAATAAACGCAAGCCTTGCTGTTCCTGAAGCTGTCATGTTGCAATCGATGTTTCCCTAGCAAGCTCTAGCAATGACCCACAGGCTGGAAGAAAATATAGTCTTTCTGAGCCATGCTGGTTTTGTGGTGCTAAGAGTGAAAACTTCCTTTACTCAGTAAAATAAACAGATGCAAAGTCATACCACTGACGTGGGACTTGAGGAAGAAAATTACATTTTATGTTATCAGTGTTCTAAATATAGCCCTATTGTAAGGTTCAACAGCAAGTACCAATCCTGAAGTACTTAATCAGAGAAGTGTTACTTTATGTTTTCAGCGTGACTAACAATCAGTACAATTCTCTGTTTGCCATACCTGTTTTCCTTCACCGTTGTGTTGGGTTTTATTTACATTAATGCATACTGATCCGATCAACTGTTATTGATGTTTTATTGTGAAGTTGAGCCAGAAGGGTAGAGCTCAGTTACTTTTTTGGTAATCGAGTGTTAATGACTTTTTTTTCTTCTTTCTTGAAGACCACACAAATACATAGGGATTTAAAACAGGTAACATTGATGGTTGATGAGATGCTTTCTGAATTTTCAAGCATTGTTTTAATAAACATTTGTGCTACCATTCCTAGTAAGATGATATAAAACCTCTTTATATTACTGCTTTTTTGTTAATAATTTTTGATGGTTTAGTTAGACTAGAGAACAACAAAATTCAAGGGCCTGAGTACGAATGCACCATTGATGACCAGTTGCCGCCATCTCCCAGGTCTGATGATTGTCCCTGCTAGTCTGCTGGTCCCCTTTTCTCTGAAAAGGCAGTTAGGTGTTTTTGGGTGAGACTGCTGGATTTATCCTTGGTACTTGCGTTCTGTGGTGTCAGGAGATGGTGTGATGGTGACGTGAGGAGGAGTTTGTCCTCTGAGGCTGCACGAAGGTCCTCATGTTGCGGTGTACGTGAGATCCACCAGATGCAGAATCAGCTCAGTCAGAGCCGACTTCTCCAGGGACACAGAGGAAAGCTGCAAAGAGCTCTGTTTTAGATTATCTAGATGACTTTTGTTTTAAAAGCTCATCTCTTCCTTCCCGCTCTACACATCCCACAGCGGGCATTCTCCTGTGCTCGCCCCAGAGGGCTGATGAGAGCTATGGCAGCAGCTTTCTAGTGTAAGAGAAAAAAAAGTAGTGAATTCTGTTCAAGACCATTTCAAATACTAATCTTTCTTTTATTTCTGTTGTGTAGAGTTATTTTGAAGTATAACAAACATTATTTTCTTCCTGCTTTAGCAGGTTCCAGAAATATAATAAAAACTCCAAGTTATTTTATAATAAACCATATTATTTCATTTTGTTTCTTAATTCTGTGCTTAGATGGCTTTTCTTTCTGCATTTTTCTTTTTTTGTTTGAGATGAGTATCTTGCATATGCAGCAAAAATAACTGCCTAGGTAAATACGTCAAGGACGGCATGTCTGATCTTATTGTGCACGGGACGTGTATTTTCCTTTCTTTTTTTTGTCTGAGAGTGCCACTGAGGGGAGTCTCCAAAATTAATAAATAGTTTGAGCCAAATTGGAAGAAAAAACTGTTTTCTGTGCTTTTCTCTGATCCTTCTGTGGCAGTGCTTTATTTTTGAACAGCACAGCAATGGTTCTGGGTGTTGATGAGGGAATATCTTGGTGTGAGTCCAGATTCCTGCTTTTTTTTTTTCTGTTTGGGGTGTTGGTTTTTTTTTTTTTTGAGTAACTTCTCATGGTACTTGGTACCAAGCCTAAACTTTTGTGGATACCAAATAAATTACTCCCAGGTTCCCTGGGGGTACAGCTCATGTTTCAGTGTCAGCACAGCTTTCTCTGCTCTAAGGGGGCTCCTGGTGTTGCTTGCAGTTGCTGTGACGAATGCTCTGCTCAGCCCCTGCTAGGACAGGGCTCTCTCCTTGGGAAGGAGACCAGCCTTTGGCTTCTGCCGTGATTAAAATCTTGGTACTGTGACACCTTCAGGTGCTCCTAAGACTGACTCTACCAATTCATTAAATACAGCTACAAATAGGTCAGATCATGTTGCTAAAGTGCCAGTGTTGTAATTAACACAGTTATTTATTTTGTTTGCTTTTAATTACCTCTGTTTCTCTGCCTGTGCTGAACTGAAGAGTCACTTGGTCATCTCATGGCAATGCAGAGCAGCATCGCATGCTAAAAAATAATGTTACAACATCAGATGTACATAAACTTGTGCTTTTTGAGATGTGCAGTCTTTTTACTGTCTTGCTTTATGGCTCCTTAAGGTCTATTGTGTGTCTTCATTCCCTGGGTAGTGCCTTGTCCAGAGCGCGACAAACTGAGACCAGTTTCTATCCCCAGTGTGTCCCGAAACCTTCCTGTACCCAGGAAAGCTGCGGATCCTCCAGGGCTGGGCTGTGTGTTGTAGGGGACTTGCCTGAGTTCAGCCTGGCACGGGGATGCTGGGGAGAAACCGGTGTGCCAGGACCGCATCCACAAACTCCATAAGGGCTTTTATAAACCAGTAGATATATTTACTTCCGTGCTTTCATTAGTAAGTTGGGGATTGCTAGCTTCAGATCAAGTCTGTTATTCCTGAATATAATGTGTTAATGCAGAATTACTTTCTTATCAAACCCAGCTTTTCCATTGTGAGACAAATGCAAATGTATCCATGGGTGATGGATAGAGAGTCCGGGGTTCAAACTTCAAAATAAAAAAGAAAGGAAAAAAGACAACAGCTATGCCTCATCTTTTACGTGGGTAATTACAGAACAGTATTTTATCTTAAATTCAGATATTTGTGGATTTTCCAAATCACTGTGTATTTAGGAGGAGAATAAAAAAAATTTGCTGCAGTTTTAAGTAATAAATTTAATTGGTTTATTTTGTCCCTTCATTTCAAGTCTTGTATATTGTACCAACTTCTTAAAACTATCTAGAGACTACCTATGCACAATCCTAGAACTATATGTTGATGATTAAACCATTTCATGATGAAAATAAAGTTGCTTTTTTTCCCTAACTTCTAAGCAAATACAGTTAATTAAATTCCCCTTCCAAATCTTGCATGGATTTGTAAGAAACAAGAGAATACCTTCCTGAAAGAGTATTTAGTTATTCTGCAACTAGTATTTACCCAGTTTTCAACCTCACAAGGATCAGGAAACGTTACTCTTCTAAAGAACATTGTTTATACTTTTGGTGAAGAACTCTTTTTTTCTGAAGAAGACAAATTGTGAATTCTGGAAGTAGTTTAATATCAGTGGATGCAAGCTTTTAGTAGTTCTGTTTTGCAGTTAGTAAAGAGTGTCTCAGTGGGTTTTAACACTTGATGCCAGGATCAAAATACAGGGTCTTCCCTCTTCTGGCTCAGAAGCGTTGTGTCTTTCCATTTTTGTTAAGGTGAATTTTCCTCCAGACTCATATAAGGCAAACCAGGGATTTAGTTTTTTCTTGGAAGCATCCTTTTTTTTTTTTTTTTTTAAGGCCTGTTAGTGTAGTATTGTACAAAATGACTGGTAGGGGCCAGGCAGACTCAAGAGTCTGTCTGTTCCCATGGTTTATTGGCCTCTGTTGTGACAGAGAGGGAGAGTCTGCTTGCACTTGCCAGAGAATGAAGAGCAGCAAAAGCAGTGGTTAATTGTTTAATGCAATATTGGAAATGGGGCTTTGGTCGGCTGCTCTGAAGCAGCTTGAATTTGAGAGCCGTATAGCATGGAGGAGAGCGGGCATGGCTACGCTCCCATTGACTTAATATTCAGCTTTAGAGCCAAAGGGCCCATGGAATTTGGTTTTGCTCTGCTCCACTTGCTGGGCTGAGGTGTGCAAATCCCAAGCAGCTCAGCTGAAATCTCTGGGTCTGCTCCTGCAGTGAACACGTGGGAGAGGGACCGGCACGAGCTTCACTTGGACAGATCGGTGAAATAGTTGTGGGTGCACACTGCTCTTGTCCTTCACTGGGGTTCTGGTTTATATTTTATGGGTATCTTATTATAAAAGGGGAGGTGGGTTTGTGTGTTTAGGTAAAGATAGGTGAGTTCAGTGCCTATATTCCCCTGTATTCTCTCCTCTTTGGACCTGCTTGTTTTTGTTTATATGATGGTAAACTTCAAAGTGCCATCTTTCCACTGGTATTTTACAGCTAAAGACCTCCTGGACACTAACAATATATTTTTCATACTGGTTAAGGATAAGGAGGTCACTTATTTCTGTTCTCACTTGTTCTTTTTGCAAGACCAGCTAGTGCTAATATTTTTCTGAAAAGCCCACTTGTCATGCTATTATACCAGCCATATTTAAAAATACAGCTCATCTATATAATTGTTAATTGTTTATTATTGTGTATTCTCAAATTAGCCATAGTTATTTTGGAATGAAATCTCTTTGCATTCAAGTGGTTAAATACCATACTTTCTCCTATTAAAAATGAGATCCAGGTCTACTGGAAAGTATTTTACAAATATAAAACTGCCTGAAGTATAAAACCTGTTTATACAGATACCGTGGGTTGCTTGCCATAAAAAGCACCTTAAATTCCCCATGCTGCTTCATTTTCATAAGGAGTTACTTGGAAAGAAATATTGCTTGCGGTGCATTGCCAATTATTTATATACTAATTTGCTACCTGAGAATAATTTCAGATTTTTTAATTCAGTTTAGTATTGAAGTGATGGGGGAGAAGAGGTCTTAAACTACTTCATATTTTACAGTTTAGCTTAAATCTACCTGGAAAAAAATGAAAAATGCTGATTTTTTTTTTTTTTGGAGGGGCAATTAACCTTTTAAAAAAAACAGTGTATGTATGAACAGTTTTCAGTCATTATTTTTTAATGTAAATTCCCTCTTACCTGTATTGTTACAGGACAAACAACTCTGTGCTGTATATAAAATATTAAGCTGTCTTCCCATAAGTAGTCTCTGTGTGCAAAGCTTAGGTGCCAAATTTGAATAGGAGGCCAGGTACAATGACTGGGGACAGAGCTCTACTCTGCCATCATTAGCGAGGACGTGCACGTCAGCCTCTGGTACAGATCAACCCTTCGAGTGAATGACCCAAATAGTTGAAAAGGGGAAATACGTTTTCTTTCTTCTCTTTTATAGGTTATCTCTTGTACTCCAGCCTTTTGATTAATCTTGGAGAAATAATCTAGCCTATGCTGTCTCTTTTTTTCCTGAGCTGATGGTAACGAACATGTCCCTAGCATGGAGACTGACTTTTCCTTCCCGGCTTGGCCAGGAAGGGGTAGGCAGAGTTACTTGGGAAAACATAATGTGGAAGCTCGGATTGCAAAGAAACCCCTCATGCCCTGTTTAGTACCTGGCTATACCTGTGCAACAGTATTCAAATATTTATAAATCTTTCATAAGCATTGTTTATTTGAAGACAAAACCCAAATCAGCAACAGGGGTTTTCCTGCATTAAATTGCTTTCACCAAGCGTTATTTAAGGTTAAAACCTTAAAACTCCCTAGAGAAACTTTTCTCAATTTTCTGTGCTGCTTTTTCCTTTTACTGAGGATACCATCACCATGTATAGAAAGAAAAACAGTAAGTTCAGTGTTATTCAATTGTACTATAGTGATGCAGTTAAGAGAGTAAAAAATAGTATTGTATTATCTTCCAGCAGCCAGATGAACGTTCTTATAAAATTCAGGAAACTGAGTGAATTGGAGACTTCATGTTCTTTTTGCCTTCTGAAGTGCCTGAGATTTGTTCCATAGTGCTTATCACAGAAAATATCTCAGTTCTTCAGATTTAAATTATATAGGCATAGAAAGGTCCACGCAGGAGCTGTTTTGGAGGCTGCTTTGTGTGATGATGGTGAGTAGTATGTGTGCAACCTCTTGGGAGCTGCACGAGGGAGGCTGAGTAAGATGCATCATGCACAGCTCTAGTCCTTGCATACAGGTGGTCTCAAGCCCTTGTACCAGCACAAGAGGGAATGAGCGTGTGGCACTCATCCGTTTTGCTGCTCGTAGAGTTAAATAGATTTTTTTTTTGATCCTACTGGTTTGGTCGGCTCTCTTGGCATTTAAAAGCAAATGTGTGACTGTTGTAGGACTCTTTGAAAATTGCAGCCTATCTCTGAATTAATGTGTTCGTATTTCACACAAAGTTGCAGATGGAGGATTAAAAGCTGTGCTTTGGGCAACGTGTGTTGAGCAATATTGAAAATAAATGCTACCGTATGGGACGTTGCTTTTGGAACCAGCACGTCCACTGTGTCGTACAGCTGTGCCATTCCTTCCAGAGTTGTTCTGCAGTCTGTTTAGATCGAGCAAAGGTTGAAGTCATGGATGGATTTATGAGGATAATGATCTGACAAACCATGCACTCTTATAGATTATATAATTTGCTGTACACGGGGGAACATAAGTGTTCCGTAATGAAACCCCCCTTATTTAGGGGGTTGATAGTGTGAGTTGAAACAAAATTTGGTAGGTGGCTTGTGTTCCTCAAAACGCATGTGGAGGATGAGGACCGAGGGATATCCATTTTTATCGCTGCACAGTAGGGTGCAGCCGTGGTGACATCTGATGCAGACTCAGAATTGCCTGAAATTCTGTATTGGCTTATATTGCTCGTGCTTACAAGACACAGTCAGAGCCTTTCTGTGGTTTGGCAATGGTGCCCACAGATTTCACGAGTGGTGGAGTTCGGGTCTTCATGGTTTTATTAGAATTGTCTGAAAGTACATGTACTTCCCTGGCAGCTTAGAGTAAATAGAGCTCACTTGGAGAAAACACTTGGAAAAAATGAAGCTGTCCCTTGATAGTGAAGTTTATTCCTCCTAGACTTTTTTTTAATTCTCTCTTGCAAGTTTCTAATTTTGTGGCATGACGGAAGAGGAGACTCGTGTACTTGAATTTGTATCTGGAGTAAAGTTATCGCTGCTCGGGGGGCTGCGTTATAAAAGCATTGGAAGGAGCTCCTCTGCTGTGGCTTGCCCTCTGACGGCCAGGCTTTGCTCGGTCTCGTGCTCTTTGGTCCTTCCAGGTCTCGTCCACGCGCCCGTAGTTCTTGGCAGAGCTGTGACTCCCCAGGTAGGCTTCAACACTGCTTTGATGCCTCAGATGGTGTCCTTACTGCTGACACTGGCCCAGAAAGTCCCAAACTCAGCAGACCCACGGAGTGCATGTAAAGACACAGCTGGGACTATTATAAAGGAAAGCTTTAGAAGTGCACAGCTATGTAAATCGCGTTCCTCAAGCTGCTTGTCTTTTTTTTCTGTGACACCTTTCAGTTCTCTCTGCTGTCTTCTCTCACCGGGGGTTCCTGTGGTGCAGAAAAAAGAGGGGAAAAAATATGTTCATGAAATAACAAGTTAACTTGTGTTGGTACAGTAATAATCATTAAGTTTTATATTATTAGATGTAAATTTTACAACCAACGTGTTAGAAGAAACACTTAAAAACCTTAGATTTAGGCTTATAGGTACGATTTAGATAAGAATAGAATTATTTTTTTTTCTCGCTTAGTCTGATTCGAGCTCTTTTCAAGCTTAGACAATATGAGTGTATTATGATACACACCTTTGTAATTACATAAAATTGATAACAAGCCATATGACCTCTGGTTACAGATCTAAATATTGGCATAAATTCATTTATTATGTCTGAGTATGTCTCTGTGCTTAAATCAGTCTGTAATTCATAATGCGCTGTCTTTATTACAGTTTGCATAAAGAAATGCATTCTAATAGAACAATATTTCAATGAACACTTAAATGAGAGAACTGGGTGATAATGCAGGAGTTTTTACAGTGAAAAATGTTTTCCTTTTCAATAACATTTAATACCTCATTGCATTAAATTATTTTTTGTCACAAAGTGGCTCAATTTGTATGTACATATTCAGTAGATGGAGTTACATTGGTTTAGTACTTCAGGACATTACTATTTTCACCCCATCTCAAAACTTCTTAATAATCAAAACAAGTGAATGTTGAGTAACTTATGATACCGTTATATAAGTCATGAAGTTCCGTTTTAGTACTGAAATTAAATGTAATACACAAAGAGCAGAGGTCTTTTCATCTACTAAACTTAGTCTTGAGTGAAAGTTCCGAACTTTACTGGTGGCAGTTTCATTTTCCAGCAAAGCTGAAAGCAATGTGTTAATGTCTGAATCCAGTTTTTAAAAAAATACCCTTGTGAAAATACAAGATTTTTTTCACTTTATACAGCAAAAATACATGGCATATCTTGCATGTTTTGGTTTCATAGTTAAGAAATTCTAGTTTAAATAAACTGCAGCAAGTTTCCTTTTAGAGAAAGGGGAGGCGAAAAATGATATATTTTTTCTAGATTAAGTTTTAATGTACAAAACTTTTTTTTTCCTTTTTCAAATCTCTCCTGAAATGACCAAATCAAAAAGACTTTTGTTTCGTGAAGCCTGCTTTTGATTAATTTGGCTGAGTTTTATTTACCTACTTAATCTGAACCATGCCTCCTCCTTATCGTGTAAAGTCGCTTACTGTTGCTAAATATACCAGTGTATTTTAAAGAAGCAAAGCCGTGCGTGAGTACGACCCATTCAGAGCGGGGTTGTGGGGTAGGGAGGGACCTGCTGGTAACCTGAGAACAAGAGCAGATGCTAAATTAGCAGCTGGATCGTTAGAAACGAGTCCACAAATGTCTGCTGGGAAATGATCTTCTTTAGACGCATGGAGCGTGGGTGTGTGGGTTATTCAGAGTTTCTAGCATCTAGTTGCTCTTTACTCGTGACTCAAAGGAAGGCATGGAGCAGCAAGGATTTGCATTTGTGGAATGATTGGCAACTTGTTTTCATTGAAAGTACAGGCTGCATCTATAAATTATTATTGTGTGGTATTTCTTGTTAAGGCATGAAATTGGTAAATGACTGCAAGTGCAAGGAGATTTCTGGCAGTCTTTTAGTTACAGAGTTAAGTAAAACCCACTAAAAGACCTGTGGAAAAGCAAATAACATTATAAGGGCATCATTAATAATCCTAGGGTTACGTTCTGTTTCCACCTTTAACATTAATACGTATTGACCATTGACTGCAGTCAGAAATAGATCAGATCATGACTGGATGAGAACCTAAATCGTGACTGAATAATGATGACTAATAAGTGATGTATGTTACATGGTAGCCAAGCAGGAGAATCCGAATAAATAAACATCAGCGGTGAAAAAAAATAAGCCAGCTGTCAGAAAAGTGCTATTTATTTGGGAGACAAAACTTTAATTTATGTAAGTCTCTTGGTAATAACGTGGGTGAAATCTATCCATATGTTTAGTGTAGCTCATCGCAGTGTGCTCTTTCATGCCTCCCAACTACAGCACACCTGTGCCCACCGCAATACTATAGACTCAGCTATGATGAGGAATATCTGGCTTTACTTTACATTGAAACATCATACATTTCCTTATTCCTTATGCCAATGATTATGTAAGTGCGTGCATCTACAAGTCACCCTTTCCTCACGTTAAAGGCGATGTCTTTTTTTGTTGTTTTTTTTTTTTTAGCTTATCAGTGTGGTGACAGTGATTCACCTTTATAATATAGGCAGGTACAAAAACGATACACACAGAAAAATGGTACCTGCATACCTTGGCCCTAGTATGCACCAAAAGCTTTTCTGATTTCTTTGTTAATCAGGGTAAAAAGCTTTCTTGTTGAGGGGGAAAAAAGCCTTCCAGCTGACCAGCATGACTACACCAATGACAGCCTTGTCATTGGCAGGATTATACTCAACAAAGTGAGTTTGTGGTGTTCTGAGACAGTGGCTGTGATTTAAAAACAAAACAAACAAACAGACCCAAAAACTCCAAATGAACCTTCTCCAAACTTGTGTCTGCACACTCACATAGCAGTGATTTAATGTATCAAGGTGCTGTATCCTGTTCATCTGCCCTCCTCTGGTATTTCCACTCCAGTGCCAGGAGCTGACTGAAGGTCAGGAAAAAGTTAAGGCTTTGGGGCTGGCAGCGAGGTTTTCGTTAAGATGTCGGGAAAGGCTCTGCAGGTTGTAAAGATGATTCTGAGAGAAGCCTCCCTCAGAGGCAAGCCTCTCAGCTATTTCAGAGAGGGATACACAAGCTGGATCTCCAGCTCAAGACTTTGCTGTTCTGGAGTGGACGAAGAAGAAACTTTCAAACAACTGTTTACCTTTGAGATCTGTTTTCTGCTAAACAACCTGGCAACTAGACTATATCTTCCCTCCTTTTCCCTGCAGAATTAAGCATCTATGTGAGAGGGAACAAGTTGAAGTTGGGTTTCTGTGGGAGTACAGAAGACCAAGGTAAAAAAGCATAACCACTTTCAGATTGTGCAGTGGCTATTTATATAAGCCTAAGTATGGAAAAATGTTGAGTTCATGTAACGGGTCAAAAAAAAGGCAGAGATATTGCTTGGTTTTTGTGTGTGTATGTGTATACACATATAACATTATCAAGTTTTAATTAACATGGTAGATTACTCCATATATGTGAAGACCATATAGTGTTAATCAGTTCCATGTACATGCATGGGGGTGGTTTTATTTTGGGAGAGGAAGAAAAAAAGTCACTCTCTAGTAGCTTTTTTATAGGGAAATTAAGGAGTGTGATTCTTCAGTTGCCTTTCAGTGAGGAATTGCTTTTCCATCTTTGTACACATGACTATAATTCAGTGTTAATGGAAAATCAGAGTAGCTTGGTGTAAACCATCCAGACAGTACACCCCATTCTAGTGGGGATTCAACATGTTCTCCTGCATAGCTGATGTGCTGGATGAGACTGCTGTCTGCTGTGTAGCAGGTGGGAAGGAGAAGGGAGAGAGTTAGGCAGTGTTTGTGATCACCAGGCCAAGAGCAGTTACAAGTTTGGTGTTTGGTATTTGTTTTTTGGTTTGGTTTGGTTTTTTTAATGTAATACTTTTAAAAAAGAAATTAGTGTCTCCCCCATACACCAGTTTACCGTGAGCCTCTGTCACTAGCAGTGAAGATTCTTCAGGGTGACACTAACAGTCAGAGGGCAGTAGGGCTGTTTCTGTGTACAGTTATACAGGTTAAGCGGTTTGCTCTGTATACTTTTTGTCTTGCAGTATTTTTCTAAATGACAGTTCCACGCAGTTTTCTTACCTATACACTTCTATGTTTCAAGCCAAACCAAAAATCTGCCTTTGCATGACTGTCTATAAAATCCTGTAGTTATTAAAATACAAATCAGTGCAGCAGTGAGTATCTGCTGTCTTATACCCGGCATGTTAGTTTTGAAGCTTTTGGATAGTGTCTGGGGTTTGGTTTTTTTTTTTTTCATTTCCAGTATTTAATATGAGGTCTAAATATGAGAATGTACTGCATGGTCTTTGCACATGAGACTGTTTATGTTACAGCATTTCATTTGGTTCTGTGCACTTTTCCTGAAGTCAGCACATCTCCAGTGTACCTTAATGCTTCTTGAAAAATTATGTTTTCTTTATAAACAGGACTAGATATTCAGGATCAGAGAACTCCTACTTGGCCAAATTAACTTCATGTTGTTTGTACCAGTGTGCATCATCTTCTAGTGATTCCTAATTTCATGTATGATGTGTGATACTAACATCATGGGTGATAAAGCCCCACATCCCGCCATGTAATTTTGAGGTTGAGTGCTGTCCATTGCATGCATAGGGAAGAAATAAACCACAGGCTTCACCATCTCCTCATGTATATTGGTTTAAATCAGGAGTATTTCAGTCTAGATTGGTGATTTGAGAGACAGTAGTCACTGTTTTTTAAGTGATGTGAATCTTTAATACAGCATTTTAATATAAATTATATAGTCATTAAAAAGCACTATTAATGCAGAGAAAATGTTTATAATTTATCATAATTAAACATATCTTTGGGGATTGTGGGAGCTAATCTGGAAGGTTTGGGTCTTCAGTTTGAGGCACTGGTCTTCAACCCTGAGCTTTGGTTGTGTACGAGAGGCAGTGAGGTCAGTTAAGGAGTCTGCAGAACAGACCTGTTAAGATCACGTAGGCATGAGCTTAAACAGCACTTGGGTTTAAACTGTTTACCCAGGTGTATGCATCCATATTCTGTCAAATTTTATATCCTTTGAAATTGTGGTTAAAACAGACTCCTCCTTGGAAGTGGCTGATTGAAGTAAAGTCTCTCTGTGGATTTTCATGTAACAACCTGAGGGCTGCTTCAGCACTGCATCTTCTGGGAGAGAAGCAGCAGAGGAATCATAGTGAATGTGTGGTCTGATGCCTCCTTTATCCCTATTCTAGTTCCTGAGCTGCTGCAGAAGCTAAAATACCTCAGGTACAAGTTAGAGCAGCCCCTTGGAAAGCTTTATTTGTGCATCTAGGTGTTGTATATACCAATCACTTTTTTCAGCAAACCCTTTGCATTGAGTTTGCAATGGAAAATATTTTCCCTTAGCGTGCAGCCTAACATATGTTTGTAAAACTTCTTTGCAAGTTAGAATTGCTACACAAGGGCTAGACTCAGAAATGGAGTTGGTTCATGTCCCTAGGACAGGTAAATTCTGCAAACAGGCACAACAGCAGATGCCCTAACTGTGTGAAACCAGGTCCTGCACAGAGAACCCGTTCCTGCGCCTGCTTTGTGTCTTGCTGGTTGTGGATGAGGTGCAGATGATGCAGTTTTGTTACACAGTTCTAGGACTGCAAGGCTAAATTAAAAGACAACAAGAACGAGCAAAATCCATTCCAGTCCGTCACTGCCATCGGAAAAGAAGGACAGTCTACTACACTGCATGTCTTTTGGTTTATTTATTCCTTTCATTACAGTATTGTCCTAGACCCTGACCACGCAGTAGGCATCTGTAACAGATGAGCAAAGGTGACGTTTTTTGCTGTTGGAAATCACAGTGGATTTTTCTAACAGATCAGCTGTTGGGAAATACAGTTTAAGCATTCAGACAAAATCCTCATGATTTTTTAACTCGTGTGAATGGAGGTGTTGAAGACTAAAGTAAAAAACTGGAGGTTTTTATGCCACCTCTCAGTTGTTTGAGTTCTGTTCAGGTTTCGAGGCCTGATGGGCCTTGGTGAGGAGGAAGGGGATTAAGAAATGCTCATTAAAAGGTATTGTAAGCCTCCGGTTGGTATGGGAGCCTCTGCAGATGTTCCCTCCTTGGAGGCGTTTCAGTGGTATACCCGTTTCACTTCATGTTTTAATATAGATCCAGTACGATGTAGCATTTCTCCTCCTCCCCTGCTCGCCCCAACACATTTCATACCCTTCCAAGTCCGACTTGTCCATCGCGTTTCTCCTGCTGGCTACACCCACCTCTCAAGCCTCCATCCCTCTTTTTTGCTGAGCTGAGTTTGTGACGTGTCAGACCCTGCCAAGTTACTGCTCTGACTCCCTTGCTGTACAGGAGAACCCATGGATGCTGACTCCAGACCACTTGGCCAGGTTACGTGCCCCTCTGTGCTCAGCGGGCAGGCGTAAGAAGAGTCTGCTCCTGTGCGCAGGATTATTCTTGGCCAAAGTGTTTCTAAGATAACACAGGTGTTGCCACGTATAAACCCACTTCAGAGGGGAGGGTGTGAACAGGCTTCGAAAGGAACAGGGCATAAACAAGGCAGATCCTGTGCATTTCTGTGGCACCGCGATCTCATGAAACCTGCCCAGAAGAGAAGCCAGCTTGTGGAGAGATTGCTTCATGCTGTGTAAACTGAGGTTTGGCTCTGCGAGAGGATTCCTGTTTTCTTTTTTTTTTTCCCTTTTTTTTTTTTTTTTTGATGGGGGGATCATTTCCCTTTCATATCCTTGCTGACTGCAGACAGAGGAGCTGTTGTGATTTAGCTACCAAAGATTCATTGATGATCAGCTACGAATATAAATCCAAGATCAAGAAAAGCAACCTGGGGCTCTGGTTCCGCCAAGAAAATGTTTTCTCTTTCATTGCCCTGGGAGGATGAATGAAGGACGTGTGATACTTCAGCAGTTCGAATTAAACTGCTGTTTGGAGTGATTTCAGGCAAAACTCTCCCCAGGTAGATCACATGGTGTACTGTATCTACCTGGAAATAAAAATACCATTACAGAGAGAGTGGTGTAAATGTATGACCTCATATGGGTCATTTTAGAAAAGAAAGGTGGCATAACTGTTTGGCTTCTATATTTGAAGAAACGCGTACAGCAATATGCCCAAGACAATAAGAGAAGGAAGTCTGTCCTTCTACATTTTCACCCACAATTCAGTTGTGATTTTCAGCTTTCAGATTAATACTGCTGATTGTGCGAGTCCCCCTAGCAGTCAGGCCGGCAGGTACAGATGTTAACTTGTAGGTTTATGCTAAATACAGTGGTGAGGGCACAAAGGGAGGGAGGTGTTCAAAAGCAAGCTGCTGCTTCTAATAATAACTCATGCGCTTTGTACATCTTAGATCCTCAAAGTACGCAGGATTTGCATTTGACTGGAAAGGGTAGTTGAAAGCAGAGACTTTACAGAAGGTGACATTTGCCAGTCTTGATTTGACAAGAGGTAAAAGCACACAGACAGTTAGCACAGGATACCGTCCGCTACCACAAAACAGAGGGGACAATTTTTGTCTGGTGTCTCTTGGTGACACTGCTGTGAAAAGTTAGGGATTTTAGTTTTTGATGTTGAATCTTCTTACGAGACAGTATAAACAAATACCATTTCATTACCTTTTTCAGGCATTTTTTTTCAGTTTGAGAAAACAAAATACATGTGTTTTGTCTTGTGCGACAGCTGTTTAATAATGTATGACATTGTCTTAATGTCAAATTTTTGGCATAAAGTACAGAAGTAGTACAGTATCTTGGAAATTATGACAGCTGGGGACTATAAACTTTATTTAGAGACACAAACTTCAGGAGCATTTTTGAGGCGGTAGTGTTCTGTATTTAGTCTGAGACCAGGCTAGTAATGAGACGGAATGTGGAGCTCACTTCCGGGAATTAAATCAGACTAATAGGACCAAGGTTGCTCTGTCTTTGGCAGAATAGCAGTGGCTTTTCTAGAATAAATTTACGGTAATGATACAAAATATATTAAAACCACTTAAATGGGATTCCTTTTTGGCTCTCAGTAATAGCTTATCCATTACCTCATTGTGATCTGGGAATCCTCCTATTAGCATATGTTGTTCTTGGGGGACTTGCATGTTCTTCACCTGTTATGTGCTTTCTTGGTGAATTTGCAATCCAATAGCTAAAAGAAGTTTGACTGTTACTATTAAAAAAAATTGCTGCCTTTTTGAACTAATACTGCAACATGCCAACAGGGTTCTTCGGATTTCAAGCTGTGGATCTGACTCAGACTAAATTAATTTTGCATTTGAGTGTATCAAAAACTGATCTGCACTGCTGCTGCAGCTGGTGAGAACATTATTTCTAACCTTCACAGATGTCAGATCTTTTCTATTAGTCTATCTTTCAGCTCCTCTGCTAGTGGAATTTTTAGTTTTATTACATGCAAGATCTAACAGTAGAGTGGGAAAGAGCAGTTTGGTTTAGGGTATCCCTAAGTGCAGAAAGTATTAATGTGCATGTTTTTTTCCTCTCCTTTGAAGCTCAGGTTCAAACTTGAGTATTCTGTTAGTTTTCTGTGATAGTAGTTGGCATCAGATGGGGAGATGATGAGAAATCATGAATTATGATGCTGATTGACTTCAGTTCAACCACTGGTGCTGCCAGGATGTCCCACTATCTAGAACAGAACAGAAAATGAGTTCAGGATATCTAGTCGAGAATTAAACCAGAGGTGTGTAAGTTGATGTGAGGAAAAACACCCAACCACAGCTTCAGGATCTGGATCTAACTGTAGAATGAGTATGACTGATGCAATATTAAACATTTTTTCTGTGAGCACTTTCCACACAAATACTAATAAACAGTCAGGAAGTCAAATATGCTTAAAGAGTCTTTTTTTAGTTCATCAATTTCTTATTCTCAACAACATGAAATGGATGTGGCCCATGATGCATAATCCCATTATATTGACTGTAAAAAAACCTGCTTCCGCTTTTCTTTCTCGCTCCAAATGGGGTACTGTAGAATAGTTACTGTATATGCAACAGGAGTAGGGACAGTGGGGGTTTTTTTTGCACACAATGGCTTGCTTGTGATACTGAAGATTAGCTTTCAGCAGATTACTGAAAAAAAGAACAGATACACTGGGTGTCTGGCAGTACTAGGTTTCTCTGTAGACTCTTTTCAGCTGGAAAGCATGGCACTTTAAACGGCCTTCGGTTAAGTCTGTATAGTGTTGCTTCCATTCTTAAAAAATAATTAAAATATAAAAGTGAGTTGTTTTGAACTGAGGGCCAAGTTGCAGAATGACAGGTTTCTTACTATTAGCTAATGAAAATACTTGCAGGAGGTTAGGTTCAGAAAAACCCAACTCTTAATCCCCTTCTGTGGGGAAAGCAGCAAAACCTGGTAGTTCATGCATCAAATTCTTCCCGCAGCCCTGCTGTTGTTTTTTGCAGGGAGGGGGCACCTTGCTCCTCACTCTTTTTCTCAATTTCCACCTTGGAAAAAGGGATAGCTTGCCTACCTGTTATTAGTGGCTATAGATTTTGCTAAAAAGGTAAAATGTTACTCCTTAGTAGGACACAGGTAATTAATAGAAGTGTGATGACAGTCAGTGGTTCAGTAGTAATATATAATGTAAAATAATTAACGTTTTCAGAAAAAGGGATGTATTTCCTCTTCCTTGTTTCCCAGCTGGATTTAGGCTTTTTCATCCTTTTATCAGTTTTTTAGCTTTGTAGCACTCCACTGTTCCTTTTAAGTGTACCTTACCAGCAGTTGACAAGAGAGGATTGATGTGGCAGGCCATATGTCTGTCTCGTCCTTCTCTTTCTGTCTGTGTCTTTCTTTAATTTTTATTGTCTTTGTTCCTGCAAGTTATTTTTTCCTCTTTTTCCAGTTTGTACAAATACAGTTTTCATATTCTTTCTTTTTCTCCTGATGCCTTCCATCCCAAAGACGAGATTTGTGTACTACTATTCTGTCCCAGGCTACTAGATTTTAGAAGGCTAACGTTGCTGTTATTCTGTCTTGGGTTTGGTGTACAATCAGGAAATGATCATAAGAAATAAACAGCTGGTTTTCCATTCTCTAAGTAATCATAAAATTCTATGTTTCATACATATTCACTTACATTTTTTAATTATATACATTTTTAGTTCTGTTGGTGTAATGACCACTGGAAGCAGTTTAAAATGTCCATGCCTTGTGCGTAGTTTCCTTTAATCAATTTCTCATGATTTTTTTTTTTTAATATGAAAAAAATGAAAGCTCTCAATTTGACTGTTAGTTTGACGCACAGACATTTTTCTCAGAAATAAAGTTTGGTAACAGAATGTGTATGTTAAAGAGATTGCAGGAGTAGATTATTTCATTGGTTAAGTTAGGGCTAGTCCATTAATGTGATGGACTATGCTCATTCACATACCAAGGGAATTAAACATTTATCAATTTTCTTTCTGTAAGGATTGTTACAAAATCAGCCAGACTGTTGTTGCTCCCCCCCGCCCCCAGCCAATGTAGTTAGCCGAGATGCCCGATGGCCTCCTGTGATTCGGGTAAGTTCTTCTCTAATGATGGTGTAATTAGCACAGTTTTGCCAAAGGAAAGGGGATTTCTCTTCTGGCTCTTGTCTTTGTTTTTCATCGTGAACAATAAGAACACAGTACCTAAAAATAGTGTTTAAAAGAACAGGAGTTGGAGCGTCCCCTCCGAAGGGCTGGCACAGCGCGGGGTAGGAGCAGCTGCTGCCAGCCTGCTGAAGCCTGCGTTTAATCAGTGCGGGGGAGGGAGGCGGGCCTTGCTGCTCCTGCTCCCGCCGGTGGCAGAGCTCCCCCGGGCGGTGCGGTGGCCGGTCCTATGTCTGCGCTTGCCTCAGACTGCGGTCAAACACCTGACCGAACAGTCCGGTCCTTAAAAGTACCTAACCAGCATCCAGAGACAAGTGTTCAGTATCAATATGAATAAACATCTTCCCCTCCTCCCCTTCCTTCCCTCCCAAGAGAAACGTTAACAGGCTTTAAAGCTCTGAAAACAGAAGCAATGCCATAAATGTGAATCATTTAAATAGCTACATACTCCTTGATGAGGTTTTACACACTCATTTTACCAACAGGTGGCCACAGCAAACGATGAGGAAGCTCTCTCCACCTCAGAAAGCTGTGTTCGAGCCACTGTAGCTCTCTTTGGACTAAGGAACAGGCTGCCAGGGTGTGAGCAGAAGGACATCTGCAGGAGTACAGGTGCCTTACTAACAGCAACAGGCACCTCTATGTCATTAGTTGTTTGTTTGTTTGTTTGTTTTTTAAACAGTGTCATATTTTTGAAGATCCTGAGTTTAGTAGGAATATCAGAATTTGGCTTTTTGTTTTTAAGACCAATGCTGCCGACTTAACCCCTGTGAGAAGTTAGTATTTTAATGCTTGCAATCCTTGGTTTGCTGGCACATATTCAGTAACAAGGTAATTAAAAATGCAGGGATGGGGGTTCGTAGTTTGGAGAGCATACAGAGCCTGTCTGCCACTGTCCAGATGTGTTGCTGCATCCCTGTGCTGTGTTACTCTAAGAGGAAGCTACAGTTGCCTTGCTTCAGCACTTGGCATGGAAGTAGAGTTCCCTGACTTGGCTTTAAGAAACTGCTGTTTATACACTTACATCTTTATATATTTGATTTTACTGGATGCTTCGGTGGTTTATCTCTGTATTCACAAAAGTTTTGTAAGTTCATTTTAATTAAAGAAGGGGTCTAGCTTGTTTGAACGGTAGCCTTTCAAAGTTTGGTAAAAGTTTGTCTAAAAGTGTTCATAACTGATCACTTAGGAGTAACACATTTCTGTATCACTAGCATGCTAGATTTGAATGAGTGGGGGACAAAACAAGGGCAAAAATAAAATGTAACTTCATTTTTTTGAAATAATTGGAGATACTGTGTCGATAGTGCCTCTGTAGGTGTACCGCCAGCCAAAGCTGCAGGGCACAAGTAAGACTGAAGTCTTCTTGCCAAAATCCTGAGGCAGTGCGTGATCCCACAGTGGTGGCCTTAGAATGAGGAATTCTGACATCTCTGCGCTTCTCATTGGCCTTCATAGTTTTCTTGTGGAATTTCATAAAGCACGTACCACGATGGACATGGAGTGAAGGTGAACTGGGTGTCTCAGGGGGAGAGATGAACTGGCCCTAAGAGTTTTGCATTGTTTTTACTGCGTAGCCTTCTTGGGCTCAGCGTGAACCTGGGTTTTAGTGGGATCTGCTGACGCTGGCTTCAGCTGCCCCTGTTGGTTTGTGTTCTTCTATAGCCAGAGGCTGTATTGTCTTGCACAAGGCTTCTTGCACACCGCCTGGCACGTGAACCACTGGTGGGTCTCAGGAAGCCCGGGTGCTGCAGATGGGCCGGTTGGTAGATCACTGGGCACATCACCACAAAACCTTGTGTCTCTCTTCATCTCTGTTAGCTCTCCTCCACTTCCACAGTGTCTGAGCACTTTGCTGTGCTATGAGTGTTGCCAGAGGAGAAACTGAATGATCTGGAAGAGGTGGAGGGATCTGCCTGGGTTATGGAGGGACCTGCCTGCAGTGGAGAAACTGGTGGGACCTTGCTATCCCACAGCCTCTACTTAAGCCTCAGCTGCAGATTCCCAGGCAACTTTCCTTGACTGGAGAAGCCAAATGGAAAGTGAAGCTTCTTCTCTGCTTATTCATTTTAGCCAGTGGTGCTAATTATTAACTGTACTGTGCATAACTGGCAAGGTGTTGGGGTGGGCCTGCAGGGGCGACCCCTGTGAGAGGCGCCAGGGCTGCCCGGTGCCGGACACAGCCGGTTCCAGCCAGCTCCAAGGGCCCCACCACAGGGCACAGCTGAGCCCCTCAGCCATGGGCAGGTGCCTCAGGGAAAGCCTGGGTAAGAAAGGGCAGAAAAAGCTGAGACGAGGGAGCAGCGGGGCCAGCACCACAGGAGGCACCATGACTGCGCTGGTAGTGCCCTGAAGGGACTGCAGCCCGCGGAGGAGATGGGTGAGGAGGAAGACAAGTGAGGAGGAAGGGGCAGAGGGAAGAAATGGCTGCGCCCAGCCCCTGCGCTGCCTGCGCCCTTCCTGCAGGACTGGCATGAACCCAGCTGGCTGCTGTCAGTCTGGCACAGGAGGAGATTGGTCTTTCTAGTTAGGTGTGCAGGCCTGTATACGTGTCCTTTAGATATTTGTCTGCTCTGCCCCCCTAATTTATATCAAGAAAATATCTAGGAAGATACTTGGAAATACGTAGCCATGTTTGGGCTACGTATATCTGTGGCTTTTCTTCAGACTGGCTAAAGTAGAAACTGCAAAGTGGTTGAATTAATTAGCTGTAGAAGTTACTTGTTAAATAACACCAAATGAAGCTAGAACAAGATTTCTGTTAACATTACTTGTTTCTTCTTTCAACAGTGAAGATGTTTAAGGATTGACAGAAATTCTCTTTTTGTATGTGTATGCATAATTAAAATGCAAAAGCATACTGCTTGTCTACTTGACACCACTTCCTTGTGGGTGTAAGTTTGCTGATTCAAGGAAGGGACTGATAAGTGTGGTTAAGGTTAGGCTATTTTATTTTTATGAAGTGTTTTTTCATGCTAGCACTGATTCTTTAATATTAATATCATATATCATACACAGATTTTTTTTCCCATTCCAAGCCTGTCCCATCATTTTCCGCAGCAGAAATTAAAAACAATAGTATGCTACATACTATTTTCTCATTAATATCCTGAGTATAGGAAGTTTTTCCTTTTTTGTCTTTCTGTTAGAGATTTCTTCTCTCCTTTCAGTGCCATCTACTGCTACCAGCTATGCAGACTGAGTGCGTGAAAAGGGTGTGTGGAATTACTTTGTAAGCCCAGCCCAGATATTTTCAATTGTTCAGACTCTTCCAAGTTTAAAAATAAGTGGTTAGACTTGTTATGTGACACCATTCATGTATGTTTAATTTAGTTGTCATTTGGCAAGACTATCAACATGCCAGGTATTCAGCAAAAGATTAAACTTTTAATTCATTATTTACTTTGAGAGAGGAAGCAGTGGTAAAATGAAATTCTCACTCTTCTCTTCCTACTCCATCTCTCTGGACCCAGTCCTGTGGTCAAGGACATCTGTGATAAAGCATAGCTTGCTTTTAACAGTAGTGTGGTCAGGATATTGGAATAAGGTTGATGCCTTAAGAAGTCTTTGGATATTGACAGAGAAATGGAACTGCTTGCAAATAGTATTTTGGCTAATCTCCATGTGTGTGTGCGAACAGGCGTCTATATGTTTAATTCACTTGGGGTGGACTTTATGTTAGGAGGCATCTGCTCCCAGGCATTTATTTGCTGCTTCTTTAAAAACGCCATGAATACATGATGTTTGATAGCAAGGAACACAGTTTTTGACACTCACGGGCCAGGCAAAAGTTTCGCTGTACTCTCTTATGGTGCTTATGGACCTAGCAGACCAACTGCTCTGTCAAAACCAGCGCATCCTCTTGTGAGAGGATTTGATATCATCAGTATAGTCAACAAATGACTCCATGGTACGTGAATGCCTCCAGTGTCTCTTTCCCTAGCTCTGAACGTGGGCAGTGATGGCACACAGATGGTTACGGATCTCATGTCTTCTGTTATTGCATGGTTATTTTTGGTATATAATAGCCTACTCGATCAGGGCGGGAGAAAAAAGGTTTGGTCTAGCAGTTTCCTGAACACATTCATCCTTTGCTGGCTGATCCTGTTCCCTGATGCTGTGAGATTGAATTTAGCCTGCCAGGAGGCCTGGGGCGGCTGTAGTCTGGGATGGAAGCATCCTTGCTTTGCCAGCAGCATTCGGTGACATCCTTCCATAGAGCAACAAGGAGTGATCAGGTCGCTTTGCTCGTGCCTGTGTCAGTAGATGTCTCCAATAATTTCTTTATTCAAAGTACTGTAGAGGAGTATTGTATCAGAAGTTGCATAGAAGATAAAGCAATGCTGCACAGAAGTAGCCGAATGTAAATAACAAATGCAATTTATGTAGTATTTAATCCAGTTCTCATATATTACTCCTGACTCAGAAGCAGAAACAATGGCATATAGCGTGGTAGCATTCTTACTACATCAAATATATATGCATGGTATCATTTGGGTAAGGGAAAAGCATTATTTACATGCTGTATGTCCTCTGAAGGTGAGAAGCATGCCTGTGCTTTTCTCAATTACAGTGTACATCAGCCACTGGTGTGGGATGCTTTTGTTTCCCTGAGAGTGCGACACAACATCACGCCTTTCCCACACCAATGTGAGTATCCCATGCTCATTCAGCAGCGCTCCTCCTGAAGGGCACAGGCTGGGAGACCTCGCGGGAGTAACTCGAATGGCATCACTGTCATTTCTTCAGGGCTAGAATTAGACTTGGGACACAAGGTTCAGCGGTGGGTGGTGGCCTGTGGGAAGAAGCCTTGCAGCCTAGTGCCAGTGCTAGTCAAAATTCCTCCCAACTCCTCCACCCCAGTCTGGTTTTTTTTAGTCCCTGCTTTGCCATTGGGTTCAGCATTCGTTCAGCAGCTCAGGCTGATCAATGGTCCATGGGGCTAAGGCTGGTTGCTGCCTACCTTCCTGCTCCAGGGCTGGGTTAATGATTCGTTGTAGGCAGACATGCGTGCGATTAGGCGTGTGTACTCTGGCACACCCGAGTTAACCGGGTAGCCTGCAGAGGAGCAAGTTTTCTTTTTCAGTGCTAGTAAGAAAGGGAAAACAAAGTTTACATTTGAGTAATGAAAGCTACCACTGCTTTTGTTTAGTTCTGTCAATGTATGACCCACACAGCAGTACTGTTTTGGGATATGTCATGAGCCTGTGCTAACCCACTGAGTGTAAGATTTTACATGGTCTGTTGTAGTAAGATAAACAGGGATGCCAGAATCTTGAAACAGAGCTCTTGTAATGACATGGTGATTAACTAACCTGACCTCTTGAGAAGTCTACCTTTTGAAGGTAGAATATAGTGGGGAAAAAAGTATGCTTAGGAAGTGTGGGTTGGATGAGTGGACAGTGAGGTGGGTTGAGAACTGGCTGAATGGCAGAGCTCAGAGGGTTGTGATAAGTGGCACAGAGTCTAGTTGGAGGCCTACAATCTAGTGGTGTGCCCCAAGGGTCAGTGCTTGGTTTGGTCTTAATCAACATATTCATCAATGTCCTGGACGAGGGGACAGAGTTGTACCCTCAGCGAATTTGCTGATGATACAAAACTGGGAGGAGTGGCTGACACACTGGAAGGCTGTGCTGCCATTCAGTGAGATCTGGACAGGCTAGAGAGCTGGGCAAAGAGGAACCAAATGAAATTCAATATGGGCAAGTCTAGGGTCCTGCACCTAGAGAGGATTAACCACAGGCACCAGTACAGGTTAGAGGTTGACCTGCTGGGAAGCAGCACTGCAGAGAAGGACCTGGGAGTCCTTGTGGACAATAAGCTCTCCATGAGCCAGCAGTGTGCCCACATGGCCAAGAAGGCCAATGGTATCCTGGGACGCATTAAGAAGAGCGTGGCCAGCAGGTCGAGGGAGGTTATCCTCCCCCTCTACTCTGCCCTGGTGAGGCCACATCTGGAGTTCTGTGTTCAGTTCTGGGCTGTGTTCAGTTCAAGAAAGACAGGGAACTACTGGAGAGGGTCCAGTGGAGGGCTACAAAGATGATTAGGGGACTGGAGCATCTCTCTTATGAGGAAAGGCTGAGAGAGCTGGGTCTGTTGAGCCTGGAGAAGAGAAGCCTGAGAGGGGATCTCATCAATGCTTATAAGTATCTAAAGGGCAGGTGTCAAGAGAATGGGGCCAGACTCTTCTCAATGGTGCCCAGAGTGACAGGACAAGGGGCAACGGGCACAAACTGGAACACAGGAAGTTCTGTTGGAGCATGAGAAAAAACTTCTTTCCTCTGAGGGTGACCGAGCACTGGAACAGGCTGCCCAGCGAGGTTGTGGAGTCTCCTTCTCTGGAGATAATTCAGAACCGGCCTGGATGCGATCCTGTGCAACTGCTCTAGGTGATCCTGCTTTAGCAGGGGGGTTGGACTAGGTGATCTCCAGAGGTCCCTTCCAACCCCTACCATTCTGTGATTCTGTTTTATTTATATAAACCAGTAATTTTTTTGCTGCAATTTGTACTATAAAAGAGGGTGCAAGAAGCAAAAATGCTTTTATGCACACCTTTGCTATGGCCTATATTTCAAGTGTGGCACTCAAACAACATTATAAACAAAATCTTATACTGGAGGTTATTACTTTTGCTTCAGGAAGTGGGGAAAAATATGCATTTTTTTTTGGTTTAGTTCCAAATTAAAAGGCGTCATTTTTTCTGGAGGATCTGTCAGAAGTACTGGAACTCTATTATTTGTTGAGGGACCATCTATGACTTTCAGAAACTTGAAATGCTGTCTTTAAATCTTTCAGCTCCCTTTTCACAATCTGTGCTTCTGTATTCAGTGTGAAAAACCCCTGACTCAGCTAGGAAAGCAAGTCCCTTTCACTTTTGTTTTGGTAGATTTCACTCTGTGTTTTTCTTGCCTTGCTGTTTGGTTTGGGTGCAGTTAGCGTTGGGCTCAGCAGAAGAGAAGTGTTTGGAGGAACCTTGCCCTGTAAGCTGCATCCAGGATTTTCCTGGCCAGGAAAGTCCGATAAACATCTAGTGGTTGAGTGTCCTCATCTCTCTTTGGGAAGAATGGTGCCAGCATGTGTCAAGTGAGCAACTGTTAGGCCCTGGCTCAGGGAGTGCTCTCTGTATGCTGGTAATTTCACCAATTATCACTATGCCACTGACCTTCCTATTTCAGACGAGGTGACCAAAGAGGTTGTGGTGTGGCAGCTCCAGCTTTATCTTGCGTCCTCAGATTTCCTTGACCTCTGACCGATTTTAGAATCGGAAATGATATGAAGTCAGGGTGGTAATGCATGAATACAGGCTTGCTTTCTGTTCTTACTGATTTTTTTAATCTCTGTTTTTCCTTGGGTTTTTATTCTTTTTTTTTTTCATACAGTAATTATATTTGATACATTCAGTTTTTGATAAGATGTTGTAAGGACATAAGAGAATTGTCCCTTTGCAGATGTAAAAGGCAGCTGGTTGGATTTCCAGGGACAGTACCATACAGTTGCTCTCAGCATCCCTAAGCTTCTCTAGGTGCCACGCTGCCAGTGCTTGGCTTTGTGCTGGTGCTTGAAAGTTGTGTTCAGGCTGGGGGAGGCAGCAAGCAGGGCTGTCAACACAGAGATGAAACTGAGCTCTGCTGACGTTCTGCCAGGCTGAAGACTTGGCTTTCTGCAAGGTCAGTGGCAAAGCTCCCATTGAGTTTGCCAGGTCCGGGATTTCTTTGTTTTGGTTTTTATCGGTTGTGAGGAGGAAACTCTCTAGTTAATCCCTTCCGAACTCTTCTGTTTTCATTCACTGTTCCCAGGTGGCAGCTTTCAGATGGGACGGACACCCTTGTTTCAGCATAGTCTGCCAACAGCTTGTGTAGCCATGCAATGCCAGATTTCAGTGTGATTTTCCTGTAAGATGAAGTTTATTTGATGATGTTCTTTGCCTGTATTTTTTTGAAATTAATTTATTTGTTTTTTCAGCCATTGGTTTGATTTCAATTTAATTGGCAGAGGGAAAGATAAGCCTAATGCAATAGCTTTTTATAAGTCTCTGGCAAGTTGGTGGTGAGTAGAGAGGAGAGGCATCGTAACCACCCCACTCAGAGGACAGCTGCAGGATAAGGTCCAGAATTGAAGACAGTCATTAAGTGCTCCAGAATTGAGAAAAGCTTCAGTAGGACTTATCACCTTTTTTGATAGCAAAATCAGTCCTGACAAGACAAGGAAACTGTAGAAAATCAGGTGTCATTAATATTGCTGTTTCTTTTTTTTTTTTTTTTTGACAAGGAGATGGAAATCAATTCTCTTGGTTAAAAGACCATCTTTAAATTTTCATGGTTTTTAGTGCTTGCATTTGAGGTATGTGCACCTCTTGCCATTTCTAGTGTAACTATGGTGGTTCACATTATAAGGTAGCCTAACATGCCCTGCTTCTTGTGTGGGTTTTGTAGGCTCTGCTGAGTTTGCAGCTAGCTCGGGCATGTCTACACAATCTTGCTGTCACTACTGTGATGCCCCATCAGTACTTACAGAGCAGCCCCAAGCATGTTTGCATTGGGTTATCTCCGAGTAGTATTTAAAGCTCCTAAGTGGTAGATACCTTCACTCTCTCGGTAATGTTTTCTCATTTATAAGATGTAACACCATTCCCATGGCTTCCAGTCTGCTGATGGGGAAGATGCACGGTCTTGGTTTTACTCTGTAAAGCCCCTAATGGCCCAGACTGTTGTCTGTCTCCTGTGTCCTGAGACAGTGCCACACATCAGTAAAATGCCCAGAATAATCCTCCCTGATTTGAATGTGTGTGATAAAGAGGGTGGGTGTTTGGCTGCTTCCTCTCTCATTTGATACTGTCTGGGTGTGTTGACATGCCTGATTTATCAAGGTTTTCTTCATAATGTGCTCTAGTTTGCACTGCATGAGGTTGTTAAGTGCTCAGTTGATAACACATCCTTTTTTGTTTTGTGAGATTTAAAATGTGTTAAGTACCACATGTGCCTACAGGATACATTAAACAGAATTTTAAATGGAAACTAGCTAAACAAATGGGGTTTGCTGACATTTAAAAATCATTAAAGTGTTTCTGTTCTTACTTGGTAAATCAAGATCAAACTTCAGAGTCCTACTAAGCTGTTTGGTGGTGTAAGTGTATTTTTCTGTGTTAACATTTGCTTTCTTTTTCATCAGACTTTTATGTTTTTATATTAATGTAGGTCTCAACTCCAGTGTAGAGTTGGAGTAGGGTTTATTACTTTACAATTAAGTTTATAATTTTCTTTTAATAAATCAAAATACTTGAATTGCAATTTAAACTAAGTAGTACTTGATTCCTGTGTCATTTAGAAAGAACAGAATATCTTAAAAGAGAAAACAAGATATATGTGGTTCTCATAAGAAATTTTATTAAGCAAATCAGCACCAGGACATTACATAGAAAGTGGGATTTCCTGATAAAAGCACCTGTGGCATCCCAAAAATATGGGGTCTGACAACAGTTGAGACTGTTGTGTAGAAGTTGGATATTTCTTTATCTCATTAACACTGCGTATTTGCTTCATTAACCTTTTTTAATATACAGTTGTATGTGATTTCTTACTGTGTGATGGAGTATGAATTAAGACAATTATAAATGCTAATTAAGATTATGATTAAGAAAGTAAGGAATGTCCTGGCATCTCTGATTCTGTTTCTCAGCAAGTGAATGTAAACTGTATCTCACAAAAATACATTGTTAGATCTTTTAGGGGATTTTTTCTAGCTCTAAAAAGAAGCTTGTCAGCCCTGCAGTTCTGGTGCTGGCTTTGTTTGTAAGTGAAAAAAAGAGGTAGATTTATGTCTTTGGTGTTCTACGTAGGGTAATCCAAAGTAAATAAACTGTGTCTCCTTGTTTATCCTCTGGTGTGTCAGCAGCTCTGGACTTCTGAATGCATAGGAACACTGGCCATTGGACTTGGATGCAGCCTTCCCCTTCCTGCCCCAAGAAATTTGATGTAAGGTCAGCCATGACAAGATCATAAGTGCCGCTCCAAGGGCAAGTAAACCTGAGAGGAGGCACAGAGGCCTTCCCCCTTTTAAGAGAGCTCAGTGCTGCTGGAAAATGAATGGCTTCAGTAGGCCTGTGTGCTGTGCTTTGTGCCTCTCCTGCCTGGAACCATCTAGGTTAAGAGATTAACTCTAGGTTTCAGAAAAAGCACAGACACCTTCTGACCTGCAGCCTGTAAAGACATATACTTAGTTGATATTGATTAATTTATTTTCTGTGTAGAAATATGTATTTCTAATGTTTTGGGAAACCCTTTTGTATCTCGGGTGCTCTGGAACTGAGCCAAGATGCTTCTTCACTCTGGTCCACATACTTTAACTTTTTGTTTGTGCCCTCTTCTTTGGTACATTAGGATGTGTGGGTTTTCTGAAGTAACTGTTCTTGCCACCATTTGTATACATGCATTAAAATCTTTGTCAAGGAGGTAGGTGGAATAACATAGGTTTAATTCTGCAAGTTCTCTCTCAGCTACCATTGCCTGCCTGTTTTTGTGGGATCTGTTTGTATAAGGATGAATGGATGAAATGAACTTCGGTAGCATACTCCTAGAGCATTTTCATTAAATGAGAAATGATGATTCCTGCCGATCGGTATCGGCAGGAATATTATTCTATAGTATTGTCAGCAGTTTTCCACTGAAGTGCCCACTAGCTTGTAAGCATATTATAAAACTAGGAATTAGCCAGCATAGTAAATCACATCAGAACTTCACTAGCTATATATGTTGTTTTTCTCTAATTCTTTCAAAACTATTCCATCTTTATGTCCCTTGTAAACAGACAGTAAAGAAAGCACTTTACTGCAATAGAGCCTTAATCTACAGAGTCTTCAAGCCTCTAGAGAGTGATTCTCGGTAGGTGGTTATGAGGTTAAAAATTCGCTGGGCACAAAAATAGAGCACAGCCTGGGATACATTTGCTCAGTAATAAGTGCAAATGCACCTTGAAGTTGCATTGTAATTGACAGTGCAAGTCACCACAGGAGAGTTTATAAATCAGTGTTACTAGGCAATAAACTTTTATATTTGTTTATTTATATGGCCTTATTGAAAGTGATTGTTGATAAGAGATTAAGAAAGGACAACTATACTGAAATCTGTACAGCAGCTGTAACTTCAGGGGACGTACCATACAGTGCGAGTATTTCTGAGCTAGCCTCTGGCTTGCATAATCCTATCTTTAGTCACTGACCCCTCTAGAAACAAATTATCTTCTCGTTGCTTTCATGGTTTGCTGTTAGTAAACAACATGAAGACTAATGTAATTATTGGGTGTTAATAAAACCTATTCCAAATAATAAGTTATCTTTCCAGACCTGAGTGTTACTAGAGAGCTCAGCATGGAGTTGTGGCACTAGGCACAGACAGTGAGTTGAGAGCTGTAGCATCCTCACAAACACACAGCTGATGGGTAATAGAGCGAGTGCTTTTAGAGGGTGCATGTTTGCCTACAGCAGAGGCACAATGCCAGCAGTGATTCCAGCCTGCTTAGAAATAGTCTTGGCTTTGTTTTCATGTCAGTGTTTTCCCACAGGTGAGCAGAGTTAGTAAGAATCCATTTAGCTAACATGAACGTGACTATAACTTCATGAATAATGCTGAGAAATCTCACTAGTTGTCTCACCAGTTAATGATATTTTAACCTTGTGGTTTTTGCAGTTCAGCCACAGGATTTGCCAGGGTGTCTCTCTAAGTACATTTGGGATGTTAGCATTGACCCTTTTTTGTTTCTTTTGCTAACCAGTGCCATTGTGCTTAAACACGTGAAACATGAAAATAGCGTCATTCTGTTTTCCTATTTAAACATACCATGGAAAGCAGCCAGATTTAGTCACAGGTGAAAGAACTGGGTAACATTTCAGATGAGCATGAGCAACATGATGTTTCCCTTAGTGTTGTTTATTACTACTACTACTATGTTTGCTTGGCATGGAATGAGATCAATAGCTCACTACTTCATAAGTGGGGAAAAAACAATGTGAGTATGGATAATGGAAGAAGAAGTCAAAAACACTGGTGGGAACAGGATTGCATGGCTGGTTACCGAATGCTTTGCACTAATTCATTGCTGGTTCTTCTGCAAGTCACTTTAACAGCTATTGCTTGGCAGTCTTTTGATTTTGGTCAGTGTAAAACTGGCAGGTAGTTCAGATGCTGGTGGCTAAACATTTGCATCCTAGAGTTTAAATGTGTATTGCCTTTGCCAGCATTTTGGTTCATCTGAGTATTCTCCTCTGGCAGATGTCATTGTGAAAAGAGCAAGGTTTCACCATCCCTTCTTAGTGTGCTATTTTTCTGCTTTTGCTTTTCTAGACCAAATTTTTTTGAAGGTGAGGCTTGTTAACCCAACCTCCAGTATGAATTGTTAGTGGAGTTTTGTTTTGATCACATCTCCCAAGCTAAAGAGTTAAAACCATTGGTGAATCTCTAACTCAAGAGATGCAATAGTACCACAGTTTAGATTACAGGAATTTAACATTCCAAAATAAAGTAACTTATCTATGCTTTCTTGCCTTTAACAACAAAAGACTTCGGTTTTTCTTTACCATGTGTTTTAGCAGATGAGGCAAATAATTACATCATGTTAGCTGTTCTCCCATTTCATTCCTCTTTATTGATGTGCAGCTCGATGGAGTTGCGCATGATGGCACCAGCTCGTAGTGTGGTCTTTGCCACACACTGAACGTGTGGGTGGTATCTCGTAAGTCCTGTGATACAGCTATTAGGCCAGACCTTGCAGTGCTTATTCAGGTAGTATTTTCATTAACTGCAGCAGGCATCTACCCAAATCTTGGGATTTGGCTGCTTTTTCAAAGATTTTCTTGAGGGCTTGTGTTTTATGTTGTTTTGGGAACAGATACAGGTAGATTTGTTAGGCTCGCTAGTGTGGCTGTGGTTAATAGGTATAAAAGCACTTGTAGGCTGTATTGTTATTTGTTGATCAGTTAAAGCCCACCCCACGTACAGCTCCGTCCTTGCTTTCATTCTAAATGAGGGCTCTCTGAAGTAGCAGTGGGGTGAATTGCATGGCCTGGGCGCTACAGGAAAGCAGGTTAGTGTGCTTATGGCTTATTCTGGCCCTAAAAAATGACTGTATCATGAAACTGATATGTGAACTACTTTGTAATGGATCTTGAGGGAATGCCTCAGTGACTGGAAGGAGGGTTAGGCTTTTATTGGAAGATTGAAAGTGTGGTGACTACGCTTAATTGAAAGTGTGGGCGACATAAAAAAAAAAACATATATGAGGATATGAGTCTTAAGCTAACAAATCATTTGTCATTCGTGCCAGAGGATGAGCTCTTGATAATTCAGCTACGTAGTGTCAGTGCAGGAGTCTGAGTCCTGGCCAGACGGGAGCTGGTTTTCTCTTGTTTGGCAGCTGTGCAATGCTTCACAGGCAGCAGAGCGGTCTGGTTTCTGCCATCTGTTGGGATGCACCTCAGCCTCTCATGAAATGGATCAAATCTGGAGAGATATCCCTGGCAGCAAATTTTATAGCAATTAGTTTAGTCACTTGTATATTTGAGACTGGGAAACTGCAGCACAATGCTTTATAATCATTGATTGGTTCAGTTTGTGAAAGGTTTGAAATTAGAGATACAACATCAGGAACTACTTCCATTAGACTGTATCATCTCACCTTGACTTTTGTTTATTTTTCTTTAATTTCACCCTTGAGCAAGCATGGTCATGTACTTCCATCCCTGCTTCACTTCCTCTTCTACAAATTCAGTTTGCTTCTGGTCTTTTTTTTTCTTTCTTCTGGCATCAAAACTTTATTTTTACAATGTGTAAAGCTGTAGGGTTTCTCATCAGTAGAATCAAATGGAAGATCAAAAATATAATTAAATAACTTTCATTTCTTTGCCAAAAACAAATTATTTTTTCTTGGCTATTTTGGGTGGCTTTATCACACCCACAAAGGAATCATTTTCATCATATCTGTCAGTGTGATACTGCCTTAGAAATGGAATGATCTTTTAAAAGTAATATGAAATTCAAATAAATGTTTAAAAAGAGGAAATAATTATATACCATAATAGGGAATTCAGAGTAAAGACTGTTTAAAAAAAAAATCTTAAAAATATGAAAATAACATCATGTAGGCAACTCTAATTGTTCCCTGAGCCATATCGACATGGAAGTAATCCAGTTCCTTAGATCTGAGTGTCTGCTGAAGATTTTGGCTGTTGAGCAAGTGTAGTATTTTTGTAATATTATAAATATTAGGAAATGTTGAAAAATGCTAGAAATAAGTTACTATAAGACTAATATATTTTAGACCTGTAACTTACTATTTATGAGACATTTAAATGTGCAGTTACCTGTGTTGCATATACTTATAATGAATCAGTATATTTTGCTTGTGATAGACTAAGTAAAGCTTAGAATGTTCTTTGATTTGTTTTTTCTTATTCTCCACCCCCTCCATCCAAATAAAGAGCAACCCAAAAGCTCGGTTTAATTGGTTATTTAAGTGTTATAAATGGCAAAGGTGGAATGGAGCTTTAGTTTAAAATGTAAAGCTGTCTGAAGGAACTCCTGCCTCTTTAGTACTTACGGACGTTATTATGCTCTCCTGGTTTCTGTTCTCCACCTCTGTGGGATTTGTTTAACTTCTGTTTTCCATTTTCAGAATTCTTGGGGTGACTTTATGTTGGTCCTAATCTGTTTGTATTTCCTTTACATTTGTGTTGTGTTATAATTTTTCTGAGCTGCTGTGTCTAGAAGCTGAAAGGATTTTACTTTTGAAGAGGAAACTTGGCATGCTATTAATTCTGTTACAGTGAGGGGTTTTTTCCAGCCTGTGATCTGTTTGGGATTTTTTGCTTTGCCATGAGCAATGAAGAGCAAAAGAGAAATGTTCTCTGAAGGGTATCTGCTTTGCGTGCTAGATCACTGGCAGAAGCAACTTCTACCACGTTGTCTGTGTCTTGATAGTTTGGAGTACGAGGTGTGCCTCAGGGCTGGGTTTCTAGCTTTGCTGTGCAAGTTGCCAGAAAGAGAGAGAAAGTACTCATCTGCTTTTTTTTTCTTCAAACAGCAATGTGCATACATTTCCCCTCAAAAGACTGTAGGAATGCAATCACCTAAAAGTCAAGAAAGTTTACTTTATTGTCTCCTGTTTTCCACTGGAGGGACGCTGCGTTTGCATACTGTGCTCATTGCTGAGCATTCTCGTGTTGGTTTATTCCTCCTAATTATGAGATGGGGTGCACGTGAATGTCACAGAGAAACCCTCTGCAACTGTTCCAGCCTTGTACATTGACAAGACAGCAAATTGGCTTGACTGGGTTGGAGGTCCTGTGCTAGTTGTTCACTATATCAAAAATGACTGTTGGCCATAATTATGCTATGTTGAGGGCTGGAGGGTTTTTGTTTTGTTTTGGGTTGGACTTTTTGTTTTGGTTTGGTTGGTTTGGTTGTGAGGGGTTTTTTTGGGGATTTTCTGTTTGGGTTTTTGTTTTTTTTTTTTAATGAATGGTTAGAGAGAGAATTGGCATAGAAAGGATGAGATTCTACAAACTGGTGTATATGGAGCTCTTGCCAAACTCCTGCTGGTATCCATGGGATGAAGTCTACCCAGTACCTGTGAAGTTGCCTTTGCCTTAGAGAGCAGAGAGGGTTCCAGATTTTTTGGGGCATGGTGGAAATGTGTAGGATCACTTCCTTTTTTTTTTTTTATTGTTTTTTTGTGTTAGACCTTATCTGAAGAAAGGCAATCTGTGCATAGCATTGCCATGAGGGTAGAAGTGCCAGTACCACTTCTGTTTGAAACAAAGATCATGTTTCTTCAGCATGGGATTGTAAAGTCCAGGTCGCATCCTATTGCTTGGTAGTTACATATTAATAAAGTGTAGGTCCAAAGGGCTCGTGTTACCTTGTCTTGAAGTTCTTAATCTGGTGAAACTTTTCTTCATATCTGTTGCATTGTTCTACGTGCTGTGCTACAGAAACACTGGTCTTGTTGGACAGTTTGCTCATTGTTTTTCCTTTTCCATTTTGGGAAGCCTGATGCTGTTGCTGAGAACAGTGCTAGTAAGTTATTTATTTACTCTGCCTAATTATTTCATGGCTATATGCATTTTTTCAGCTTACAGTAAAGTGAGATGAACTATTTCAAGCCTCGGCAAAAGGCACAGTACGTTTGTGTATTAGAATCAGCTGCTTGTTTTTACTCTGTCTCCTTATCAAGGACTGGATCGAAGCATTCATTTAACTATGAATGAATCATAGGTTTGAAGTGTTCCCACTCGTAACTTCATCCGCAGGCTAATCGCAGGTGGGGGGGCTTAACAAGTATCTCAGTACTGAGCACAGTGAAAGATGTTTGCGGGAAAAAAATGCTGTTGAGCTAAATTTAGTTTGAATTTAGCTTATACGGAAGAATGGTATGCAAGGTTTTTATAGGATGATGTGTTTATAGCGTAGAAAGTACCCATGCTTAAAACAGGCTTTTAAATCACACGCTTTCTCTATGCATTGTTTTAGTGGGGGAACAAAAAGGTTTTTATTATGGAGTGCTTTTGTACTGTCCTTTATAACCATCATAGCGCTGGCAGAGAAAGCTGAATTCTTTTTCTGACTCGCATTCAATAGTATTAACAGGTTTCTCAGCACCTTCTGACTGCAATTGCTGGAGCCTGTCAGAAGGCAGCTGCTCATGCAGATCCAAGGTAGAGCTACAGCTGTGCATTTTAATCTGCAGTTCATGGAGCTACTTTCTACTACTGAGATGTTTCAGAAAGTTGGCTAGGCAATGCAAATCTGTGCCATGTATTGCTCTACAAATGTGAACTTTAAAGGGATCTGCTTCCACTGAAGTAGTTTGAAATCTGTCATTTGGAAAATGTTGAAAACCAGGCATTTGAAGCAGTTGCAGTGTTTCAAGAGAATGTGCAGTCCCTATTGTGGAAAAGTTCGTATGAGGTCACCTGAACTGTTGCTAGGTTAGAGAGACTGTAGTGGGAATGTTTTTCCTGTTCCTTTCTCTGATATCTCTGAAGGAAACAGACCTGCACTGTCCTGTCTGCACAAAAGAAAAGGAGAATTGTAGTATCTAAAAGGCCCTGACCATGTAATTCCAAAAAGAATACACATTGTTACGTATTTTATGGAGGTGAAGTGAACATCGCTAGTCAATGTATAGCTGATGCTTTTGGTGGTATGATGCCTGATTTCCTGACACACAGCCCTGCACCCAGCCCCAAGCAGTGTTGTAGAAGGTCTGTAACTGCAGAACTGGCTGTGAAGAGTACTTAAAAAGTGGCCAAATAAAAATCGCACTCCCATCTCAGAGCTATAAATTGGTATTAATGTGTCTGATGTTGTTTGTCTGTTCCTCCAGAAAACCAGATGCAGCTTTATGTTATTGCTAGGGAACAAACACCCGTGTAGCATGCTCCCAATTTACTTCTAGCTCCTTCATCAGCTTCAGAACTCTGTTCTTCTTCACCTCTTCCCTGAAGTTTCAAGTCTCTTCAGTTTCAGCTGGTTTCAGTTTCATGTTTATTTTATTACCATTGTTTTATTTCCTCTGTCTCTGTTCACTGTGAGATCTGGAATCTACAAGGCCAGGTAAATCATAATTTAAAAAAAGTAGTTCTGCCAGGTTCAGGACAGTTGCCTGCTTCTTTTCCTCCGACCTTCTTTGGTACTTTGTATTGGAAGACAAGTTGATGTGAATTTCTGTAGCTACATATATTGGTGCAGTTGATATTATGGAGGGCAAGAATTAGAAAATTTGTAAATTGATCTGAAGTCCTTAAATGTTGTACCACGTGATTGTAAAGCTACGTTGGTATGATCTGGATTAATGTAGAAGTCCCATGTCTCTCACCACCTGCTTACAAATAACTACTGTAGCCAAACGTAAAGGGGTCTGCGCAGAAGATGAATCCAAATTTCTTTTTTTTTCTTTTCTTTCATAGACAAGTAAATAAGAGTTTGGTTCACGGACATATAGAAACGCAAAGCAGTTCGACAAACAATAAAGCCTTGAACTTTTTATCATCACCTGCATGAGGAGGAGGGTAGGAGCTGCAAGTTAGTGACTGATGACTGCATGACTCATAGGGTAAAAAGTGAATGTTCAGGGAAAATTTTCCATGGAAGAGAAATTGCCGTATGCTAGTAAATATGGCAGTAGCTCTCCCTGCATATTTGTAGGGAATGCTATTTATTAGGTGCACAGGAAATGAAAGGAAGTATCTGCATCAGCGCTAGTTTTACAGTGTCCTGCTGAGGTCTCACTGAAATGTGCATTTTCAGGGCAGTGTAGTGATTTTTTGCAAGTTGAGACATGTCATAGAAATTGTTGGTCAAATGCAAATACTGATTAAAAAGTGTAGAGGATTTGAATTGTTTCTGAACTTTTTTTTTTTTTTTTTTTTGTGATGTGATGTAGCTCTCACTTTTCTCTCTGCCAGGAGTTTACATTGGTAATCCAAAGTGTATGTTTAGTCTTTTTGTCTGTGAAAACACACGTTTTCTCTAACTAAAGGAGTTTGTTTTGGTATTAATCCTGTTCAGTTTTTAATTTTTCCCCCCCCCCCTAAACACAGTATTGCCCTTCCTTGGCTGATTCAACCAATAAGCTTTGCAGCTTTTAAGGGTTAGAGTGCTTTTTCTGTACTCTTCTTTTCTAGACCTCTGCTTATGTTGTTCACAGGGTGGAAATGATGTGCAGAATCATAATCTCTTCTCTTCCTGCACCCTAAAACCAGGCAGATTAAAAAATGCAGGCAGTAAGCCTGGGTAATAATTTCTCACTAAATATTTTACTGCTTTTTCCATCTGTTACGCTAAAATCTTACTTAAACTAGGCAAAAATCTAGTCGGAAGAGGTCACTGGGATATTAATCATCAGAATTAATCCTCTTAGACATGTGCTTGGTATGAGGCCAGCTATTCAGAATTTTAACAGTGCACATATGTTCCTTATCTGTCAGGCAGCTTGCCCGTGAAGTAAACGTTGAGTTTGTGATGGGTTTATATCTCTATAAAGTACTCTGCTTGTTTGGTGCAAGTTGATGCAGCTTTTCTGTATGTCACCTAGGCACATAGCCTGCTACTGAAGAATGAGTTCTTTTCAGGGTGCTTTCAAAGAGCTAGAGTCTCTTAGTGTTGCATGGCAAGAAGTGGTATCACTCATGACTGACCTTTTCATGGTGCTTCCCTATGAAGTATGGTGAGCCAAATTTAATACTACTTACTCAGAGCAGAGGAAGAGGCAATATTTCAAGTAGAGTAATACCATGGAACCCAAATATAGCTGAATGAAACCTCACCCTGCCTCCGCTCCTGCCATTCTGACTTGGAGGAGGCATTCATTTACATAAATACAACTCTTTCTTGAATCAGGTCTGGACTGGACCCCGTATTTCTGTTTCTCTCTTCAAAGGACCATGTTTCATATTTGACAGAATAATGATTATTTCATATCCTAATTATGAAACTGATTCATCCCCTGGGGCATGGAGGGCAAACAGTAGGAGTGAGTGCATCATGAAAAAATTAGTGTATTTTTAGAGAGGAGGTAAAAATAAAATGCAACTCCATTGAAAAGTTTCATGATGAAAAATTGCTTGCTTTAGAGGAACTTTTTAAAACAATCTGAGGTTATGGCTGAAAGAATATATTTTCTTATTAATATGTTTATACTTTGCTTGTGAGAAATTATTAATTTTCTTCTTGCCTCTGTTTCTCAAGGAGAAGAATGAAAGCTCGTGCTCCTCCTCCACCAAATCAAGCTTCTGCAGCAAGCAGAACTCACAGTGAGCACAAGTCACCTGCAGAGACAGCTGTAATTTCTGATCAGAACCTTGTGAGCATGAAGGAGAACATGATAAACAGATCGGTGGACTTCACAGTCATTTTACCCAGTGGGGTAGAGCAGAAGAGCACAGTACAAGGAAGGTAAGGCTTTGATTACCTCCCACTTTCTGGAGCCTTCCATTCCCAGTAGTAACTTGCTGATATCAATGTCTCCATTTCTGAGTTGACATGCTTTCTCTGCCATGCTTCTCTCTGCATTTTAGTCAGCTGTTGTACCAGAGAGTTCTGAGCGCCATGTATAAAGGACCCTCTCTGCTGGGGCAGGAAGGATTTAGCAGCTGTTGTGTCACTGTTTTCCCCATGGATCACCTTCTGCAGGTGTATGAATCCATCTTTTCCATGTAGTGCCACTGGGCTAGTCTTAGGTTCTGTCACATCTCATAATACAGAGGGGGTTTGGTGCAGTGGAAGTAGGTGCTACTGGCAAACAAAACATCCTGACAGTATGTCTGTCTGGAGTCATGCTGAGAAGGAAGCTCAGAAGATGAATGATTCATCACATTCAGAGATCCTGCCTTCACAAATACATTATGATTGTGTAGACAGCAAAGCATCTGCTGGTATTTAGGAAGCCTTTTCTATATAAAAGTGTATTGGTTTTTTTCCATGGGAAGAGAGAAATTCTTGTCACTGGGTACAATCAAAGGCAAATTTGATTGGAAAGGCAGTGTTGAAATAATGTTCTTCACCGTGAGAGCTTTTCCTTTTCCTCATCCTCTGTGTGAGAACTGTTTTGAAAGAGGGAAATTTACTACTTTAAGACAGAATTTGGAAGAGTTTTAAAAATATATTCCATGCTGTGATGAAACTGTAGCAAACAATAGTGTGGACAGCAGTGGTCAAGAAACTGTAGAAAGTGATGACACCAGATTAGGAGGAGATGTAGATACCTGTTGATAAATCAAGGCCTGTGCTTATTTTACATTTGGGGTTTGCAGTAGTTAGTCTGCATTCCTGTAAAACTACTCTTCTTGGTCTGATATATTAGTCTATTTTGACTGTTTGTCTATTAGTGTATTTTGATGGCTGAGGAGGATGTGTACAACAGCGTGTAGTGTCTCTACAGAGACAGACCTGGGAGTCCTCACGGACAACAAGCTCTCCATGAGCCAGCAGTGTGCCCTTGTGGCCAAGAAGGCCAATGGTATCCTGGGACGCATTAAGAAGAGTGTGGCCAGCAGGTCGAGGGAAGTTATCCTCCCCCTCTACTCTGCCCTGGTGAGGCCACATCTGGAGTTCTGTGTCCAGTTCTGGGCTCCCCAGTTCAAGAAAGACAGGGAACTACTGGAGAGAGCCCAGTGGAGGGCTACAAAGATGATTAGAGGACTGGAGCATCTCTCGTATGAGGAAAGGCTGAGAGAGCTGGGTCTGTTTTGCCTGGAGAAGAGAAGCCTGAGAGGGGATCTCATCAATGCTTATAAGTATCTAAAGGGCAGGTGTCAAGAGAATGGGGCCAGACTCTTCTCAATGGTGCCCAGAGTGACAGGACAAGGGGCAACGGGCACAAACTGGAACACAGGAAGTTCTGTTGGAGCATGAGAAAAAACTTCTTTCCTCTGAGGGTGACCGAGCACTGGAACAGGCTGCCCAGCGAGGTTGTGGAGTCTCCTTCTCTGGAGATAATTCAGAACCTGCCTGGATGCGATCCTGTGCAACTGCTCTAGGTGATCCTGCTTTAGCAGGGGGGTTGGACTAGATGATCTTCCAACCCCTACTGCTGTGTGATTCTGTGACAATTCCCCCTACTTTTCTTGTAGAAGTTAGTGTTCACCTAGCCACTCTCAGGAGACTAGAACAACTTGTGTGGGTCAGCCCCAAAGCCAGAGTGATGTTGAAAGTTTTAAAGGAAATCAGTGCTTATCAGAGCTCTCACATTTAGTGATCAAGTTTTTATGGGGACATTTGGACTTAATGAGAGAAAGAAGAGAGGAGGCCTGGGAAGTAGAACAGGACATGAACCTCACTGGCCGTTAGATGCCAAAGCAAGTTGGTATTTCACTGGCAAATATAAGCCACCTGGGAGCTAACAAGAGGCTAATCTTCATGCAGCATTTTGTATAGAGAGATACATAATTGCCATATGATCATAATATATTTTCTTTTCCCTCAAAAAAAAAAACCCTCCAAAAAACCCAGTCCAAGAGCACTACAACAGTGGTGTTTTAATGTGAGCTTTTGAAGAACATGCAAGCTACAGGAGCAGGGAACAAATGGAAAATCCCTGTACAATAAACATTCTGTGTCTTGCATAGGTGTTTATTATCACTACCATTGCTATCATATACAGAGAGACTGGGTATCTTGTTAGAGTCTTTAGTTTGTGGACTAAAACCTGAAAGAAACGTCAAAAATTAAACCTTAGACTTTTATGTGGGGCTATTTATATCTTCTACATGATGCACTCTAAGCAACCAAAATGTTCTCTTCATTGTTCTGTGAAGGTGCCCACTTCTCTCCATTGGCTGCATGACAGGTCTAGGACCTTGATTTAGGCAGCAATTTATTTCCTACTTGTGCTAATCTGCTAATCTGAGTATCTCCAGTGCCTAATGTAGGTAGTAGGTGTTCTCCCTCAGCGCTGTCTTGAGCGCTTGGAGTGGAGACATAGTGACAAATGTCAGGCACTGATCACCAGCTGTGGGAAGTGGAAGATTATGGAATCTGAGGAGGGGAGTAAATCATCCTAACAAGTTCTGAAATAAGAAAAGGATATCCTGTAATGAGCCCTGTATTACAGTGGCATCAGTCTGTGAACGAACCTTGCATGTGGCGCTGTTCTTTCTAACCACTGGAAGATGAAATTTTCTCTACATTAGCACTGGTTGTGTTTTTAGGGATGTGGAGTACAGAAAAAAAAAAGTCAGGAGCATCTGAAATTTTTAGGGGATGGACTGCTTTAAGTCTCCAGGTTTGTGTGAAAGCACAGGTGTTTTCATCTTTTTGCATTGTTTTGACATTGCGAACTGGACAAAGTATAATGATACTCAGACATAAACATTTAATGATGAAGATATTGGACTGAAAAAAAAAAAGTGTTTAGTTTGAAGCAAGTATGGGAGCCACTGCAGGTAATAAATTCTTTTCTCTGTTCACTCTTTTTATCAATTGTGATATCATGGAAGGACATTTCAGACAAATTCTGCTGTTGTTTATACTGCTATAAATCTTCAGTATTTTCATTGCCATCATTAAAACTGCATTCTGCAAAATCTGCTTTTGGGTACCCTGGGGAAATAGTTTTTCTGTTGCAGAAAAATTTGCAAAACCTTGCTCTGGGCATCATTATAACGAAAAATGTTTCCGTAATTTCAGGAAAGCAGTTCACAGAGCAATGAAGTACACTAGAGGATGTTTGAAAATATAACTACTGTAGTTAATTAGTATCACTTAAGATTATTATAAATTAACCAAGTTAAAAGTCAAAATTATCTCTTTCAATTTGTTCATTGTGTGTAAGCAAAGCAGCATGTTGTTAAGTTTACTCTGTTCTCTCTATAGAAAATTCCTATAAATATCAGCAAGGGGGCAGAAAATTATTATTAAATTTTCTTGAAAGATAGTTCAAGAAAAAAAGAAAGTGTGTGATATTTAAAGATGTTTTATTAGAATCTGAAATTTTTATTTTATTTATAAAGTTAACCTAAGCTGACAGTCTCTCTTTAAGAGTTTATTGCCATCTTGTAACACACAATTTATTCTAGATTTTGGAAATATCTAGTGCAGATTTTAGGACAAAGTTGAGTCCTTAAGGATTTTGTGCAGCAATAGAATAGTATTAAAAACAGTTTTCTTTTTTGAAATATTTGGTCACTGTGAACTCTACTGTAAAACATGTAAAAGTATTCATGAAAAACTGTTAGCCTTCTCCCCCTTGAAAAGGATTATAAAATACCCCCACAACTACTCTATATTTGTGCTGGTACTGTTGTGTGAGCACTAATTGATGTGCTGAAAGGATAGGCATAGCGTTCGCCACTTACACATTTTATGCATATATATCTGTAGCAGATCCACACAAATTGTTAGCAGGTCTGAGAGAGGCAGTGGTTAGACATTTAGAAAGAAAATAAGTGGAAAAGCTCACAAGAGTTACCAGAAACTTTTTCTGTTTACAATTCTCACAGGTAATACTTTCAATGGGTAACCTATAAGTAAAGGGATCACGCGTCTGTCTCCATTCACACTGAGTGACCCTGAGGAGGACTTCCTGATTAACACAGATACAGACGCTGAGTGTCAGCAGCTTGAGAAGTCTGTAGTATTTGAAATATGTTGCAGAAAAATGGGAATGTTTGAAGCTAAAAGATGTTTGGTTTGGAGTTGTCAGCACATGGATGACCGATATGCAGAAGAGTAGACTGGACAGTCATTGCTCCTGCCATTATCTTACATGTTACACAAATTCTCTCATACATGTGATGCACAGAGAGCAGGATACTAGAAAAAATAATAAACTAGCTGAAGTTGTGGTCCCATTCTGCAAATACTGGAGGAGTGCAGAGTATGTGTTTTATGGAGCATAAAGCTAATGTCATCACAGAAAGAATATTCTCACATAATTCTCAGTGAAAGAGACCTAAGCGATATTGATTGTGGGCTTATAGCTCAACATACAGAACGGTGTCTCAAGCAAGACTGAAGGTGTGAAATCTGCCCAGGTTGGTAAAAGATGAGAGAGGTGATATTAGAAGATGATGAACAGGGCACGCACAGCAAAAGAGTTAAAAATGAGCTTAACTGAATACTAAATAGGGGTCAGGTCAAAACTACAGTAGTTCAGTGTAGTAAGATTTTTTTTTTTCTAAAGCCTAGAATAATTTATGTTGGAAGGGGCCACTGGAACTTGCCTGCTATAACTCCTTGCTCAGTGCACGTCTCACAAGAGCAGGTTGCTCAGGGCTGTCTCCAGACAAGTTTGAATGCCTCCAGGGAGGGGGTTTCCAAACCTCTCTGTACCCCTGTACCAGGGCTTAACCATCCTCGTGGTGAAAAAATGTTCCCTTGTGCCTAAATGGAGTTTCCTATGTTGACACTTGCCTCTTGTCCTCTTGCTGTTCACTGCCAAGAGTCTGGCTCAGTAACCCTACTGGTTGGTACTTATGGACAGCAACAAGGTCTCCCTTCACCCTTCTCATCTTAATGGTCAACAAACCCAGTCTTCTGCCTCTTCTTGTGTATCATCTTGATGTTCCTTCTGTGAATTTGCTCAATTATGGAAAATAACAGTCAAATGTACATGCGCAAAATAAGAAAGTATTTATGAATATTTGTTTATCATGCTTCCTGTACTTCTTTTGATGCGGTTTGCTATTTAGTGTATACATTTCTGGTTGTGTAGGAAAACTAGATCTTTTCATGAAGTGCCTGCTGTGCTTTGGAGCATGAGAAAATAATAATGACTAACACTATTTTTGGTTTTTAAATGCAGATAGTGAAAGCATCAGAGACTTCACGTCACCCCTCTACACTACTGTTTTTCTTTTCCAGTCAATTGTCACTTTAGATTCCTATCGTGTGTTTATCATTGACCTAAATAAAGAAGATTCTTCCCTCCAGTTTGAGATTTTTTTTTTTAATGGGCATTTGTAGCATGAAAGTAGAAGGGAATAGGAAAGTCAATGTCATTTGATAGAGTATAATTTTATCCTACACATTTATTTCCTAGATGTACAAGGATGTATTTTATAATGGATTACTCTGTGTGATCCCAAGGAGATTAGGCCAAGCCACACCAAAAACAACTCAGTTGTTTTCTGCCTCTTAAACTATAGACATCTTTGCTACATTTTGCTGGTGAACAACAGGGCACAAGTGGTCTGACATGCTCAAACTTGATCAGGACTTCAGCCTGATAAATATTGCTGACAAAATAGTTATTTTTTACTGTCCAGAATTGATGTTAAATGTCAAACAGTTTAGTAATAGAATATCAGGACAGAGCCAAAGTACTCTCCTTTGCTAAGAATAGTTGTCTGGACCATCTTGTCTGAATCTTAAATTGGGTTCATCCTCCAGTTTTATTTCTGTGCTCTAGTATTTGTTTATCAGTCATTAATGTCTGGTGTCTGTCACATAGTGTTTATTCTCTCCCCCCAAACTTCAGCAACATCTTATTGAAATAAGGAAGTAATGTGTTTCTTAGCTGAATAGTTGGAAAGGCATGAGACATTTAACTTGTTCATTTCAGCTTTAGATTTAGTCCTTTATGATCAGACCTGCCTGAATTTCAAAACAGAGTATGCTACCAGGTCTCAAAAGCAGGTTAAAATAAAGTGCAGATAGGTCTGTGTTGTGGTTTAACCCAGCAGGCAGCTAGAACAACCACAGAGCCATTTGTTCACTCACTCCCCCAGTCCAGTGGGATGGGGGAGAGAATCGAAAAAAAGTAAGATTCTTGGGTTGAGATAAAACAGTTTAGTAAGACAGAAAAGGAAAAGGATTATGTTGTTGATGATGATAATAATAATAATGATAAAAGAGTATACAAAACAAGTGATGCACAGCACAGTTGCTCACCACCCGCTGACCAATGCCCAGGTCGTTCCAGAGCTGCAGCCCTCCCTGATCAATTCCTCCCCCCAGCTTATATACTGAGCATGATGTCATATGGTATGGAATATTCCTTTGGCCAGTTTGGGTCAGCTGTCCTGGCTGTGCCCCTTCCCAGCTTCTTATGCTCCTGCAGAAGGCTCATGCCTTCTCACTGGCAGGGTCTGGGAAGCTGAAAAGTCTTTGACTTAATTGTAAACACTGCTTAGCAACAACTAAAACATTAGCGTGTTATCACCATTATTGTAATACTAAATCCAAAACACAGCACTACACCAGCTACTATGAAGAAAATTAACTCTATCCCAGCCAAAACCAGGACAGTCTGGAAGGAAGTGAAAGCAAAGGAAGGACTGAGTCTTTGCATCTTCCAAGAGCCATATTCAGCCCAAGGTTAGAAAGAAAAGTTGGTCAAGATTAGTAGATGGCTCAGTACCATTCTCTTGCTGTGTTTAGTGGCTCTCTTCTGTGTGTGACACATACGTGGAGTTACTTGAAATAAAACTTGCATTTAAAATCAAGCTGAACTGTATTATGGTTTAGAATGAAAATTTTTCAAGTTGGTGAAATTGAAGTCTGATATAAGAATAACAGACAAGCTGAGATCTGTATCAGGTGGACTGACACTTTTTAAAATGCTCACTACTGCACAGCATAATGAATATTCATGAAAATATCAGAATAGGTGGGGTTCTGTTATAGTTTGGACTTAGTAGGTGTGAATATTTCTGGGGGTTTCTGGCAAGTTAGGTATGAATTAAACATGGTTGTGAAATACAGATGTTTGCAACTTGGGGACAGTGCCAGAATAAGTCGTCATAAAATGACCTGATACAGTTTCGATTTAGATACTACATGTTTCTATTTAGATGCTCTCTATGTTATGCATTATCACAGTGCTCTATTTTTCTGAAGCCTCCTATACATATTAATTACATCTGTTTTCTTTGTTTGATCTTCAGTCATCATCTTCTCACTGTGTCTTCTCCTTTCAATGCGATCACCTATTTCGAATTTTCCATGCTTGCCACTTTTTCAGCTCACACTGCGTAACTCAGTCAAACTTGAAATAGGTTATTTTAAAGAAGGTCTTTTCTCATCTCTTGTGCGGGAAGAGCTGTCACCTCCGTATGTTTTAGTCTTTCACCTGTTAATAAGGGATCATTCCTGTTTTCCATTCTCATTGTCTTTCTCTGCCATTAGCTCTCTAGGGTTCTTCACTAAGTTCTTGAGCAGTTGTTGGCCAATAACATGTACATAGAAAGAAGACGGGCAGCCCCCACAGAGTAGTTTCCCAGATGCTGACAGCTTGCAATTGAAGGGCAGTTCAAACTACATATGTAATGATGGTAGCTAATAACCCGTGAAAGATTTTATTTTCTTTGAATTTGTTTGCATTTTGAATCTGTATGCAGTTTTTCCAGTTTACACATTAGAAGAGATGCCAATTCCTTTGACAAATACACTGTCTATGCACTTATTTTCACTTCCGCTAGAGGGAAAATATCCCATGTATATGACAGGCTGCAGGTATGGCTGATAATTTTTTTTCACCTTCTGTTATTTTGTTGATGACAGATACTGGTTTATGAAACCAAAACTTTTCAGAAACATAACCAATTTTAATAAACCTGTTTTCTCTGATCTTGGATGGAGTTTTAGGGAGGAAGGTTGAGAAAAAGAACCCTTCAGTACCTTGGTAGAGGAGAATTTCTGGGGTGTGGAGGAAGATAGTTCATATCTGCTGTGTCAGGGAGCATCAAACTTCAGTGAATGTTGAGTTATTGACACAAAACAGTATCTCCATACAGAGGCATGGTATAAGAGAGGGGTAGTGACTGACTTTTTTAACCTCGTGGTTTAAAAATCACACTTGCAATAAGAGTTCTGGATAATGCAAATACTTGAAACCAGATGTTTTTATACTGGGTTAATTTCCTCACCAAAATAAATACAAAAGGGATCTCTTGTGCTTGGAAATATTGCTGGTGTCAAATGAATTGGGAGGAAGGAGGAAAAAACTCAAAAGTTGTAAGGTGGAAAAAAAAAATCCTGTCTACCTTTTGTTCCAGATTTAAATGCTGCATTTTGAGTTGCGTTATGTGATGGTTCAAATCTAGGTAGAGTTTACTGTACCATGAGTGCATCCCTTATTTATATCTTGTCTTCATGTTAAAGAACAGGGTTTGAATTGGAGAATTTAATGTATGGATTTAGCAGATAAGATGCACTTTGTCTACTCTTGGCTTATGTTTGTTAGTGCTATTATTGGTACCGTTGTCTGCCTCGTAGTGAATAGTTAATTGCCAGCTCATAAACACACACTGAAGTGCGAATATATTTAATTCCTAACATTTTTTCTGATCTGTTTTGCATTTCAAAGCATTAGCACTGTTCCCTCCGAAAGATGGTTAACTAGTGACACAACCCCAGCTTGTATTGTCTTTTTTTCTCCCATATTAAAACTGAGGTAAATTTTTAGCAGCTGTTTTTTCTCATGCTAATGGTGAATGTCTTCTTCCCTGCAGTAAAGCTGTGATGGATCTATTGGTTGATTTATGCAGCCAGTATCGCTTAAATCCATCCCAACATAGTCTTGAACTGAAGTCTTCAGGAACTCAACAACCTCTGAGTTACAAGCCAAACACTTTGATAGGAGCACTGGACGTACAGATGGTACTTCTGAAAGAGAAGGTTCCCGAAGAAAAGACAAAGCGACCTCTACCAAGGGTCCCTGAGGTTGGTATTCTGCAGGGCTAAAATGGTGCCATGAAACATCATTTCACTCCTGTGATTTCAAGCAGTTCTTCCAGTCTTTGCATCTTCAAACCAGATGGGAGATGCTTGAGATGATTGACTATAGCCTGCTTTACTAGCTTAACTGATTTGCACGCAGACTGGCAGGTGCCAATCTGGATTCCAGCATTTAGACAAAATGTTACGTTGCATGTGGTTGGATAGATGGAAATCTGTTCCTATAAAAACCCTTGATTAAAGACTGAGGTGACTGAAATTTGCAGTAGTGGCTGAAAAGAGGGATCTGGGATTGTGTGGAGGTAGTTAAGGTTTTGGTGGTATTTTGTTTGCAGTATTTATTGAAGGTATGGGAGAAGACTGATTGTTACTAAATGTATTTCACAGTATTGTGAAGATTCAGAAGTAGCTATTTTCCAAATATGTTTGCTGAATTTTTTATTATTCTGAATCAGTATAGCTAATTACAGTCACACTTTTCAGAGTGGTACTTGTAAACATTCACAAATTGTGACTGTCTCTGATTCCTTTTCCTTATTTGCCTTTTCTTGTGAATATCGCCTTAGTGACAGGGGAGTTCTGAGATTTATTTTTTTTAAATAGTATTTTTTGCAATAGTATGCATGTGCGTGTTTGGCCAGGAAGAGGCAAGGCAATATGGAAGTCTCCAACGCCCTTCTCATTGTGAGACAGCATAGCCATCATGGAGAGAGGGCTGAGAGTTTCGGTTTGTTTCTGCAGAAATCTGTGAGGTTGGTAGTGAACTACCTGAAGACACAGAAGGCTGTGGTTCGAGTTAGTCCGGAGGTGCCTCTCCACAACATCATCCCAGCTATTTGCGAGAAGTGTGAAGTCAGTCAAGAGCACATTGTTCTTCTGCGAGATGGCATCACTGGGGAGGAGCTGGAGCTTACCAAGTCCTTGGAGGAGCTGGGAATAAAGGAGCTGTATGCCTGGGACAGAAAAAGAGGTGAGCTGAGACTGAAAGCGATGGCTGTAGGGTTAGATGATGTGCCAGCAATATTATGGGCAACTTAAAAGCATTTGTGTTCTCGTTCCTTTGGGGCTCGGCTGAAACAGCAGCATGACACCTCAGTCCGGAGGGCAGTGCAGGTTTGTTCACTGAGCCATGCCCAGAGCGGCAGCCAGGCCAGCAGCGTGCCTGGCCATCCCTCGCTGCTCTTGGGCCCCGTGCCAGGCTGGGCTGGCCCCTGGCAGGGCGCAGGTTGGCCTGGGGCAGGGCAAAAGGAGGAGCTCTGCTACCTCCTGGAGCTGCCTTCGGTACAGGTGTGCGTAACACAGGGGCCGCATCCAGGCAGAGCCTGTCACCTACCTATGCTGTGGGTTGGAGAGAAAGAAAGAAGGGACATGCCGTAATCATGGCAGCTGCGAAAGCTGAGAGGCAAAGGCAACAGACCAGTGCTTACGAAAAACAGACTGTGGGTGGATTCAGATGCGATTCCTCCAAAGAGCAAAGTTATTGACAGTTTAATGAAGAGGAGCTAAGAGGTATTTGCATTTAAAATTTTGTTCTCTTGTTTATTCACCCTCACTTTCTGTTCTTGTAGACAATATTGTAGTGGCAGCTGCTTGGGCTTGAATTTTATTGGCCTGATAGTGTATTCAAATGGTGTAATTATGCAATGTGCTTTAAAATATGCCTGCTTTAAAAATACACATTAACAAACACTACTTCCTTTGAGGTCAGAAAGTGATATTCATTAAAATTGTCTCCTGCAGTTTGTCTCAATCGATATCACTTCCAGCACAGTAAATGTCCTTATTTATTGTTTAGATAACGTCAGTCTTGTAGATGCTGAGCAGCAGGCTTATTTTTTATTTATACAGTTATTTATTTATGTTGACGTTGTGTCTCTTCTTTCAAACTCCTTTGGTAAGTGACAGTTCTACCTCTGTGTGAGTCAAATTTCAGTGAGTTTAGACTTTTAAGTAAACTAAATGTCTCCTTTTCCTTTGAAGTGTTAGGTTACTCAAAAAAGTGATGAACAACATGTCATAACTCAATTGCATGCTTATTTGGTTTTTTAAGACATGTTTACTGAAATTAAGCTAACCATTTTGGAGCAATACATTGAACATGCAGAGTATTCAACAGGATTCATTCAGCATACTTCAGGGACAACTTATAGAGTAATTAACCTAAGCCTTCCTTAAACTCTTTTCCTTTAAAATGAAAGTGATGCTGTATGTAGTGGTGCAGTAGTGGTCCTTGAATCCAGTTGTAGACTGTATAGTCAAAACCAAGATTTTACTTCAGAGCTGGGTTTATAGCAGCAAATGATAGAACATTTCATAGCGTGCTACTCTCTGCATCATATTTTTTTTATATTTTATTCTTTTTTAACCTTTCATTATGATAAAATCCCCCTGATCCTGATTGTATTTCAGCCTTTTCTGCCTTCCTCTTTCTTACTCCGCACCTTGGTGTCTGATGAGAAGACTGGTAAATACAAATAAAATTTACAAAAGGTTTCCTTTGTTCCAGCAAATTCCTTCCTCCCATGTTCCATCTCCAAGAGGAATAATCCCATTGGTTTCAGTAGCAGTTGGTCTATGAATTGTGCATTGAGTGGATGTGCAATCTCTTTAGTTATCAGAACAGACTGATTTTTAAAACACATTCCCACTAACAAGTAAGGCATCAGAGGTACTGAAAGCATAGGCTGTGCTGGTAAGAGCAGGTTCTAGAAAAACTTTGTGCTTGTCATTCCTTCCCTGAAACAGAAATACTAAGTGCTGAAGGATTATTAAAAGACAAGCTCTGCTGCCACCTGCTTGCATAATTTGATTTAGCTGTTGAAGCAGCTTCACAAATGAATCTGGAATTAATACAAATGCAGCTACACTGCCTCTACTTGCAGCTCTGCATGTCTCTTGTTGGTCAGCATTTTTTTTCTGTAATGCTTAGGAAAACAAATACTAGGAGTAATTAATGAATATTGTGGCTTACAAGACAATATTGAAACTTTAATATGTCTTCTCTTATCCTTTCATTGTGTGCCTTTTCCAGTTCCTCCATCAAAAACTCAGTCTGAACCTTCTCTGAACTATAGAGGTACTGTACAATGCTGCTGAGGGAAAACTGGCTTTCCCTTCACACGATGTTTAATGTGGGTTTGGTAGATGAATCTTTAAGAATGTCATGTAAAATGCTGTAGAGAAACAAACTATTGTCGATCTGTGTTGTCTTCTGCGAGGTGTTGTTTACATGGCTGTGCTTTTGGTCAGAACAAACACACTTCTGTGTATACTGCTTCAGTAATTCCATTAAAATGCCAGCAATTAACAAATACTGTCATTTAGCTGTTCTGTGGTATGGCATGTATCTGTACAGATTCCGAGCCTTTTCAGGTTACCTAAAGCATGATATAGTTGAATTTCAGAAATACTAACATTTCAGAGGTCTTGAGTTCAAAATGTATTTATTAGCAAAGAGAGAATTTTTGAAATCTGAGAGACCTTCTACTAATTTCAATTTATATGCAACAAAGTATTTTAATATCAAACCTATACGTGCATGTTGGATAACTGAATAAATGCTGACTTCTGAATTGCTATGGTAGGTGGGGTTTGATTAGATTACATTGGTGTTTCTGTTTCTAGTTAAACAGAAAATGTGTGTGTTTAGTATATCCTTTCCCCCAACTGAGTCTGTTATAATACATTGCTTAAATTAATTATCCTCAAGAAAGGTATGGTTGATTTCTAACTGGCTTTACTTCTTTGCATGACTGGTAAACACAACATAACCAAAACAAACTGTGGATAACTTTAAATTTTCAGGAAGGAGGGAAGTCCACTTCCAGTACATGACAGCTGTCAAGTGAATCTTAGCTCATTGCCTATTGCCTCTTGGCTTCACTAATGCCAGTACTTTTCCCCCTAATCTTCTGTCATTACTTATTGGACCTTCCTCATAATATAGAAAAAATATCTACTGTATTTATTTAAGAAAAATAGATACAGATTTATAAAGATTCCTTGTTGTTTTGAGATGATATGCTGTGTTTAAAATCCCAGTTTATTTGGATTATACAGTGTTTAATGGTAATGATGATGATGAGCTGTTACTGACATAGCTTATGCTAGCCTATCATCATTATTGTTCATAGTTGAAGACTATGTGGGTAAGGGAATTGATCCACATCTAGTTGCAGCCCAGCCCTGAGCAGCAAAACAGAAGTTTCTGGTGAATGAGCATGGGCAGTGTTTAGTATTTGAGGAAGGTATTAATTTAATACTGGATTTTTTTGCAGTGGAGTTGCAGCCTTTCTTAAGGATAGTTTCTCCCTGTTTTCCTCTGGGTTCATCATCTTTACTCTTTCTACTGTGCTTTGAACTTCTGTATGTGCTTAACACCTTCTAACACTTGACATGGTTGATATGCAAAGTGATCTGTGTGAAAATGATGTGCTTTGTGTGAAATGCAAATCAGTTTACAGGAGTTCTGGGATGAGGGGTTTTTTGTGAAGTAAACCTTTATTTTGTGTCAACAAACAAGTCATTTTACATTTGCTTCTTAATTGTTATTAAGCAAATAAAACAAATATTTATGAGAGAAAGCAATTTTTCTCTGTACATTGAACTTTCTGTGTGCTAGTGGGATACTCTGACGTGCTTGGAACTAGGGAGGAATCTTTATAGCGTTATTCAGTGTCCATTTAAAAAAAGTGGGAGAGCTTTACAGTCTGTGTATTAAGCGTCAAACCAATGGTTGTTCCCTGTAATGCATGACCTTATCATGTTGCTCATCCAGCTTGGCTAGCGTGGGGGAAATTGAAGGGAGAGTAAACGATCTGAGAATACGTACAGTTCCTTAGCTGGTTCAAGGAGGACATGCATGTTTGAGCTCTTACAGCCTCAAATGCATATAAACTTGCCTCTCTTCCCACCTGAAGTAAAAGCACCAAGGTGAGAAAAGATGAGCACAACCAGCTGGTTTAAGTTTGAAGGAAAGCCCTTTGTCCAAGGGAAATGTCTCCTTCCTCTTCATGGAGCTTTATCCAAATCCACATTGAGAGTCTTTCCGTTAACTTCACTGTGTGAAGTCAAGCCTGTGGATTGTTAAACATATTCACCATCATCTTTTTGAAAGTTTTGGGGTTTGGGTTTGGTTTTTTTTTAGATATTGCAGTTTTAAGAGAGACACCTAACAAGCATTTCTAAAAACTAAGCAACTTGCTCATGTTTTACCTTTTAATAGGGATTACTAATTTGTGATTTAAAACTTCCTGAAGTTTATTAAATTATTCCGTTTGCCTTCATTAGATTTTGGAACAAACTCAGAACAAATAAAAGCGTGATGAAAAAGAAGGTACAGGATCTGACAGTTAGTTAGATAATTCAGTTCGTAACATCTCTAGCCCGTAAAAATACAGCATTAATTCAGCATGTTTTAAAATACTGATCTTTGGAATCTTTATTTCAGAAATGTAAAAAATATTCCATTATAATTGTTTCAGAACCACACCGAAAGGCTTCAGTAAGCAATGATGCAATAGAAAAAGAAAAGACAAGACTTCTGGGATTGTTTAAAGCTGATAGAAGAAGCAGCAAGGTAAGTGTTCAGCAGGGTACTACCTCACTAAAAGAATTGTTTTCTTTCCAGATGTATTATGTCTATGGGAGGTGGCGTTTGGGGTTTTTTTGTTTGTTCCTTCTTTCTCTCTTTCCTTTTCTTTCCTTCTTTCATTTTTTCCCCTTCCTTCCGTCCTTCCTTCCGTCCTTCCTTCCGTCCTTCCTTCCTTCCTAAAAGGAGTAATCTGTTAGTAGATGCATAAACTATGTTTAATCAGTGCAGCCTGATGGAAATATCAGCTGCTTATTGAAGGAGTCAGGCATGGTGACCATTTAAATTTATTTTTTTTTAAATGCTGGGGGTTCAGTAGGTGTTAACAAAGGGCAGTAGTTTCAAGCAATTTATGTCCACTTATTAGTAGTGCTCAGTTTACAAAATGTGTTTATGAAAGAATTGATGTAATATAGAACACATTAACATACCAGGTAGAAGTGTCTTATTAACTCTTCTGTGCATGGGTGATAATCTGTTTTAAAGCATTTATATCTTCAGGAAGCTCTGTGCAGTCATGCTATTGCCATCTTCATGTCTGTAAAACCAATGAATCAAGTGTAGAAGAAATAACTTCCAGTAATAAACTGAAGGATCAGTATCTGCTGAGGTGCATGTTAGGTGTTTTTAATCTTGAGTTGGAGAATTTAAAAAAGAAATTTTCTATAAAATAATTTTCTTCTGTTGAGATGCCTTTATGAAAAATTTTTCATTCATCACAGAAATTAAATACAGAGAAACTTTCTAACTCAAGAACATATTAAAAATACTGGGCTTTCAACTTGATACGTTTTCCATCCTTCGCTACAATTATCAGTGTTAACTGATTTTGATTGTAAAGTATTTAATATTCTATGATGTCAGAGAAAAATGGAATTTTCTTATGTCTAGTTTAAAAAGCCCTCCAAGGCTTTTGCAGTGAAATGATAAACTGCGTCTGATTAACTGGTACTAAGAAACATATGCTTGTTATTGGACTGGTGTTGCACTTACCCTCCAGTCTTCTCAGTCATGTTTTTAAAACTGTGAAAGCTTTCCAAAATTTTTATTAGTTCTTTTCCCTTTTGATTATGATCAGATTTGGAGTGCTTTTGCTGGGCAATAGCTTCCTTTATGGACACTGGGAATTACTGTGTTGAAAAGTCTGATGTGTCATGGATGCTGAGCTATTCTTAACATCTTACAGAGGACACATGGAAACTATTTTATGAGAGGAAGTCAATCACTTTCAGAGTGTTTATCCTGTATAATAAAATATTTCCTATTTAGAAGAGAACAACAGCATAACAGGAGCAATAATACTGTATCTGCCTGGAAGAATCAAGTAAACAAGGGAGCTCAGCTTGAGCCTCTAGAGCACGCTGCGGGGCTATAGTTCCTCTGGAAGAACCAAATATATTACAGCATGCAGTTTCTGCATTGTACTTTGTTCTTTGATTCCATTATCCTAAACTTTGGTATGACGTGTGTGCTCCTGGAGTTCTAATTCCTGAAGCAGCTCAGATTTAACTGGTAAAATATTTACACTTGCAACCTTAGAAAAAGTTGCTATGAAGCATCCCAATTCTGTGGTTACTGCAGTGGGTTTCACACAGCTGAGTTTGGAATGACTGTCCCAAGATTGCAAACTCCTCTCTTTTTTTTCTATTCTCTTCCTCATGCTTGTTAATCAGAGAAGTAGGAGGGGTTTTAAAATACAAATTTTAATAGATACTAAGGATATTGAGGATCAGTGAATGACTTACAAGTAGTATTTGACCTGGGAAAAAGTAGGAACTGTACAAACAAATACGAGAAATAGCTTCTAAATTTGAAGTAAAGTTATGTGTCTTTCTTGCTTCTAGTTCTGACAAGTTAATTGACTTTTCTTGGTCATTTCTTTATTGGACTTTCACTTTCAAATGGCAAATACTCTGTAGGAAAAGAAACTAAAACCACCACTTTGTTTAGTCCAGCAAGGAAGTCATTGTTGCCTTTTCAATACAAACCTCTAGGAATTTGAACTCAAATAGACAGAAGAATTACTGAAAACTGAAGAATAGCACAGCACACAGGAGCAAGCAGATGTTAACTGGCCGTAATACATCTGGGTTGGTATTGTGGAAGATTTCTAGCCAAAGCAGCAGTGAAACTGCTGAACAGACTTAGTTAGCAGATTGAAGGCAAATTATTTACATTCTTTTAAGAAAGGATTTGGTAGGTTTATGAAGGGATTATGTGATGGGATGCCTTGTGATTTCAGGGCACTGGAATCAAAGGCCCGGAGTTCCTAAAGTCTGCTCTTTATGGTTATTCTTACATTTTTACTTCTCCTCAAGACTTAAGTTGGTTCTGCTTATTTGTTACATTTTTTTCTTTGTTTGTGTTATGATTTGTAGTGATTCTCTGTGTGTGTGTATGTATAGCCTGTATTTTAGAACTAGTTGACAGCAAGAATTATGCAGTCTTGCAGCAACAGAGCTTCAGAGTTGCAGGCATTCATAAGGGGAAGGCAATTTCTTTTGCAAGGGAAGAAGAGCATTAGCCTGTGTTGCGAACTGTCCTGGATCAGGTGTCACTGCGTGCTACAGGCCTACGCTCAGATTTCCATGCCCACACACATGCTTTCTTTCTCAGCTAGCTCACTGAAAGCAATAATCATGGTATGACAACACACTAGATCTAACTTTTTGAAAAAAACGCACAACTTTCTGCTACATTAAAAACACTATGACGCAGAATGAAAGCAGGGTCCTATTCTCATGGTTAATACAAATTTGTTGAAAGTATTTCTTTGGTTAACTTTGTACAGGCAGGCTTAATGCCAGATCAGGTATCATCTTGTTCTCTCCATTCTAATTTTATGCTGGATCAGTTACTCTCTGTTCTCCTGCAGCTGGCATAAAAAACCATAAAGGTGGCATGAACTCCATATCTTTTTGATGTGAAATGTAGTCATGTGCCTGGGATTAAATCCAGATCAAATTGGCACTGCTAAGCAATCCAGTAGAGCAGAGGTCCCATGCAGACAGTCATAATATCCAGGCTTAAGGAGGGTATATGCTAGCACACAGAAACAGTCTCGTCATTGACAAATGGCAGGGAAGAAGTTCTCTGCTTGTTCCCCTGTGTCTGTGGCATAGCAGAGACTTGCAATCTGGTCCCTGGTGCTACGGGATTTGCTTACCACCAGTTTTCCTCCTTGCCCAAGAATTGTTCTCTTGCCTTATAGTCTTGTTCTTAAATCTTTCTGCTAATGGATTTCTTAGGGCCTTGCCTACATGAGAGAAATTTTGCAGACTGCTTCAGAGTTTCTCAGCAATCAGGTCCAGCACTACTGAGACAGTTTGTCTTGGTACTGTGATGAGGTTTGATGCTTTCCTCTGGCATGTTTTTGCTGTTTTGTTTCCTTTGCTGCTGCTGTGTAGGATGCTTGTTTGTGTTGCAGACAGAAGAACACTTGAGGATGAACAGAGATTGTGGTGAGGAGGATGTTTTTAGTTCTGCATCTACAAGTGAAGGAAGCTTGGATGTAAGTACTAACGTAGCTTGTAGATGCTATTGCATTCCTATTAAATCCTTGAATAACCAGAAACCACTGCTATTCCTGATGCTTAGTCAAGTAGAAGTAGCTTACTTAGCAGGCTTAGTTATGTGAGCGCACAGTTTGTGTATCTTGATGAAGTTAAAATGCAATGCACTGTTGTCAAAAAAAAACTCGCTAGCTTCACTGTAAATAACGTTTCTTTCAAAGTTAGATTCTAAGCATTTGTGAGCAAAAAGTGTTTTAACCAAGCACATAGGTGTTGTGACTGCAAGACGCTGACAGTACAACGTGATGCAAGAGTATGTTTGCCATATCAGTGACATTTAGAGGGGGCTTTATTGTTATGAAACCACACCTGTCATTTTTATCCCTTTACATGTCTTCTGCAGCATGACAGCATTCCATTTGTTTCTTAAGTAGCTTGTGGGTGGAGAGTACTTTTGTTTTAAATACTGGAAATAACAGAGAGGATTTTTAAGTACTTCAGTAGATTTTGGGGTACTAAAATTCTGTGAACCTCATTTAGAAAGGTTTTTAAGTGCCTGACAGAGTACTAAATTATGAGGCTATAGGTATCTAATTAGGAAGTGTGAATCCTAAATATTTTTGTAAGACTGTTCTGCTGGATTAGTAATCATAATAAATGAAGTGTCTTTTTGTTGCTTTTTTTAATTACTTGGCTTTTTGTTATCATATTTTCAAAACTTGGAGAAGACTCTGTTGATGACATGACAGGTGAGGTTCAGCTCTGAATCCTCCTTTCACAAACAGGTATTTGGAAAAGGAGTGCTGATCCACAAAATGTACAGCTCCCTAGCCACAGAGGAGGGCGCCAGAAAATTGTGGGAAAAAATGGAGGAGTGAGAGAACAAATCCCAGATGAAAAGGATAATACAAAAGAAGTCAGAAGGGAGAAATAGATGGAGAAGTGATTGGCTGTGAGGTTAAAAAATATCTAACTCTGCAAATCTGTGAAAACTTCATAATGAAATAGTACTGAAACAGGAAGGCTGCTTATGACACTAAAAATTTGGGTAACACTGTAAAGGTGAATGTTTTAGTGACAGAGCTCTATTAATATTAGGTTCTAGAAGAGGGTGATGTGACTAACGGAAATATACTAGGTAAAAGTGTAGAAAAACCATCACAAGCTCTGCCAAGATAAATTCTTGTGGTTTGTATTCACTGCCATTATACATTAATCTCAATATCTTGATACTCAAGTACTAGGAAAGGAGAAGGAGGAAGAAGAGGGATTCCAAGTGAGGCTATGAAGGTACTTCAGATACTCTGAACTGTCTTTTACACTAGTGTGTGGTGCTTTTCTCAGAAGAGAGACATCTCTTAATTTATTTTTGTAGGGAATATTACAGGGCGAATCATAAGTTAAGATCTTCTTTTTCCTTTGACATTGATGAAAAAAAGTTTTCAAAACTATCTTGGACATGTAACTTTGTCTTCTAAAGGCACAGGTGATAGGGAGCAAAAGGATCTTGAGGTAAAAAATGTTTTATTTGTATTCAGTTACATGAACATGCCAGGGATTCATTTTTTTTCCTTTCCTCTTAAGAGCAATTAATCTTAAAGAACAATGTAGCCATTGTTCAGTGTTTACATCTTTCACTTCTGACTTGACACCTGTATTTGTATGAGCACCGATCCTGCTAAGCCATAATTAAATACTTAAATGAATGTATTGACATAATTTCATTTAATTCAGTACTATTCTGTTAAAGCTTGCAGAAGATGTATAAAATAAGTCTAACAGATCCACTCCGCAGCACAGAAGGTCCATCCTTTGAACAGGTTAGATGGGCTTCAAGAACAAGGTCAACAATTGTGACGTCTTAGGTGAAAAATTCTAAAATACTATAAACCTGGCATAGATAGTTGATGTAGATATATTAGCTTATGATAAAATTCAAGTGGAAACACCAGTGAAAGCACTTTATAATTTTTAAAATTCAGCTTAAGAGTTCCTTATGGGCTAGTCTTTGAGACCGTCGATCATTGTGACTAATTCTTTATTCCACTTGCTCAGAGATATCCTCTCCAGTGGAATTGAGTATCCTTATTCAAAATAAGTGTTATCTTATATAGTAATATATGTGAAATACACATTTAGAGATCATTATATAGAAGTTTCATTGAGCTGAGATAGGACTTTTGGCAAAATGTCGTCCAGTAGAGGCTTCCTGTTTTGCAATTTCCTCAAGTCTACTTTCTGTTACTGTTTTGGGTCATCTTGAAAGTAGTTTGTATTGCTGTGTGGGCATCAAAGCCAGAGTTTCAGATTTATTTCTGAAAGGAAAATAATTTGCCATTGCCTTCAGCATAGTGCCAGGAGATGCGCTGGCTACATCAAGAGAATTTTTCTTGCCTGTAAGGAAATAGGCAACTCATGAAGTAATACTGAAGTAAGGGCATGAACTTTGGTATGTTTACTTTAAATCCTTTTCTCCCCATTATGTGGTGGCCACGTGCAATGAATTGTAGAAAAAGTAATGAATCTATTCTGGGTATTGATTGGTTTTTTTTTTTTTAAAATGGGCAATATGAAGGAATGGAATAAAGGTGCAAGAAATAAGAGATCCTTCGTATTTATTCAAGCACAAGTTATATTCACTTTTTAAGCACCAAACCATTCTCAGTGCCATATTTATGTAATTGTTATGACAATTATTAATGCTCCTAAAAATACTTTGGATTGTTGATGAGGAAGCGGATTTTCAAAGTCAAGATGGGAAAGTCAACACTTATGCTTGAGGTGAAAGAACATTTGTTCACAGTATCAGCAAAAATAAAGGCGAAAAAAGAAGAGTTAATTAACACCTTAGAGAGTGCAAAAATACAAGAAAAGAATTCTCCATGACAATCCTCAGAGTGCAGCAGTTCATTATACCACACATCAGTAAAGGATCTGAAATCTAATGATGTATTGTAGATGAAGCAGAAAGCGTTTCCCTTAACCTGTTCCAGTTTTTTGCCAAGCAGATGAACTTTATATCTGGGTTCACTTTTCACAAATCAAATGCTATTGAAATACACATAAAATAAAATAAAATACAAACAAAACGATTGGAAATTGCAGCACAGTTAACTGTATTCTGCTTTTTGTATGCCAAAGACAGACAGTCAGAGCTGGAATTTAGAACAGCTGGGGGGAAAAAAGGGAGTTTAAGTCATCTCTGCCGCTTGGTGTCACTGTCCTCAAATAAACAGTTGATCAAAATGAAACCCGATATTTGGAATGCAGTACTAAAATTAGCTGTTTTTATTTTTGGGGCCTTCGTGTTTTCATAAATCAAAAGCAAAAAAACACATCCCAAGTGCTGAACGACGTGTATCTCTGATGTGGAATTTGTTTATGTAATAAAACAGCTTGGGAAAAAAATATTTAGAAGTACAGCCAGGGACACTTATCAGAGGATTTTAAACTTCAGCACAAAGTCTTATCACACAAGGTTTCTCTAGTTCAAACAGGGCTTCAGTAGAGCAATGTTGGAGGATTTTCATCAGGACCGTTGTTAAAAAACCTAGTCTTTGGTGTATGTCTGAATATAGGTGTTATTCAGAACTAGTGAACCTAAATGAAGCAGATAGTCCAGTAGTTCCCTGCTTAATCAGTCTGTCATGCCTATTATATATACATGTTCATGAAGAAAAGTATCCAGGAAAAACAATGTTGTTTTAAATTCCAAACAGTTATTACTTACATTTAGGATATGTGGGTTGGGTTTTTTTCATTTCACAGTACCTATATAATTGCAAGACATTGTTCCAGAAGAAAAATACTGTGCTAATGTTTGGAAAAAAAAAAAAAAAAAAAGTCATCAGGACTTCTAGTGCATTAGTAACCTTGGCAGTCACTTCTTAAATGATGGGAACAGCTATTTTCCCTATACAGGCTTTTAAAAAAAATCCATTATTTACTTTTTAGGGCCTTGTTTGTTCTTAATGTACTATAACTTTTATGCCCTCATTGATGGCAGGAGTTATATCATTCATGATAGGCTTTCCCACTTCAGAAGTGGTTGGAAGAAGGATCAAGTACAGTTATGCAAAAGTAATTGGAAATGTGATTTCTCTTCAACCGTGGTCCCAGGTGATCAGTTAATACCATCTACTGTCAAGGATTTCACCTCACGTGGCCAGGCACTGTTTAAGGCAGTAGGAATGAGAATACTGCCCATGCAATCTAAATGGAAGTTAACAACTATCTACTTTTATTATTTCCTTGTGTCTGACAAACACATTGACTTTAAATTCCTGTTCTCATGTTCTTGCTTCTTGGCCTCCTGGCAATGCTTAGGATGATGTTGGTTACGTCTGTTTATTTGTACTAGCAGGGTGAAATCCTGGGATAGTTCTGTTGCATTTTATACAGTTAGAGCTATATGTGTACACTGTCAAAGGAATAGGTTGTGATCTTGCCTTGGAACAATTATACTTAGTATGATCTTGTTTGCAGAACGTCAGACTCAACAAACTGCGTATGGAGAGTTGTCTAAATACTACAGCAGACTGGTCTGTCCCAACCAATCTTCTGTTACAGAGTGCCTGTAAGCCATAGTTAGATGCCAGAGGATGACACTAGAGAAGATACAGTATAGTTATAAATCTTTAAATTTGTGCAATTGTTTACATGATCAGACAAAAAATAGATTTATTAAATACTGGATATCTCAGGTTAAGGTTTACCATTACAGTAGAGTTAATTTTATTTTTATATCCTGTGATACTCTCTGCAAAAAAAAAATCATTTTATTGTTATCTTTCCTTGGTAAGAAGAAGGATTTGCCAGAGCCAACTGGCTTGTGACTGGCATTCAGAGAATTCAAATAGGTAGCAAAGATGACAGCGATCAACTTTCTTTCTCCTTGTCTGTTGAGGGCAGGACAAGAAGTAATGTGCTTTATATATAGCAATGAAAATTTAACTTAGATATCAGCGGGAAAAAAAACTGACTACATGGAATTTTCGCAAGGGGCAGGTTATTAAAGAGGCTCTGAAATCTTTATCATCAGCTAATCTGTAAAACCTCCAAAAATGTCTAGAGGATGAGCCTCACATACTTCATTCTGTCTTGGAGCGAAGGGATAGATCAGGTGGACCGTGGAGGTGCCTTTCAGCCAGATTGTGGCTGCTGAAGAGATGCAGCTGTACCCACCTCCTTTTGTGGTGTGCACTTACAGGATATTATCTTTGTTCACGTGAATCATAGATACTTCTACATAATATAATATCTTTAGAATTTTCTTACACTCTGTGATAAGAGAAGGCAAGAGCTTGAAACAGTGTCTGCCTGCCACCAGACTTCAAGTTCTTGCTCCAAAGTGTGGTGTTACTAGACCTCTTCAAAGAAGAGGTCCTTGGAGTTAGTGTAAAAAAAAAAAAAAAAAAAATCTCAGAACCAGCTGAACTACTCTGGCTCAAAAAAAAAAAAAAAATAGCCTGAGGCAGACACCTGGAATGGAAAGCCTCAGCATCTATGGTTAAAGCATGGTAAAGTTACAAGCTATTAAAAACAGTATCTGGTGAAGAGACATGTCGGCTGACCCCTGTTCTGTCTGTGCTGCTTAGCTTGTACTACCACAGGATTGCCAACTCCATGCATTCAAAAATCACTTGTCAGCTCTTGCCCTCACCACACAAAAGTGGCTGAAGATCATGAGATTTGAAAACAAATAATGTAGGGTGGACTTCCCTTCCCTCCATTTGGCTTCTGAGCGCTAGGTTTGTAGAGGTCACGTTTCTAAGCATTTTTTTGTGACCATGAAGCTTTTATTAAAAACAAAGCATTATCACATAGTTATTGGTTGCCAGAACCTGCATTTTTATACAAAACTGTATGGTTCTTAGTAAAATCTTCACAACACATTGCATTCAGGTTGTTGCTTTTAAAAAGACAACTTGGAAACTTCAGTACCTGCAGTGTTTTTTGCAGGGTGTTTTGAAGGAAATATTCTCAAGAAATGTTCTGAGATGAGCAGAGAGAAATGGATGAAGTCAAATCAAAAGGACTTGAGTAGGGCCATATCTATGAAAGGAACTGGGCACAACTATGCCTGGCAGTGCATGTTTTAAATACCCGGCAGCGCGGGATTCTGTTGGACGCTGGATCTAAGCATCCCAGAGTCAGACTTCCCAAGTTTTGAAGCCACTGAAATCTGCACAGCAGGAGATGCACGTTAAACTCTGCCCACCTTCTGTATCTGCGATGTGCCTCACTCAGGACTGAAACCTTGAGTCGGCTGCTAGATTTAGCTATTTAAAGCTTTTCCTCTAAAAGCTTGCCGCCTACCACTGTTAGCCAAAATGTGAGCGCGCTAAGTTCAGTTCCCTTCTCTGCCTTTAGAGATACCAGCCAATCTTCTATCTCTCTCAGGACCACTATTAAGAGAATTATTTCATCCTTTGCAAAGAAAACCAAAATACTTGCTGGGCTGGAGAATGCCTGGAACAAAGCTGTGAGGTATTCTTGATGTGGGAAGCGCCCTTGTGTAAAAACACCCAAATACGCAGTGACTCAGAAAGAGAGAGCAAGAGCAAGCTTAACTATTCAGACCAGTAACAAAATAACTTAAGTGGGGTGGCAGCTCTGGGTTCCAGTGCCAGCGCCAGAGATGTTTTTCTATGTTTTATGCTAAGCAGATGTTAGATCCAGCAAATAAGCAGTCACTGAAGCTAGAACTGGAGGAACCAAATGGCTGTTGCTCCCTGCCCACGTGAGTGCCCTAATCTCAGTCTCTTTCTAGCTAAATTCATATTCATGTCCTTGAACAGAGAATAATCTGACTCTGCACATGAGAGGGGGAAGTTTGTTTTTTCTCAACTAGAAGAAGGTTTTGAACCTGGATTTACCATATTCTTACTGAATAATTGAACTTGGGGCAGAGGGAAGGACAAGACAGGAGAGAAATACCATAGCTGCAGTTACGTTTTTTGTGGAGCCAGGTTTCTTTGTTGTGCTTGAAGTGCACCTATTGGATCAAGCCCCTTGGCTGATGAAGATGGAGAGATTTGCCAGTTTTATGGATCCTCATGGAGTTTAGGCAGGAGGTTAGAAGCATAGTTTCTCAGCAGTTTTCATGCTCAGCACACCCAGAAACAGTTCAGGCACCAAAATGGGAGTAAGCACATCCGAAGGGTATGTGTCAGGCTTATTGAAGGGAAAGCACAAAGGGTGTGAGTTAGGAACCCAAGCTAAGAAGAGCACGGTAAGTTAGGCTAGCATGAGGCAATTCAGCTTGCAGATCTGGGCTGCATGGCATCGTTCTCTATACTGTGGATGTACCCAGTCGGTCTGGAGTAAGTTGGCTCAGATATCTCCCTCGGATGTTTAATTAAGACCTGGTGACACACCCTTAACCACCCAAATCCTTTTATGTCTGATTCATCTTTTGTTACTGATTTCACTGAAAAGTTCTGAAGTTAACTCACTGGAAAAAATAGAATAAAGCAGCAGCTAATAAGACCAATGGCTTTTAATTTGCATTAATAAAAGGACATTAAAAAAAACCCAAAGACAAACTTAAATTCCATTTGAGATTTTTTCTAGTGACATCTCAACCACTCAGGCTTTGCTTCCTTAGTATTTAATATTACCAGAGCCCCTTAATAGTGTATAATAGCCTTGTAATTCATATTCAGTCATAATTTATTCAGCATATTGTTCTCAGTGTAACTGGCAAGCATGCAGTGGTGTGGAAAATACAACCTTTAAAATAAAGTTTATCCCAGGATCAGGCTTTTTTCCAATTGGATAAGCAGAGTTGTAGTTCCTTAAAAAGTCTTTCACATATTTCTGTGTACATAAAATGCTTTTTGTGTTTAAGTTTGGGATAGTCTGGGAGTGAGTCAGGGAATTATTAATTCCACTGCAAAGTACATTTCTGTTTGATTTAATGATGGATATCCAAAATATCTCTTTGCAAAGCTTTCCAAATATAACTACTGTAATGAAAGGATTACTGTGTATTTATGCCAATGCCCTTTACTAGATGAAATCAGAAATGGCTAATTGTTTGTCATCAACTCCATATTTCTAATATACAATGGAAATATTTTTTCAGACAGTAACACCTGTTTTTGTAGTGGCATAATCTGAATCACATGTAACCATAGTTTTATTATATTAGTCTAAAATATCCTATTAGCATATGTAGATTTTAGATACTGTGAAGATTTTCAACACCAGTTAAGGTATAATTTCTTTTCTTTTGCAAACAATTTCTGAGGCATGAGCGCTAATAGGATTTGGTTCTTTTCCAGCCTCTTCTGTGGATGGTGAAGACTCGATTTCATTAAAAGTAGTGGCAAACAATAACATTTCTTTTAATTAGATGATCTCATGATTTCCACACGTATTTGTTCTGTGCATTATTGTTCGTTGGCAAAACTGAGCTGCTTGGTAGCGTGTGAAACCATATGTCTCAATAACATCTTATGGCAGGTGAGGGAGGATTTGCAAAACAACATTTGCTGACAGGACACAATGCGTTTTACTTTGATGGGGAAGTTTTCCTAAGTGAACTTTATGGCTTAGTTCTCTCATGCAAAGTCAAACCTACGTGAGGCTTAGCGGACCTCACAGGTCTCCCTTGAACTCAAAGAGGCGTTGTGTGTATGAAGCAAAGACTAGATAGCACTAAGTACTATGTGTGCTGCTGAATCGTTTGTCACTACAAAAAGAGACCTTCTAATGCCTGTAGTCTTTGGAGCTGTTTCACATTCTTTCTTCTTTTTTAATAAACAACAGCTAAATTAGGTTTTATTGGTCTTTACATGCAGCTGCAATACTGGTCTTCCCCTTTCAGCTTAGCAGAAATGATTACAAATAATTTCAGACGTTGCTTTTTCTCTTACTCTCCAGTGTTTAATATTTCATTTCAATTCTCAGCAGCGTTTTGGGACACAAGCTGAAGAGGGGAAATAGTGTGACAAATAGCAGTCAGTCTTTTTAAAGACTTTTACAAGAGCATGAAGTAGTAATTTCTTGAATTATTTTTTTATATAATTTACACTTTTAAGCAAATCTCAAAATACTTGAGGGATCTAAGGAAATTATTTCTGGTTTTATAAATGGTCAGCTGGAAGGCCAGAAGAGAAAGCAGATCAAGGCAAATAGTAAGACCACAGAGTTCTTAAATGGGTGAGCAGCTGTAGGCATAGGAATTGGACCCACTGACTTTTTCAGTGTCATACCAAGCACTTGTTTAAGTGTTTTGCTGGTTCAGTACCTCGGCGACCTCGTGAGAGCCAGGTGCAACCAATGTCTAGGACATGACCTGTGTAGGCAGTCTCTGAAGGATACTGACATAGTGAGATGGAGAGATAACAGGTAGATTTATGAGTGTTGGTGTTTGGTTCCCCCACAACCCTCTCCTGTGATTATAACATTTTATTCTTTTCATCCCAGCAAATGCTCAGGTACACATCTTGATTTTGATCTCTCCCAGCTTCAGCACGGAGATGGTGTGATTTCATTGACTCTAAATGGAGTTTGTTCTGATTTAGAGTTGTTTGCATAGGACAAGAGTCAGGCCAATAAAGTGCACGGTAGAGGTTTGCCTTGTAAAAACCTAATGGCAATGGATTTGACAGAAGGGGGAAGGGAAGAAGAAACATTTAAGACTATTTATTAATCGAGAATTCCAGCAGTGAGGCTTTTCTTGCCTTGATTCTGGCAAATGTACAGATGAGAGATACTGTGCAGAGACCATTTCTGCACAAACAGAGAAAGCCCTTCAAATGTAAACATTTGAGCAGCTGGCATGGGAGATTAGTGCAGCAGCAGTGGGAGGGGGGTAATAGTGGATAGTGGTGCTGTCTAAATTTAACAGACGTTAAACAAGGTCCTTGTTCTAGTTTAAGGGTTACAGGTCAGAAAGACAATATCAACTAAAAATACTGGCAATTGTACAAGTCAGTTAAAGTCTTTAACTAATATTTAATTAAAAGGAACTTGCCTTTCCAAAGTTGTGACACCTTCCTCCCACCACCACCAACAAAAATTAAAAAGGGGATTTTGGGAGAAAATATTCTATGCAACATGTATGAATTAAGAAAAAAACGCTTTATCCTCTATCTATGGAAAGGCAGCGCTTTGAGACTTAATGTTTTTGCTTTGGATTGTGAACTGTCTTAATATATTGTTCTACTTTTAATTTCCTGTGGTTGAATATTATATCAAAAGAAAGCATCATGCCAAGGGTGAAAGTAGTGTAGGGTCTCTTAGCTTTGTAGACATGTGTCGATATGATGTTTAACATCATCTAGGGGGGTTACGTTTTGGTTTTTTAAAACCTCACCAAATAGTTACACAACTAGGCTACACATCAGGATATCTGATCATGCATTGAGTTTTTTGTATTTTGGTTTTTAACTTGTGTTTTGATCACACTTTTAAAACAAACTCCTTGCCTATTGGTTGTGATCCGATTCACATGTGTTTTGTTGGAGGTGCTTTACTTTCTTCATTTCTTTAGCAGTAGAGACTAAAGTATGGGTATCTGGAGCCAAATTTTATGTTTAAAAAATCAGAGCTATGCTTTCTGTGCTGTTGTTGTTACGATTTTCATTGAGTTTGAAAGTATACTGAAGAAAAAGATTTCCTGGAGAAATTACAGCGGCAGCATAGTTTAGAACATTACTGTCTTTTGGCATCGTAGTTAGAGCGACCATTGGAGACTTGATGTAGAACTCACTAGAGCCAGTGGAAAAATTCCTGCTGGCTTCAACTGGCTTTGGACCATGTCCTTTATGAGTTGTTAGCCATTATCTACACTAGGCCATTTAAAAATCATTCTTTCTTGTCCTACTTCAGGTTTTCTTTTGCATGGACAAAGTTCTTGTGATACTTTCACTGTCATGTTTGAAAACATAAGACCTTTGTTCCTTTTCGATGGACAGCTGACAGATATACTCCTTGAAGTTGTTTAATTTATAGAGCATTTTCTCACTGGGGAAGGAGAAAACCCCAAAGTAAACGTGTTCAGTCTTGTAGAAGATGAATTGCAAATAGTGGCAAAGGAAGGGAGTGGTTTTCACCAACCAATAATTTGTTGCAAAGGCAAGTTTTTCTTTGTTATCTGAAGCAGTGCGTAGCCAGAGAAGTAAGCAGAATTCTCAGCACTGATTGCCCTGTTTAAGATGTAATTCTGCCAGTTAAAGCCCAAGTGTAGGTATATGTTCTATCTATTTCCACAGTTTGTAACTTCAGTGTCAGTTAAATTTGGAACTGAGCTTGAAGTTTCTGCCACAGCTCTTCAGTGGGGAGTGCACTCCAATGCATTGGAATACTCCAGTCAGCAGGAATAAATAGATCGGAGAGCTGTGATTTCTTAGTATTTCATACTAAATTCACAAAGGAAACAAGGCTATACACAGTGGGAAAATTAATTTATTAGGAATAACAAACAATCACAAGTGAAGCTCTGGTATCCTAAGGATATAGTACTGAATTTTTAGACTTGGAGAAATGTAATTGGCTATAGTGTACTGCAAAGGAAGATAAAAATATGAAATTACATATATTTTTATATATATATATAAAAAAATAAAGTGGTAAAAGGCTGAAGTAGCTTGGGCTCCAGCACAGCTGTACTTCCAGTCATTTTGCAGAATCCTATATTCTCACTTCACTTTTATTTAGAAGGTGGGCTGGCCTATACAAAGTCAGAGTTAAAAGGATAATAATGAGTGCTCACAGTAGGAAAAAAATAAAAGGCCAAGGATGTTTGAAGTAATGTTGTAATATAATTCTAAGAAGATTCAAAAGGAGGGTCTGCTTCTTTATTCTTAACCTGTTCTTCTGTTCCCAGTTACTGAACTTGCATGATATTGATTATTCTCTAAAGAGGATAGCCTTTGGAGGATCCTCCCGGATGGAGAGGAAGCTTAGATCTGGATTTCATGCTTTTGCAAGATTCAGATCCTGAAATGAATTTGCTTGTGACTTCTTTGGAGTATAAGTATATGTATTTTCTATCCAAATTGTTCAGTTCCTTTAATGGGACAAGCTTAATTTTTGTAGGTATTGATCTGTAAGCATTATCAAACAAAAGATGGATGTGTATCACGCCTGGATGTGCTCTGTCCATTGTCCAACAGAAGAGCGTTGGCTCTAAACCTTCTCTTCACCCCTGTACTCCTGACCATTGATGTTGATCTGGGACTTAATATTCAGCTGTTACAATTCAAAATGGTTTGTTGACATCGATACCTGAGCATCAAGCTATGAGCATGATTTGTGTGGGTTTGTCTTTTGTTTTTGTCTTCTGCAGCAAGCTGTCATATCTCCTTAAAGGACTGGTCTGCTTCAGTGCTGTTACTTGCTGCCAGAAATTCTTAGCGTGGAAGCTGCAGATACAGTTTAGGAGCTTGCTTAAGCCACCCCTTAGGGTTTCAGATTCAGCCTGTTGCACTCAGTGTGTGTGAGTATGTGTACATACTTGCACAAACGTGCATACAGACGTCTGAAAGAGCTAATTGAAGTAATAAATTCTGTGTGCATATACTGTGTTTGTATGTAGATACATGTATGTACACACACAGGTTATGTACATACACACATGCACATCCAGACATCTGAAAGAGCTAATTGACACAGTAAAATTCCTGGCTGTTGACTTCTGATTCACATTGCTAGAATCCTCTTAGTGACTCTGTAATTAGGATTTGTGTTAAGATTTGCACTAATTTCAGAGTTCAAAAGTTGATTTGTTCTTCTAATTTAAGTTTTAAAATCTTCAGAGGTTGCATTGTTTTTCAGTAATATTTTGGCGGAGTTTTATCATTAAAAAGTGTAAAGCTTCCTTTTTGAAAATTTGCTTTGACAGTTGAATGATTTTATTTGTCTCCCTGTAGCTAAACACCTACAGTTACCATAGACTTCAAAGGGAAAAGTAGTTGCACAACTTCATTCTAAATTAACGAAGTATATGCGTGGGAATTGGATTATAGGGACTGGAGCTAGAAGTCAGTTCCCCGAGCTTCAGTAAATCAGAGCAACTCCTTTGACTTTACAGAAGTTCTGCAGATCTCGGTGAAAATTTGCCTTTGAATTTCAGTACGAGTTTTCTCCATTCAACAACAGCTATAATAAGTAGAGATTTTCAGAGGCCAAAAGTTATGTGTCAGCATTTCAGCAGACATTGAAAGATAATGTGAATTGATCATTAATGTTTCTTTTCTCTGGAAAACTTGCGTAAGGACAACACTTTCATTAAAATAGGGAAAAACACTTTTTAATTTAACTGGAATAAAAAGCCTTTCAGTAAAAGACAGAAAATATTTCTTCAAAACTAAACAAATACACACCCAAAAAACTCATGCCAGGAACTATTCCGTTCATAATTCTGGTCCCCATAAAAATTGGCTGTGCAGACATTAGAGCAGATATTTTTAAAATTGTACGTTTTATGGGAAGTTTCCATCTCCTCCTCCAGTATAAATTGGCATATCTGCAATAAAATATATTGAAGATGATCAACTCTAGTGGTTTGATAGTTCCTATAAGTTAAAAGAATTTATTGCAGCAGAAGTTCCTCTCAGTAGTTTTTCAAAATATTTTGAATTTCAGAAGGACATGTATTTCACAAATACACCAACTCCTGTCTTCTATGAACCAAACACATTGGCTGATTTAAAACATTTAGTAAGCTTAAGTAAGAGATAATGAGCTTTTACTGCAGTGATGAATTCATTTAGCTCAAGATCTCTGATCCTTTTTGTGGTTATTTATGATTGATGAATGCTTAACACCATTGGAAATGACGAAAAAATGTCTTTTTTGCTATTGTTGGTCTTTCACCTTTTGAACTCCCCATTTCCTGAAGCCTGTTGCCAGACCATTAATAAAGACAGATTTTGATTTTCCCCTTGGTTGTTCAACACTATTTTATTGAGCTAATCTATTTTCAAATAGTGCAAAACTGTAAGAGAAAGGAGAAACCAGACTTTTTTTGCCTTTTTCCATTCTCTTCCAAGATTGCTCTCACTAGATCTTCTAATGGCCTTCGAAGGCCAAGTGTAAATGGCCTCTTTTCAAATGTTCATTCCATGTTTTCCTTCTGATATTTTTCTGTCTTATTTCTATGCTGGGATTGAATTGAATTTTGGAGTCTGCATGAATTTTCCCCTGTAATTCTTTTTTCTTCAGGTTTCTTTAAAATGTATTTTTCCATTAGGGTCTGTCATTGGCTTTTAGACCTCTCTTGGTAGATTTTAAGATGTTTGGTTATTTTCTTCCATTCTGCCTCATTCCATATCTTCGTATGCATTAAATCCCTACCATAGAAATATTTATTACACATTCACAAGTCTATGTATTAATCCCCTTTCCTTTCAGTACTGAATCTCTACCAGTTTGAGTTCTGTTCATGTGCCTTGACCTCACTGTCTTCATGGCAACAAGTGAGCAGTAACTCGCCATCTTTCTGGGCTAACATGAGCAATCATTTAGTTTTCTTGCAGAATGTGGTTTCTGTCCTGCACAGTCTCCTCAGTTCGTTGTTCCTTCCCCAGGATATGAGCCAGTAGTCTATCATCACATTCACTGAAGTCTTCTGCTTTTTGCTTTGCTCCTCTCCTTTTCCAAATTGTTAACTTTGAATTTCTGCAAGGACTTCCTCTCTAGTCATGTCTGGTGAACATACTCACTTCATATTTCACCATAATGACTGTGTTTTTGCTCCTATCCTCACTTCTTCCTGTGTTCTTTCCTACTTCTTTCTTGTCTGCTTTTGTACCACTTGGACAAATATCCAAAAGAGACTTGTAGTCTTTTCCATGGTTTTTCCCATTTCCTGTTATAATTCACTGAACTCTCTACACATCTCTTGTTATAAGCCTATTCTCTGTCCCCATTTGATGAGACATTTCATCTCAAATAAATAATCTTTTCATTTTCTTTATAGGTTAGCTCTTCTGGTTTTTTTGGTCTGGCATAGTATATGAGAAAAAATTTTCTTTGTCATCTATCTATTGTACTTTCAGGTAATGATCCACTTACTTTGCATATATGCACGCAGCCATCCAAAAAATTATAAGTGATGTGAGTAGATGAATTTGCTGACTGCCTATTTTTGTTAGTCATGCCCTTTTGGGACTGTTTTGAATTTAATCTTTCTCCCTATATTGCCTTTACATATCTGTATTGGTGACAGTTATGAAAACCTCTTTTCAAAATATGGTCTTTTTTTAATAGATTGACACATTTTGACAGTGCACTGTGCAAAAAGAGTTGGACTCGTGGAAGATAAGTCTAACCAGAAAGATATAAATCAGCCCTGAGAGGGTGCATTTCATATATTAATTGATTCTGGTATTTTCCAAAAACAATATTAAAAAAAAAAAAAAGAAGAAGGAAGAAGAAACTAAAGATAGCATTCTAGTAAATGAGACACAAAGTTGTCCACACACTTCTGAAAGTCTACACTTGTATGAAATGCAAACAAACGCTATCCTAAGCCTCTGCTGGCATCCCAGACTGTCACCCGCGATTCAGCTTGACTTTGGAAGTCACTTTAGATTATGTCTGCAGCCTGCAGTCCTACTTCCCACCGGAGCGACGGACTGTAATGTTTCCATTAAACTACTAAGTAGCATGGAAAATGTCCGATGCAGAAATGTTTTCTGTGCTGTGTTAATGATGGTTTTGTCTCACTAGGGTTTACATATTCAAAACAAAAGCAAGACGGTTTACATTTTAGGGGTATACAAAAGGCATCTGTCATCCAGAAATTAAAAAAAGCACATGCTTTGTGTGCTGTCTTTTAGCCTGATGGTATCAGGTGCATAGTGCAAGGGCATGAAGGAAGTTGGCATGTTCTGGAAACTTGTGCATATAATATATGTCTGTGACTTGTCTGTGATGTGTCTGTCACCTTAATGTGTCATTTTAAGGGATTGAACATGCATGTGTGTTTTTTTTTAAAAAAACATGGTGATTTTAGTATATCCAGTTATGAAGATACCTGTAATGCATGCATGCTGAAACTTGTGGCTATTTCATGGATGTCATTGGATTTATACCAATGTTGAAATATCTTCTAATAATTTTATGTTTCATAGCTTTTTAGCTCTATTTCTAGAAACTGAGAATCTGGTGAAAAGCAGAATATTAAGTGGAATAATATCTGGAATATTAAGTGGAAAATATATTGGCTTTTGTGGTTGTGAGCTGAAGTTTGCTTTTTTGAACATACACCTACTTGCTTTGCTGATCACATTTATTTACAAAAGAACATTTAGCAACCTAAGTGTCTTTCATTTGTGGCTAAATAGTTTCAGATTTCAGGAAAACATTTTTTTTCATCCTTCATAGGACACACAGTGACAGAAATTAAAGAAATTATGCATGAGAAGGATTTGCAGCAAGTGTATTTTCACGGCATTGAGTTGAGGCTGACTTGTCAGTGCTAAGAGCTCTGAATCAAAGAAGATGTATTTCTCTTCTTTTTAACAAGTTCCTCAGCTCTGATTCACAAGGTCCACAGGATATGTGCATGTTGGTTACTGCAGTGACTTCAGTGTCCAGATTGATAGGAGAGGACACAAATGATTTATGTGTGCCTTCAAAACACTGATTTATACACTTCAGTCTTCTCATTAGCACCAGGCAGCATGCTGCCTGCTCCCACTTTCTAAGTTGTTCAGACATGGCTCTGCCTTCTTTTCCTTTGTCCTACCATTCAGAAAAAGCAGTGTCTACCCTCGCCTGTCAAGAGAGGTTATTTCCGCTAATTCTGTTGGGATGCTACCTTTTTAAAAAACTATGAATTTATTTGAAACACACTGTCACTTCACAGATGTCAGTCAAATTAGCTTGTCTTCCCTTTTCTGCATGTGTTGCTGTGATGCAAAAAAAATCATTGCATGCATTTCCCTTGATACTATGACTATCTTCTTTATTCTACTAGGAACACTTCCTCAGATTGACATGAGTGATTTTGGGTCGCAGTAATAGGCAAAGGTTTTTGTTAAGCATGAAGAGTAATGTGACTTGGGAAAAATCTGAAGAGTGAAACATGGAAACAGGAGAAATTATTTAGAGGAAATACACTGAATTTTAAATCACCAGAGGTGATTCCAAAGCTTTTATTCTCAAACCATTCAGAAATCACCTCTATCATAAAATCTTGAAAAAGTATGAATGATTTGACAATCTCTGAGTTGCTTGAATAATATATATATATATGTTGTTGAATTCATAGATCTATATTCCACTGCTTTATATGTGCTATGGTAGTTTATTCACTTTTGGAGAACTCAGATTAAATTTGTGATCTCAGACTGGCTGAACACTGAGGGAGGTGGTAGTAGTAGGCGACATTGATATTAGCAGTTAGGCTTGGTTTTACTGCATCTGATTCTTTGTATTTGCAAGAATTTACAGACATGTTCATGTTTAGCTGGAATGGAGATACTCCCAATCCATGTTTTCTAACCTACTAATGATTTGAGTAAAAAAATTATATTCCTAAACATCAAAGTAAAATATTTGACTGTTCATAAAAAAAGTAATCAACTTATTTGCTATTTTTGCCATATTCATTCAGCATCCATTAGTTTTTCAAATGGAAAATGAGTTTTGAATATTGTGTCGCACACAAGAAGTATAACAAAAACTACAGAAGATTCTTGGAAGCTCTCTCTGGTTGGGCACCCTCTTTGTCCTCAGTGTAGTGCACAGGGCTTGAGTTAATACCCATGCTTGTTCCCTACTTAGAAATTCACAAACAGTGAATCTAAGCCCCTCGGTCTGTTTTGGAAAGCTTTTCTCCTGGAGGCTTCCACATTTCTAGTTCCCCCCCTTGGGTGATTGTTCAGCTTTTTTACTGGGAAAGAGGTTGGACACCACAGGAGGTGCAAAGTGAACATAATTCAGTTGGAGCTGGAGACCAAGGTTGCACTCCTAGCTGTGGAGACAGAGATACTTTACATCGCATGACCTTACCTAAGTGAGGACAAGAAGTAATCAGATAAACTTCTAGGAAGGGAAATTATGGTTAAGGTACAAGGAAAAAAATTCTAATGATAAGGATAGTTAAGCATTAAAACAGCATAATTGCAGATGGTGTGGGCCTATGTCATAGGAAGGTTTTAGTAACCTCTGCAGGGACAAGATTGGTCATGCTACTTCGGTGCTGGGAGATAAAGTAGATGACTTTGTAAAGGAGGTGACCTCCTTGCACCTGACACTGCTAAGATTTCTGATCAACATACTCTGTGCTAAAATGAGAGGAATGTGGATGGCCACGGTGAGGGAGAACTGGCAGGGGCACAGGAGAGAGAACATTCTCGGGCATTTCTAATTCTGGCTGTATAAGTTCTGTTGTCCACCAAATGGGCCCTGACCACAAGATCTGGAATTGCTAGCTAGATACTAAAATAGACTTACACAAACATAAGATAGCGTTGTAGTTGTACAGACTTCAAAGTATCACTCAAAACTTTTACAGTAAAACCTTGAAAGCCTACTCGCCAGACATATAAAATCAACGTAGTACTGCCTGTATGAATTACTGTTGTGGAAATGAAATAGTTGCTTCTCTTTAATATTGTGAAGGGTGACCAGATTATTTCCTACCAATAGCAAAATGCAATGAGATAGTAAAGCAACATAAAGTAAATTGCATAAAAATGCCTTTACTTTTTTTACTTCAGAGCAGAAAAAGGTTCACTTTTTTCCTTTTCTGACTGCAGACTGTATGCAAGTACCATAATCACAAGTGCTTCAGGGAGTACAAAAAACAAACTGTATTCAGTGTGGCTGTTTAAAAAGGAAAATCTGAGTAGTCACAATTTTCTTTTTTTTAAAACTATGTCTCTAAGCAATCTCATGACCGCAGCATTATGCTTTGGTTTTGAAGCAGGAGCTTGGATTAATTCAGTTTCAGTGTTGTCAAATTTAGTGCCAGTATAAGGAATTTCAGTATCATGTTAAGGAAAGCAGCCTCCGACTTTAATTTGTGCAGTAGGTCTGACATAGCCTGTCTGGTGTTTTAAATGGCCAATTGTAGTCAGTTGTGGTGTCATTCAGCAAATCAGTAAGTTTGAGTTAATGGGGTTTAAATGTGCAGCAGGCATAAATATTCTTGCTGTGGGTAGATGGATTTGTCTGCCTGCTCTAAATCTTACCTTTTTGTATTTACCCATGGTACACTTGCAAAAAAAATTATTTCCTTTAAGATATTTTTATTTGTATTTTTTGTCTCTATTTTGGAAAAAATAAAACCCCTTTTTGCTGATACATATGGTACTTTGAGTGCTTAAAAACAGCTCAATTGATTACCTTTGATTTAAAAATTTCTCAGAAGGAAATTGCATAACAAGACTGGGAGCTCAAATATGTGAGTTTTGGCAAAGAGCTGCGGAGGAAAGGCCTGGCTGTAGCAACCTCCCAAGAAAAGAACTTGACATTTTGAAAAATTTTTATTGACCGGTGTGGACAGGGAACAGGAAGTCAAATCACTCTCACAGGCAAGCTGCAGTCTCTTCCTTGTTGACCTTTAAATGCCACTTAGTGTCATCAGAAAATCAAGGAAATGCTAATAACAGGGCTTTGGGTAAGAGAGTTATATATGAGGGATATCTTTTGAAAACAAACATAAGCTTACTTCCATTTTTATACATATCTATTTTTGTAAAATGGAATTCTCACAGCAGTACAATTACATTTTTAATAGATTAATCTTACATTATTTTATTAATGTTAAAATTTTCGGAAGTATCTGTAAGACATCAGAGCTTCTGTTCATCTTTGAAAAGGGAGTAGTTTGGAAAAGAAGTTTTATAGTTGCATTCTAGGTTGATGACCTTGGAACACAGACTGGCCTCTGCTTTAGGCTCTTGATCTAGCTTGTGTTGAGTTCAGCAGGCTATGGACTTTGGTAGTCTTGTAGAAAGTTGACTTCTGAGTGTCTTTTCAACATGGGACTGGTATGCCCGAGTCACCACGTTACTCTGAGCCTTCATACTTCTGTGTTTTTAACAGCCGTTCTTTGCCCTTCCAAATAGTCTTTGAAAGCTAAATTTCAGCTAGAAGAAACAGTAGGAAAAAACCCTAAACTTAAGCTGCTTAGCCCCAAAGAAAGCATCTTGTACATTAGAAAAAAAGAAAGTTCCTCAGATTTCAGAAGTTTAATGAAGGAAAAAACTAGCTGGCAAGTATAACATGAAGCAATGGATCCGTGAAACCTGATGGCACCATACGTAGGTACGGCAGCTGTTTCTTGCCTCCTTGCAGCATTTACTTCATGGAATTGAAATGGACTTTAGTCCATGATTGTGATTCAGTGTATGTTCAAGACCCTTGCTCAACTGGAGTCTCTTGACTGCTCACCTGTGCTGGTGTATCTGTGTTCATGATGGGTTTGCTTTGGCTGACTTCAGGGAAAAAAAAAAAGAGGAAACAATTTCTTTCTTCTTGCTAGTTTGCACTACTTAATTGTTTGAACTGCTAGCAAAATACTCTAACACTAGTGATCTACCAAAGACTATGATTTTACAAGTTGGGAGACATTTTTAAAAGCTCTTCATATAATTCATTGCCATGATTTTCTTTTTCTGACATGATTTTTCTTTTTTTTTTTTTTTTGCAATGCAGTTACAAAACACACAGATTGTAGGAACTGATTTTGATTCTGAGCAGAACATTCATGCTAAACTGTTTGTCAAATGAATCAGAGGATAAGGTCTGACTTTTTTAGCCAGCTACATTGGCTGTAATACTTGAACTTGGCTTTCCTCTCACCTTACACGGCTGTAATTTGAGTAATTCCACTGAAATCAATCCATTGAGAACAAATGAAAAAATTTGCTCAATTAATGTTGTACGCTCTTAATAGTTGCCTTTCTAACCTGCCTGAAAAACCAAACCTCAAAAATCCAGTGATTTGGGGAGAAGCTGCGCTGCATCTAACACAACATAAAATATAAAAGCTGAGTAAGGCATTATCTCTCTAGATTAGGTTTACAGCAAAAGACGTGTCATGCCAAAAACACTTCTGTCAGTGGTTTCTGTCCAACATGTTGGGTTTTTTCTCTGAAGGCTAATGAAAGGACTACATACATGAGAGAGCTTGAAGGTCTGGTTCCAGTTAGACGAAGCTCTCATTGCTGAATGATGGCGCTTTCAAAACTACTTTGAAGTTGTTCTCATTCCATTCCTCTGGAAGCTGTAGCGAGTTTTTATTTTAGGGGAAGAGTCTTAACATGAGCGTTCTTGAAATGCTCACTCAGTAAATAATGGGCTTGATATAAAGGTTGGACTTGGAAAAGGAAACAGATGAATTTCCAAGATTTTTATTATTTCTTTCAGTAAATTCTTTTTATTATAAACTATTTATAGTGTCATGTATTACATTAATTTTTTCCTGTATCTTCTGTTAGGAAATCCAAGCTTTTAAAAAATCCAGCTTTAAAATGTTTAGTTGTTCATCGCTGTATTCCTTCACAGTGATCTGTTGCCTGGAAGAGGATTCTAATAGCTCTTGAGGTAGAATTGAATAGGATATTATTTTAAAACTGGATATATCCTATATTCTTACCAGTACTCTGTATTTATAATGCTGGGAGGGAAGTCTTAGGAGTTTTTATTATTTGTATACATCTTTAAATCTCTTAACAAAATTTCTCAACTTTTTTTATCCAGCAAGGAAAATTAAAGAATTAAAAGTCACAAAAGCATACCTGTAGAATACCCTTTAAAATTACTTTATTCAGTCATTTTATAAGTGTGTGAAAAGAGACTACTTTATATTTCACCCTGTGAACCCTGTCATTTCTTTTGGAGTAAACAATCTTTATTTGATAGAACCAGGTACAATATGTACGGAGAATGACACAGAACTTGGAGGTTACGGATGAGATCATTATTTTTTCCACTGCCCAAGATATAGGGTCAAGAAAAGAGTATATTTCTTTATAAGATTAGACCTAATCTTTTAAACCCTACCTTCCATTTCGAGCTTTTTCTCTTCATTTGCTATTAAGGTGACGCTATTCAGTTCAGAGAAACTGGTGAAGAAAAAGATGTAGCAAATACTGCTTTAATCCTTCAGTAAAAATCTAGTTAACCAGAGAAAACCAGTACCATGCCCTGTTTGTGCTAAATACACTATTCCAAGATGAAGTCTGCTGTGCAGCGTGCAACCTAAGAGATGACAAAAGCATCTAGCTGATAGGTTTAAGTCAGCGATAGCTACCACGTGCATAGTAAGTGAGGGACAAGACACAAATCAGTTTGGTATCTGCATATAGCATTTTCAGTTGCTTTCACAAGAATCTATAGAACATTGACCTTTACCAGGCAGTCAGTAACCTGTATTACATGCATCTTTTTGTATTGCTATGGTTTTTAGCTCTTTAGGCTTCATCAGTGCTGCCTCAACAGTCCGAAAATTAAATTAATTGTCTTTTTGAGCTTTCTGCCCCATGTTTTTAATTTTTACCTAAGATCGCTCTTGGCACTTGTGGAAAGGAATTATCATGCTGTGTCACGAGTCAAATTCACTGCAAGTTGCACTCCTGCAGAAATCCAGAAATCCAGGTATCCACCACAACGATGAGGCAGCCGTACAATTGAGGCAAAGCATTTTCCAGCACTTTCCAGATTGGAGAACTTAGGTTCAAAGAACTACCTCTTTTATTTGGAAAGTGATGGGATTTGTGGTGGCCTTTAGCTTCCTGCCAATATGTATTCTGTGGTCTTGGGCAAAATTCCGCCTGAGAGCTTTACGTCCTGAATGGGTGAGTTTTGCAAGTGCGGTAGTATGTTCCGTTGTGATAAGAACAAAATTATCAAATGTGGTCATCAGCCTGTGCTTCCAGAATAGGAATCCTGCTCCAGCTCATGGTATTGGTGATGATTTCACAGAAGCCATTTCTGAGAAGAAGTGACTGTCTCATAACTTAATTAAAAAGTAAAATTTTCAATTCAATATGGAAGCTTCTCTTATTTAATAATAGCAAAATGTGACTCACAGGTTTTGAGGGAAAAGTTTTTGCAAGATCTTTATTAGCAGAATCAAAAAATTAATGATGTTTAATTTAAGTGTCAAAACTAAAATAAAAATGCACATTTTCAAGCAATCATGTTTCCTAGTCTTTCCTATTTGTAGATTTACTACTATATGACTGCATATATTTCTGTTTGTTTATTAATATAAAAATATATTAAGGCCTTGATCTGAAATCAGTGAAACTTTTTCCATTGATTTTATTAAGTTTTCAATGAGAACTAAAGTAATTTTTAAAATTAAATGATTATTGTTTCTGCTTCTCCTGTCACCTGGGCCTGTTAAAATCTAGAGTGGCACCTGTCAGCAGAACTTCTTTTGACCAGGTTAAATGGCTGTTTTCAATAGATTGTAAATGATTATACTTCATTGTGCAGGTAAATTGGAAATAGTTTGATGGTAGCAGAGTTTCTCTTACGTCAGTCTGCAGAGAAGGCTCAGGTAAATCAGGCAGATTGATAATAAAATAGACAAGCCTAGGGACACAGACAGCATGTGATTAATACAGTGTTCTCATTTAAGAGTAAATCTTGCTTTCAGAAGTGTGTATTACTTGTAACTTAAATACAACTGCAAATGCATTTGGATAACAGTAATTATGTGTCTTGATGAAGCTTATATTTTAAATAGCAAGCAGCAGTAGTGTTCCCATCAATACTACTGTTAAACTGCAGTAGGTCCTCATTGTGCCTCCTGACTTACTAATATTGCCTGCAAGCTTTGTTCCAGTTGACCTTTAGAAGTTTCCAAAAGTTACAGTTTGCAATTCAGCAAGTTTGGCAGAGGAACATACATGATTATTCATATCATTGTTTAAACGGTAACCAGATGTGTCTTGTTTTTCTTCTTTTTTTCCCATTGTTTTTTAAAAGGTGATGTTAATCCAAGATGTTACTCCATTTACAGGGTTTTTCCACAGCACCAAATTCTCCTTCGGTGAATTCTCGTTCCAGTAGCCTGGGCCCATCACTGTCCCTTGGTAACATCTCAGGAATGACAGCAAACCCAGAAGTGAAAAAGCGCAGAGCACCTCCTCCACCAGTTGTGACACCTGCGTTACAGAACTTGACAATGAGTGGACAAGAAAAGACAGGAGCACAGGTAACAGTGACACCGCAGGATGGGCTTCTTTCCTTGATGTGCTGGCTACCACCAGTTCATTCATCAGAGCTGAAGTCGTTCACAGATATTTTGGATAGCCATTAACTACGGCTCACCAAAACTCTAGAGCTTAACAAAATAAAATTATGAGGTCTTGGAGTTTTATACATATTCACTGAGCTTTCTTGAGACTGCCCAAGCTTTCTCCCATGTCAAGAATCTTTCCACATTAGAAAAGTTTTGTGAGGCATTATGCTAAAAGAAGGATGGCGAAGAAAAAGTAAGGTAGAAAAGCTGGAAATTGTGTAGGGTGACTAGGTATCCGTATTGACCAGGGCAGTTCTAGAAAATGGGTGACAGTTCCAGTGACTGATGAAAATCATCAATGTGCTGTTTTGCCCTGATATTTGTCAGGCTGTCGCCTGTTTTCAGTGCTGCCCTGGGATACCAGAAGTTCTGCTCTGCTTTCTGAGTTGTACCATGTGACCTTTTAAAGCAGTGCTCTGTTTTTGCTTTTAAAAAAGGTCAGTGTTCCGCAATACAGTTACTGAGAATTAAACAGAAATGGGGGAAACCTTTCTGAGGACCTAACCCTTTGAAAAGAATAGAGTTAAGGGAAAAGGAAATTGTTCTTGTTTTTATAGTGACATTCAGGTATGTATGTTACTAAACCTGTGCAAGCACATTGAGACTTCTGGTTCCACCATCAACAACAAGTATTACATTCTAAATATAAACTGTAAAAGTCAGTGTGTAAAGCTATATATGGAAGCCAAATAAGAACGCAAGGAACCAATACCTTCAAGGTTGTGTAATGTGGGCTACTATCTGCTTAGGGCTTGTCACCTCTACAGCAGACTGATCTTTGGAAAGCAAACTGCATTAGTGCAAAATGGAGTCAGGAAGGAACCTTTGAGTTCAGTATAGTGGAGGAGTCGTCTAGTGCTCAGTCTCACTGTCATTTTTTTACTTATCTGCCTTAAGACATACGTTAAGTGCCTTCTCCAGTGAAGCATTGTGTAAGCAAAGTTGATGCACACTTTTGGTAAAGGATTGTGGAATCTTAGAATATCTAAAAGTGTGATTACTGGAACATAGCGGTGCTTCATCTTTCAAAATTGGAATAGATGCCTTTGAAATAGCAGTCATTTATAGACACAGCTGAAGAGAAACGTTTTCTTGCCACATTTGGTGTACTTTATTTTTTAAAATTTCCTTTTGAAATTCCTACTGCAAATATTTTGATGAGGTTTCTTGTGTCACCCAGAGTTAAACATTTAATGCGTTTAAGATAAACAGATCTTTTCATACAAAAATACCATGGCATTATAACTCTCAAGTTTATACAAGTATGATAATCACAGACTAAATTATTCTGCCATTCTCTTAGGCTTATCTCTGTGCAGTGTGGCATGGAGATTTTAAATTGTGTTGCACAAAACCACTGAAAATCTAAACTCTCTTTAAACATGTTAACATTTCTATTTTCAGCATTGTTGCAAATAGATTAAAGTGCTGGCTTTCTGAAGCCATTGGGAGAAAAGTATTTATTTTATTTATCGCACATAGCATACAGTACAGTGTCAACTTCAAACTCTCTTATTCTAAAGGAAAAGCTATTCTGAAGAAGGGAGACAGATGAAGGTTGCGTCAGAGGATTTTCCATAACAAAGTTAATTTTGGGTGATAGAAGTGTCTTGTGTAGCTGACAAACCCAATGAAGAGCACAGTAGATTGTGAGCATAGCTGCTAGAGTCTCTTTGGCTGCATTTGTTGGGTAAAGGACGTCTTTCTGAAAATGGTTGCACAGATCAAAATATTAAACAGTTATGGCATACTTATGAAGCTCCCAGGCTGAAAGTTGTTCACAGGCTGCCCTGTAGTTTGAACAAGAATGTATGGAATACAGTTGAAATGAAGCCCAAGTTCCATGAAGCAATCAAAAACCAAGGGAAGAGATTAATTATTTAGTATTATGTGGCAAGGTAGTAACAGGGATATTGTTTGTAAGAAAACCCAAACAGTTCTATTTTATCTATGCGCAGACTATCCAGTTTGCTGTGAAAATAGAGTAAAAAATCTCAGGGTGTAAGTTTATTTCTTTAGTTTATGGGAAAGAATTAGCACTGATCTTTTTTGTCAGGGAAGGACGTCAATTCCTTTTTAATGGACTTCCTTCCATAAAAAGATAAGATGTTTGTTTAGAAAACTTTATTTATGTGCAACTGTTACTAACAGGAAGATCCTGCAAAAGGGGAACATGTTTATTTCCAGTGAAGCTAGCACATTAATAGAAAATGAAAAAGGTGGTATTCTGAACTTTCAGGAGGTTTTTTTTTTCTTTTTTAACTATCTATCTGGTTCCATAAAGTTGTGTAGAAAACGGAATACTTTAGCTGTTATGAATACCTGTAGTTTGACTTTCCAACCCAATAAGCCTGTTATTTTTAACCCATTGTTAAGCTCCAGGGCTACAGCACAGATGATTATTTAGGAATATATATCTCATCTCCCTACCTAGTATTTGCAATCAGAAATTTTCATGTGTATGAAGACTGAGGTGTTTTAATTTATGCTTTAGATTCAGATTTCCTCCACTCACTTTTCTGGATAGGTGGATTAGTGCAATGTAATTTTACCATATTGCAGCTTTTGTTTCTGTGGGGCGTACAGTAATTTACCTCCTTGAGGGTAAGGCCCCTGCAGTAACTTTAATTACTTTTTAGTGTGGCATCATTAGTTTTTCATGTCTATTTAAAGGTAATGCTCCCTCTTTAACTGTTTTAAATCTCCTCTAGAAAATACTCCTTTCTGTCCAGAGCACAATTGAGCAACGTTTCAGAGCGTGCTGAACATGCACTAAGTAGTTTGCAAAGGAATGCAAAGTCAAAGAAAGGAGTCTACAGATTTCTTCTGGGGAGACTTCCCCCCTGTTTTTTTACACATATCCCAAGTGATGCTATTTAGAATAATGAGAAGTCACTTGAAAAAAAAAAAATTCTTCAAAAGACCAGGGTATGGTAACATTTCCAATATAAAGTGCAGAAGGTTGGATGCTTTAGAAGCAAGGAGGTCCTCTCCTTTCTTAAGTTGCAACACAGAGCACACACCATCCAGAGAGTAGAGCAGAACAGTGTAGGGGGTGAGCAAAAACTGAACCCCATTTGCAAACAATCTCTGTTCTCTGTCACAGCAGTTTAGATTACGTGCTAGCAGAATTTGGGCCCACCTTACAGTAGGCATAATATAATCTGAGTCCCCACCCCAAAAAGCATGCACCATATAGACAAAATATATATGAGAAAACCCATATGAGTACGCCTTTGTAGACAGAGCACACAGAGGAAAGCCACACGTGAAGTCTGACAAAATCAAACACAACTCCTCAGAGGCTTATTCAGTGACTTCTCTTCAAAAGCAAAAGAAGTGTGTTTGGGTCATTTCTTGGAAGAACTGTAGAACTGAGTATTTGATTCTTTTGGAGGTCAAGAGTATTGTGCACTGGCAAATTGGTCTATGGGAATAATTACTTTTTTTTTTCTTTTTAGCATGTCTGGGGAAATACAGAAATTGGAGTGAGGGGAGGATGGTAAAGAAGGCCTCAGGGACATTCTGTAAGAGTTTTTTCTATGAAATGGTGTAGTTTATTCAGAATAAAATCATGAGGCCTTTTGGAGACAACATCAGAATTAGAAGAGGGCTCTTCAGTGCCTTCATCTGTATAATAGCTCTGATGTCAAGTCCAGAAATGCAACTTGTAGTCTCTGATAAAGGAGCTGTGTGATATTTTGGCTGCTACAATTTTCAGAACAGAAGCACTTTAATGTAATATGTAGATGTAAAAGAAGGCATCTGGGATTTGTTACTAGCCAGTCAAATTCCTGTACTAATAGAAGAATAGGGCGATAAAACAGGTAGAATATTCTAACATTGTTTCATAGATTTGAATCTTAGTTGTCATATGGCAAGACAGTGGGTTTAAAGAAAAGTTGTATCATTGCTTTTAGTGCAGGTGAGGAACTGACCTCATACTTTCGGGAGGTTTCATTATAAACCAGCACAATTTTCAGGTTTATTTCCATGTTTATATAGTTTCCTGGAGGTTACTTCAGACAAAGTAACATATGTAACATACTGTGGGATTTGCATTGCTTCTTACATTCCTCTCCTCTCCATTTAGATCATAAATTTGGGTTGCTGAGGACAGTTGCTGACTCCCCATTCTTAGTAGAGGCCCTATCTTTAGAGTAGACTGCTTGCCCCCAGTGTTTTATCAAGACTGATGTTTTCTCACCCAGAATAACTTATTCATTGAAAAGACTTACATGAATAAAAAGGAATATTGAAGCCAAAGAGTCACAGGCTTACTCAGATCATTGCTGTCAGGTTTCTTTCTCCCTCCCTTCAGTTTATTTTTGACCAATTTTATGCCTAAATGAGAATTTCAGCTCTAAGAGAATCATTTTAACATGAACAAATATAAATGAGACTTTCATAGAATCAAAGCATGGTTTGGGTTGGAAGGGACCTCAAACATCATCTAGTTCCAACCCCCCTGCCATGGGCAGGGACACCCCCCACTAGACCAGGTTGCCCAAAGCCCCATCCAACCTGGTCTTAAACACTTCCAGGGAGGGGGCATCCACAGCTTCTCTGGGCAACCTGTTCCAGTGTCTCACCACCCTCACAGGAAAGAATTTCTTTCTAACATCTAATCTAAATCAACCCTCCTTCAGCTTAAACCCATTACCCCTTGTCCTGTCACTCCATGCCCTTGTAAACAGTCCCTCACCACCTTTCCTGTAGGCCCCTTCAGGTACTGGAAGGCTGCTGGAAGGTCTCCCTGGAGCCTTCTCTTCTCCAGGCTGAACAACGCCAACTCTCTCAGCCTGTCCTCACAGGAGAGGTGCTCCAGCCCTCTCACCGTCCTCATGGCCCTCCTCTGGACTTGCTCCAACAGCTCCATGTCTGTCTTGTGCTAGAGCCCCCAGAGCTGGATGCAGTACTCCAGATGGGGTCTCACGAGAGTGGAGTAGAGGGGCAGGATCACCTCCCTCAACCTGCTGGTCATGCTTCTTTTGATACAGCCCAGGCTGCAGTTGGCTTTCTGGGCTGCAAGTGCACATTGCTGGGACACGTTGAGTTTTTCATCAACCTCAAGTCCTTCTCCTCAGGGCTGCTTTCAATCCATTCCTCTTCCAGCCTGCAGTTGTGCTTGGGATTGCCCCGACTGGAGAAAATAAGGTACTCACACTAAAAATTTGCCAAATTTCTGGTTTATATACAGAAGATATTTTCAGTATTTGCTGTACATCTTCTTAAATGGAAGGAAAGAAAAAGTATGGAAATGCAGAGGAAATACTACTTTTGCCATCTTAGTCGATGATTTCTAATACTGACTGCACATGTGGGGTTTTGTCTTCTTTCTTTTTTTTTTCCTTTTCAAGTGTTTCTGTACTCCTGTTGGAGATAGCAGCTTCCTGTGACGTATGTTTCCCTGTTCCAGTTCATACTGCATTTGAAAGAGTTATGATTCTGCTGGCAATCATTGATAGGAGTGCTGCAGAGCTGGCAGGACACTGGGTTAGGCATCCTAGCCATTTAATAGCATTTTCATGCCTTTGGTAGTGATGCCTTTCATAGCACAATTTGTGTTACAGTCCTATTCACTGTCTTTTTATATATAAACAAATATAAATACAATACACTAGCGATTGAAAGTTTAGGTCCCCTCAGGTTGATTAAGCATATTAAGAGTATGCCAAAAGGAGGAAATACTCCAGTGAAATGTCATTGCAAATGAGCACAGTGTATACTGTAAACATACCTGGAATTCATTCTACCAGGAAGAACCACAGAATAATGTTCAAGTAGTAAAAACAAAGGACAAGCAGTGAAGGAAATGAAGAATGAATAAAATTATATTGAAATCATAATTAATGTATTAGATTTGTTCAAAGTGTTAGTAAATCATATACTCGCCCAAATTTCCAGAACCAGTCCCTGAATTTGCAGTTCTCACATTTCCCATGTGTATGTGTGTATGGTACAGGCATGCACTTGGAATCTACTTGGAATTGTGACTCATTATCTTCCTTAGAAGTAACATGTATTTTAAAACAGTGGCCAAGATTTTTAGAAATGGTTAGCTAAGCTGTCGATAATTAGGAAGCTGAGTTTGTAGCTTGACGTTTTCTGAACTTTTAAGATGTCAGAAGCTATGTCTGGTTGCTCAGCAACTCAATATCTGGCCACTATGATTTTAATATCATATTATTCTTTACTATGCCACCTTCTGTTGCAAAAGGAGTTTAAATTGAGATTGTTAATATAAAAATCTGAGCAAAGCAAGCATTTTTTCAAGCTCAACATGACCCAGAAATGTGCGTTTGCAGCCCAGAAAGCAAACCATATCCTGGGCTGCATCAAAAGAAGCATGACCAGCAGGCTGAGGGAGGTGATTTCCCCCTCTTCTCCACTCTCGTGAGACCCCATCTGGAGTACTGCATCCAACTCCGGGGTTCCCAGTACAAGAAGAACATGGAGCTGTTGGAGCAAGTCCAGAGGAGGGCCATGAGGACGGTGAGAGGGCCGGAGCACCTCTCCTGTGAGGACACGCTGAGAGAGCTGGGGTTGTTCAGCCTGGAGAAGAGAAGGCTCCAGGGAGATCTAATTGCGGCTTTCCAGTATCTGAAGGGGGCCTACAGGAAAGCGGGAGAGGGACTGGTTATCAGGGACTGTAGTGACAGGACAAGGGGTAATGGCTTTAAGCTGAAGGAGGGTCGATTTAGATTAGATGTTAGAAAGAAATTCTTTCCTGTGAGGGTGGTGAGACACTGGAACAGGTTGCCCAGAGAAGCTGTGGCTGCCCCCTCCCTGGAAGTGTTCAAGGCCAGGTTGGATGGGGCTTTGGGCAACCTGGTCTAGTGGGGGGTGTTCCTGCCCCTGGCAGGGGGGTTGGAACTAGATGGTCTTTACGTTCCATTCCAGCCCAAACCATTCTATGATTCTGTGATACTTCCACTGATATTCCCCCAGCATAGCGAGTGTTTTTTCCAGAGATACCCTTTTGCATGTTTGTACAAAGTGATTACCACTCTTCCACCTTACTTCCTCGGAATCTAAAGCCACAGATTTGTGGTTAGCTGACTGCAAGGGTAATCTTGATTGGTATGAAATCATACTGTTACTGCTGTTCTCCTCAAGTTTTCAAAATGACATCTTTCCCTGTGGCTTCAAATTAAACTCTAAAGGAATGGGTACAGATCCTGTAGAGCAGTGTAGAGTAAGGTACATTCCTCATATGCACAGCTCTGTCAGTAAAGATGCCATCAGTAGAGCTCTGTGTGCCCTGTGAGTTAAAAGTTTCTTGAATCTGCTTTGTTCCTGGGTATGTCTAAGAACCTGGTATTTGAAATAATAATACTCCTGCAGTTGGCTTTCCTTCTGAGAAGCAGGTGAGTGCTTAGGAAGAACCTGTGTTTACGCAGATGACAGCCTTTTTTCCTAACAAATTTTCTTGGACTATCAGAAGTATCATTTTATGGGAGAGGCATGATACCAGCAGGCACTGCAATTGTAGGGAAGCTGAGGGACAGAAGAATCACAACTGGATGAGAACATCTACCACAGTTACCTACAGAACTGAGATTTATCATAGGCAGGTGTCTAAAACATACTTTATTAACATCCACTGTGATCACCTCTATAAGCACAATACTCTTACCAGCTTACTGTCTTCTAGCTCTTCCTTTGTGTATCTGCTGTTACTCATTATCGTGAAAACTCCACTCTGATCAGTCCTGTGTCCCGAGAGAAATAGTTTCAAATTGCTTTAGATTTACCTAGTTGGATGATCCTACTTTTGTATGAATTATTATAGTTGTACTTGGGGGAGAGGTTGTGTTTCGTACTGCAGCAGAATAGCCTTGTGCTGTAGGTATTTTCTTCCTTTTTACCTTATATTTTTTTTCTGTACTTCTGTGTAAGGTGAAAGGTAATGGGCAGTTCACAGTGGATACCATCTGACAGTTGTATTCTGTTTTAATAAGGAGCCCAGAATTCCGCAAATGGGTGGATGGACTCAGATTAGTTATCTCCCTTTCATAGGTTACACCTAAGCCAGAAATGTCTACTAGAAGTCAACAAGATACGAGTGCATGTTTTTTTTATCATCTTTCAGAGAGGAAGGGAGGTTTCTTTTGACTCAGAGGTCTTCTGGGTGAGGTCTTCTCAACCTTTCTCTTATGACACATTTCCTTTCTCCCTTAAGTGTTCTGTGAATGTATTTTTGTTTTGCTTTGTTTTTGTGGGTTTTTTTTCTGTGGAGCATCCAGAAGTCCCCTTTGAGAATAACAGATACTTTTTTCACGTTCCAAGGAAGGATGCAATGAATCAGTTTCTGCTGTAGAAAAAAGCTGGTTTTCAAAATGTGTCTTTTACATCTACAAAATATTGTATCTTCTAAGTCACTTTTCAGGTTTTTATAAGTTGCCTGATGATATGAAAGCAAGATTTGTTCCAAAGGAGGAGGGAGAACACTTGACTGATTTTTTAAGTTTTTAAAAATGTTGATTAAAAGCAATTTAATGACTGGGTTTGTACACCTTTTTAGTTTGTTCTGGTTTGGTTTTCTTTTTGCGTAAGAAGGCGGCCTGAAATGTGAATGGTGGACTTTTAAAAAGTTCCTTTGTTTTTGTTTGTTAACTGAGGATATGATGAGTGTTAGTTATGATCTTCTTCAGTTTTGGTGGCAGACTTGTTAGAACTCTCAGGCAATGTGTGATATTTCTCAACAGCGTTTTTGTGATGAGGACAGGAATGTGGAATCTTTATTAAAAATGCTCTTTCTCCAAAATACTGTTCAGGTGCCCAAGGTGTGTAAGCATAAACCAGGAATTATATGCTTACATAAAATAAGCATAAAATTATACTTATTTAATAAGCTTTTTTTTTTTTTTAAGAAGTCAGCAGGTAGTGAAGAATATATGAGATGTCTTTTCATGGTTTAAGAATGAACCTAATGCTAATTTCCAGAGTTCTTGAGATGATAGCAGGGTAGTAGAGCTGTTAAAAAAACTTGTTAAGTCATGCTCTCTTCCTAGTTTTTGTATTAGAGTTTGGATATTAGGTGCTGGAGTGCACACTGTACTACACTATGATGCCAGATCAAGAGGCTGAGGACTTCTTACACAATTGGCGTGAGCCAGTATTTTGATAAGGTCAAAGAGTAGCTGAGTCTATCTCTGTGTGTTAATACAAATAGATATATTATTAATAGATAAACCCATCAAAAATGGAGATTGTACCTATTTCTCTGCATTTCGCATCAAATTCATGTAGCAATTGCTTATTTTGGATGTACTAGGCTGTAAATACTGCATAGTAATTATGAAACTTTCCATTAGGCTTTTAGTATCCATCTTTCTTTGGGGCTTATATTCCAGTCATTCTGTCAGAAATTTTATTTAGGAGCTTATTTACTTCATTCATGCATTTCTATAGATGTTGAGAGTTTATGGATAAGATGGGATCTTTTTTCTTTGCTCATATAGATGTATAAAAATAATTTATTTTGCCACAGTGACATAAACACTGCCTTACTCTTTGGCCAGAGAATTGCCTACTATTCTCCTAGAATGGTAAAACAGTTCAACTTTGCTTTACATTTTTCGTAGGTCAAGGTTGCCCACATAGGCAGATAATGAACATCGAGCTTGTCCAATAACATAGATAAGGGATGCACTTTAGTTCCTTTGTCAAAGGAGTGCGCTCTAGTTCCTTTGTCAGAGCAGTAGCTGTGCAAAGTATTTTCAAGACGATGCACCAGAGACTGCAGTGCTATCTGAAATGGAGACGATTGTATAAAATATTCGTATCTGTATTAAGTCTCTTTCTACTGTGTGGAGCAAAGAAATAGAGAAAATATTACTGAATACTGTTGCTGAATGCTACCGATACCACACTTTGGATTTTCATAAAGAAATTCAGAGAAAAAAGGTGGAAGTAGACTTGGTGTTTGGAAAGTATGAGGGAAATCAAGAAAACTATAAGCCTCCTAATTTGTCTCATGTACTGGAAAAATTACTAGAAATAGAGAATTAAATTAGTTGCCATCTCTGTGAAGATAACGAATAGGGTAAATATAGTTTTAGTAAAGCAGACACCCTGCTTTACAACTCTCCTAGAGTGCTCTTGACACATTCAGCAAACAGATGGATATGTGTGATCTGGTTGATACAGTCTGTCTGGGTTTCCACGAAGCTTCCAGCGAGGTCCCTCACCAGGGACTTCTTAAGGAAACCAAGTCTCTATTCCATAAGGAGGAAGGTCATCTTACTCTTAAATGACTGGCAGTAAAGAGGAATCACGGGTTAGGAGTGAATGATCCAGTCATCTAGTGGTGGAATGTTGCAACAGCTTTGGAGTGTTTGAGGACCCACGTTCATCATATTAAGAAGTGGCCTGGAAAATATCAGTAAAGTGACAAAGTTTGTTGCTGGCATTTGAGTTATCCGGATAGTAAGGACAAAGGCTTAGTATGAAGAACAACTGTTAAAAGACCTTATGAGATTGAGTGCTGGCAGCACTTGCAGGTGAAAGCAAGTAAAATTCTGTGTAGATAAGTGTGAAGTGATACACATGAGAAAAGAACACTCTTAATTTTCCCTAATACCTTGTAAAATACTAGTCTCTCAGCTGGCAGTAACCGGTTAGGAAGATCTTAGGATCATAAGACATGCTTCTTTGAAAAGAGTCAGCTCAAAGCTCAAAAGCAATCAAAAAAGCAAATCAGATGCAGAGCAATTTAGGAGAGGAAAAGAGGGTAAAAAGAGAACTTTATTACACCACTGTACTTTGAGCTTTATTATGCCATCTTAAATATTACAGTAGTGTTCCCCTTGTTTCAGAAAGGTATTACAGAATGGGAAGAGACTCATGGAAGGGCATCAAGGGTGGTCAGAAGTGTGGAGTAGCTTAATACAGGGACAACTGTACAGCTTAAGTAAACCATGATTCTTCATCTTGAAAAAGTGGCATGAAGACTATAGATAGGGATTTGACTGTTGAACCAGCCATTACAAGAGCATTTGAAGCTAGTAGGAAACAGGCAAACCACACAAAACCAAAGAGCGTGGTTCTTCATTCAAGCAGTAGATCTGTGGAACTTCTTGCCAAGGGTTGATGTGGGCACTAAAAGTTTACATGGGCTCAAAAGGAGACTGAACAAATGCTACAAGGACAACAAATCCGTTGCAAATTTTTAAATATAAACCACGCCAGGAAGTCCCTGACATGAAGGTTGGTGGCTGCGAAAGTGTTTGGGAGAAGGTAGTATTGAACATACCTTCCCTTTTCTTCTACTCTCCTCTAGGTGCTTGCCACAGTCTGATACAGAAGCTTGAGCAGAACCCTTCATCTAACACAGTATAGCTATTTTTGGAGAATACTGAAGAGATTCGTACCTAAATATTTGTCTTATACGATCTGATACCACTCCAGGAAAGTCACTGGCAGCATTCTTAGTGACTTCACTATGTCTTCTTATCACTGGTAATTTGATAATCAGGGCATAGCTCTCTCGTTAAAAACAGAAACAGCTGTCTTGGATTGCTGTTCCCGGTCATCACTCTTTGTTTTGTGCTCATAAGTGCAAAACTTTGCACTTGCAGAATGCGGCCTTAGGTTTTGCCAGTAAATCATATAAGCAATAAGAGTTTTCCAGCATGAACCCTGAAGTAACTTGCCTGGTGTATGTGTTACAACTCAGTACCATAACTGCGGTATCAAAGAGCCCTACAGGACTCCGAGGGTCATATTTGCAGCGCCCCTGGGCTGCATCTCAAAATACTGAGATGCAGGTATGCAGCTCAAATTACAGGTAGCTGGGAGCTATATGGGTGATGTCCAGTGCACTCCACTGGACATGTGCCTTTCACTGAGAAAATAAAAAGCAGCATGAAAGACTTGATCCCATTCCATTTGAAATGGAATCCAGATCCAGGATGGAATCAGATCCAGGTTCATGGCAAATACTCTCCAGATTGCAGGTCCTCTGAGGAAGGAACTGTTGGGACACTTCTGTCTTGTACAGTGATGGGACTGTTGTTTTGGTTAGCAAATGATGATATTTCTACCTTTCAGGAGACAGCAAGTCAAATTGATCTCTTAAGGCATGCTGCTTTCCTGGATCTATCTAGTTTTGCCCAAAGGATTGGGCAATATTTCTTTCAAAAGACTGTATGGGGTGGAGCTTTTCTCAGTGACTTTCAGTTAATTGCCTTGTGTTGAAAAAGCCATGTACAAACTGTTGCCCTTCACAGACATGAAATTCTGTGATAATGTACATTAAGTTTTATAGAAACAACTGTCTGTAACTGGTCTTAAACTTTAAAAATTTTATCTATTTAATATTTCCACTGGAGCTGAACCTGGCTAGTGCTATTCTATTGCAGAGTCCATTATCAAGATGTACCGGAACCAATTAACAGAAACAAGAGTGAGTAGTAAAAGAGGTCTGTGGTCCTTAAAATGCCCTACACTGCAGTAAATGACTAAGAAATTAGAACACAGGACAATTAATTTCCAATTCGAAGATGATTTGTTCATTTTTCCCTAAAAAGCTTTAAACGTGACATTCAGTTAGCTGAATGAGAAGCATCCAGACTTGTTCTTTTCGTGTCTGACAAAACAATGCTCAGATGGCAAACATTAAACCAGCCGACAGAACATCAGATAATGTTTGCTGTGCAGTATGGATGCTTAATTTAGTTAGGCAAGTACACTCTCGTTTGGATAAATGATTCAGGCCCAAATTAAAAGAGAGAAAAGTGCAATGATGGTTGAAGGCTTATCTTGCTGTCATACCAAGCATCAAATTCAGGAAGGCTCAAAAAAAGCTGGTAGTGAAAGGGATTAATTTGTACCTCTTTTTATGAGAAAAACAGCTCTAAAAATTAATTCTGGTATATGCACACAATTAAACACATTAATTCTTTTAAAATAGTTATCAAGGGCTACAACTAGATGATACATGTACTATAGTAGCTACTTTCTCAGTATCTTCAAAGAGTATCAGTTAAGGCTGTGTTAGATTTTAATGTTACAGAATTTTCTTCTCTGTACATCTGAAGAAATTCCATAGTTTCAGTCCAAATTGCCACCCACCCTCTTTAAAGCTCCTAATGCTCAACTTTGTGTTGCTGCACATTTATTTACTAGCAGCATGTGTCCCATTTTAAAAACACAATTTCAGAAATCATTTTAATAACTTTAGGCAACTTCTTTTTAGGCAACCAACTTATTTCCCAGGAGTTTGTCCCCTCTTTTTTTTTTTTTAATTTGTAATTAATATACTTATTTTCCAACTCTTTTGTCCCATAATTTTAAATAGAGCAAGGTGTTCCAGTATGATGAATTAATTAAAAGGAATCTTAGCTTTCTTAGTCATGAAGTGATTAAGTGCGGTTGATTATATTTTTTTCTTTGGTTTGGGCAGTATGAACAAAGATGTTAGTGTAGAATTTCAGTGGAGGTTTTGATGTTAGCCTCTTGGAAGTGCAAGAGGAAGTAAGACTGCCTTTACTCTGGCCTTTTGCGAATGTCTTTACTCAGATAAAGTTCACGGTCAACTAATAGGTTTTGCACCAGAGGAACTTGAAATTTAAAAGTCTGCTTTAAAATTATGTCTTTTTCTGAAAGGAGAATATTTCTTCTTTACCTTGAGGAAAAATGTTGCTGTGTAAGAGGAGTCCACTGTGTGGCTTTATTGCATTTTTAGCAGTAGTTATTTTTTGCAACTTTGTCCGGGAAATAGTAGCAATGTCACTTCAGTAGTGATTTAGATTGTTTACCTGCTTTAACTGAAGGCTGGACTGTGAAGTGCTGGGTGTTTCACACTTTGACTTGGACTGGCTGTTACTGTGGAGGAGTGGGAGAATGTCACCTACAAAATTTTGTAAGATTCCTCCATGGTCTGCTTTCCTGTTGCTCTCTGCAAAGTAGTCCAGTCCTGTCCTCTAACTTGTGTAGATACAATCTCTGAATTGACATCAAAGCCAGAGTGACCTGGTGATCCTTAATATGTTAGAAAAACCCAAGCAAGGTGAGCTTGCAGTGTCTTTATTTTACCATTTAACATACATCACATAATAATCATGCAAGAATACAAGATTTCTTTGACAGGAGGGCTTCTAATTTAACATAGCGTTTAATAAAATCGATCCTTTTATTTTTTTGCAAGAAAACATACATCTTGAGAACTGAGTCCTTGAATTATGTGCTAGAAAAATTCCTGGAATAGTCTTTTTGCCAACATCAGTAACATCCTTGATCTTTTGCAATAATCCAGTTGCTTCTGGCTGTGAGTTCATGGATCACCTGCCAACTGTTTCTGAACAGACTATACTACCTGCCTTGGGAATAATACCACAACTTACCATCTGGTGAGATCATGATAGTATCACTTGACCTCCACATGTGGTCTCTGTCAAGCACTTCATTGAAAACTGGCAAGACATCAGGGCCCGAACATACTGTTCTATGCAGCCCTGAATTTTGGCAGGGTTGCAACATTTAGTAAGTAAACTTCATCTGTCTTGCAAGTCACAGACAAATAGGACAGGCTGATGTCATCGTAAGCTTTAACTCTCATTAAAGAGAAAGTATGTGTCAAGTAATTACTAGGCTTTGTTGGGCAAGGTATTTAGGGGAAGTTAATGGACAAAGATCATTTTAAGCAGCAAGGCTTCTGAAGAACTGGCATTCAGTAAGCAATGAAAAATTACCCTAATGCTGTGCTTAATTTAGAAACTGGATTTGTGTCACTTTTCAGATTTTCCTTGTAAGTCCACCTTTCTTAGATCCCAAATTAAGAAGGTAAAAATTTATTTAATAGAAAAATTAACTAAGTCAATACATGCTGTGTAAATCAGGTTTAATTTAATGGCTTAATGGCATTGAATTCTGGGCATTGTTTAGCCAAATAAGAAGGCAAGAAAATACATCACAAATGAGTATAATCTAGTCTCTGCTACTTAAAGCTATGTTTCATTTGAGTTAATTCACAGTCATATCCCAAAAGTAATAGAAGTGGGGAGAGGGGAATGCAAATCCAGTTCCTCTGACTGCATACCACTTCAGTTTTTCACCTCTTTAGAGGATGGATGGTGCAGGTCACTGGGAGAAATAGGCACCTCATTTTGTTTGCAGGGTGCTCACCTTAATCAGAGTATCACAGTTCAACAGACAACCCCTGAGTCCTGCTCAGCTCTATGTTGCTGACACTTCCAGGCATGGATAGCAAGCAAAGGGCTGTGGTGAGTTTCTCTAACAAATCTTTGCAGCAGAGTCTATTTGTAATTTTGGATGATAAGAGTCTTATACTTGTGGGGAGTATCTTGATGTAGAGCCACGTTACGCTACAGTCCCTAGTAATACACCTGAGTGACGCTGTGGTTCCACTTTGCTATTCCCCACTTTTCTTGGTTTTTGAAGATTGTAGAAGTGGGGGCTTCCAGCTGCTTTTCGTAAGTGCTGGAAGGAACTAGACCGAGTGGATATTTGTGGGGGACAGTGGGAAGGAAGGGATGGCACAAAACTATCACTTGATTTATTGCCCAAACCAAGTTTCCCAGGCATTCTGTGTGCCTGCAGTTGGAGAGGGCTGATGTGAGGGGGGTGAACACTGAAAATAAGTCAGGTATGTTTTTCTCTAAATTGAGAAGACTTCTGAGGTGATTGCCTAGGACTTAGCACTAAGCATTAGAAATTCAACTTGGCTATCTCTACAGAAGAAAATGGTAAGTGTAAGGGAAAACTTAAGCTCCAGGGAGATATGTTGCTTAGTGCCTTAGTAGAAAGGGTATGGTTCTCCTTGTTCCTGGTCAAATGTTTGTGTGATTGCCTTCCACTTTCTAGCCCTAACAGATTTTAGTCTATAGCCCATCCTTCTGACAGAAAATTGAACAGAGATACAAAATAAATTTTGCAGATCTTCAGTTGGCTCATAACTTCTCTCAGATTTTTAAGAACAGACAAGCAGACCAACCAATCAGCCAGCCCGTAATCCTGGATGTGGGACTGAGGAAGAAGAGTTGATGTATAAAATCCTTATGCCAGTGCCTTTCCCAAAGGAGATGACTTTGATAGTGTCAAACTCACTGACAAAGTTGTCAGATGTATTGAGCTGCAGTCCTACTATGTATTTTAAACTCTTATTAATGTTCATTTGTTCTATTAATTGTATTGCTCTAACTAAAAAGCACAAATATGAAAATTTTGAGGTATTTTTCACCTTTTTTGCTTAACTTCTCTGGAGGAGAAATGAATCTTAGTAGCAAATCAGTTTGCGGTGGTTTTAAAATGTGATTTTTAAGTGTTTGAGGGTCTTTTGTTGTTGTTTCCCCTCTAAATGAAGACTTAAATGAGGAGGATTACATTGTATTCAGAGAAACAGAGGAAGTTCAATTCTCTGCCAAAGCAAACATCCGCAGACTTGTGTAGTCTACATGTTTCAATGCATGTGAAAATATTTGGTGTTGTAGAGTGACTTCCTTGAGTGGAAATAATATTGCAGTTAGTAATGAGATTTTGCAAAAGAAGGAAATCACAGCTATCTTAGTAATTTAACATCTCAAATTTGTTTATGGATAGTTTCCTGTCTGACACATTTAACTGAACAAGTTAAAGTGTTTAAAGAAGATTAGAATGACATTAATTTTTAACTGCCCTTGACCATGACATTTCACAAAGGGTGTGTTCAATAAAAACAGATGGAAAAATGAGCTTGCCCCTTCACCTTGTAGTGGCTTTCTTGTGTCAACTGATTTAGCTTTCTGTTGCCAGTCAGCTGAGTATTCAAGGACATCCTTGGCTTTCGTCGTCTTCATTTTATGAATAAAATAGTACAGGAGCATAGCAATTTCTGTAAAATCCAGTAATGCTAAGCTTTTTGTCTGTTGTTAGGACAGATGTTTTTGCAGTCACAGCTTGATTTTTGATAATGAATGCGAAATTTCATTACAAAATCCCATTTAATACCAGAATTATATAATGAGAAAAAAATAATTTGAAATTAAGCAGCATAAAACTGGGCAAAATGAAACAATATTTTAGTAGCATCTGATTAAAATATTTATGATAAGGATATTTTCAGAAGAGCAGTGCACTTTGCACTCTAGTTACAAGCCAGACTTCCCACATAATACAGCACCTGAATGCTTCCGGCAGCAAAGCAGCTCAGAAGCTGAGGCCATGAGTATAGCTGGGGTGCAACCATCACATGGGCCAAACACAATACAAGGAAGCTTGGTGCAGAGCTTCAAAGTCTGGAGGAAACACCCTGATACAGAACAGCGTTGTGTCACGACACAAACATGGTTGTCCTGCTTGAAGAGTTAATTGGTGTCACGTTGTGGACTTGAACTTATGTTGGCAGTAGCTTGGGAATCTCCCCATCTAAACTTGTTCCATGTGAGAGTGGTGTGTCCAGAGTAACGTGAGCTATTGGGTCTAGTCAGTCCAAACGTCAGTCTTACTATCACAGCATGCTTATTCGTATGGCCTATTTAAAAGTTTCCCTTTCAGTTTATTATTTTTCATTTTATTGTCAGGTTTGTGAGATCCAACACTGAAAAATCAAGATGTACATAACTAAAATGACCAATCCAGAGAAATTGCTTGCAGATTTCTAAAGTGTAGTTATTTCTATGCATTGTGTCAAAATGACAAGTTTTTCAAATAATGCCCTCTTTAAAACTATTTCCGTGTGCCAGGTGTTTTAGTATCTTTGTGTATGTTGTTTTTCCAATATGTTGTTGCATTGCATGGGATCCTGGTAAGCATTTTAAAATACTCATACAAGTGCATTCTGTGACATAAGGACATGTTATTGGGAAACATGAGACTGCTGTCTTTGAATGCCGTTTGTAACGTAGATCAAACATTCTGGTTTTAATCAAATGAAATGGGGTACTACCCAATAAGGAAACAAGATAGAGAAGTTCAGTGCTGAATAGAGAATTTAATATAATGTAACTTACAGTGATCAGCTTCACGAATTGCTCATATGCGCAGTTTCTTTGAGAGCTCCCTGAATTTTCCTTTGTCAATGTATGCCAGTGAAAAGCCTAATAATGTATGACCCATCCAGGGAATATTAGACGTACAAGTAAATGTTGTTTGAGACACATTAATGTTCAGTTGGGACTTCTTGTGGTTTCTAGTGCTAGGCATGTTGAAGCATCTGTTGCCCTGTGAAAATGCAGAATCAGCTGGATAGAATAGCTTTTATATCATCAAGTTTAGTGGACAGATTTATGTCTCCATTCTGCAGCTGAAAGATTTATCTCTCTGATTTTCCTAGAATGGCTCCTCTTGGATCAAAATATTTTCTTCTCAACTGCTTTAAATTATGTACAAAATCATAGCAAAATATTTTTAAAAACTCAAACCATAAATCTAACTTACATACCAGCCTACCACTTGTCATTGATACAATGCTATAGAACCATCAGTGCAGTTATGGTTCTATCAAGAGTTTAAAACTGGTCAATAAAACATGTGGGTTTTATTTTTACTTCTAGAGCTTCTTGTAAAATGACTCAATTATTTCAAGATTTCTTAAAATTCTTTGTGAAGGGAAGAGGTTTGGAGTGGTCCCACACATAGTTTGGGGTGATACTGTTGTTTGTTCAGTTACAAGTTAGCTCAGAATTTTTCTGTGGATCATATTTAAACACTCTTGTAATTCAATAGGCATTCTGACCCCACACGATATCATCACCAGCAGGTGTATCAGAATCTGGTTTGCTTAAATCAGAGTGTATGTCTAGTCAGTGTTGGATGATGGAAACCAGTTTGTAGTCAGGGCATGCCAGTGATTGAATCCATGTGTTCTTTTTCCAATCCTTTTTACTTACTTCTAAAAATAATTTCTGCAATCACTCATTGTTTCCCCAAACAAGACATTTTGTGTACAAATTAGACAGAAGTCGCAACAATATAAGCATTCTATAAAACAATCCTCATTCCAGACATAATTGTGTTGCTGATAGAATATGTGTATTACCTGTAGCTATGATATTTGAGCAGGAAGAAAATTGCTTTAAGGAGGATTTTCTTAAATAGCAAACCTGGCAAATTGTTAGGTTTTCAAGTTTACATTTTTCCTTTTCTGTGGCAAAATGATAGGTAGCAGTGAGAGTAAAAGGAAAAATCCGTTGCCGTAAGACAAATGTTTCTTGTAATGTTTATGAAAATATTGGGAAGAGTGTTTTGGATTTTGAAACACAAACTATGCACTTGTTTTTTTTTAACATCTCAATCACATATTGACTAGATCCACTGAGGGGTTTTCTGTTAAGGCACACTTGGAACTGTTTAGATCTGTCTACCAAGTGTCCAGGCTTTCTGCAGTAGGTGTGGATGCCAGCTACAACACAGATACCTGCAGTTGTTCAGGGAAAACTTGTTCCAGGTAACTCAAGAAGTTGTTGTTTGCTTTTACTGTGCAAGTCCAAGAAAGTCTTTCCATGGCAATTTTTAAGTTGTTCTTCCCTACTTGTGTTCTTAGTTGTGCTTCTGAGCCGAGATGACTCAGCTTTTTTCCAAGTTCTTTCTCAGTCCTGCAGAAAGTACATGTCTCTCGTATGTCCACTTTTCTCCCCAGACATCAATCTTGGGAGAAGGAAGAAAGCATGGCTCATTCTTCTGGTCTCTGTGTCCCAACACAGTAGTCCTTGAAGAGTATCAAGCCTCCCTCAGCTATTCACTAAATGGGCAAAAAGCATTGCTTGAAAGGCAGTAGTTCCCACATGCCTTCAGCATCCAGTTTAGAAGTTACATGATATTTTTCCCTCAAGCCCACAAAATCCAGCTTAAGGATTTTTACCTGGCCGTATCATGATTTTGAAACACTTTGGTAGTTGCTAGGTTCTTTACTAGTCAAGATATAAATGCTATAATTGCAACATTATAGTACTTTGTTATTTAACAAGGATGCCCTATGTGCACTTTCCAAGGTTGCGTTAAGCCCAGTCCCTTTCTCTACCATCTGCGGCAAGAGTGAGTGGGCTGTCCTTAACACAACAGACATGGGTATGTGTGGCTCTCCGAGTATGCTGTTGTAGAGTCTTTAATCTGTTTTTACAGACAGTAGAGTGAGATTTCCTTCTTGGTCAAAGTACTGATTCAGACAACTGAGATACGTAGTCAGTGTCATCAAGTGGGTTGCACGCATTGGTGGATACTGGAGGGACAGAGGAGCACAAGTTAATGATACCGTTTCTGGCTTACAGAAGGAGCCTCAGTTTCAGGAGCAGTAAACCTGCAGTAAATTTTGGCCTAGTTTGGTCTGTGAATAAAAGAAAGATGGCATTTGCCAGGTAACTTAGCAAGTACTTAAATAAATAAACATTTCTGTTAGAAAGATTAATAGTGAAGAGTTGATAAATACAAAACCAGTGTCTGACGTGTAAGTAGAGGCAGGCAAGGCAAAGGAGTGGAGCTTACATTGGAAATTTATCTGAGAATCTCCTTGTCTTTGAATGCTTGATGAATTTTTGGTGGTGGTGGCTTTTGTTTCCATGGGCCTCCATTAATATTTTTCATTAATTCATATTCAGTGCAACCTAACCCGAAGAAAATACTGTACTCTTACGGATAAGGAAACTCAAACTCAGTTTACACATCTACTCTTACAGTATCCACAGACCTTTTGCAAGTAAGGTGACTGTCAAATGGCACTGGTCAAGATTTTCAAGTGTTAGCCTTGTAGGATTCTTTTCCACACAATTTTGGCACATAACTTCCCCATGACGTTGTTGTTATGCTCTAAATATATTCTAAAATCTTATCTAAAGCTCTCAAATTTTAATAAAAATGTTGAGCTTTCACAGAAGGAAAACACATTCAGCACATTCCTCAGATACTTTGTCTGAAATATTGGAAGTATTTTTCAAATACCATGTGAGCCGTGACATGAATTTCATGGAAAATTCTTTTTTCTCATCATACGTGGTCTCATCAATATGGGAACAAAAGTGACACTGTTAGCCAGACTTAGGTCCTTTTGGCCCACTTTATTCATCTCTAGGTCAGTTGATGGTATTAATTATAGTCAGAGAATACTTACTAACATTTTTAAAAATTATGTATTCATTGCATTCCAGAAGCTGACCTAATAATTTCATCTAGTTAAAAATGCTACATAGGTGAACCACAAGTGCTAAGACTAGGAAATGTTCTTTTACACTCAGAGAGGGAGTTCTGTAACAAAGTTTGGATGGGAAATTACTTCAGATAGTGTTGTTAAGGCTTGATTTCTTTATAAAAGAAGCAGCCAGCCATAACAAATTATTTTCAAGTTCTATTGTTTTGGTATATACAATTGCAAGAAAGAAACAGAATGTTCTTTGTGTTTTTTCCGTTTATGTTTAGCCTCATAGGTTTACTGAGGTTGGCATTAAAGAACTGCTTTTAACAGTTTTTATGACCTGTTCTTGAACTAGACACTTCTTATATACATTGCAGTGTGGCTGGCTTTAAACAAGCTTTTAATCTTCTTTATGGTGTTTGTGAAGTATACGGCACTTAGCTGACAGTATAATAAAAGCATTTTTGTGTGTGTGTTTGACAAAACTTGCATTATTGCAGTTGTGCACTAGCTATTTTCTAGCCTTTTCTTTAGCTGTAGCAGCGTGTTCATCCATACATCTATCTAATGTTCCTCAGAAGATTCAACTAAATAAGAATGCATATAGCTGAAAAAGATAAGCTGGCTTCTAACAAGGATCCTTTCTTCTTAGTGAAGTAGCAATGTATCTCTGAGGAATTGGACTATACCAGACTAACATCCTTCTCTCATCTGATACTTGGGAAGAGTGATTAGTGATCTCTTTTCTTTTCAAGATGCACATGGGTTGGGGCAATCCCAAGCACAACTATAGGCTGGGCTGAGAGTGGATTGAGAGCAGCCCTGAGGAGAAGGACTTGGGGGTATTGGTGGATGAGATGCTCAGCATGACCCGGCAATGAGCGCTTGCAGCCCAGAAAGCCAACCCTATCCTGGGCTGCATCAAAAGGAACTTGACCACAGGTCAAGAGAGCTGATTCTGCCCCTCTTCTCCGTTCTCATGAGACCCCACCTGGAGTACTGCTTCCAGCTCTGGGGTCCTCAGTAGAAGGACATGGAGCTGTTGGAGCGAGTCCAGAGGAGGGCTACGAGGATGATGAGAGGGCTGGAGCACCTCTCCTATGAAGACAGGCTGAGAGAGTTGGGGTTGTTCAGCCTGGAGAAGAGAAGGCTCCAGGGAAACCTTTCAGCAGCCTTCCAGTACCTAAAGGGGACCTGCAAGAAATCTGGAAAGGGCATGCCGTTTACAAGGGCATGGAGTGACAGGACAAGGGGTAATGGCTTTAAGCTGAAGGAGGGTATGTTTAGATTAGATATTAGGAAGAAATTCTTCACAATGAGGGTGGTGAGGCACTGGAACAGGTTGCCCAGCGAGATTGTGGATGCGTCATCCCTGGCAGTGTTCAAGGCCAGACTGGATGGGGCTTTGGGCAATGTGGTCTAGTGGAGGGTGTCCCTGCCCGCAGCAGGGGGGTTGAAACTAGATGATCTTTAAGGTCCCTTCCAACCCAAACCATTCTATGATTGATTCCATTATTTCCTAGACTTCTTTTAAATCACCAGTCCATCCATTTTTTGTCCTCCAGTAAAATGACCTTTCCGTCTAGAGAGACAGGAGTGAATGTGAAAACTGCAAAATGCCATTAAGTAATCGCAAAAGTTGTGGCTTGTGCTTGTGAAGTGTTGGAGAGGTTCAGATGCTGTGTGTCTCCCAGATGATTCAAGTTCTCCATAGCTACTGAATTTTGGAGACTTCGTAGTCAGATTAATCCAAGTTCTCACTTTTATAATTTTCTCTTTTTTGTAAGGTAGTATCCTGAAGAATCAAGATACAGTATTAAATGCTCACATGTCTTTAAGGATTTAAAATGCAATGCGGAAGAATGTGATTTTTTTTTTCTAAGTGCCTATTTGCCAGTTGCCCCAAAAAGACATGGAGAAGAATGTAGCATTAGGTAGCTGTCCTCCATGCCATTCCTCCTCTGTGAACCAAAGTCTGGTGAGTCTGTTTCACTGAACGGAGTTTCCCATGTTCAACTCAATCTTGGGCATTCTGGTCCTATAAGAACTGGGGGGCAGGAGAAAGGGATTCAACTTCAGGCAATTGCAGTCAGTTCCTAACCGCTGGCAGGCAGTTTCTTCACCAGGAGAGGTGCTCCATCTTAATTATCAAGTAACACCAAAACTATGGGAAAAGGTTTTCAAAGGAGCTCTAAAATTTTACTGTATCCATTCCTGAACGTTTAGCCTAATGCTGTTTTCTGGGTATAAGTCTAATTTTTCAAATTCCATGAAGTTTGGTAACCAAAATTGAAGCCTGCAAAATCACTAGTTACTATGAACGTTCTTGCCCTTTTACTATGCCTAGTTTTATCTTGATTGGCCTCACTGGCTTTAGTCATACGCTGTATCCAGTGGACATATAATGTAAAATGCAGAAATAATCCATGATAGTAGGAAGCAAGACCAGGACACCTTTATTTCCCACCCTCCATCTCCTTCACCTTATAGAAACTGTTTGCCACAAAGCTGCAGCTCATCCTCGTTAACATTCTCTATGTCCAGTGCAGTTACTTTCAAGTTTCTCCATATGCAGGATGCACGTTCACCAAGAATAGGTGTGGAATGTCCAAATATCATGTGGCACAGTGGTTAAAGCATTCTTCTGAAAGGTGGAACTGAATATGTGTGTTTTATAACCTGAGACCCTCCTGAGTGCTTTTAAAAAGGAAGGCTAAGTGATGGAGGCTGTACTCATGTCCTACTCTTTGTAAAATTCATTTATTCTCAGAGTTTTCACTCAGCGTTGAAAAGGATGCATATAAATGAGTGCCTTCCTCTGAACTCTGATAATAGCTATGAGCAATGTGAAGCTACTATTTGTTTAATGAAATCTCCCACAACAAATGTATTTTAAGAGTTCATTAATCCTCTGGATTAAAGGAAAGATTGTTGTTTTTATTGTTTAGGCCTTTGAAGTATTAGAAAACCACGAGGCAGTTCTGTATATTAGATATCTTCAGCTATGGGGAGTATCAGGACAGAGCAGTGAAGTGATGCATGTGAAGACTGAGGAATGCCAACAGCATGCCACGTGTGGGCAGCTCCTGTTACCCTCTGCCTCAGCTAAGCCTCGTTCTGTCTGGTGTTGTCAGGACATTTCAAATATAAAAATTCAACAGATTTTCCTACATGTTTTTGGTTGGATTTTTTCTTGTTTTGTGGTGGGTTTTTTCCGGAAAAAGGAAATAGAGCTAAGTTCTAACAAGCTACAGAAAATATTATGCAACCCAGTGAAACCCAAGTCACTTGCAATAAAATTTTTCATATTTTTAAAATCAGCGTAAACAGTCATGAAGTCTTGGCTTGCCAACCAGCATGTTGCAATTATTGGAAGCCGAGGTGTGACAGATCTTCAAAAGTATGTCTGTGAAGTCCAGTAGACATAAATAGAGTACAGTATGATCTCATATCATCATGCAAGCAAACTTTCAATTCTGATTCTTCTCTCAGAAGTCCTTAAAACAAGAATTTGAGAGGAAAGTCAAATAAATGAGAGAGAGTTTATTCCCTAGGCATACTGATTGGAGTATTTAACCATAATTTAAGGTCTGAAGAAACCAATGGAAAAACAAGATCACGCTATGGCTCAAGCTTAACAATACATGTTGTGTCATACTGTGCGTTGCTGAGTGTTGAGCTCTCTAGTTCCCTCTTACCAAAAACATCAACTATCTACCAGACTGGTATTTCTGCTGTGACATTCATCTGCAGTTCTTGTCCCTTTTCTTCTCTGAGTGCAGTATTACTATACCTCTTCTGATCTGTCTTTTCAATCTCCTGTTATCACTATAATTGCTAATTATAAATATACTGTGCTGAGAAATTAGGTCATATGACAATCACTTTGTTGTTGTTGTTGTTACTGACAGTTTACAACATCGACAAAACATATCCTTTACTGTGCCCATTTTTCAACTTTACTAGATTTCACAAGGAGCATCCCTAAATGATCTACAGAAAAAGAAGAGGCGTGCCCCTCTTCCACCAGCTGCATCTGCTCCACCCACTCCTGCCATGCCAAACAGGACAGAGGAGAGGGAAGACAAGAGGAAGAGCACAATGGGTGAGAGGCATTCTTTTCTCCTGTGTAATCCTGTGCATGTGCTTTCAATGCTTACCGTTCGAAGTTTCCTTAATTGTGTTATGCTGTGAGTTTGGAAAATTTCGTAACTGGGGATAAAAACTACACTTCTCCGCAGAATGAAAGTCTGGAAACAAGTGTTTGCACATTACCTCTTTTTTTTAATGGCACCATTCAGAGTACCATAGGGTAGTGAAAGTTAGATAATACTCATCAGGTGATTTGAATGTTTGGTACAAGCTAGATATCCAAAAGCACCAGCCCCGGGCCTATTCTGTGCCTTTAAGGTCATAGTGGTTTTGCTAGTAAATGGAAATACAGAAATAGTAAATGGAAGTGGTAGTACCTGGGGATAGGCCAGGCAATACTGAATGCATCTGAAGCCATGAGGTTCTGCTAGAACTGCAGTACAGTCAAGCTGGTTCGGTATCTCCTCATGTTCCTAAAGCTGAAGACATTTTCTTTTCCTGTAGTCCTCCAACAGTTTAGCATCAACTGACCATATTCAGTGAAGTTTTTCTTTTGAATTTAGTCCTCAGTTTTATTATAAATCAGTCTCTGCTGAGTCTTTAGCTAATCAGTATAAGAGAATAGCTGATGCTCTCAAAGGAATGCTGTACATAGCTGGAGACAACAAAAGAAACTCTAGCCTTCAGCTGTGTGTGACACCACATTTACTCTCATACAGGAAGACTGAAAAACGTTCTCCCAGACCTTTGTCGTTATCTGACTACCAACTTACTCAGATCGGTGGGAGCTTTGCCCGAGTGAGGACCCAAAGATTATGCTTTTAGCCAACAAAGTGATTTTATGATGGGTAAAGATATGAGATAATAACCCCACATATTGGAACTCATTTTTCAGTACATTAAGAGAAGCATTCTTCAAGTGCCATAATGCACTCAGTGCACTTCAGTTCGTGCCTTTGACCTCATGTTTCATAAAATGCCTAAGACATACAGATATGACATCCTGTCATACATAATTGCTTACATTACAAATGCCTCACAGTTTAGAAAGAAACCTCTTGGCTTTGTTCCAACATTTATTTTCAGTAAATGCTTCACATTTAATGCCTCAGCATTTATGTAGCAGCAGGAGTCCATTATCTTGTGACATGTTCAACTCCACTGACATCTCTTATTTAAACCCTCTAAAGGGGAATGTTATCACTGTGCCATATAACACAGGAGTTTTCAGCAAAGTGGCTTACTTTAACCATTACAGGTGTCACAATCTGTCACTCCCCATGCCTTGCCCTGCTGGTGGTTGCTTATTAATGACATTTGGTGCTTTAACTTTTTATAAATGTTCGTTTTATTTTGTAGCAGTGCTCGGAATGTTACAGATGAAATAAAGCAGAGCAGAGCCACTTCTAGTCCATTCAGTACTGTGTACATAAGTGCTTGGTGGCCAGACTCTGCTGATGTAGGATTCTGTAGTATCGTTTACTTTAATGGTGCCTTATTAATTTACACCGACAAAGAACTTATACCACAGTAGCCCTATCTGCAGTGCTTTTCATTTTCTGCTGCTTTCTTGAATGAATGCATTCATTAACAAGAAAAAAATTGTTACAGCAAGGGAAGGTTGGTAAAACAGCCTCTCTTCGGGGCCCTTGCAAGAAAACGATGAGAAAGCACAGATGGCTCTGAAAGCAAGAGAGAAAAGCTGTGAAAAAAGCAAGACTGTAGTGAGGGGAAAACGTGCTGCAAGAAATAGACAGTCGTATGATGGAAAAAGGATTAAAGCTACCTATGTATCTCCCAAGTTAGCCACGTGAATCAGAGCAAAAGATCCCATCAAAACTATTATCAAACTGGTAAATTCACTTCAGTATTCAATACTGAATCACTTATTCTGACCCCAAAGCATTGTGCCCAGTTTTCTTAAAGCAGTAAAAAAGGATCTGCACGTTTGCCAGCATTAAATTGTGTCTTGAATCTCTGCAAGCTAGTGGCTCCTAAGTAGAAAATCATAATGGTTTAATCTTTTTTCCTCCCTCTCGGTGCTACTTTCCTTCTCAGCAGCAGCAGACCATGAGCCCAAGAGTATAGGAATGATCAGAATGGATCAGACTAGAGGTCTGTCTCTGCCAGCATCCATCTTCAGCGATGACCACAGCAGATGCTTAAGGCAGGGTACGAGAGCAGAACGAGCAGGTAGTCATGGTCCCTCAGTGCACTTTCAGCCTCAAAGGACTTTCCAAATTGCAGTGGCTCTAGATCTGTACACTACAGACTGGCAGCAGCTTTTTAGCAATGTAAATGGTTAATGGAGTAGAGTGCAAAGGTGCATGTATTTACTTAGTTATTGCACATAGTATTGAAATACGCCGCCAGCCAAAGTTAGGAGCATTTCCTTCAATAGCTTGAAACGCTGTTTTGCAAGAAATGACTTAATCATCTGCTTCTCCACAATGTCAAAATAATAAAAAATCTACTCAGAAAAAGAAGACAAAAATCTGTCAAGATACCTACTTCAAAATACTGACCTGAGGCATTTTCCTCTTTCTCTCAAAGAGTCAGGAGAATAGTCACGTAAAGTATCCTAGAGGTCAACAAATTCAGGCAGTTTGGCACTTAAGAAGATACAAAACCACCACATTTTTCACATATCCTTACACAGCTTTTTTAATATTTTTTTTTAATTAAACTTTTTTTTTTCCTTCCTTATGTCTGCCAAAACTTGTGATTTTAACTATTAGTTGTGCAGCACATATATGTGCTGGGACTAATTCTGGTTCCATTGCTGTTGGTTTAAGAAGGACCTAGTTTTTCCTTCTCGCTTAATTATTTGGGGTTAAATGAAAGAAGAATTAGATCCAGAGAGACTTCGGATGTGGGTAAGAGAAAATCAGTGTATGTTTAAAAAATAACAATAAACAGAGCGATCATTATCTTGCAATGAAGTAACTAGTCAATTAATCCCCCTGTAGGTGATGGACGGCAGGTACCACAAAAGCCTCCTAGAGGCACCACTCGTGGTCCACCCCAGTTAGTGATCCCCCCACCCCCACCTTATCCTCCTCCTGACAGAGACATTGTGGATCCAACAGTCTGTTACAGAGAAGCAGATGTTACAGCACCAACAGAGCTGGTACCTAAACGTATGTTTGAAAATATATGTATTTATTTGTATTTCCACTCTTTTGATGGTTACTCTCAGGGGTAGCTTTTCCAGACTTTCCTCTCTGCTCTCTAGACATACATGTCTGTTTTTTCCCTTTTTTCCAGCCTGTTGTCTTTTTAAATGCCCAATGCAGTGTAACTAATTAATATAAAGTAAACAAAACACTTGTTTGGAGACAGTTTTGCGGATGATACCTGGCCATTGTGTGGAAGCATTTAAAAACAACCATCAAACCTTGTGACTTGGTGCAGCTGGAAGCAAAAATCTGTTGTCTTGTATTAATTCTTCATGTTTGTTTTTCTGTACTAACATTTTTTTCTGTCTCTCCAGAGATGAGTTCCTTTGAGAGTCAATAGGTCTGCCAGTCTAGGTTGAAAACTTCAGGGTGTCTTCCTTAGGAAAATTAAACCATTTACAGGAGCTGTATATTATTAAAGGCCTTCTTTTCCTAATGGATACATGTTCCTTGCCATCTCTGGATAGTCCTTTGTGTCCTCTTCCCCTTGGGGCATAACAGTTATCAGACAAAGTAGTACGATATTTTCCACATCCTTGTGTATTCATGAAAAGCATGTTTTCATGCTACTTTTTCGTGCTTATCCATTGACTGTCTTTAAATCTTTGTACACAATCCAAGTCTTTGATCATGTATTATGTTCCCTGTGGGCTTACCCTGCACACCCATGTAGATCCTGTAAAGGCAGTGAAGCTCTGCACGTTACAGCATCTCATGGACACACTTCCTTTGAAGGTTAGGAGGGTGTCTTCTAACCATGGGATAGAGAAATGTCTCCATTAGCTGCTAATTTGACAAAGGATGTTTTTCCAGGACATTTTCTTTACCAAAATTATTCTGCATGTAGCAGTTACTCTGATACATTAATGTTGATGTGTTTGCTGTTGGATACCAGCTAAATCTAAAGCATTATTTTTCAAATCTGTGCTGAGGAAATAAATACAGATTGACAAGTTTCATTGGGGGGGAAAGAAGGAAATTAAGGAGATGCATACTAACAGAAAACCTGAATCTTATTGAGGATTAACCCTAATTCATTTTTACCAGCTTATGCACAGAAATCATATCATACTTAATTTTTTTTTTTAACTAGATACCATCAGCTTGCCTACAACATTTTCTTTATTAAAAATCCGTTGTGGCCTTCTTTGCATTATTATTTCTGCTTCATTTGAGTTTCTACCACTATTATTTCGCAACGCTTTCCTGATCTACCTTGGTGATCAAATACCCTTTAATCAATGCAGCTCTGATTTTATCAGCCTGATCATTTGCTCTTAAACAAACACAATATCTCAGCCAAAAAGATTTGATTAAGCTTGTACATGCAAACATAACATACGCTTTTACTATCCTCAGTTTACTGAGAGCAAAAGAATAGTGCTTGGTACTTATTTTAGACTTAAAGCATCAGTGTTGGAGAGGGACAAGTTTAGCTTTATCATTATGCTGTGTTCTACCTAGATAGAGATATGTGTATAGATTTGCACAAGAGAAGTGGGTATAGATGTACCCGTGAGAGAAAGCAGCATGTATGACAGATGCTAATTATATTGCCTAATGCCATTCTGAAAGGTGCTTAGATACTGTAGCGATTGAGCAGTATAAGAACAGAGTTTTGCAATGATGATTTTATTGCCTGAGAATGCCTCAAGCAGTGCAAATAGGACTTTGGTGGTAGATTCAAAGAAGAACAAAATTTTCAGTCTTCCTAACTCTAATCTCAGTAAATGGGTTTTCTCATAGAACAAGGTGGGAAGGAGATGCCAGCTATTGATGAAAGGCATATTTGTTCTGAAATCACTCTCAAAACAGCTTTCTCTGATGAGGATTGTGGTCTTCCTTTACTGAGTAGGTGACTGTCAGCAGCAGTTTGTCTTTCACAAGATGAGATTCCCATTCAAAAATTAGAATTCTGTGATCGTGTGGAGTGTAAATTCTTATTCCTTATGATCTGCCACTGTCTGTGGGGCACCAAGCCTCACTCCTTATTCCTTCCCAGCAAACACACAGCTGTCCCACTGTGCTCTGGGAAACCCATGTTGAGGAATTTTTGTTTCATAGAGGATGGTGGTAATTGCTCTTCACTGAGTTTTCCAAACTTATGTGGAGTGTAAGTCATTCATGAATAGGGCCTTTAGTACGATACTTGGGTTTTTCTGACTCTAATGGTAAGAATCTCTTCCACAAACAAGAATACAATTGTTGCTCGCAGTTTTTGCTCTTTAATCTTTTTGTTCTCATTACATGACCTTTCCTCTTTTGATCTGGTAGACCCTTAGCTGCATGTTGTGTGCATATCTAAAATGATATGTTTATGGGATCCTTTCTCCTTCCTTATTTTACTAATCAGATTGTTCATGGCCTGTGATTCTAAGATTGACTGCGCTTTGGAAATGCAGAAGTGGAGATTGTCACCTCTGTTGCATGGTGTTTGGTTATGTCACATAGCTTGTGAAGTTCCCAATAAATGTGTCGATAGTAAGCTCTGTTCTACTTACCTCAGGTAGAGAATGCACGTATTGAAAGACTGCTGCACCTAGACAAGCAACTAAAACAATTTGCCTTGAAATGTTTTCAGCTAGCTCATTAGAATAATGTGAACCTCCATGATCAGCCCTTTATTTGACTTGTTTGAACTATCATTAAGAAATGCAGTAAGAAATTAAAAGCTGTTTGAAAAGGAATAAACAATCCACCGTCTTGTAGAGTGAGATCTTGAAATTCAATTCTTCACTCTGACACTGAATAAAGTATTAGTGAACTTGGGGTTTGCACTGGGTAAGGGATTGACAACTGATTGATTTTTGAATTTTGGAAAGTGTTCTGTCTTTAAAGAAGTGAAATCATGATTTGAACATGTCTTTGTTCTTGACTATAGATCAAAATAATCAATCATCGCTTAACTAGAAAGTTTGAAAAGGATGAAGGAGTAGATGTAAGCATTTCCCGGTTATTATGTAGGTGACATGTATAGTACTAGTTGATGGATAATACCAGGTTAATTTTAACAAACAAGGAGAACAGAAACGAGCCTTGTCCTCATATCTAATTTTTAATGTTTTTCATTATATCATTGATGTATTAACAGGTAATACAAGCCACTTGACAAAAGTTGTGACAGATTCACAAGCAATTTGGTTGTATTTCTTCAGTCACCTTAGGTATACATCTAGCCTTTTGCAGCCATTAGGGATAGTCTCTAAGAGTTAGACTTTGTTAACTTGAAGCAAAAATAGGTAGAGGAACTCACAGAGAGGAAACTACATTTGCTTACATCTTGTTCTAAAATAGTTGAGAACTCCAGGCTGCTGAGTAGGGAATTTGGTGGCCTGTCACAGTGCTCTGCCTCGGAAGGCACCTGTCAAGTGACCCAGCCTTTTCTTTCTTAAGATGGTCTTTAAAGCAAGAAAATTTGCAAGTGTGACTTAGGAGGCTTATACCACCATCAGTCCTCTTACTCATCCAGCCTGATCTGAGGCTAAAGAATGAAGTTTAATTTCCAACATCATCTGTCTTGTACCTTCTGGAGAATTAAAATTCAGGCCACGTAAAGCAGAATCCGTAGACATGCTGGATATCAGTAGGTGTTGTGCTGTTGGGATTGACTGAGTTTATACGTGAACCGAGGGAGTTAGAGCATCTGTGGGATTCTGAATTTTAATACATGTGCCCACACACCTACACCTCCTTTGGGCGTCTCATTCTTTAACGTTACTGAGCATGCTAGCCACTCTGTTGTCTGACCTACACAATATTTATAATTTTATCTTTTTACTCTTTTCCCCCAACAGTTTACTGTTGTGCATCATTCCCTTCATATACCAAGCGCGTCTGACAGACCTTGCCTCTTCCTATGACCTTCATACCTCTGAACCTCCTGTTGCCTCTGCTACCCTGAATCTTCTGTTGCCTTCCTTCTTCCCCTGCTGGAAAAGAACCTTTTTTTCTGACTGAGATTTTGGCTTCCTTTCTTTTTGAACTCGCACATTCTCTTTTAATTACTATTGGTTATTTTTGGCTGTGGTTCATACTCATTTGTGAGATGTACGCTCCAGAACTGAATGCTGTGTTATTTAAATCTATATATCAGCCTCAGAAAGATTATCCGTACATTTGTCTGTTCTTTTTCAAAAGATTCTCTTTATTTTGAGCCATGGTTTAATTTGATTTGGTGTTTCAAAGAGAGTGTCTTGGGGACAGGGTGTCTTACTTTCAATACTGTCTAAAGATTCAATGAAAAATTCCTAAAATTATTTTTCATTTTTTTTTCTGTTAACCTAGGTATAACATTTTACATTCTCTAATATATTCTATTTTTCCTTCATTGCGTATGTTTTGTTCCTTTGGAATAAAACTAGAACTGGGCATGGCCCAGTCAAGTTGAACTGCAAGATTCTTTCTATATCTTGGCTATCAATCAAGCTGCCGAGAAAAAAAAGAAACAGATCTGTTGGATCTATAAGGGGCCTAAAAGGAATACTAAGAACCAGTACCAAATGCACTGATTCATAGGCTTTGCTTCTGCTTTCATCCTGATGCTTAGTATGAGTAATTTTATCTTGATGCTGGAGACATCCTGTGGAAATCAAGGTGTGTGTTCTATTTCTCTAACAAAAGCTGCAAACATTCTTTGCTCAAGATAAATCTTGTTCCACAAGTCTCTTTTTTACAGTTGTACTAGGAATAGTCAGTGAGTTACAATTAAAATACCAGCTATAGGATTGTACTTACCAAAAACTTTGTGCTGAAGTTCTTCATGTGAATGGCCCATAAGGCATGTATTTTTAATCATTCTGAACTATAAACATAGGTTTTATGAGTTGCAATGGTGCACACACCCAGAACTATTCTGACCTCACATGTACTGTGATTTAAGACATTTATGTTATTTAAATGAGTTGCAATACATAACTCTACTTTAAATGATGAAAAATTATTGTTTTACCCTCAAGCAAATAATCATGTTCATCTTGAATCCTTTCCAGGTAGGCAAAATGGAGAATAAGAATGAAAAGCATTCCTACAGATAATGTGAAACATAACTAGAAAGGGGTTTGATGGTTTTTAATACAAATATGACATGTAGTTATTAAGTGATGCTTCAGAAAGTATACTTAATACCCTAAGGGTCTTCTAATAAAAGTGCAGTAGAATTGAACTCTCTGCTCTGCCAGGTACTTTGTAATAGCTTCTTAAGACAAGACAATGGTTTAATTGTAAGTCTTCTTTTAAAGAAAAACTAGTAGGTGTTCACAATGTGACGATTAAGAACCTAATTTACCCATTCTCATTACTCTATTTACATCCTATTTGTAACTCCACAGAGTTACATGCCCCATGGAGTTCAGACTAGTATAAAAATGGAATAATGAAGTGGTGAAACAAAGTTTTTTTTATTGAGTACTATGTAGAAGTGCAGCATATTGTAAAAGCAGTTCTTTACATTGACATCAGATTAATTTAAAGGAGGCTCAAGTTTTCAATAAAATTACATTTTCAATGAAAAAGTTTCCTTGCTTTGAAGGAATACAGCTATGACCCCTCTCCACATAACTGACAAGTTTGCTGTTAAAAGCTGTCTCTTTTCAGGTAATCTGCTCAAACTTCCAAAAGCTCTAAGTGAAAACTCAAAAATTTCATTACTCATCCTTAATTTACTTTTTTTTTATTAAAATGCAAAATTTGCCTCTAAAAATATGTTTTTGGGAATTAATATTTTCTGTGAAATTCCTCCGTAAAATATTTTAATAACCGATTTCAGCTAGCCAGCTCTGCCTTTCCGAATTTAAAAAAAAAAAAATTCTTGCTTATGCTAGCTCATATCCTTTGTTTCTTACAATTTCATAAGTGCCAGGTACACAGATAGTATTAAACAGAACTTAAAAATAGGAAGAAAAAATGCTGCATTCTTTACAAGAAATCATCTTAATTATATGAAATTATACTATAATGTTAGCATGTTTAAAACCTCCTATTACTATGCACAGTGTGGGAACAACTTCCAGTGACACTCATTAAATCCGAATCTATTCAGTGGAATTGCATAGATACTCTGTTTCACAACTGTTAATTCATTAATAGTGTGCGTGCAAGGGGCTGAAGTGTTTCAGCAAATTGTGATTATGGGAACGTGAACTCACAAGAAGTTTCGTTCATGGGCACAAGCTCAGCACCAAGGTGCAGTTGGGGAATCCCTGCTTGTTCCAGGCTTCCACCCAGGATTTCTAACGTCGCCTCGATTCAACCACTGGAAGAGAATGAGAGTTTTTCTGTCATTTTCCATGAGAGGAAGAAATGTCAGTTTAGGTCAGTTTGATGGAGTCTTAGGTTAGCAGTGATATGAAAGAACATTGGCTTGGTTTTACTCCTTTTATTTTAACCATGGAGACATTAGAAGTGTCATGAGAATGACATGGAGAAGTTGATAATAAATTGACTATTATACTACAGTTTTTCACAAAAATGTTCTTACCAGAGTTACTAAGAAACACATTTAATATATTCTGCACTACTAAACAACATTGCTCAAAATACTGTCCTTCGTGGTAAGATATAGGTGAATAACAAATAAAATTAAAAAAAAATTTGGAAAATATTATTGAGCCCTTTCAGGAGGACAAGTAAATGCACAGATAGTTTATAAATCAAAATAAATTCCAGTATTACAACTCCAATGTCAGTGATATTCAGTGGTCTTAGGAAATAAGGACAGATGTATAATTTATGATTAAACCCCTTCTGATACAAGATGAATGTGCTCAACCCCTGTGTAATCCAGTGAATTAGAAACAGCTTAAGCTTCCTGGTGCAGAGATTTTACTGAATGGCCATGTAAAACTTTTTTTACGTTGACCACCAGAGGGAGCCAATGTTGTCACAGATCTTCAGCAGGTAGCAAGTAAGAGTAATGCTAAAGGGGAATTCTAAACTAATAGATAACACATTTATACAAAGATTTTTCAGTTCTTTAAGAATGCCCTAAAATTAAACCTAGTTTACGGAGTTATTTTGTTCAGCAACTAAAAAGAAAAATAAATATTTTTTCTAGATTTTTTTAATCAGTTTCATCACAAATAGGAACATGAAGATAAAATCATATTTGCAGGTGATGCCACTGTGATGGCATCTTCCTGACGTAAGCTCAAATTTTTACTATATGCATTCTTGCAAAGGGTGGTGGCATGTTGGGTTGGCTATTATATTGCATAGATATTGCCTGTATATTTATGGCAGCTGTGTTCAAGGTGTGGTAATTAGTGCATATAACTGGTGTATGTGCTTAAGAACAAGTGCATAAGAGTAGGTCAGGTTTAGTGCCAATATAGAAAGATGTGTTTTGCTAGAAAGGTTTATCAGCTTGAGTTTTAGCATTTTAAAAGCATGAGCAGATTGTTTTACTATCCATCCTCTTTCACAGACAAATGACTTCGTTAGCAGCAATGCAGTAATTCAGAGACTAAAATCTAGGATTCAGACACTCTCCAAATGTCCTTAAATGTCTTTTCTGCATGTAATGCTTTCTTTTTTCTTCCTTAGGATTGAAATCTTTGAGGACTGAAATTAATGTTGTCTTTCTCACTGAGCAGCTGGAATTTTTTCTTTTCCAGTGACAGGGCTGTAGAATACTAAACTTTGAACTCATTCCATTTTTATCTTTAGAAAATGTGGTACTGGTCCAGAACTGAAACTTATTCTGGAAAGGTAAAATACAGAGAGAATATTCTAAATGTATGAATGGAAAAAAGAAATATTTCTCTTTTTGTTTGTTTTTAACTGGAACTATTTAATGCTGTCCATGGCATCTAGAGTGCTCAAATAAGTGCCAAGGGAGAGTGATTGGTAGAGAAATCATCCAGTCCAAATTGTATGATGAATTGCGAAGGCCTGTGATGCATTTATTTATTAAACATATGGCCATGCAATCTGCCATGTGCCCATCATCTGTCCCTGTATTCTGCATTTGTAAAGTAAACTCTGTGGTCATGATTCTCATACACTCATCATTTATGTGTACAGCCACTTTAAGCCCTCTTTATTGTTCCATCCCTCGTTGTGAGAGTTGGGTCATGTCTGTGTGTACATAAGACAGCAGTTCTGTCTTCCGAACTTGGCTTCCAGTCACTACCATGACTCTCAATATATATTTAGTACATGCAGTAGGCACCATTTAACTTTCCATACTAAAATACATGTTATTTTAGAAGACAGAATGTAACTTATTCCATCCCTCCAAAATTACAGCCATGTTGTATTCTAATGTCATTGCAAAACTATGAACTCCCCCCTCAAGGACAGTGAGACAAACTTACTGTCAGTGTTTACACACTTCTTATTCAGATATCTCATATATAGTATGCAGGTAGGCTTCTGTGTAGCACCTGTACGGCTAGAGAAGTCTGCTATTAAAATTCCTAAGAAGTTGACAGAACAAGAAGTGACATAATTAATTCTTTGTTTATCCAGAAGAGCTTACATGTAATAAACTCTGCTGATTTTTGCTGAGATGGAGAAGGGCGAAGGTGATCTTGTATTTTTCTGTGCAAGTCAGCTGCTTTATTCCTTGTTTATTGCATATTCTTCTGTGATGCTTTAACTTCAGGTGATAAATGACTGTTGAAAGGATGAAACCCAGTAGCAAGAATGAACTACTTTAGAAGTTGATAATGTACTGAATAGGTATTAACTACTGAGTCCTTTATATCCCTTGAATGTTCATTGAACATGGAAGATATTTTTTTTCCTGTTCAGTTCTAATAAGAATATTGTAAATTTGGGTCACCAGATCTGCTTCATTTTCTCACTCCTTGAGAAAGTTCTGAAGAAGGAGACTGAGTCCTGGGCAAAGGTAACACCAGTTGGAATGGGGGTATTTTGTATTCCCTTACATATTCACTCTGCTGCCTGCCACGGTATTGAAGTAATACCTGTGAAAGTATGGGACTGGACTCCAGTGAATCAAATAGTCTTTTTATCTCATTTCCTGATATTTAGGTTTTTAATCCGTTATTTACCTATTTCATAGGGTGAGGAATAAACCTTAGCTTCACATTTTCCATCCTGACTGAATGTAGAGACATATTTCTCTTCTAATTCCCTTGCAGCCTAGCTCTGCACTCCAAGTGGTCTGTGGAAAAACTGTGAATGTTTGTTCTAAGTGAAACCAAATTCCCTATTTTACTCTTCCTTAGTCAAAAAGGGCAGTTTAACTCTGTGAGCCCTACCTTTAATAACTGAGTGGTATCTTAAATGTATTATGTTGCACTCGAACAGGGGAATATGAAAAAATCGTCACACCCATAAAAGTAGAGCGCCTTACGCTTTATCAGTAACAAGCTGGACTAAACATCTCTGTCCAGCCAAATACATGCATGTGGTGTGTGTGTGTGAGAAAACTTTAATCCTGGGTATGAATTTGAAGTTATGCTTGATTTACACATTATGTATGGGCCAAATCAAACTGGAAGGTTGGTATTTAAAATGGCATTGAAATCTATAGTGCAAGATCCTACTGATTCAAATGCAGGCAATGCACAGGGAACTACAGAAAGCAAACTGTTGAAAATGTTTGTATTCTCTGTTCCAGGTAGGTGATAATACCCAAACCAAAGTGCTTGTCCATCCTTAGAGATGCTGAGACTCAGCTTTTCCTATTACCACTTCTAAGTCGATAAACACTGACTAAAATGCCTGCCTCCTTTCTTCTAAGAAATTGAGAATTCTGGCTATGCACATTCACTTCTGGGTTTTAGGGCCTAAGGGAGCAAAAGGCTGGAGAGCAGAGACAGAGTCTCTTTTGTCAGCTTCTTTTGTGGATTCCATAATTGGTTCCTGGCATGGATAAAAGAAATTACTTTCCAACCTACTGTACCATAAGCAAAGGTGGGGTGTAATGGAGGACAAAGACCTAAAACAAAAGAAGACTGAGGAAAGAATGAGAAAGGAGGACTGTGACTGACAAATTCTTTTTTGGTTTTTGGTTTTTGTTTGTTTGTTTTAATATTATTGTGATTAAAAGGTGAAAGTGAAGTTGCTAAATGTATGGTAACATCTCATAAACAGTGAAGGACTCATACGGGGGTATCTACTTACTTGTTAGAGCAAACAAACAAGACAACTATTTTTTTCACTTCAAGCATCTAATGAAAATTATTGTTGATACCTGATTTTTAAAGCATGTAGGTTAGCATTTTTCTTGTTTTCTCTCCCGTGATTGTTTCTTTCCTCCCTCATTTTTTTCACTTGACAAGAAGTTAAAAACTAAAGGGGAAAATATTGTTTCAGTTTGTAAAAACATGAAAATTAATGGGGAAATATTTTTAACATTTTTTTCTTAACTAAGTGAAAACATGCAACTAGCTCTATTTATAAGGTGTGTCTATAGGTGTGACAGTAAAGACTTGAATGTTAGAATTTAAGAACTCTTATAATGCTTAAGCTATAAGAATTACGAAGAATTTTATAGGAATTATAAAGACTGTAAGAAAATGTAATCTGCTGGTTTAAGTTCAAGGTAAGAAGTTTCTTTACTTGACTTTTACCTGTAAGAGACAGAGCATTTTGAAAGCTAAACAGATTCTCCTACTTGACTTGCTATACAGAAAGCTTGTCAGTGGCCTGTTGAGGGCTGTAGAAGGGCCAGCCTGTATCACTGCCTGCTGTTGCTGGAAGTAGAAACTACTTTGGGGACTGTTGCAAGAATGCATTGGTATTTTGGTTTTATTCTGAAACCCTTTTTGGGTTTTACTAGCCTCTCAGACATGTTGAATAAATGCTCAGGAGTGACACAATTCTTTTTTACCAGGTAAAACTTATCCTGCTTTCTCCCTAAAAAGAGGAAGGGGAGGGGGGGTTTGGGGTTTTTTTTAGGAAATCTTATTTCAATTAAGCACAATATATATGAACATTTCATTGATTATTTATAAATTTAAAATATTTTTTTTTACTTTTAAAACTCTTCTCTACTTGCCTTCATAATATGAGAACAATATGCTGATTAACTGACCAGTCAGTTAAAGAAACTTAGAGGTCTGAGTGTCCAAGTTTTCCAAGTGAAAACATTTGGTGGTAAAAAAAAAAAAAAAAAAAGCATGCATATACTATAATTTGCTTGTTTGCTCCACTCCCTTGTGGACATGCCCAGCTTCCTCTGTACCTGGCAGCTTTCCTGTTCTGTATTCATCAAGCTAATCAATGGGATTCAGATGTTCCTCAAATAAAATCACTTGTCTTCAGTTTGCTCTTACAAAGGACACAGACTGTACTAAAAAGGCTTTTCATCACTTTCAAGGTACATTAAATGTATGCCACTGTTCATAATGCAAGGCTTTGGCAATGTATCGATTGCATTTTTTTACACAAAAAATCCTTGCACAGGGAAACTCCTTGCGGTTTTTCCACGGGGTTAAATTAGTGCCTCTGAGAAAATTAGCAGACTGAAAGCAATGGAAACAGAAGTCTTTAAACTTACATGCTGTGATGTGAAGAGTAATAACACACCACCAGCCTGATTCTGTTCTGGTCTGGTAGGGGCCACTCTAAGGTGAGAGGAGAGTTTTGTAATCTCATGCTGAAATTATGAGCAATCGGGAGAATGAAGATAATGTTTGAGCATTACTGTACAGGCTGTACTGTACCCAGTGGAACAGTGGCCAGTCACACCTGCTAAAAATTTTTCCAAACACAATCCTTGTGTGGTATTTTTAGGAAAAAAATTAACTGGTTCTTCGGAGTTTAAAAGAGGAGCTTTGTTGTTTGGGGGGGTTTTTTACATTCTTTTTTAATTAGGGATAAGAAGGGGGGAAAAGGGGGATAATAAAGAGATAAAGAGATAATAATGGATAAAAAGGGTAAAAAATAGGTGGAGTAGATGGAGCAGAAAATCCCAGAAGCTTCACCTTGCTTTTCAAAACCAAAACAGATGTTAGGATTTGGGAATTTTTTTTTTCTCTTTTTTGTTTTTTCTTCTTTGTTTCTTCTCCTCCCTCAGAACCCAACAAATAATTCCTTAAACATTTCTTTTGGACTCCTGCATTAATGACTCGTTTCTCTGGTATCTAAAACACAGCACACTCTAGGTTGAACTTTTGCTATTGTTCATAGCATCCTTCTCTCAGGTATCCCTGGGAGATAGTAGAGAATGAGCTTCTGTGTCAGCACATATATGAAGAAAATCTCCTTGCTCTGTCCTTCTACCTCTCTGTGAAACTTCTGGAACTGAACTTTAGTGATCCTTCCTGACTAATTCAGGAGAAGTTGGCAGCCGGTTTAAAAGTTACTGGAGGGTTTCATAGACAGACTTATAAACCTACAACAGTGTGACCTTCTCAACCTAATTTCTGTAGGAACTGAGGCTAAAAAGAAAGAAACTTAAAGACATTTCCAAATTTCCCGTAGGAAAAATGACCTTTTATCTTGATCCTAATTAAGCCCATTAACTCAGGTGAAAAATTCCCTGAACTAGCTTGTCTGTTTTGAGGATATGATCACAGTGAACCTTCAAATTCTAGAAATGGCCCTGCTCCAGCAAAGCACTTAAGCATGCTTAATCAGGTACCCCATTATACAGCATGCACGTTATTATTGAATGAACTGTGTAAATTAAAGCCTTAAAATGTTTCACATGAATAAAAATGCAGACAAATTTTCCCTGTGGGGATTCATCCCATGTAGGAGATACCTGCAGCTTTGCATTTTAATCAGTGAACGGTCTGATCCTGCTCCCGTTGAAGTCAGTGGCAAAACTCAACTGCTGAAGTGGAAGCAGGATCTGATACTAACAGCGCAAAATATGAATGGGGAAAATTTATTCCAAGTGGGTGTTCAGATGATGACCCATTTCTTGCATCAGGCTACTGTTCACCGTAGCACCAGAGATGACACTGCCATTAACATTTTACTATCCTCAGATCAGTACAGAGCATAACATCCAGTTACCACTCTTGCATGTTTGCATTTCTTCCTCCTGGTATTTCAAGTTAATAGGGAAGGAGAGCCCCAGGGCAAAGCACGATTGATGAGATAATTGACTTCACAAGAGGACTATGAAAGAGCGGGCCAAATTCAGCTCTGACTTAAGTATTCCCATCTCTGCTTGTGTCTGAAATAATCTGATGTAGTCCATCTGCTGTCAAAGAGGAGTGGTGGCATGACAGCAGAGCTCTTCTGTGAGCACTTTGTTCTCCACCTGTCCAATATTCCCCTCCTTACTAGGCTCCCATGGAGAGCTTCAGTGTGCACTGCTGAGAAAGAGAACCTCATGGCTAGAGCCTGAAGAGGAGTTCATGATACCCTGCATTTGATTCTTGCCCCATGCAGTGATTTCTTGGCTGGCTGTGTTACTGGAAAAGAAGTCTTGTCTCTTGCCATCCTTCCATACAACCAATTGCCTTTATGGGCTTCTGCAGCGTGTCTGTGGCTCTTTGCTGTGAGCATAGCCCCAGGGTGCCTGGCAGTGTTTTAGGTGGTGAGTGTGCTTGGCGTGCACTGTCCTGGCCTCACTGCCCTCGATTTGCCCTCATCCCAGCACAGGATTCTGGTTTTCAGAGTGCCTGGGAAATGTCCTTTGAAAAAGGTACAATGCTGCTGTGGAGGGTATCGCACAAGATCTTCAGGGAGATACGTGGCATGCTCTGGTCCTCAGTTTTGTTTGCTGCAAGAATAATTCTTTCTTCACTGAGCAGTTTCAGAAGGCAAAATGTTTTGGTGATGAGAAGTGTTCAGGTACTCCAAGCAGTGTCTCTCGAGGTAGATACTTCTATTGACATCATTGGACATCTTAACTGCCATGGGAAATTTGATAGCAGAGTAATCAAGTGTGAATGTGCAGTAAAATAGGTAATAACTAAACTCAGAAGATAAGCATGCTTTTCTAGGTTAAAATATTTCTAGAAATATAATTGCCAAAGTAAGCCACCAGCCAAAGTATATTGAAAAGCCTGTTGTTATTTGAACTTTGGACAGTGAAGCAGGTATTCCATTGATCAGGAGGTCCAAGAGGAGTCAGTTAACGTACTTCAAAAGAGATCAGAGTAGAGCTTTGTGTCTTTATAGCAGAGACGTGTATGAAAATGTTTTCATAACTATACTTGGAGCTAGCTGCTGAAAATCTTCAGTGAAGGTATTTACATTATTGGTGGTTTGGCTGAAGCATATTTTGGCCAATTAAATGGAGTTATTTTGTACCATCCTAATTGTAAGTTAGACAGGTGGTTTGTGCATGAAACATCTCATTTTCTCAGGGCTCTGTCTGACTTCAGATGATACTATACATACTATCCTATACAAAGATAGAAGGTGATGTAAGGGAAAATGATGGATGCACTGATGGAGGAACTGAAAAGCAACATCACAAATCTGAATGGACTGAGGTGCTGTGAGGATGGATAAGAAAAAAATCTGCGAGAGTGATGAAATCCCATTTTATTAACCACCACTCCAGCCTGGAGTTCACTCTTAGCGTTTGGTGTTAAGCAAAACCAGTATTTGTTGTCATTACTGCCTAGTAAGTCTGCATTGTTAGGAAGGTACTAAAAGTATTTTTTCTCATTTCTGCAGCTATTCTCAATAGAAGTGCTTATATGCCCCAGGCAAGTATACTTTGTCCCCATAAATAGAAAGCAACTGTTCAAAAATTTTTTATTGTGTAATACCTAATGGTTTCAGTAATAGATAGCTTATTACGGATTGACCTGATTCTCTTCCACACTTCCTAACTTTTAAATCACTTTTAATCAGAAATAAATACACAACTGTGAGTGGAATGGTGTCTCTGTACTACGGAAAGAGCTCTTGAATCCCACAAGTGTGTGTGTACATATGTGTATGTGTGTTTGGCTTAGGGTTGGGGGTTTCTGTCTCTTCTTTGCCGAGTTTGCTGGCAGCTAGTCTCTGGGGAAGAAAAGTATAATTACAATGCAAAAGTGTTTTATGTTTTTTTCCTCCGCGTTATGCTAGAAATATGAAACTAGTAGAGATTTTATGGAATTGTTAACATAAAAACTAAGGAAGAGAATGAATTGATAGAACAGAGTGCACGAGGGGGAAAGATGGTGAAGTTTAAAAAGAAAAGTTGAGCCTTTTTTCTGTGGTCTTAAAAATCACCTAATAAAACATTGTTTTATTGCATAGGTGCACTAATCATTTCTGGTTTTAATCGTTACACCGCATACACTTTTCAAGCAATTTTGTAGAGTGTGTTCTCTAAGGTGGCTCATGAAAATCACCTTCACAGTCCATTTGTTTAGATTCTGCAGTGTGCTTGAATGGAAGCTGACCGCCTCTGTAAAGGATGTGGATTGCCAAAATCTATCAGTTAAGACTAATAATTCCCAGCAAAATGTGGAGAGTGGTTTATTTCTTCACCAGGCTCATTATATTATATATCTCTGGGTTTAGATCTAGATTTTCCTTTCCCGCAAAGGCCTCCAAAGAGCCCCGTTATCGACCACGGCATGTTACCAGTGTTACACATGGTGATTTATGACGTGCAAGTCTGAAGCTATCTATTATATGCTCTTAAATATATTTCCATGTTTTCCTGCTTCTCTAACCTGCATTGTCTGCTTGTCTGTAGTCTTTTTGAACTGCATGGATTAGGCACGCTGCCTCTCTCCTCATACCTAAGTAAATGACCAACTAGAGCTGGGAAAGTACCTTGTGAGTCGTTCTAGCTTGCCGTTAACCTCAAATAGTGAACACCAGGAACTGTGTGAAAGTCTTCCCATCATACTTTATTGTGTATAAGAGGAAATGAACAACACACACTACTGACTCATTTTTTAAACTCTATCCTTCTCCAAGCCAATTGGCAATGTTTTCCAGTTAATCAGGAAAAGATTTACTTTGACACATGATCCTTTACCTGTCAAAGAGCATTTTGCTCTTCATGTCGCCTTTGCGACATCTGATCCCTTTGAATAAGAAAGGCTGGCTACTGACTATGGTATAGTGTTGTCAGAGCATCCAAACGAGGCTTTTATAAAAGCAAGGAGCTAGTAGATTCAAGAGAGTGCCAAAAAGGAGAGGATGAAAAGCAGTTTAGCAATAGCAGCAGCATTCTAGTTTAAATGGGCTTTGCAGACATCAGAGAGGCTTTTTCAGTCATTGAAGAAAGGATTGCAGGAAAGAAATAGGGATAATAAAGTCCAATATGTTAATTTTCCCATCTGAAAATCTGTATTGCATTAGTTCAGAAATTTTTCTTTGTTTGCTTGTTTGGCAGGTCGTAAAAATAAAGATGAGGGTAGCAGACATTTACTTGAAGTGACAGTTTCCCCTGAGTCTCTGAGGAGCCAGCAGACAGTCCTACCTGGTGTTGTTTTGAGAGAGAGACTTCACAATAATTTTCAGTGTAGGTTTGAAAGGAAAATGAAGCATTAGTGCACAGAACTTCACAGTCGCTTGTACATGGAAAAAACAGTGGAGAGACTGGAATACTCTACAGTTCCCATTCCCTGGCTTGATCCTATCTTGTATTGCCTTTGGTGTAGGGAACACCATTGCCAAAAAAGTGTTTGTAAAAGTTACAATACCTTTGTGTTCCAATATCAACTAACAGCAGACAGGTTTAACCTCAAAGGAGGTACTTAACTACCTCAAATTGGTAAAGCAGGTTAAATCAGTCCACATTGCATTTATTTTTCAACCATAGGAGAGTAGATCTAGGTACCTAAGTTAACTGTAGTTAGCTTGAGATCTACTGTGGAAATGCTGAAGATTCACAGGGTGTATCTAGTAATACTCCATATATACCTTTCTGATGGTATGTCTGGTGAGACACGTCCTTTGTGAGTCTTTTAACTTTTGTTATCGGCTACTGTGTAAAGGAGTGGATTTACTTCTGTTTGCAGGTTTTGTGCAGTCATTTGTAAGAACGACTGCAATTAAAGAACCTGTTGGAAAACATGAGTGTGGGGCATAAGACTAGGAAGGAGACTGAAAATATCTCATTATGTGAGAACTGGGAGTCACATGCAGGACGGCGTGAGTCAGCAACATGCTCTTATGATGATGAAGCACTAACCACAGACTAGGTTGCACTGGCAGATCAAGGGAAATGATTACTCCCCTTTACTTGGCTGCCATGAAGCCACATCTGTCCCCATTGTCCAAAAGTGGGTTCAGTTGTGAGTTCTGTGGAACAAGATGCTGACAAACCAGAGCAGAGGCAGCAGAGTCTGGCAGAAGGCCTCAAAGATGTACATCAAGGTGCTGAGGCAACAGGGCTTCTTCAGCCTGCAGGTAAAGGGAAGGGTAAGGAGAAGCTGAATGCTGTCTTGCATCTGAAGGAAAAGAGAGAGTGAGCCAGACTCTTCTCTGAGATTCACTGTGAAACAATAAGACTGCAACAGTGACAAGTTGCAGCTAGAAAAATTTCAATTTGGCATAGAAAGATGTTCTTTATGGGGAGAAGCATTAAACATTGTCCAGGGAATGAATGATTCGTGATTTCCTGGGGAGGCTGGGGAGTCTCCTTGCTTGGAGATTTTCAAAACTCAGCTGCTCAAGGTCCTGAGCAACTTTGTCTAAGCTGGAAGTTAGCTTTACTTTGAAGACGTTGAACTAGGTGACCTCCAGAGGTTCTTTCCAAATTAAATTGTTCTGTGATTCTATGACCTAAATGAGTTGAGCTGATACTAAGCTGCTCTATGTTCTCATTTTGGAGGAGAGCTGGAGTGCAGAGCATGGTTCCTCACCTCAGCATTTCCTGGCCTCACCTTCCATTTCTGCATGGCAGTTACAGGAGTTGGGAGAGGAGTGCCTCGGACCTCAATCCATTCCCCCGCTCCCCCCATGCTATTGTTAACGTATAACAGTGGTCATTTATTTTCTCTTTATTTCTTTTAATTTTAAAAAAATACATTTAGGCTTAAATATGCTAAGAAGTATATTGGATTAAAACAGTCTTAATTGTGATAAATAGAGAGAAGTCCACTCATTCTGTCTTGTGCTTTAACTGCTCACTGGATGTTTTTTAACACCTCCCTCTATGTACCAGTTTTTGATCAATGAGTAAAATTAGTAAAACGTAACCAGAACACATTGCACCTGTGTGAAGACTCTTAGGCTAATCCTGTGTTGTCCATTTTCATCATCTCTGTTAATCATTGCCATAATAAATGTTTTCTTTTCCCATTTCTTCCACCAGCCTTCTTCCAAGTGTATGAAAATATGTACATTTTTTAAATACTGGTCTTTTGTGATGGTCTAACTTTTTACTGCCAGTGCAAATAATTAGAGCAGTGTTTCTTTCTCTTGCTAGGGGTTTTAAGTACTGTCACTGAAATAATTATTTTGTAATTTGGGGATCATTATAAAAATTAATATTCTCTATATCATGAAGTTTGTAATATTTTTTACAACTTCATTGTAATAGACCATTTGAACTACAGCAAAGCAATTTTAGTCCATGAAAAGAAAGTTTTTTTGGCAGTGGAACAAGTGATGAAAGAAATTGAAAAATAATTGCCAGCCTCTTAGCAAGAGCTCAGAGGAATTAGAGGAACGCTGCATCTCTAAAACCATTATGAAATTCAAATTATTCACCATGTAAGGGTTAAATCAACTGTTACCTCTTTAAAAATGCTTTTGGATATACTGTTTCTGTCATTATTGAATGTGACAGTAAACAACCAGCAGTGCTGTAAAAGCAGAAGGTCACAGCACTTAGCGAACAGTTACAGTCTGACAAGATTTACATATGCCCTGTGCCCATTGGACTCAGCCCATTGGACTCAGAGGGAGTGATGGCTTGGGCTTTGGTGACCGATTCTGTAAGGCTGGGTAGCATATGCGTCCTTTGAGTGCTTAGGTCTGATTCTGATCTCATTTGAAGTCGGTGGTGGTTATTTTCATAGGAGTACTCAAAGTGAATATTTTACCCATGGTAGTCACAGAATCATAGAATGGTAGATCTTCATTTCTGAAAGTGCTGATTAGCGTTTAAACCAGGTGAGGATTATCTGTCTCCCTATCATTGGCATTCTGTATGAGTAATGTGTACATATATGCGATATCAAACTGCAGAAGTGCAGATATGACTCCTCTAAACTCAAAGTTCAGTGTTTCCCTAATTACTTACAGCCTATTGAGATTAAAGCGACAAGATCTCTTTTGTGTTAAACAAGAAGCTCACATTCTTCACTGATGAGCTACTCTCCTCTTTCCCTCTTGATAATCACGGGCAACATTCTTGCAAACAGACGGTCCCAGTCCCCCCCTCCCAAGAAAGCCTTTGTAACTTGTGGTTGACCTAATTGTGCAGCAACAGCACTGCTGCTCCTGAGCAGGGGAGATCCCTGGTATGGCACTCCCTTGGGCTTTGCACAGTCTGCAGCCTGGAGCAGGATGTAGGTAAGCAGCAATGCAGGGTGTTGAGGGACACTCCAGTTTCACTTGTGGGTGAGATGCTCCACGGAGATTTCAGTATGACTCGGAGACTGTGGGCCAAGTTCTACACCCCTTTCAATATCACACCCCCCCTGAAGCCAGTGAACTGGGTCATGTGTTACTGAAAAAAAGATCTTGGCATTGATACATACTTGAAAACACAGTCTTCTGAGGTACAGCAGTGTTTCAGTAATGCATTATCTGTGGCAATTGTTATTTGTGTGTCCAGTCATAGAATCACAGAATGGTTTGGGTTGGAAGGGACCTTAAAGTTCATCTAGTTCCAACCCCCCTGCCATGGGCAGTAACACCCTCCACTAGACCACGTTGCCCAAAGCCCCATCCGACCTGGCCTTGAACACTTCCAGGGAGGGGGCAGCCACAACTTCTCTGGGCAACCTGTTCCAGTGCCTCACCACCCTCATTGTGAAGAATTTCTTCCTAATATGTAATCTAAACATACCCTCCTTCAGCTTATGGCCATTACCCCTTGTCCTGTCACTCCATGCCCTTGTAAACGGCATGCCCTTTCCAGATTTCTTGCAGGTCCCCTTTAGGTACTGGAAGGCTGCTGGAAGGTTTCCCTGGAGCCTTCTCTTCTCCAGGCTGAACAACCCCAACTCTCCCAGCCTGTCTTCATAGGAGAGGTGCTCCAGCCCTCTGATCATCCTGAAGTAGTTGCTGAATATTCTGGCTTAACCTGGATGTGTCTACATGAGGTCTTGAATGTCAGAGCCCATATTGAAATCTTCTTAGTGTCATGACAGGGAAGAGAGAAACAAATGTTCAGATTTTTCTTTATTTGACCAACAAATAACTTCAGTAGCTGTGCTTAGTGTGTGGTGGTTTTCTGCATGGGCATTCCCTCTGCGGTAAAATATGGAAAAATCACAAGGCAGGATCACGTCTACTACTGTGCGTTACCCAGTTCTTTGTGTAGAATTAGAAAGTTTGAAAAGGTATTTTCTGACTCCTGGAGTCAAGACTAGTCAGTTAAGTTGAGGTAGGCTTTTCTCATGTCATGTATCATTACCCAGTAATGCCCATCCATCTTCAGCTTGCACCAGTGGAGACTTAATCAAGCATGTAAAAGGAAGAATAGATTCTTACTTAATTCATCCAAGGATGGCTCAACTTTAAAACAGGGGTGTTTTAGTGTCACTCTTAGCTGAAACAAGGTTGTTAACATGACACAGAAACATAGCAGTAGTGTTTTACGTGTGTGCTTTCGTGTTCAGACGAGTAGTAGTGGCAATCAAAACAGTTTGCCTCAGCCAGCAACTCTGTTCAGTGCCATGTGTTAACTGCTTTTAAAAAAATGGGTGGTCTTGGTGCAGCTAAAAGATTAGGGAAGCGCTTTCACAAACTGATAGGGTTGAAGAGAGGGGGACGTTTTGATTTTGCTTGAGCACAGGGAATTTAATCGCTGAATAGAAAGATGCCTTTCTCTAGTTGTGTGCTTCCGGATAAAACTGCTGTTGAACGAGGAGGTTCTTACACTGGGCTGGATGATTCAGCTGATGATCCAGACGTGACAGATAGGGATCGATTTGCACGTGGACCCTGTTAATAAGAGAATTGGGTTTTGTTTTGTCAATATGTGGAAAGAATGGGCTGGGGGATGGAGATCCTGCCATAGAGCAGCTTGCTGAATCACATCAAGGAGGGACTTGAGTGTTGTTACTACAGTAGACAAGTAGGGCTGTGTGACCAAAAGGATCTAAATCTCTGAGCAGAAAGTTGCAGGAAATAGTTGCAGGCAGGCGAGAAGAGGATGAGGAAATGAGAGAGACAGCTAGGGAGGAAAAGCCTACCATCCTCCTGTCAGGAGCTGGAAGTAGGTACTTTGTTATAAATTGCTGAGCCAGCTGTAGGGTGGAGGTCATTTATGACATCCTGGTGACAGCAGATGTGGCCTGTGTTATATAGAGGTCTCTTTGCATCAAGGTATACTGCATTGTGCATTGCTTCAAAATCTTCCCGTGTGCTTCCATTCTTCAACTTCCACTTTTTAAATTGCTTTCTTTGCTATCCTACTTTGTTCTGCTTTTAACATATTGTAGCTTTTACTAATGCTTTGGTGGTGGGTTGTTACTGGGGGTTTTGTTTGTTTGAAAGCCAAGCAGGCCATATACTCTCACCTGTTCATTTGCTGCCTATTTTCGTGGGGTTTTATTATTTGGTATTTAATGTCAAATTATTCGTATTTCTCCTTGATGTTGGTGTTTTCCTAGTTGTAGTTCTGTCATGAGCATACTCTAATCCATTTTGTGACACATACTTAGTTCCTGTAATTGTCATTTTTAGGTGGAACGATCTCTTGGATTAAATCTCGAACCTAGAGCTAGTGTTATAGAAAATAAGGTCAAAGAAATCAAGTAACATTACTTCCAAAGTCACAATAGAGTCTTTGGATCATCTTCCATCATTAATATCGATGCTTGACAGCACTTACAACTTTAATCATGATTTGTAGCCCTCTGAATTTTATTGCTTCTGCTGTCAGAAATCAATTTCAGTACTTAATGGCATCTTGTAACCTCAGTCAAGGAGAATGTTGGTTTGATTTTTATTTTAGTTTTACTCAAAGCTTCACTGCTAAGCTACACCCTTACAAAATTATTTCTATGACATTTTTTGACAAAGTTGTTTTCAGTTCTCTGACTTAAAGAAAGTACTTTTGTGTATACAACATAATACAGAAATATTTCTTTCCATTGATCATTTTTATTGAGTTGTAGCTTCATGTATGCTTCAAAAAGTTGTAGATTCGCACCCTAAAAAACAGTGAAGTGTACGTTTAATCTTAGTCACGCTTGTAGACCTGAGACTTCTCATATAATTAACATCCACCACAACTGTCTGCAGGATCAAACCATAAACTGTTGTTTAATCTTCCTGTTGCTTACTGAGGTTGAAGAAGAGAATGGAGCACACTTATAATTCCAAATTAAACATTTAGATTAGTCTTTATTGATTTCTTTTGATCAAAAGAAGTGTGTTTGGGCTTGATTCTGTCTTTAGTCACTCAATAATTTCAGTCATTGAAATTATTGACCTTGTTGGGAGTTCCCCTTTAATGGCATAATTGCAGGATGGAGTCTAGAGTTGTACATTTCTTAAGGAAAATAACAAAATTGTATTTTTCACAAAAAAACCCGCACAAACACAAAACAAATGAAAACTCAAGTAGTTCATAGGAACCAAACTAAAACAGAGTATGAAAAATCGTACTGTATCTAGTCTTCTCTCAAAATTTGTAACTTTTAGTAGAGTTAAACATGCAAAGGGCATATCCCTTGATCTCCTTTATAAACCACTAAATGTTGGAAAAGGTTCTGCTTTAAGCATATTAGTGTCTACTTTTCTATACACTTAGTAGATTTTTTTGTGCTTTGAGAAAGAGACGATTGTCGTTCTCCTACTTAACACATAGGAAATTGAAGGGTGGTAAAATAAAGTGACACCCAGTAGGCCAGCAGTAGATCTAGTTTACCAATTCAGTGTCCTTACTGGGAAATGCTGCCCATTTTTACCTGCATATAGACTTCTTATTGGAAATGTCATGATCTGTTTGGCAGCATGGAAGAGGAATAATGAGATTATGTTGTCAGAAGCAATAACAGGAGTGATTTCGTACACCACATCATTTAAACTTTGGTCTAATCCCCTAAGAAACTGTTGTTTCTTCATAGCAGTAAGGAAACTGATTTGCTCTAAAAGTTATAAAACCCAAACTCACAGAACAGGCATAGCAAACCACCTTTCTAAAAGAAAAGAAGGATACAATTTTTGTCACTTTTCAAATCATCTTTATCCTATATACAAATACTGAGCTCCATCCTACTATTTCTAATGTATTTCATGTGTTTTTTCCCAATTACAAAGGAATATCGCTCTGTGTTTGATTTATGTGCTAATGACTTTCAGCTAACTTTCCTTGCTATATTTCATTTAGAGAGCCTGCTGCCTGCACATAATAATGTTTATGTAGTGGATGACATGGTTCTGGAGCTATCAGAAGTGGAAGAAACAGCATCAGAAAGCAGCTGTTTTGCATCTGAGGACACCACGGAAGACTCGGGTGTTGTAAGCTCCCCATCTGACATTGTATCTTTGGATTCACAAAATGACAGTATGAAGTTGAGAGACATCAAGCTGGTCAATGGCTGCATGGACTCAGCCGAGGCAGATGCGATGTGTGGCACGGAGATGTGCCCTGTAAAGAATGCCTGCTGCAATAGTGTGGGATCTGACAGTGCTCCACAGAGGTAAAAATTTATTTGCAGCCAGCTCTTGGAAAATATGTTGCATGTTCCCCTTGTAGGGAGTCATTTGAGAAAACCAACTTCTACTTTCTTCTGCTCTTTCATAAACCAGTACCAATGCCAAGTGACTCCTCCCAGTGAAAACCTTACTGCCAAATTCCCTCCAGTGACATACTTGTAGCAACAGGCAAAGGTCACTTTTCTGTTTGAACTTGTAGTTACATTTCTTGCAAAAGACCGCTGCCCTCCAGAGTTGATTTCTCCAAGAAGTCTGAAATAATTTTGTTATAGTTTGGTTCGTTTTGTAGTTCTGATAGCATATGAAGTGCTTAAAATGTTACTATATATTGATCTAGAAAAATGGTCATAAAATGGGAAATTCATAAAATGGAAAAATCCAAGCCACTGAAAGCCAGGTGGAAAAGGATTGTATTCAGTGAAATTTGGGGATTGGTTTGTGGATGTGTGCATGCATATATATGTTCACCCAATGCTAACCTCCATTGGTGTTATACGTTGGGGGTTTTTTTCAGCACATTTCCTTTTTTTTTTCTTTTTTTTTTTTTGCATAAACAAACATTTTTCTGCAGTTTTTGCAAGAAAATACGAGAACCTGGAATTTATCTAGAAACTGCCTTCAAACACAAGTGACTCTGACACTGTTTGTTTGCCAAAACTCACATAGTTGGTGGCAGGGCTGCAAAGGGAACCCAAAATTTATAGGACTTTGCAAATATAAACTGGCCAAATAGGAAGTTGTGCCTCCAGCAAGGAGGGTGGCCTGGTAATACTGACAGGGATCCGCTCTGTGTGATGCTGCAGAGTCATGGGACAGGGGCCAAAAATTCCTCTGAATTCTCAGTTGACACAAAGTCTGTGCTTTCTGGTCTCTCTCCATTCAGCTGCTAATCTGTAGCCCCTTCATAAGAGCATGTATCATGACCTAGTTATTTCCTTCCACACATTTCTGAGGGAAAACTTCATCTTGGATCATGCAGTGGGCGATAAATTAGGGATAAATTAGGCCAAAGTCAGTATTTAACCTATTAGAATGATCTCAGGGCTTTTCTTTATCTATCAACATCAATGGAGATGAGACCAAGCCTCACTTAGATACTTGCTCAACAATACATTTTTCTCATTATTTGTCCTTTTACAGTTTCTTAGCTCCTGATGCAGTCTCTATTTGGAGGATTAGATAGGCTAGTAGAGTAACTGCAGTTAACATTCCAGATCTGATCCAAAAAAGCAACCCATTAATTTCAGTAGACTTAGCTTGGGCCTTGTAAGTTAACTAAGCAATCCCAACTTTCCTCAAAGTGCAGGATCTAAACTGGTTAGGAAAACACACATGCACATTGAGCAGGGGGAAAGAAGTTACCATAGTACTGAGCAAAGACATCAAAGCAAAGCCCTGTAAGAACAATCCTAATCAGCGAAAACTATTTTGGACTTTTTTCTGGGTGTATTTTTTAGTCAAGTAAAAGATCGACCACAGGTCATTAAGTGACACACTACCTCTTGGAAGTCAGTATTCTCTCTATCTTTCACTTCAGCCAAAGATATATATTCTGTACATTGCATTGAGATTTACTTTTGCCGCATGAACACACAAAATTTTTAATAGTTGGAAAGAGTGCACATAGAAGAGACAACGGGACATTTCGTAAGGTGGCCGGCAGGACTGCTGCTCAGGGGTCTTGCTGAGCCAAAAGAGTGGAAGCTGGAAGGATAGTGTGGTGTACTGCCCATCGCACTCAGGGGGGTGATTATTCACCCTGCACAGCCGCTGTGAGGCCAGCGTTGTAGGACCGTGTCCAGTCTTGGGTCCCCGATTTGAGAGAGAGATTGGCAAACTGGAGAGGGTCCTGAGGAGAACCATGGAGAGGGCTGGGGCTCTGGAGCACAGGAGGTGTGAGGGGGAGAGGAAGCAACTGGGTTGTTCACCTTGCAAAAGCCCTGAGGGTAAAGAGGGACCTGATTGCGGTCTTTCCCTAAACAAAAGGAGGACTGTGAGGCTTCTCAGTGAAAGGACAAAAGGCAACCATCACCAGCTGCTGTAAAGAAAATAAACATTGAATATAAGGAGGAAATTCCTCAAAATGGCGGTGGTTAAGCAGCAGAAGAGGTGGCCCAGAGAGGTCGAGGAATCTCCATGACTGGAGGTTCTCAGAACTCAGCCATGCAAAGCCTTGGGCAGCCTGGTCTGGCTTTGAAACTAGCCCTGCTTGGAGCAGGAGGTTGGGCTAGGCTTCCAACCTAATCTTTTCTGTGATTTTATCATGCTAAATATTCTGTATTTATATAATATGCCCATAATTTAAAAAGAGTGGGTTAGACTGAAATAGGAGACAGTTATTGTTATTTGGGGAGTGCAGTTATTTTTCCATAAATTCTATTTATTTTTCAGGCTCTGGGACAGAAAAATTGCTTCAGATTGACTTTAGGGTATAGCAGAAACTTAGCGTTTGTGATTTATTTTAATCTTCTGGCAGCAACCACTTAGATTGCCACAGCAGCGATGCTGATAGTAATAACTTTTAAACTTTTATGCTCCGAATGTGCCAGTTACATTTGAAGGTAAATCCAATTCCACTCCTAACCTATGTTTGTAAACAAACCAGCTTTGAAAATTGTGCTCATCTACATCCTTTTGAGGTCAACTTGCTAAGTTTTCAAAAGCCACTTCCTAAGTGTAGAGGGAGGGAAAAAAATAAGGAGTTTTTTCAAACCTATTTGTATGAAATTCTTGTTTTAGTGGGTTGTAAATCAGTTGTGACTACAATTTTGAATACAGCCAAATTTGGAGAACAGCAGTTTCAGCTTCCACTGTCAGAGCAGCTGCCATAACAAAACCTGTTGGGAGCTCTGAGATTGTATGTAGTTCTTGTGATGGACGGGCTACTTTCAGGACCAAACCAGCTTCCTAAATTCCCAGACAAGTGAAAGTGGAGTTCGTATGAATAATTGATACCAAGCTATACAGAGTTTTAAATATGTTTCATAAGCTACAAAACTTAAAGGAAAATGTTTGTGTACCAAGACCTAACTCAATTCTAAAAGGAAGAAAAGAACAAAGAAATTCCTTGTTGCTACTGTAAAGCAGCAGTGGTTAGCAGCACTGAATCGGAGTCTTCCTTGAGTCTGAGCTCCACTGAAGCCAGAAATTTTATTTAGTGAGTAATTTGACTAAGGCTTTGGGAAAAAATGATTAATAAGAATGATGGAAATATTTAGCTTGTCATTTTAAATTGTAAAGCTGCCTAAAACTTGGGCTTTTCACCCAGTGAAATAACTAATTCCTAAGAATTTATAATGTTGTATACTAAAATCATTCTGTGCTCTGTGAGCTGTGAAAAGTACCCTTAAAGTGAAAGCAAGTTACATTTGGAGTGTGAAGAATTAAAGAAAGTCCAAGTGGTATTATTTTGCACATGCACAATGAAGAACTGCAGTGAAGAGCGGAATCAAGTCCACAGTTCTTACCTAGGTTTGGTCCAGAGGCTTAGCCTGTGCTCCAAGAGGTCAAGAGTATTTTGCCATGTTGCTTACTTTGGTTAATTGTATGTTTATTTTAAAATTCATTTTTCTTAGAGTTTCTGGAATTGTTTACTGGATGGTCTCTGTGTAGCCGAAATGCCTGATAGCATTAGAATATCCCAGCAGGGTCTGCTGTTGAAGTCAAGGAAAGTTGTGAGCATTTAAGGGTGCAATAGGTTTGTCTGCACGTAGCAGCATAATAGTATGGTCGGAGCAGAAATGGCACGTACCACGGGCTCTGCACACACAGAAATGACAACCACAGCAGAGCTCAAATCTCGTTCAGTTCCCAGAGCACAGAAACAGAAGAAGGTCCCTGGATTCCAGGGTTTCCAAGCTGGAGTCTTTCCTCCATGGTTTTGTTTTCCAGCACATGGGAGCTACTTGCAAGTGCAGTCTTTTGTTTTGTTCTGTTTTGCTTTTTTTTGTTTTGGTTTGGGATTCTTGTTCAGGCAATCTTAATCCAAATACACATATTAATTGGTGTGTAGAATATCAAATCAAATGTCAAAACGCTCTAGTTCTACCCTTGGGTTTGCCTCTAGCCTGTTAGACCATCTTTGTCTCTCTGCCTCTGATATCCCCATCAGCCACTGACTGGTTTTTACGGTAAAAACCGTAACGCAGCTATCATATCTCATGATATATTTGTACAGTGCCTGGTGGAGCAGAATCCAGACCTCAGCTGGAGGTGCCAAGGCCTAACCCCATATAAATAATTGACTACATGCAACGTTTGGCTGTGAATGTTTTAATATTAACTGCTGACTCTGAACACCGTACTGCATAGTTCTCTTTCTTCATATCCTTCCTTACGGTTGATTTCTTTGTGTTATGTATCTGTTCACCAAATTTTAATATATAGTGTTAAATGAGTAACAAGAAAACCACAGAGAAGCTGAAATGTTGCTTATGTAGCAGTAAGTACATCTCATGATCTCACAGTGTTGCAACTGTGTCCTCCCATACCCCCTCCTTTCCCATCCCTTGTGTGGTGTCATCACGTAAGCTCCTAGGGGCAGGGATCAGACAATTTTATATGCCTAAAAAGCATCATGCACACCTACTGTCTGGAGCTTTATAAATAATTACACATTAAAAATTATGTTAAAATAATATTATTAGGGATGCTAGGTCACGTGCTCAAAGTTAGGTAACATTAATATTAAGGCTGGCTGTGTAACCTTAGATTCCCCCCTTTAACCTTAATTCCCCCCCCCTTCTGTGCAGTGTGATAAAATCTCTAGTTAAAGTGATCGTACTCTATTTTATTTTATTTTCTTTCTAAGTTTCAGAGCTCAATTAATAAAGCAGGTATACCACTGTTCACTCTCAGTTCAAATTCTCTTCTGAAGACAGGGCTATTTAATTTCCTTTTGCTCTTTTTATCTTACTCATCACACTAGTGTCCATGTGCTATGCAGACTTTAATTCATTTCTCTGCACAGGACTCACGTGAGATGAAAAAGAGGCATTATCCTGTTTTAGAGAAGGAGAGCTGACGCGCAGAGAGTCAAGGCAGACTAGTGACCAGTTAGACCACACAGGACCTCTTTTTTTCAGAGGACTGAGCATTAAATAACATTTCATGTATCAGAATGCAGCTCTGCTTTTCCTCCAAACTCTGTTCTTGGAAGACATTTAACCATTTTGGCTAAAATAAAATAACAGAATGATCATGGGCATGATATAAATTGTTGCATTTGGACTGCCACCTAGCAAAGATATATAATTTCTCAAATTTATAAGCAATTGAAATCAGGGTTTTAAAATGGGTCTTAAGGGTGAGTGGTTCCACCATCCTGTCTCAGAGCAGGAAAAACACTTTAAAATACAAAACTTTTTTTTAATTTTATTTTGAAAATGTTTTAAATGTAGTCAAATATTTTAAAAAGTAAAAGTATTTTAAAATGTAAAGGGAACTTGGCAGTTATAAAGCTAAATAAATACAGACTTGTCTGGGACAAAAAGATAAAATACCTTCCAAAGGTCTGAAGGGGATTTTCCCCTCCCTTGAGTTTCTGTTTCAGTAGCCATGAGAGAGGAATATTTTTTCACGTACAGCTAGTGGAGGGCTTAGGGTGGGGGTGGGGGAACCCTCCTGAGATCAGTTCATGCTGTGGATCTGGACAGGGATAATCCCATTTCCTCCCTTTCTCTTGGGAGAATTTGTTACCTTTGGCTCTGGTTGGGGTAGTTGAAGGTACTGGGAGGAGAAGACTCTTTTTCGTTACCGACCTGAGAAATACTCCCTGTTTGCTACAAAACTGTTAGGGTTTTGATGAGTTAGTTTAAAACAAAAGCTTGAAAGGATAGGGGTGGGTGAACTTGTTCTGCTTAATTTTCAGCTCATTCAAATTCAAATGTTACAAGGTTTTGTGTTCCGCTTGGGAAGGACAGGAGGGAAAGAGAAGTCAGTAGCTGAAGAGAATTCAGCGATGAAGCTGGTCGGAGGAAGAAAAAATATAATAGTGAGTGGCAGAAGGCAGGAAGGAAGGAAAGAGAAAAACTATAATGAAAAATAGCAGCGTATGTATATATTATATATACCTCTTTTGCACAAACACATTCTATATAATTAGATGTCACTTGTTACTATCTCTGAGAACTATGGGAAAGTTCTATTCTGTTATTTCTCTATAGGATAGGTTTTATTTTGGCTGAGTAGGCACATGTTTTACTTTTTTGAAAACAGAAATGTAGTTTTAAGGGGGAGGAAGGTAGATAAAGGGTTAAAGCGACAAGGAGAACTTCAGGGGTGAAAAATTACTTAATTAAGACCCAGATGTCTGACAGATTTGCAAGCCTCTGCTTATTACATAGTTTTACTAATTTCCTTCCTTATCTCTGGCTTTCCCTTTCCCCTTGTTCCAGAAAACTCTTTAAATTGGGATACTCTCATGCACTTTTTTGCTGGCAGATCTTCATGGAGGGAAGATACTAATGATACTATGGTTAAGTAATAGATAATCACAGTTGTTATAGAGCAAGAATCCAGATTAGCCTGTCTGTTAAACTCATCCACTGGAAAAATTCTGTATACTTTGGAGCTGTAGAATATTTTATGTGTTAGGAAGCAGCTTGGGTTGTTTCTAAAGGTATAGTGCTGGCTTCCGGGAGAGGAAGAGCAACTGTAGAGCAACTACAAGCTGCTGCTTATGCAGCAGGACACTGGAACTGACATATGTCGGAGGAGTCTGGAAGCTTAAATCACCCTGGTATGTAACAAGCTTAGAGATTTCTAGCATTAGAACACAAAATGATACTAAGCAAAAGCATTTTCATTTACTTTCTGTTTAGATTTTTGACCAGTAAGCGTGGAGGTGGACTGTAAAAGGACCATAAACCCAGCAGCTGAAAAATTACTTCATTTTCCTCCTCATCTATATTTGCAAGTTCTTATTTTTAATTGGGTGGTGTTGCACTTGAAGGCACTACTGGATCTGTGTGTTCTAGGATAGGAAAATAGTTTAATTCAATCTCTGATTATTTTTATTCAGCACAGATATAAACACAGTCTAAAAACCTTTGTACATTTGATGCAGTCCCACAGAACTAGAAACAGAACACAAACTAAAAAACTTGGAATGGAAATGATACCTGTACCTTGCTCTCAAAAAGTATGTGCAGCTTTTTTTTTATCGCTCATTGAAGAACATAAAAAGCAAGGTTAGATGGCATTCAACAGAATATGACCGTGTGCTTTTTCCTTTTCCTTGTTGCCTGCCACTTTCAGAAATCTTGCATCAAAGACAAGTGATAGATTTGCTGTCTAACCAGTCCTAAGTTGGTTGTTCAGTCTACAAATTTTTCATTTTCACAGGCTTTGGTCATTTGAACATTAAAACTTCATGCTCAAGTTCATAGAAGGCAGCAGAAATGGAAAATATTGCTGGTCAGGTCGTAACTTAGGTGACCAGAAAGTCCACCACATACACTAGCTGCTCTGCTGCTGCTGTTACATTCCTTCCTTGGAAGGAAACAGAAAAAAGTCATCTAGCCTAAAAAATGCAAAGAATGGAAAAGTGGTCCCTGAGATTTTGTAAACTATTGGTTAATCTGGAAAATAGTTACCTCCACTTTTGAAGAGTACTTTGCTGCATCACTCACAAAAACAAATATATAAACACCTTGAGTTTACTTAATGCCATCTTTCTGGCCTGGTTGTATAGAAAGTTGTATTGAAAAAGCTTCAGCCATACTTTCTACAAATTAAAATCGTTCAGCATCAGTCTCTTCTTTAACACCACCTCGATATATACCCAAAGAAGAAGCATTTCTCTTTCCAGCATTTGTGTAAGAGGAGAATATTGTGGATTCACTGTGAAGAGGACAGATTTGGGTACATACAGACAGGTTAATGTGATTCCCCAGCATCAGGCTGAGAAGACTATCATCAGAGCTGGGAGAGGAGCCCACATGCTCCAGAGCTCGGTCTGGAGTAGCTCTATCAGCTTTCCATGTCGGTCAGTCCCTGTTAGCTGCCCGGGGCACATGAGGAGCTGAATGCTCCCGGTGTGTATTGAACTGCCTCGGAGCAGTCACTGTGTCCCTACGTGTGCTGCTGCATGGTGTGCCTGTCTGGATTTGACTCTGTTATTTGCAATGGCTCTGTCTGCCCTGCCCAGCTAGTACCAAATTCACAGGAGCCTTATTCTCAAGTCTTTTGATAGAGCAAATGTGGTGCAAAATGAGTGAGACTTTCAGGTCACATTCAATTAACCTGAGAGATGTCTACTGCTGTTTCTTCTTGCCTGGTGCCGCTCCAGCAGGACATGGGTCTCCCTATCTTCCATATTATGTCTACCAGCCCCAGACAGATGTCTTGGATATCCTACAGTATTTCAAATTGCACCAAGTACCCAAGTTTAGACAACTGAACCCCTTCCTCGGTCCCTTCTCTGCAGTTTACATAGGTCTGTGTTGTATTTAAACAGTTACAGTGGGACTTGTGGGCTCTGCCTCTGATACCGTACATGAGGCTCACCAGAACTTCTGGGAAGTGCTCAAAGACACTTGAGTCAGTTTTATCATTTGCAGACCTCCAGGTAAAGCTGCTTTAACTATAACAAAATGGCAGCTTGTGTCATTGCAAATCCATTGACTTACCACTGCTTTGGGTTTCTTTTTAATGCAGCATTTGTAGCTAGGCTTATCAGAGAATTTTCTCTCTTTCTTAGAATGAAAACTTTCTCCTAAATGTCTGTCTCCCATGGCACTAATTTGATGAAATGCTGCTGTAAGTTTCATTTTGTCTCTAACTGTGCAAATGACTGCCGAGGAGTAATTATGCATTGTAGCCCGCGCTCAGTGGAGCACTGAAGGCTGTAGTTTAGTAGTCACTTTGCTCCATTCTGTGCTCTTGCACAAATCTCTGCTCATCTACATAAGTAGTAAGTGCGCAGGCTTCCAGGCACCATTTACCGTTTTGAGCTAGGGCTAAAAGCTCACCAGTGCTGTATTTTTAGCGCCTCACGTTTTACCAGAAAGGCAGCGTAAAGGTTATCAAGTTCTTCCCTAAGTCAAAAAAAAAAAAGTGTATGTGAGAAAATACCACTGGTAATGTTTATCCAGAATGTAAAACATTGTATCAGAATAAGTCATATTTTTCTTGGATTCTGGCCAAAACAACTGTCAACTAAAGAAAAGTGTATAGGGTTAGAAGGGAAGAAGGCTATGGAAAAAAAAAAAATTAGAGGCCCTTTTGTTTTCCTTTCCAAATACTGTTGTGAGAAAGAGTCTTCCTAGGCATATTTATAAGTCATGTGAGCTACTGGAAACTACCAGTAGTTTTGCCTCACAAAACATGTATCGCATTTTAAATTCCCAATGCTAAGAATTTTAAGAGCCCTGTGATTAATCTGTACCTTCTGGCTTGCTTTGTAGGTGAGTTTGGAGAAGAGCAATCGCTCTTTTAGGAATTTGGAAATGCAAAATAAAAGATCTGCTTTTTCCAAAGCTCCCTCTGTAAAAGCCAGTAAGAATCCTTTCATTTTCACTGCATTGTTCTCTTTCCTTCAGAAGAAAAATCTGTGAATTGGGTATTATTATCCCAGTTGTCTAGATAAGGAGATTGAAGCAGAGATTGAGAGGCAAATTATGTGTAGTCACTGCGTAAGTGCACAGAGGATAATGAAAGAGACCTCTTCTGACCGTTATATCCATCAAGGAGAAGATAATTTTGCTGTAAGAGTCACTGAATGATTCCCATTGATTGACATGAGAAAAGAGCTGGTCAGTGCAGTGGACCCACACTGCATGTTTGGAGCTCAGGAATTCCAGTCCCAAATACATTTTTCTAGATAAATTACCCATAAAATTCTCAAGCCAATAGTTTTCGTTATTTCCTGGAGAAAGCCCAGCGTGGACAACCTTAGTAATACACTTTTTGGCTGTATTGCAGAACAGTTGGGCAGTAGACAGAAGGATACGGTCAGGTACCAAGAAGCTGGTGAGCTGACATAGCCTTTGTGAAATTAGGTCTTATTCTCTGACATCCTTCTTCCAAGGTTTTGGAAACAACTTCTTCACAGTACCTTAGAAAAAGAATTTCAATGGGTGTTAGTAATTTTCTTCAGCTGTGGACAACAATCCTGCAAGACCAGCTTTGTAAAGAAGAAAGCAATATTTGCCTTCCACGCTGGACAGACCTGTTGCTTAGCTGGTGCAGTTTGAATGATTCTCCCAACAAAAATGCTCTCTCTGAGTTTGCAAATACATTGGTTTAAAATGCACTCAGAGGACAGCAAGTATTTTTTATTAATTTTTTTAAACTTTGCACTGCAAAAACAGTATGAAATTCAACTGGTTCATTCTTTTTGCCACCTTCAAGCTGAGCTTTTTCTTTGCCAGACTTCTATCCCAATCTGAATGCTGCAGTGAGCTTAAATCTTTTTGTCAGATTGCTCAGATGAGTGGTCTCACGCATTCTTGTGTGTGTGTGTGTGTGTGTGTGTGGTGTTCTTCAGGGTACAGTAGGATTGCAGTCTTACAGCATCAGTTGCCTCTGCTGGAGACATTGACTGATTTGTGCCGCCTTTCTCTGAATCCAGCAGGGGGAAAACTCAGTTTACCATGACTCTTGTAGTGTGGGTGCTGGACCTGAGCATCATCAGTTCACGTGGGCTTCTGGGGATGTTCAGGGCCTGTCAAAGCTCGGGTCAATGGCAAATGTTGGAAGAAATTGTGTTCCAGTCACAGAGCAGTGTGTCTCTTCCTCTGTATGTAAACAACCAATACATATTTCTGTCTTAGATTCCAGTTTTGGAAACCACTTAGGCACATATGTAGCTTTGCCACCTTGAATTCGTCCCTGTTTAGGAAAAGGATGTGTGTCTGAAAAGAGTTTTGGAAGGCTTCCTTGCAGATGTGTTATGCTGGTTTTATTGATCCCACATACATGAACTCAACTTTATAAGTGCAAGGCAGTTTAGGTGCAAGTAGAAGAATTGGGTTCCGGGACTGCTACAAAAGACATAAAGAAAGGAAAGGTGAATGAAAAAAAAAATTTAAAATAAAGTAAAATAAAATACATGATGCTTCAACATCTGCTTTCAGTTGCTCCTATTATGAGGAAGGGAAAAATAAAATAGTGAAAAAGGAAGCTACACTGTTAGATGTCATATAAATCAATGTCAGGAAACACCCCTGATTTTTTATTCAGATTATTATCTCAAAGGGCAGCAGAAAAATGGCATTTTTCAGGTAGTGTTTGACTACCAAAAAATGTCATCTGTTACTGTATCTGTGATATTAAGGGTTTGATCTTGAAAAGGGCAAATCTGCTTCACCTGACCAGAGTTAGTTTAGGTGTGGCTAGAATGGAAAATTATTTTTTCAATGGGCTAATCACAAGGGCAAAACTTAGATACAGTGTCACAGACGACAATGTCTTAATTTCAGAAGAGGAACAGGTAGCTGGAAAAAATGAATTGCCAATGTGAAATCCTAGTTTCAATCATTTAGGTAGAAAAGCTCTGCTGGTCAAGATTTTTTCTTCCTAAGAAACAGAAGGTCTGTTGTGTAACAGGTTGCCATGCGTATTTTTTTTATTTTAGTTATTTTTTGTTAGGATTTTTCTTAGTTTCATCTTCTTTTTCTTTTTTTTCTTTCAGTAAGCCAAGACAACACTTGGCACTCATTCTGATTTCAGACTTGTTTTAGATCCTTGTACAACTTCATCAAAAACCATGGAGTTATTTTCTGGCAAAATCAAGCCCCTTTATATGTTTCATTAGAAACAGCTCTCAGGGGATTAGTTCCTCTTTCCTCCTCCCCTGCCTCCCCTCAGGATGCAGAGTGATTGTCTAACAGTACTTAGCTGGTTTTATTTTTCATTGCCATGCAATTTTTACTTAATTAAGGTGCAGATACATTGGCACAGCGTGTGCACAGGATGGCTAGTGGTCAGCTTTAAAATTTATGGATATGCAAAACCTTTGCCTTGGCAAACGCTGCTTTTCTGCAGCCCAGCTGAAATGCGTACTTCACAGTGAAGCCAGACCGTTTCTTTGCAACAGGCTTTATTAATCCTAATCTTTTGATCGCCAGCACACTGAGTACGCTCAGGCGCCACAGAGACCCTTCCATCAGCGTGGTGGTGTGTGTCTCAAAGGCTGTGTATTTTTCATACTTTGGGGAATGAGTTTCAGAACCCCAGTGGAACCAGAGGGGCTGAAATGACAGTGTGTTTCAGAGCAACAATGCGAAGCGAAAAAAGGGGGAGACCCAACCTTTTTCTCCTCTTTCATTTAGCAGGAGAGGTGAAGAAATGGCTTCGGCTAAGCATGAGAATGAGGATATACTCATTGCTGCCCAACTCCAGCAGACTTTGGCTGGCCTGGATGAAGATTTAGAAGGTAGGGAAGCGTGTTACCTCTGAAGTACAAAAGAGAGAGGCATAGCCAGGAGGTACAGAGTCAAACCGTACTCTGGGACATCTGCGCATTTCTCACTAAGATCACTGGGAACAACCGACAGGTCGGAGGCAGAATGTGATCCACCCAAAGTGGCTCCTCTCCCTTTGCTTCTGGGGCGGCCACTCTTTATAGGCTGAATATTTTTCAAGCTGCTTATTAGATTGTCATTGTATTTCAGTGTCTGCTACCAAGAAGAGATGAACAGCAGTTTATGGACACATTTTCTGGGCCAAATTTGGTATAATTTCATTGACTTTAGTGAAGCTAAATCAGTTGTGAATTTAGCTCTGTGTTTAATGAACAATGCCTCTGTTTTCTATTTTATCATAATGAAGTGGAGAAGGGGGGGGACATTTTTGTACCCAATGCCTCCTCTGAATTAGCAGACATGTTTTAAAGTTAAAAAATTAAAACCATGAACAGAAACAGTGGGAAGAGATAAAATGTCATATTGTGCTCCTCTTTTTCCTAATGTGAATAAAAATATTTCCCTATTAATGGTTAGTCACCAAATGATGTTGAATACTTTTTTAAAACTTCCCGTCTTTATTTCAGTACTGCTGCAGAGGATTTGATTCTAATTTAATTTCTGGGAGTTCTCTAACACTGCAATTTCTTAGCTTCTGTGTTGTAACCCTTGATTTACACCAGCAAATTTGAGAGGAGAGTTAAGCTTCTTGCACAATGAGACTTCTGGAATCACTGGTAATGAAGGGTGAGAAGAATGGAGGAAAAATACAAGTACTGTTTCTTTGTTTGCTTGCTCAAGGAAATCCTTCAGCTGGGCTGTTATTACTAACCAGGTCTGGGAAACATAATTTGGAGTTGCTCGCTGTTTCTCAGAAATGTTTCTCCTTTGGAGTCATGTGGTGAAATGTTTATCACTGAGAGAAGTTAGTCAAAGATAAGGTATGAACAATAGATTAAATTCTGCTTTCAGCTGCATTTGTATGTTTCCCACTGGCTGAAGCGGGAGGACTGCAGGAATATTTGGCTGATCCTAATCAGCAACCAGACAATAAAAAGGACCCAGATCTCTCCTTTTTTGTAGTACAGGCATAAATATATTCCTGTTAGTTTTAGTGTAACTGAAATATCTGATCCGCTTAAGCTTGTACTGGCCGTTTGGGTAATTTAAAGTCATATTGCTTAAACACTGCCTATATGTAATGTTGTATGTGTATTTTGCAGCAGCGGATGGTATAAGTAACTCTGACTCCGAGTGCAATGAAGTATTGAGCCCACATACAAGAAAAGTTGAGGCTGCCCAAGATGTTACCATTTCTGTTCCAGTAACAGTCATAGATGATGCTCCAGAAGTTAGCACCTCTAACTCAGCTGGAAATCAAGAGGCAGAGACAAGGGTTTCACAAAATATCTCGGCTGACTCTGTTAATACAGGAAACTTTACAAATAAAAATAACAATGCAGGTTCCTTTGATAAGGGGCACACAGATGGTGGAGCTATATGCATATCCAAGGACCTAATACATCAGCAACCATCTGAAAATGAATTCAGTCACCTGCCTGTGGAACAGAGGAGAGATATGTTTGAATCTCTCACATCCTCCTTCGAAAAAAGAAGTGAAAAGAACTTAAGACTAGAACCCCTCCCCAAACATGGCATGAAGTCTGAGGACTGTAAATCTAAGCTGACTCCATCTCACTCCAAGGCCACAGCTGAAATCAGTACAGCAAAAGAGAAGATAAATCCATTTAATGAATGTAGTAACAGGGAAAGATCTCTGAAAAAAAGTAAGTCAGAATTAGAAATCAAATGGCCACCAGGAAAAAAAATTGAAGTAGAAGAAGTCTCATCAACACCCACATGGTGTCATCGTGCCCAGAATTCAGGAACAAACTATGAACCTAAAATGGGTTTGACAACCTTTAAAGTTGTCCCTCCCAAACCTGAAGTAAAACATTTCGATAGAGGAGTTTCACTCGCCACTGGTGCCATTAAGATAGATGAACTGGGCAACCTTGTAGGCCCAAACACCGGTGTCAGTAAGCACATACCAGGCACCTCCACTGATGAAAGTGAGGAAATTCATCTTGGGAAAGTGAAGGCATTCTGGAGGTCAAGTTCTATAGAAAAGCAAAGTGATGACTCTGCTGAGCATCCTCCTAAAAAGTCAGCAGTCACCACAAACTCTAAGCCCTTTACTATAAAACATGAACACAAACCCGTCAGTCTTGCAGCTCCAAAACCTGTAGCACCACAAACTGTTACTACCCAGGTAGCTGAAAGACAGTCTGAGAATGAAAGGACCAAACCACCTCTTCCAGTTACACAGTCTCAGGTAACACAATTAGTGGCCCCAACCAGTAATAAGGACAAGCTGGAGCTCCCATTTGTAAAGCCACATAGGAGGACTTCAAGCCAGTATGTTGCCTCTGCCATTGCAAGACACATCAGCGTAACTACCTTGAAGTCTGACTCTATGGAATGTCATGAGAAAGATGAAAATAAGCAAGGGGCAGGAGAGGTTAAAACTGAAGCAGGAGTTTCACCAAAAAGATGTATTATTGCCAAATATAGCCCTGTGGAAACAGAATCAGCAGAAACAAAAGAAACACTTTCAAGTATTTTTACTTGCAGTCAAAAAGCATCCCACAGGTTTACACCTGGTGATAATTCTGGCATGGAAAACAAAGTAGTTAACATCAGGGCACCAAATCAAGCAACTCCTCTGAATTTCTATAAAAAGAATACCAGTGTCCCACTTATTAAATCCTCTTCAAAGGATAACAACAGTGCAGAAGATGATTATGGTTTAAGCAGCAAACAAACTATAGCAGAGAAAAAGACGTGTCTTTTGTTGGACCAGAAATGTGAGACTTTGACCTACACTAATTCAGCCTCATCTCCCAAGTCTCCTGATCTCCAAGGGGTCCCGTCCTCTTTCAGCTCATCTTTGCGAATCACTAAGTGGCCGCCTGCTAATGGTGTACAAGGTAGTTCACTTAAAGCTTCATCCGAGCTAAATGGTGCAGCAGCAAACGCAGAGTCAGAACAGGAGGAGAAACCTGATGATTTGGATATTAATGCTATCAGTGAACTGGATGTTAATATGCAGACCAATATCTTTGGACCAAAGAAGAAGTTCAAACCTGTTGTCCAAAAACCAATTCCAAAGGACACATCACTGCATAGTGCCCTAATGGAAGCCATTCAAACAGGAGGGGGAAAGGAGAAACTCAGAAAGGTAAAGTGGAGACTTTTTTTAGCCTGTTCAGACTGCAGAGCCCTGTACTCACCCTGTCAGGCACCAGAGGTTTTATAACTCGTACAGTTTCTGGTCAGCTGGAGTACACAAGGCATTTGAAAAATTTATAATGGCAAAATACAGACCAAGGCACTGCTTATTCTGCACATCCTGTACATTATGCAACACTGTTGCTGCTGCACTAGCTAGAAGACGCAGAGGGTGCAGAGATACAGCATAAAGGAGCGGTAATTGAGGTTAGCCTAGGAGCCGAACATACATTCCAGTGCGTTATGTAAAAACAGGAACGCACAGCATGGAGAAAACTTGTAAATACCTGCAATGAAAGAAAACTGCATTTTGTATTACTAGGTGATACTAGTTTGCCACTGACTTCATGCTCAGGGGATATGAGACTGTATCTGTAAGTACAGCATTACTACCTACACATATCCTCACCATTCAGTGTGAGTAAGGGCTGTAAAAGCAAGCCCAAAAGAAGACAGACTGATTAGTCTCCATAGCTTGCATTCTGGTACAGGTGCCAAAAATATTTTTAGTAGTGTTTCCAAACTATCTCTAAGTAAATATCTAATAACAATGTAAGGTTTATTCTTTTCATATTCTAGGTTTCAGACAGTGCACTAAACGGCAGTCACAGGAAACCATCATATGCTGAGCCAGAGAATGAGCGCTCAGCCCTACTAGCAGCAATTAGAGGCCACAGTGGCACCTCAAAGCTGAGAAAGGTAAGAAATCAAGATGGTAAGTGATCTTTTAAGTGCTGTCTGTTCTTGCTGGGTGTTCTGAATAAACCCAGATATGCCACAAACTAAACGTTGTGCCGCAAAGAGAAAAGTTGATGGGGATGTAATATGACACAAGACCAGATCTGACTTATGCAGATAGCATAGCGGGTCCGATCCTATCCTCTGCTGTAAAACTTAACACTCTTTCAAACAGTGTGCTTTTAGCTGAGAAAAAAGCACATAGAAATCCAAACGAATTACAAGGACTATACATAGAAGACATCAGATGTTCATCATTTTCACATTTAGGTGGGGGGTTTTGTACTTTAGGAGTATGCAGTTAGATTGATATATTTGCATTACCTACCATATATATCCAATCCCAGTTACCTGAAAACACACTAGGGCTTCTTCATGCATGCTGTTTATCTGTTAACACGAGCATGTTGTACACAAGTAATTGATGTTGATGGAACATCAGCTTTCACCACTGCAGGATGATTCATTCTGTCTGAAAGATTTATCTAATCATTAAAACATCTCTTATTACTAATAGCCAAAACCTGCATTGTTCTAGCCTTAATTTTCACTCAGTTCACTAATCCAGCCAAGGATGTGTATTTGGCAAGGAGGTTCCCATTTCCCTCGTGCAATGACTCAGGCCATTAGCACATATCCAGATAGCTGGTATTAGATAGAAAGAATCTCTTGCCTGTGTTAGGCAATTACTTCATCCCTCAAATATCTTACTGCCCTTGCTGCAGGTAGGGTACAGCTTCCTCTGAGCCTGAGAGCAGGACATGCTAGGCAGCAGCCATCTTCACACATACTTAACTACATTCTGCATTCATTGGGAATAAATGTAAATTTGTGTAAAAGAGACTCTGACAATGAAGTGGTGGTGTATTATCACGGAGACTTTTTGGAATACTTTCCTCCAGCAGAGAAGCTTTTGCCATCATTTTAAAGGAAGTTGCTTAGAAACCGTACGCTTCTTTTTCACACCATGTCACCTATGCTTGTTAAAGCACCTTGTTTGTATGTGTACAGGGCGAGATACAGATGTGCTATGATGAAAAGGCTGTCCCTTTCATGTTATCTCAAATGTTCATATTTTATCTGACATTACATTGTTTCCATATATTGTGTGTGTGTATAGTGAAGGAATAGAATATAAGAGCTCTCTGAATGTGGACTATTTGATGGGAAATGAATCCTTTCATTTTTCACTAGATAAGTTTTGTGCCTCAGTTTCTCTGAAAAAGGAATGCTAATGCATCTGCTTGAAGACCTCCCATTTGGCACATGATACTGAATTTCCTAATAATCGCCAAATCATTGCAATTACTAACAGTTTATCATGCTTATTCCTAGTAATGTTGTTAACGGCAAAAATATTTGTTGAGACAGTTGACGGAAAAGCTGGCTTAGTCTGAAAGATCGCCTCCTCTCCCTGCATTCATTTAAAGTACGATGAGTTTCCAAGCTGGTAATTCATGCAGAAATTTTAGTTTCAGAAATTCCACAGAAACATGCTTGGAAGAGCAGTCAATTGATTTTGTTCTCAGTGCTTTCACGTAGTTCTCTCTGGTCCTGTTTTATTATTTTTTTTAGTGTGGCTGGAAACTTTAGGTTTAACGGCATTTTTTTCAATGAAGCCATGTCTGAGAGCTCAGATCTAGAAGAGCCTCCCTGTCATCTGAGATTATTTCTGTGCAGCCCAGACTGCAAAAAGTAATGAGATTCCTGGGTGGCTACTGCAGCCTTAATATATCTTCCTGATTCCAAAACCCTCGTGGTTGTTTCCAAATGAGTACCAAGTCCAACTCTGTCTCTTTTACCTTACATGCCAAGAAGAGTTACAGGATGCTGGAGCTCACAGTAAGTAAAGATTGAGTTTCTGAGACAGAGTCAATGCCAAATCCTTGATGCTGGTAATCAGCCCAGCTGAGTGATGTGAGTGAGTAGTAACAGATGTTCAACCCCATGAGCAAACAAAAGTTCTACATGTCTTACATCATTCAAGCAAAGTGGAATCGGGGTACTGAAAGTGCATCAAATGTCAAATAATTACAGTTTAATCATGCTTGATATTAATTACCTCCTTTCAACTGCATCTTGAGCAGATCTCCTCGTTGGCCTCCAAAGAGCTGCAGAGTTTTAGGAATGCAGAACTGTCCTTGCAGAAGGCAGCAGACCCTCAGGAAGAGCAGCTTTGTATCCCACCTGCCCCCGCCCAGCCACCACCACCACCTCCCACTCAGCTGTCAGCAGCAGCAGCTCCTAAATCCTCTGCCACAGCTACAGGTAACCCTGGGGAGGCAAGGCAAGCCCTAATGGAGGCCATTCGCTCTGGTGCTGGAGCAGCAAAGTTAAAAAAGGTAAATGTACTTTTATATTTTATTGTGGATGAAACGACCTAGGCTTGCTGTGCTTTGAGAGCCATTTATAAGCTATTCTAGCCCCATATTTCTTTCTTCCATCAGAAGGAGGTATATGCACTGTTTTCTCTAACTGAATCAAAGATCAAGAGTGTATTTCAAACCTTTTGAACAGCTATTAAAACATACTATTAAGCATAAAACATGCCTGTGCATGTGTGCAACCATATGAATAGTCAATACTTTTTTATTTTTTTTTAAAGAGAATGTCAGGATCTTGAATATCCTTTCAGAAAGCATTTTCATGCCCTTTTCATTCTTGTGAATCTAAGATAATATTGGATGTCCTTTAGACAAGGTGAACCTGAGAAAGATCAGATATGAGACCCTGAAGCAGATTTAGACATAAGTATTCTCTCCTACTTTCAGTACTGTGTCCTAGACCTTGATTCCAAACACTTACACCTTGATCACACGTGCTGAGACCTGTCAGTAAAACTGTGGGGTCATTTTAATGTCTGTCTGAACTTTATTATTTCACTTCTGTGGTTAGCTATGGGTCAGTCAACTCCCAGATGGCTAAATGCTCAATTGCCCAGATGTGATCTTCAGAGGAAGTTCACTTATTTCTTTGATCAAAATTTGTTCTTCCTAACCTCGAGTTACACTGCATTTCTTGGTAAAGAGAAGCAGATCAATTTGCGTTAGTGGAGTCATCCCAATATTACACTGCAGTAACCAAGAATAGACTTTGATCCAAGGACTTTAGGGAATGTACAAAAGCAGATGTAGTTTTCCCAACACATGATTTAGCTGATGCCAACCATAAATGTGTAAATAGGCTTTAACCTTGCTTACATGTCCTCTTTAAAATAATTCAAAAAACATGATCAAATTTTAACATAAAAAAGTAGTGTGATAAACCAGAAATTCCACAGAATCATACAAATGGCACAAACAGATCAGTGTTTCAGGGAACTTTATATCAGCTTGCAAACAGAAATCTGGATGTGCAGTTATTTTGCATGTGAAAAGTTACATCTATATTATGCATACTATTATGAGGAGTGGCTGAGGTCACTTGGTTTGTTCAGCTTAGAGAAGGCTGAGGAGTGACGTGATCACAGTCTACACCTTCCTGGGGGGGGGGGGGGGGGGGCCGTGGGGGGGGGGATGCAGATCTCCTCTCTCTGGTGACAGCAACAGGATGCAAGGAAATGGAATGAAGCTGCATCAGGGGAAGTTCTACCTGGACATTAGGAAAAGGTTCTTCACTGAGAGGGTGGTCGGTCACTGGAACAGGCTCCCCAGGGGACTGGTCGTGGCACCAAGCCTGTCAGAATTCAAGGAGTATCTGGACAATGCTTAGTCATATGGTTTCCTTTTAGGTAGTCCTGCGATAAGGAGGGAGTTGGACTTGTTGATCCTTATGAGTTCCTTCCAACTTGAGATATTCTATGATTCTAAGACTACAGATTATGAAGACATAATACTCCAGATAAAGCCTTTATTTCCCTACTTCACCACTTTACAGAAAAGAGGGGATATGAACATTCAAGAACACTTCATGCAGTTCTTTTCTAGATCTTTCCAAATTCCTTGTTCTTCCAACAATATTACTCTTGCAGAAGTCTCTGAGGGGATCCATAGCTCTACTCATTAAAACACGTCTGTATCATATCCTCGGGGATTTATTTCAAAACAGTTGGATAGCCAGTGCAGGCTGGATATACTGATGTATTCTGCTAAATACTGTGCCTGTCTTCTTTCATTTTCAAGACAGAGTAATTTTTGGTAGTTTTGACATTGAAATGACAGAAGAGTACATCTCTTATTATATAGGTCTTTTCTGAAGATAAAAGAGAGCGGTGTTTTGTCCAAGACAGAGTATGATTTTCTTATTACTATGCTGTCCTTTCAGATATTGGATATGCAAGCTAAGTCTTGTATACGCCAAAGACATCGTATCTCTTTGACATCTGAGATCTCATGCCCTTGATAACTGATAAAAGTAAAAATGTTGTCAGATTTCTCAAAGACTTTCTAACCAGTGTGTATTAATATATCTTCTAGCTTGTTGCATTAAATGAGAGTCGAATTCTGATCCTTCCCTGCAGCTAGACAACTTGTGACAGCACAAGTTGATTCCGTAGAGGAAAATACATGATAGCTGCGTATCAGGGTTTTCTTCCTTCACAGCTGAAGAACGTGTCTCCAAGAAACACTGAGGTTTTTGTAGACAGTGGCTGGCAGGGGGTTTTGTGCCCAGGCTGAAGCAAACTTTTTTTCTTTGTTTTGCCTCCTCTGTCAAAGACCTATGATGTCGTGATTGGAGATGTGAGCACAGAGCCATTTTTGGCTTTGCTTTCTAGAAGATTTTGGTTGCAGCAACTAGGCAGCAGAGTAGGTAGTTCAGTAATTGCGTGTGTTTCTCTTCTGTTGTCTTCTCGAAGTTTTCTGGGACAGGGGCTTCTGATGGTGAAGTCATTTATTTAGCTAATATTGTGGGGAACTGGGAAGAATCTGCATTGCTTAGTTATGTATGACTCTGCTTATTTATGAGGGGTTATTTGCAATGGAAGTAGATCAGACGGGGCTGTCAGGAGAACCAAACGTAAAAAGCAACCAATTGCCTAGATAAGGAACATCCCAACAAACATTTGAGCTCTATTAATATCTGTGAAAAGGCAACTCCTCCACTCCACCCCTGATTACACAGCTGTTTCCTAAAGTCATGAACTTTAAGGTTAAAAGATCCACTGTGCAGGAAGGGAGGAGAGAAACTGCTGCAGGCTGACCTTGCCTTGCTGAGAGTCAGGGTCTGCACCACACAGGCTGTAATTGGGTCAGCCAAAACAAACGAGAGCAAAAATAGGTACTTGAGGGAAATGCCAAGTATAGGTAAGACAGTATGTGCATAGGTCTCCTGGCTGTTCTTTAATCCATTTCTTGGAGTACTGTGCCTGCTTTGGCAAATAAATCATACTTTGTTTTGAAGAAACAGCTTCTGTTCTATTGCACGCCGTTGCTGTCCACAGAATCCCGAAGGAAAATTCTTGTGGGTGCCAAGCCCAGTTGGGACTGCTCAGTAAAATGGTTCATCCCCAGTGCAGTGCAGTTCAGAGACCTGCCAGAAAGTGGTTAGGCTACAGATCCTACCCAAAGGGAATGGAGACGCAGACGTGTTACTGGAAAGGGATGAACTTACCAAACTGGAAAAGACCTGACAACGTGCAGGAAGTAACCTTTTTCTTCTCTTTTCAAAATGGTCTGTCCAGGAACCTGGCAGATGTTTAGCACTTCTGGAGTATAACAGCAAGTCAGGGAGATGGCATCAAGTAAAGCCACCAACCAGGATGCCTGACCTAGTGCCTTTGGCGGTGGTTAATTGACTTGAGAAATTAACGTGTCTCACCAGCGAGGAGCCTGCTTCCCAGCCATGTGGTGTGCCTCCAGTACAAAGGAGAATCTGATCTAGGAAATAAACAGCTGATCTGAGACCAAATTTTGGCTAATTCTGGTGAGCAAAACTCAGGTCATAGAGCTGTACCATTTGAGCTTCTGGTGTTAAAAGTGAACTGGTGTTTTCCTTAAATTGTATCAAGCAACTTTTGTCACAATTTCACATCCGTAAGATCTTTATGTTTAGTTTTTAAACTTTTTATTTCTATCTCAGAAAATGCAAAATAACCTAGCTAGATTTCTGAAATTCTGTGTATCACTTCATGTGTATTTTTGTGTCTGTGTAACTTGCCTTGGGATTTACCATGATTATCTGTGGAAAAAACCATAACTACACATGCAAATAACCCATTAGATGTCTAGCTGTAGGTATAGTTGCTGCGCAAGCCCGTGCAGGATTGAAAATCTTACCCAACAAAGAGAAGCTATAAAAGTTGCCTTTGCTTATATGCCATCTACTCATCTTAGGTAGAGTTGTACCCAGGGATTTGGTAGAAGCATTGCAGGGCAACGTGCCAGCACAAGGTGGGGAAGGCAAGTTGTCCATCTGAAGAACAGTCTTTTGCTCATGGTAAAATGATTTCTTTAGACCACTTTAATGGTACGTGCAAGAGAGATTCTACAGATTTCACGTGTTTTCCAGTAAAGATTGGAGCTGTATCTAAAGCAGCCTTTTCTGTTTACTTGCTGTGATTTTAAAAATTAATTTGGCTCCATCACAGTATCCACAAGCATTCATGCCAGTGTTCGACACTGGCGTTTAGTCACATGAACTCTTGATACGTGCAGTGTATCATTCTCTTGGCAATCACAGGAGCCAGGTAGGGTAATTACTGCACCCATTACAATGAGTCCCTGGTATACGCTGGCATAATTTGAAGTTGGTTGCCAACAAGTGATGCATTTTTCTGAATTATGGTGCGTTGAGTGTCTTCTAGGAAGCATGGCCTAGTTCCATACCTTTATGTCAAGCAGTGGACTATTCTTCTCACATAATCATAGATATATAGTTGTGAATGAAGAAATACTGTTTCTTATCATCAATGTCTGTGGGTGCAATGACAGAGATTACAGACTCAAAGCTGCAGTTGATGTTGACATTGGTAGGCTGGAAATGGGGCAGGAGGCCCCACTAAAAGGTTGGCTGATCTTGATATACTGGTAGTCAAATGAGCTTATAAAGTGATTCTAGTTCCCATGCGCAGTGAGAGGCAGTCATTTGCATGCTGTTACTCTATTTGAATTGAAAGATAAAATTTATTTTGAACTCTTCACCTTGCTAATAATTTGTACTGTGACCTACTTTTTCCCCAAGAATAAAGCTTCTGTCATGGATACTAAGGCCAAATGGAAGGTTTAGACTTGATCAAATACGTTATTGCTGTTTAGCTTCTGTGGTGACCTTAACGAATATCTCTCTGATAGAATCAAAGCTCATTAACTTTGATTTTGGAAGAGCAGCCTAGCATATGTATTTAAAATTAAGCATATGCTTAGATAACCTAAGGAGTAGTAAGGAAGATAAGCATTTATTTAAGTATTTTCCTGAATCAAAGCCTTTGGGAGTTTCCTTCATTCAATCAAGAAGCAAAGTACTCATCAATTGATTTTTATGACCAGTGACAGCTAACCAATACTGAACAGATTTTGACTGTCAGATATTGTGTACTTGCAGACTGGGTTTCTGTTAATTCCACAAAATGAAGGAACTTTACAGAAAAATACATCACCTACGTTCCAGTAATCATGTAATTGCAACCATAATACCTAAGGATGTATAAGGAGTGGGGTTTTTAGGGAAGGATAGCACCTTTCATTAGACAAACTGATACAGCTAGAAAAAAGCAGATAAGCTTTAAGTAGTCTCAAGGAGCTGATGAAGAGACCAAGCTTAAAACAGCCCCACAGGAGAATGTTTGGTTAACAATGTCAACAGTTGGAGGTTTAAAAATATCTTGAATGATCGTGTGCTTTTCTTTGTTATAGGTCCCCCTGCTCGTTTGAATCACATATAAAGAACAGGTAATTGGAAAATCTAACCCTGTATGCACCCATAATCATCATTCAAGGTCCGAAGTGGCAAAAAACATCAAGAAGTTTAGTTTATTCTCTTGTCTACAAGCCAAAATAAGTTGTAGTTAATTTTCTGTGTGTTCCTGCATAATGGTTCTGAGGGGAAAATATGTTGCTGTGCTGTAAAGCTTCTGTGCCAAGGAATTGTGTTTTGCCTCTGAATATTTAAGGTTGCCAATAAACTACTCTTGTTGGCAGGTTAATAAGAATATAAACACTGTGCAGTCCTGTGTTAATACTTAATTGTGTTTATGGGCAAAATCAAAAGACTTTGCTAGCTATCTGAAAAGTAATACTCATTTCAAGTTGTTAAAAATATGTAACTATTTCAAACTATTTACTTGATTCTTATTTGATTTGAAAGAGGGCTGAAAGTGATTAGGGTGCAAACCAGAATAAAGGTCTATAAAAAAACAATTACAAGAAAAAAGTTATGGTACATTATGAAGGACATAAATTGCCATATGCTGGAGTCATTGGTTTTTATAATTAGATTAACTTTGTATCTCTGGTGGAGCTCTGAGAAAGCAGGCAATCAATAATGAATGTGAGACAGTGTCTATTGAAAAGTTACTTATGGGATATGACGTATAGAATGCTAATACGCAGAGATATACTGAACCCTAGTAACGTTCATGGCACTTGAAAAATACTGAGACACCTTAAAGGATCTCTGTTTGCAACGGACTGTGAAGGTTATAAATAAGATTCAGAGTACTGCATAGAGGTCCGGGATTTAGAATTCATTCCTGCACTGCAAAATGAAGTGAAGCTGGTTTGTATCAGCAACCGGGACTTCTCTCATCTCTTGTCCAGGTCATGCATACGTTGGCCCTTTGTTTCCAATTCGTATGGCTGTTGTATGTCGTCTCATGAGTATTTATAGCAGCATCTTTTTCACATGTTAACTACTTTGGTAGTTGTTGTTGTACATATTTTGACAATATTTCATTAAATTGATTAACTTAAAAAGGACAAATGAAACTGCTTTTTCACATTTCCTATATTGCAATGAAACTGAAGAAGAGGAAGTTTGTACATTCACATTTTTATAATCACAGATCAGAGTGGTGGCAGATTCCTTTTTTTGGAGCTGAAATTTAAAATGTATAGCTATGTAATGTTGAAAGCATGAGAATATTTAGCCATCTGCATTTAATGTGACTATATATTATATATATTGTAAAATATTTATGTCTGTTAGTGCCACAAATAAAAACAAAATCAAAACCTGACATGGCTTGAAAGACTCTCTTTGCCAAATGTTTTCCTTTTACAGAAGGAAATTAGAACTAGAGATGGACTTTAAGCAAACCAGTATGCTATGTTTGATACTTCAGGTCTAATATAAAATGTCTCAAGGCAGGCAAGGACTCACAACTAATAATCTGGGAACACAGTAGAAATCACTAACTAGAATCAAGATGTCAGAGTTTCGATAATAATGCCGTACTGATAATGATCCATTTCCTCATTAGGGAAGCTAATATATTCAGAATGAAGGTGCTCTGTCACACCCTAGGATAAATAAGATCGCCTTTGTTGACTGGTTAGCCTTCTTTTGCCTTAAAAGTCTTCTCCCTATGCTTTAGATCAGAAATATTAACATGTTAAAAATGCTATTGCGGGAAAGGATTCAGTCACTCAGAAACTTGAATGTTGTGGATAGTCCCACTAAAGGAGGCGATTGCAGCCTCCTTGGTTAGGGGCTGTAAGACAGAATCCAGTGCATGCAGGTCTCCTTCTTCTTTCTTCTTCTTTCTTCTTCTTTCTTCTTCTTTCTTCTTCTTTCTTCTTCTTTCTTCTTCCTTCTTCTTTCTTCTTCTTCCTTCTTCTTCTTCTTTTTTCTTCTTCTTTCTTCTTCTTCTTTCTTCTTCTTCTTCTTTCTTCTTCTTCTTCTTTCTTCTTCTTCTTCTTTCTTCTTCTTCTTTCTTCTTCTTCTTCTTCTTTCTTCTTCTTCTTCTTCTTCGTATTGCCTGAAAGCCCTGGGTCTGCAGCCCCTCCTTACTAATGCCCCTTTAGTGTAATAAGTTGTATGGGTTCATACTTTTCAATGTAAGGGATCCAAAGCTGGATTTTGAGATAATAAGATCCTCCAGGCTTTGCAATGGAAGGTTCTGGTTCTGGGTGCTGGCACTGCATAGAACTAAAGTTTATAAAAGAGTTATTCATGGATAAACTTCTGAGTATCGAATTCCCATGGGTAAAAAACTGTAAAAACAGCTGTAAGATGAGATGTCACCTTCACTGTGACAGCAAAAAAATTACGAAAAATCCTGCTAGCTCAGTCACAGCTCAAGGTAAAAATGGAGGGGGAGTTCAGCTGTCTACAGTAGGAAGCTAGACTGGGTGTTCGTTCCCTTCTCTTGTTGATGGGAGGTGCATATGCTCTTACATTCTCATCCAGGTGCTGTTGAATTCCTGGTAGCAGCATTATTTAACCCTAAGTGAATGGTAATTTTACTGTAAACCCATTTATAATGAAGTCTTATAGGTATGACCCTTCCATATCATAACTTTCTATTAATGCTTTTATTAGTGTTCATTTAGGAAGTAAACATATGTCAGTGCTTTAGTGCATATCAGGCAAGCACTTTTGAAGCTCTTCACTGCACCACCCCCTCTTCCACCATGCTTCAGGGCTCAGAAGCTGGGTTCCTACTCGATGAAATGAATTCAGGAGACGCGCTCCAGCACAAAATGACATTCAGTCCATGGAACCAGCCTGGGGCTCGTCCAAAGTTAGAACAAAAACCCTGAAATGTGTCTGGTAAAGACAGCGTGTCCTCAGCACCCCGTGTTCTTATCAGTCCACACTGTTTGCTAGTCTATGTCTAGAGGTATACATGCCACTTAGGTTAGTTCTTGACATCCTTTGATGGCACTTGTAGGTGGACAATCTGCAGGCTGGTTTCTGTTTTGAAGGACTGAAAGAAGGTCAGTGAGCTCCCCTTCTCCCCAGCGTATCTCTCAGCCTAGAGTCTCCCCACACACTCACCTCAGTTCAACCAGAGGAAGGAGTCTGATACATGCCCGGTTCATCTGATCCTTTAGATTGTCCTTTTGAGTAAGATATTGAAATGAGGTGAAAAATGGTGTCACCAGGGAAACTGAATGCAGAATTTGGATTTGGTATCTTTGTTCCTTGTAGAGGTATAAATCAATGTTCAGGGCTTAGGGAAATTTGTAGGTCTCCCCTCTCCTTTTTTACATGCTTTTATTAACTTTTTTTTTTTTAAACTGAGCTCAGAGTATTACTCAACCATAAAGCCAGCTTTAAATCGCTCTGATTAGATATTTAATTTTAAATAATATTGGCTGTCTGCATGAGCTATTTGACTTACAGGACTTCATTATAGATTCTTTTTTCTTGTACAGCCAGCCTGCTAACGCTGGTCGTGCAAAGTATTGGACCAAAAGACCTTTTGACATGCACATCAGTCTACAGAGTTTCAAACATGGCAGGATTCAACTTCCCCAGCTCATACAAGTGGTTTGCACAATTTATGCTACATTTACCACAGCCAAAACTTGGCACTTCATTAGTGTGTAGGAAAAAGGAAGAGAACGAGAGATGCATTTATGAAACAATGGAAAATGCCACCCTGAAATAGTTTGCAATGTTTCCCTCTAACCTCTCTAGAAAAGAACGAAGCAGTCCTGTTGTTCGGTACTGCTTAGCTTTAAGCACGTGGTTTAATTTGAATGCAAAAATGTGCACAAATCCTGATTTGATTCAGTTTGTCTGAATGAAATGTTCATAAATCAGTTCTTTGTTGGTACAATATGAAAAATAGTTGTATCTTCTACAGCAGCTAATTAGCAACTTTTACATATTTAGAGTATTTTTTGTGTACTTTCTCACTCATCTCTAATCATCTGTTGAGTTACATGTGCATCGTGTACCAACGTGCTTTGCCTCTGAGACTTCTGTTATGATTTATGAGACTATTCCTATTCTTAGTCCATGTGTTGCTGTTGAGCACACACAATAAAATATGCTATACCCCTGCTATAGCTATAGCTGCCATAATGGTTGCATTTCCCCACTCGCAGAAAATGACCTTTGCAATGGCAGAGTTCCTTTTATAAAGACAAAATGAAACAAATTCTTGGGTTTTCAGTAATGTTCGCCAGGATTTGGTACAACATTGTTCCAGTCTGCTTTTCTTTCTTGCTGAGTAGGGTGTGGAGTTTGCTGAGTTTTGCTGAGGTCTTTGTTTGGCTGGAGAAAGTTTCCATGTAGTTGAATTCCCAGGGCTGTTCATCAAAGTATGCTAAGATAGATGAACCTTTCTAAGAGCAAAAAGTTTTTAGTTATTGTTGCTAAATATTGGTAAGTATTTGCTAAAGAAATATAATCTGGTGAAGTACTAACAGCCTACATGATGCTGTACTAGATGGAAAAGTCACACTTTCCTGTGTTGTCTACCACGTTGAGGACTTTTTTTTGTTCTTGTTTAAACAGTTTTCTGATTTGTTGCAATATTGAAGACTCTTTAAAAAGAGAGATAAATTAGAACTACTTAACAGGAATATTGTATGTTTTTCACATTTAAGGAGTTTAAGAACAAGCTCACTTCCATTGTCTGTTCCCCCCCATCACTCTCTCCACATGGATGGGAGCATGCGTGTGCGTACGCGCACACACACACAGGCACACACATGCACACGCACACACACACACACACACGCACAGAGTCTCCGTCACCATTTCAGGAAGTCAGGAATAGTTAAAAAAGCATCTTTACCATGGGATCCTTTACCATTTTTCACAGTAGGGAGTTTTGTCCTGTAAAATAGGAACTTTCAGAAAGGGACTAGTTTTGACGCCGTCACAACGGCTATACGCAGTCACTGCTGGAACCACTGTCACATCCAGCTCCAGATAATGCTGTCTCCAGCCAATTTCTTTTCCTGTTGCTTTTTTTTTTCTTTACTTTTTTGTCTATAGACAGATAAAAACATATACATGCCATGTCTCTTTTCTGAGGTCTTTATTGTGCTCTAAGCCCTAAAGGTTTCCCCCTGAACAAAGCATCGTGTTGTTGCTGTTGAACATCAGACTGAAAGAGCACATTATTCATACACAAAGACCACTGTCCAGTCTGCAATTCAGAAGTTGCAAAAGGAAACCGTATTGAAAGAACAAGACTGTGGAACATCATTGTCTTCTACATCGGAACCTGTGTTTACTGCAGTAGGAACAAAGCAAACACAGTGCAAATCTGCATGGGTTTCCTTTGTCTGGTTTCATGCATTCAACAGAGGAGTTTCTGTCAGAAGCGCTGGGATCTGTCCCTTGTAGTGCTTGGCACGGGGAAGTGGGTCACAACTTGAGCGTTCTGGTTTGGGTGGTACCACTGAGTGGTTGCGCCTCTTTTTTTTTTTTTTTTTTTTTTTTTTTTTTGCCTTGCAACAAACCCAAATGTGGTTTGATTTAGCCAGTCCTTGAGATGGCAAACCGAGTGCTTCCACTATGGTGATGAGCAAAGGCTCTTCAGGTGAATGGCGGTCGAGGTGGAGAGTGATTCACGATTCAGCCTTTGCGCAACTACAGCACCCAGATCCTGGGAGCCGGTAGGCCGCGCAGTTTCATTCTTAAACCAGAGGTAATGGTAAAGGGCGAGGGGAATGGATGTGTCTGCCCTCTGACAAAACCTCGGAGTGAGGCCCATGTAACCCACAGAGCTGCAGCCCTCCCTTCCAAAGCAATGTGTAACTGCAAACGGCATACAGGAGGCACCTTGGTAAGCAGTAAGTCCACTGAAACCACTGACACGTCTGATCTTGGAAGTCATAGAATCATAGAATCACAGAATGGTTTGGGTTGGAAGGGACCTCAAAGACCATCTAGTTCCAACCCCCCTGCCATGGGCAGGGACACCCTCCACTAGACCACATTGCCCAAAGCCCCATCCAACCTGGTCTTAAACACTTCCAGGGATGGGGCAGCCACAGCTTCTCTGGGCAACCTGTTCCAGTGCCTCACCACTCTCACAGGAAAAAATTTCTTTCTAACACCTAATCTAAATCAACCCTCCCTCAGCTTAAAGCCATTACCCCTTGTCCTGTCACTACACTCCCTGATAAACAGTCCCTCACCAGCTTTCCTGTAGGCCCCTTCAGGTACTGGTAAGCTGCAATTAGATCTCCCCGGAGCCGCCTTTTCTCCAGGCTGAACAACGCCAACTCTCTCAGCCTGTCCTCATAGGAGAGGTGCTCCAGTCCTCTGATACTTCATGGCCCTCCAAAGAGGGCCAAAGAGATCCCAAGACTGCAAGTATCTCTGAATACAACTACATGGTCGGTTACCATGCTCAAGACCAGACTCAACTATCCCCACTGTAGACCATTTGCTGACAAAATCTAGCCCTCGGTCCTTAGGTCAGCCTTGGTGGTGGGTGCACCCGGCACCTTCCCAAACCAGCCAACACTGAGCACAGAGCCGCAGTTTGGCTGCCTGCACGGTGTGTGTCCCCTCATTCCTTAGCCTCACCGCTCACGTTGCAAACTTCATGGAAGGAATGGTCAGAGGCGATTTGCAGATATCCAGTGCTGCGGAAGTGCAAAGAGTTATATTTTTATGTGTTGATGAATAATTTAGCAACAGTTCTGTGTAATGTAAAATTACTGCTTTATGGCTGTTGGGGCCAGCATTCATACAAAGCGTTCTTCTAAGCCCAATTATACAAGTTAAAGCTTGCTAGTTTTATTCTATGCATCTGTCATTAGACAGAATTTTCCAGATTCAAACTGGGAATCAGAGCAGGTCTTTCATTCCGGGAGAGGGCAGTTCCCCTTCCTCATTCTCATTTATAGTCCTGATCATCCTACCTATTTTCCAAATAGTTTTGCACTAGGTTGCGTATATCAATTGGTGCTGGTTTTCTCCACAGAGAAGGATGCTGTGTAATGTTTTTCCATGTAAACGCTATGGAAATCATCCATCCTCATAGACCTTTGCTTTATATTACGGAGCAAGCCAAGACGCCATTTCCGTGCAGAGCGGCCGCAGGTTTCATCCCCCTACCCTGTGGCTGAAGCCTGTGCACTTACGTGGGCAGGGAGCACGGAGTATAGACAGATATATCCAAATCTTGTTTTGGTTTCAGGTTGGAAATTGTTCCTTTGAGATTCGACCTCTTCTGTGCTCAGAGTGGGGATTAAAAGATTAGGGAATGAAAACAAAGAGCAATATTATTGTCACCCAAAAGCACACTCGTAAGGATAAAGTGAGATTGAAAAGCTGCGGTAATTCAACACCAGGACACGTCCAGAAAAGGAGAAACTCACGGGTTTCCTTAGGACTCTGCATCTCAGCTACTGCTTCTGTCCTATTCTACAAGTGTTGCCAAGAGATGCTTAGTTGAAAATGCAAATATGTTCAAGGCTGAAGGATCAAAGAGCAATTAAATTAAAAACTGCTGACAGGTCAATCTTAATAGTCATTTCCATGCTGAAATAAGTCAATAAATCTTAGCTTGCAATAGATCTTACCACATAAAGGTGGGCTTGCATAACAGGAAAATGTAGTAAAATATAGCAATATATTTTATGCAAATGCATTTTAAAGGTAATGAGGAGCATGTTTTATTCATCTTGTCCTGGCATCAAAGCGGTCAAGAAGACGTTGGACTTCTGGAATGGGTTAATCCTTTGCAGCAGCAGTATGCTGAGCAGGCAGAATGTCTTCTATTTATATTACTATTTACTTATATTTGTAAATACAAGCTTTAATTGAGCTCCTGAGCCCTGCTGTGTTTGGTACCGTGCAAACACAACGTGAGTGGCTGTCCCTGCCCCAAAGACCTTTACAAACTAGAAAAGTCAGAAGAAGAGGATGGGCGCAAAGCAGACGGGTGACTTCCCTCAGGTCACCCAAGCCGTAGTGGCAGAGGCAAAACTGGAGCTTGGGACTCCTGTGTCGTACTCTGGCCCCGCTCTCCAAGTCATGCAGCTCTGGCCTATAATACTAAATACACTAAGTACGGCTCAAATGGGAAACAAACTCAACCTCTCATGGTATAGTTCGAGCTTCAGAGAGGGTGGGAAAGCAGCTGTTCAGCTGGCTTTCATACCAGACACCTTCATGTACCCTGCGTATTTATTTGTTCTCCCAAATGCATAGAAGTATGAAATATTAGATAATATTCCCAGGTACTTGTATCTGTAACTAGACACATCTCCAACAAACACATAATACAAGAGGGAGTTGGAATCCAGCTGCTAAATTTAAAACAGATTTTCTGCATGGCAGAAGTTCCCTGATGGTTAAATAGCCTGTATCTCCGTTACGGCTTCCTGCCCACCTGTAGCCGTGCTCCCCGCTATCCCCGAGGGAAGACCTGAGAGGAAAAAGTTCCCGATATTGCCGCTTCAACAGCGCCCGAGCGCTTTAACAAGGATCTTTCTATTAGCCCCTGTATAAACACCGGACAGCAGCCCAGGCAGGCAGCTCTGGGTGGAGCACGGATCGTTTTAAATCATTTGCACATTCTAAATCATTGGGCACGATCTGCGAAAAAGTAGATCTTGTGTTACATACTGCACTTGGGAGGCGATGGAGACTATTTCAGGCTAATAAAATTCCCGACAAGTGACCCTGCACAGGAGAAGTCCTGTTCTCAAGGAGAAGCCTTACACCAGCACTGGCTCACAACTCGCCCTTCTTTTCACAGGGGAAAGACTGGGGATTTTAATCCTGATTCTAAAACAAGTCAAAACTTGGTGAGTGCCGTAATTGCACAAGCAAAGAAAGGGCTTGGGGACAGCCTGTACTCCCGCCTCTTTTTCTTTTTTTTCTTTTCTTTTCTTTTCTTTTCTTTTCTTTTCTTTTCTTTTCTTTTCTTTTCTTTTCTTTTCTTTTCTTTTCTTTTCTTTTCTTTTCTTTTCTTTTCTTTTCTTTTCTTTTCTTTTCTTCTCTTCTCTTCTCTTCTCTTCTCTTCTCTTCTCTTCTCTTCTCTTTTCTTCTCTTTTCTCTTCTCTTCTCTTTTCTTCTCTTTTCTCTTTTCTTCTCTTTTCTTCTCTTTTCTTCTCTTTTCTTCTCTTCTCTTTTCTTTTCTTTTCTTTTCTTTTCTTTTCTTTTCTTTTCTTTTCTTTTCTTTTCTTTTCTTTTCTTTTCTTTTCTTTTCTTTTCTTTTCTTTTCTTTTCTTTTCTTTTCTTTTCTTTTCTTTTCTTTTCTTTTCTTTTCTTTTCTTTTCTTTTCTTTTCTTTTCCTTTCTTTTCCTTTCTTTTCCTTTCTTTTCTTTTCCTTTCTTTTCCTTTCTTTTCCTTTCTTTTCCTTTCTTTTCCTTTCTTTTCCTTTCTTTTCCTTTCTTTTCTTTTCTTGCATTGAATCAGAAGCGCTGTTCTTAGGTTTGTGTGGTCTCCAGCAAGATGCAGTACCTCACTTCCAGAGTGTTTTTCCTGGCGCTGACAGACCACACAGAGCCCAACCCCGGGTAATAACGTGCTGCATGTTCCCAAAACTGGGAACAAAAGGTGAGGATTTCTTGTTTTCCTCGGGATGCTGATGTCATGTTACATTACTGAGAGTGCAATGTGAATGAGATTCCAAACCTAATTTCAACCAGGTCCCTTCACGTACCTTTTCCTTTAACCAGAAGAAAGTTTTCCACTGTTACCAAAAATGGGAAAAATGCACATTTGCCTCATATGCCCAGGACAGTAAATTGCCACCAATAATCCAAGGTGACATTAGAAAAAAATGGGTTAATTTTCCGTGGAGGTTTCTCCCAAGAGCAGCTGACGTTATTCTCCACAGCAGCAAACCAGTCCAGCAGAGGAGTCTGCCAGTGAAATGCCAAATGGAAAGCGTAAACCTGGTTTTGTAAGAAATACATCCCAGCTCTGCCTGACCTGTGCCTAGGAGAGATTTTATTTTTAAGTGTGTGAGGCAGAGTTATCGGAGATGAAGAATCATGAGTCAGACCCGCAAAATCATGAGACCAGTCTTCAGCATGATGAGGGTTGCATTTTTTTCTGGTTTTAAGGGAACAGCTTCTGCCGTGTGGTTTGGTCCGCCCGATTTCTGAAGCTCCTTTGTCCGTCCGCGGGGTGTGGGTACGACTGTCAGCTCCATCCTCTCCCGCCTCGTCCCCCCAGCCGTGCTGCGGGGCCAGGCAGGGAAACTCAAACCGGCCCCAAAGGCAGCGGGTCTGGGAGAAGGGACGTTGTGTCAGGGCAGAGCTCGGCCAGCCCTGCTGAGCACCGCTCCTCGCTCGGCCCCCGACCACCCTAGTATCTCCACACAGGGTATTAATCACTGCTTAAAAAGGAAAAGAACCAGAATAAGGAGGATTACAGTACAATATTCCCTGCGAGCACTCTCATCGTGCCGGGAAGCCTCCCTGCCAGTTGGACTACTGAATATTTGACCCACATTTGCCAGTCAGCACTGAAAGGTAGTCCAAGCCAGTGCTCAAAAAAAAAAAAAAAAAATCCAGCCAGATTACTTATTAAGATTTTTTTACAGTGTTGAGGGGAAAAAAAAGGAGCCTGTCTTTAAAGTTTTTGCTTGGGCCTGGTCCACTCATAGGTTTTGTACTGGTGCGACTATTTCCATTAGAGGTGCGATATTTTTTACTGAAATAGATAAACCAATATAACCACTAGTTGGGGGACACTGTTGTACTGGCACAAAGATGCTTTATACCACTAGAGCTTATTTGTCTTCTTGTATGGAAATAGAAATTTCAGCATAAATAAGCATCTTTATACTGGTATAGCTGTTTCTACCCTAGGGAAATGATACCATTTTTACTATACCAGTACAGTTACAATTTTGTGTGTGGCCAAGCCTTCGCAGTGGTACACCCTCTGTGTAGAAAAGCCCTCCTGGTGACCAGTGCCTCACAGTGCCAAAAAGCTGCAGAAAGTCAATGAGATTATTCAGGCATTAGTTATTCCACTGGATCAGGCTATCAAAATCCAGAGGAGAAGGGGTGCTTTAATTTACTTTTGTTGGCCAGTAAAATAGTCCATGTGTCTGGCATTGACTGGCAATGGTTTTGCTGGTATCCAGAGGCAGCAGACAGATAAAATGAGAGTCAGTTTTTTGTGACATGTTACAACAGGAAGAGTTATTCTTACAATGTCCACCCAAGTTCATTTTACAGAAGAAGAGTAAAACTTTGGTAGCAGAAGGGTATCACTGAGTGTCTCTCTGCTTTGGCAATGAGCATCCTTCCCTTGCTCACACACGGGTATCTCCCAATTCATCTCAGCACAACGTAGAAGCAGAAAGCCATTATCCTGTGAGAGAATAGCCTATCCAGTTGTCATTGCTTACAGACAGTACATGCTAAGCGAAAAAAGGAGAAATACGACTTTTAAGGGTAGTCAGCAGTTATGCGAAGCTTTTCACCTTAAAATGCCTTGCAAACCCTAGTTAAATTTAAACTCGTGTCACTAGAAGTACATATGTGTGAGTCTATCTGTGTGGGTGCTCTGTCCTTTTTTATATGCTCTACATAAACATACAAGGAAGACAGACAACACTCAGCAGGTCAGTATCTGTAAGAGGAAAATGAGTGAACTGTGCATAGCACTGGTTGGAAAACAGTCGAGCTCCTGCCCCGTGGGAGGGGAGGGAAGGGAAGGACATTGTCTCACAGCCTCTAGTTGCACCAAAAAATGGACTCAGCCTCTCCGTTTATGTGCTAAGAAAGGTAACTTGAAGAATGAGTTGGAAATTATTTTTAAATACCTGCTGGCAGTATGATTACTTATGGTATTATTGATAGAGTGTGCAAGTTGGTGACCCAAGTCCTTTCCCACCATATACAAATTCACAATTTTCCTCTCTTTGCCTTTAATAATTTAGAGGTCGTTTTGGCAGTGTGAAAAGGAGATTAATTCACCTGCTGTCCTTATGGCCATTATGAGAAAATCACAAAGTCAGAGCAGTGGCTTGATTTTTATGACTGAAGTCTTCTGCAGACACGAGTCCATTATTCAGCTGCAGAGCGCTGTGGCCCTTGAAGCTCAGTTGCAGGGGTGAAGGTCACTGCTCTGCCAGTAACCACGTTGCTGTAACATGAAGTTTCAATCAGCAAATACTGGGCGAATATGGGTCTGGTACTATACTGTTAAATATAATGCAATTTGCCCCACAGGTGACTGTAGGTCCTTGTTATTAAATCAGCTCTGGCTATTTACCTTTCAGCTGCAGTTTAACCATATGAAATGTGCCGTAATCCAGCTTTTCCCACATCAGAGGCTTGAAGAAACCACTTTCCTGTAGCATTGCATATAAGGAGGTAACATTTCTTCATTTGCCTCGCATATCAAAATTCAAGGCAATCAGTCATTCATTCTACATCATAAATAATACATGTACCTGACCAAACACAAAAGGCTCTACTTCTGTCTGCTTTCCTTCCGCACTTTAATAAGATCATCTGAATTTCAAGATGAAATGTGCAGTCTCATATTTAAATCATTAGGTCCCTGTGTGGTATTTCATCTCATTTTTGCAAGGTCAGGGTGGCCAATGTGGTGAAAGAAAGAAAGAAAGATAAAGACTTTATCAGCAGAGCAAATGTAACTGGTTCACGTTGAAGAGGAAATAGGTTACCCATAGAGGGTAAAGACTTGCCGGAGATTTGCGAGGGAGCTGTAAATCAGTGGTTTCAGACCACGGTGAGGTGCACCTCCCCTGTGGTACAGTGTCCCGCAGTAATGAGCCCTCAGCTCCCCTGTCAGCCCTTTCCCGGGTTTCGATGCGTTTTGCTGAAAGGGTAGCAGCCCAACTTCCAAAATGCAGTTTTTGGGAAACTGGAGCGATCACCCTGAGGAAACAAAATTTCACAATCATCTCAGTATGTGGCCAGGAGCTAAAACCTCCCAGTTTCTGAGCGGTTTCCGGCAGCGATTCCCTCTTTGGAACAGAGGATGGTCCTGAGACCCGGCAAGCCTGGGTTATGTGTTTGCCTCCTCGCAGATTTCCTCTGTGACCCTGGGCAAGTCACTTCATTCTTGCATACCCCCGTCTCCAGTCCTTTGTTAGTACAGGATATCCCCTCTGCTGGCCTCCCCCGTCCCATCTGCTTCAAACAAAAAAGAAACCTGTCAGAGAACGAGGAGGTATCTATCTGAACTGCTCTTTATTTGTTAAGCACTGCAGAGGTCCAAGTCTTGGGCAGCAGCAGTGATCCTCCTAACAGATCACTATTATAATAAGGCAGCAATTAATTTAACCCATCTATGCAAGCTCCCCTGGATGTGAAACTACAGATATTTATGGTGGGTTGCTGATTCATAAAGGTGTTGTGGGTAATGTTTGTGAGGCACTTTGTTGATTAAAGGTGGTACGTTGTCTTTCCTGCCAGAAGATCTCAGCAAGTGCTCGTATAAATGCATTGGGCACAGGAGTATCTAAGTAAATGCTACAACTCTTATTAGCTTTAGCACAAGCAGGAGCAGGACCTCAATCACAAGCAGCTTCCAAAAAAGAGTGAGAAAAAAGTTTGGCAGGCAAAGTACAATATATTCTCATGTCATCTTTATATAACCATTTAGCCAAAAAAAGAGAAGGTCACCTATAAATCCAGATAGGCCCAGACATCTGAACTCTAAAGCTAGTTTACAGAAAAGGTTTCCAAAGCCCACATGGTCTTGTATGAGATTAAAAATGGATAAAAACATTATCTTGGACCACAATAACCTGGGCAATACCAGGACCGCTCTCAGCAGTGACAGCTTAGGTACAGAATAGCTGCAGAAGTGAATGATTACAGCATATAGAACGGGTAACACTAGCAGAAGTGTCATACCTTGTCCCCTAGTTATATGCACAGTAAATTTTGCCCAGCTGGTTAAGTCTTCTGTGATGCCCAAAGCTGGTGTCCCTCATCTGTGATGCCCTTTATAGGAACTTTCAGGAAGCAGAGAGGAGATCAGAAATAGAAGACGTCTGAGAACTAACTAGGCTGTGGTGGAGGACTACCGACTGCAACCAGAAGACAACTTTAACCCAAGTAAGTTCGTTCAGTAATAGTTTGGGCTAGTTGTGGTCTTTTGGGCAGGTTTCTTGTACCTTCCACCACGTCAAGCTACTCTGGGCACCTGCTGGCACAGCGCTGAGCTGTGGCACGATGTGCTTCGCTCGCACCATCTTGGTGCACAGCAAGGACCTGCTCATACTTGGTCTCAGGCAGCCCCATTTCCAGCTGTGGTGCTGGAGGCAAGAGCAGACCTTGGCAGCTGGGATGGAGCTCATGGCGTCACCGCTGGGGAAGAGGTCAGAGATTTTTCAGAATCTCATGTCTCCTCACAGCCAGCACATCCAGACCACGGTGGTCAACAGACCGCTGACCACAGAGCAGTCACTGGCCCACGCTGAAGATTATTCATGAGAGGAATAGGTTGTTTCCCCCTCCAATTATCTTTTTATTGCTGAAAGCAAAATAGAAACAAAAATCCTTTAATGATATGTTTTTTCGAGTCCATGGGTTCAAGATAAACTAGCAGGCTTAAGAAAAAAATGTCCACAGAGGACAAAGTGAAGAATTATGACTATTAAAAACACCATATATTCTTTCCTACTGCTTCTTCTCTCTTCTCTAAGCTGCTGAAAGACGATAGGCTGACAGACATGTTCCTGAACAACCCTTTGTACATGACGTATCTAAAAATTGAAATCAATACGTAGAATGAGTTATATTGAATGCCTTATATCTAAATTAATCACAGCCCAGATGGAATGGGGAAGATGTTACACACTCACGCACACACACAAGCAGGAGTCATAACTCCTGAAGGAGGTTAAAAAGGAAATCTGTAAGTGGTGGATGAAAAAAAAAAGGAGTTCTCCCTACATGTATTTAAATATGCATCCTCTTCCGTGCTTATCTGAATCCTGAGCTCTCAGAGGCGCTGATAAGAAAGACAGACCTATTAAAGCCTCATTTGAAAATCTCCAGAAGGTGCAGCCAGCCCCATGTCAGCTGAAACCCTGCTGCCCCCAGAGCCCCCAGGCTCATGCAGAAGCATTAGCAATGTCTAAAACAGCATGTGTTGCTTCCCTGTGCCTCACCCCTTCCAGGCTCCCCTGTCGCCAGTGAGAGCCTGCGGCTCCCCTCTCTCCTCTGTGAATACTGCTGAAGCATCAATAAATATTTTCTTGTCCTCAGATCTTGACTCCCAGCCCAACTTCATCCCCGGGGTCTTGCACCACACATTTTAAGCTGAAGACTGAGGTTTTCCTTAGAAACTCCCTCCCCAGCTTCCCTGGCTCTTCCTGGCAAGCAACCAGGTCAGCTGCCAGGATAACCCTGGCTCTTCCTGGAAAACAATCGAATGAGCCTGGTTTTCTTCCTCCCAGAGGCGGCAGGTCTTTCCAGCTGCCTGGATGGCTCAGGCTTCCTAAAGGGATTTTTCTAATGCTCAGGCAAACATTTTCTCAGGCTCAGGAGGGAAGGAGGAGCCACTAACACAGCAAGGGTGGGGAGCTGCCTTTCAAAAGCAGCTCCGTGCAGTGTGCCTCCTGGAGTGTGGTGGGACCTTTTGGGGTGGCCTTGGTGCTGCTCTTGCTGTCCCTCAGTGAGTGAATTCACTGGTGATGGTTTTACTCTCATTTTACACAGGCAGTCCTAGAGCCAGCTGGGATCTGGGCTCGTTTCTGGAGTAATTATGGTCCTAAGGGGTCATCTGACAGAAGACAGTCAGAAGGGCACAGCAAGCACCTACTCATACTTGGCCTCATCTAAGCACCACTAGGTGCTCATCTAAGTCCCTAGTAGCTGGGGATTAGTGAAGGAACGGCCACAAATGCTTTTGGCAACAGGGGCTTCCCTTCTCTCCTACCCCACCACGGGGTGATTAATTAAAACCCCACCATGACTGGTTTGCCTCGCAAAGCAGCTCCCCTGAGAGTGTAAATCTCACCCTCAGATCCTAGACAAAAGTTTGTCAGTGATGCAGCTCACATTTTGCTCCAGCTGTATATGGATGGTTCATGAGCTGCCATGTCCTTTTGCCAGGTCTTGCCTATGTGTTTGTCAATAGCTTGTGAGCTTCCTAAAGCAAAATTTCACATGGCGATGTAGAGCTGGAAAGGGTCCTTTCTCTGCTGCTGCAGGCCACGCTTACTGTTATCCCATTTGCAGATCATCGCTTTTCTAGCACTAAGGTTTAGAGCCTCGATAGCAGCTGAAAGGCTGTTTCAGCCCTTCCTTCCCTTGTTTAAGCCAATTCAACATGTGTTCATGGGCAGTTTATATCTCTTCTACCCTTTGGGAATGTTGGAGAAATGCTGCAACACTTGCTAGTCGAAAAAAAGGGCTAAACATTGACATTCGTCGACTTCATCTTCAACCACAGCGAGCTCCCAGGTGCGGCCCTGCCTCTCCTCTGCAGGTTCAGACCTTATGCCTACGGCAGGCAGCTGCTGCAGCAGCACCGAAGGGGTGTTTTCTCCCTTACGCCGAGATCTGAGCTCACTTGCAGCCGTGTAGCTGAAGAGCGTATTTGCGCAGCAGAATAGCTGGTAGCTATTGTGGTAGAAATGGGCTCTGTAGTCTGCTCAGCCTTACAGGTAAGTACCTGCCTGCTTAACAAGCGGTTGTTTGGGAGCAATTTTTTAGGATCATCTTGGTGTTACAATAGTCCAGGCTTAAGAGCTTTGATGTCTCTGTGATAGAAACTTCTGCTCAAGACACGGGTTTTTTTTTTTTCTCCGTTATTGTTCTAAAACTGCATGAAGAAGTCCTAAGAAGTTTGCTTGATTTTTTTTTTAACCTGTAAGGTAGTTTTATGATAGCCTTGCTCATGCCTGCTGAGGCGACTAATGAAGTGGATTGGGAGCTCTCTCTACCATTTGCTGAAGAGGCAAGCTCACATTTTTTTTTTAAGCAAGCTTCTCTCTCAACTGCTGGGAGTTCAATGTGTATAAACAAAGAGCTGGGCACATTTGGGCTCACCTGCATGATCACTTTGCTACTGGTAGTGGTACTCCACAGGTTCTCCTGCTACAGGGCACAGGTGGTTGGCTTTCCCCAAGTCCTCAGTGTTCACATCAAGTAAGCCAGCAAGAAGCAAGCCTGAAAGTCTGAGCTGGAAGAAAAAAGAAAGAGAGAGAAAACCTGAATTTCTGAGCTAAAGTTTAAAGAAAATACATAAACATATTTCCTATCTTTCATGAGATGAGAGAAGTGATCAGTCAGGTAGACTGGATTTTTGTTATGGTTCTCTTTAAGGCCTTAAAGGAGTTAACAAAAGGCACAATCTCATTTCTTTCTTTTCTAAGTATACGGAATATAATAAGTGGTCTTATCTGATTAAAGAAGCAAAATCCTGACAGAAGGGTAAAAGACGTATCGTTTTTTGAGGGAATGTTCCCTGCTGATTTTTGTAGCCCCCGCACCAGGCTGTAAGCCTTTGGACCTGATAAACTCTGTGACCTCCTCATAAGAATTAAAGGTGGTTTGATTTTTTTTCTTTTCTTTTTTTCCTTACTGCTCCAAGTGATATGAAGCTTGGCTGCAGACATTAAAGGACATTAATTTACTTGGTTTCCAGAGCTCACTTTTCTTCTTAGAAGGACTGCTTTTCCTTTTTTTTTTTCAGCTTGATAATTTGTTGCTGCTGTCTGGAGAAAGGTCAGTCTTGCTCACATTGTACAGCATTTCTTTGAGATTTCTGGGTATTTTCTTAGATGGGAAGAGGCTCGATGCTGTCACCCTCAATGCTATACAGGCTCTGTCTTGCACTGCATATTGGAAAAACTTCTCACAGTTGAATTAATAGGATTGAAGTCCATTTGTAGAGGAAAATTGCTCTGTAGAGCGTTTGCAGAGGTGATTGCTGTATCAAAAAGAGATGACATCTTAATTGCTGGGTGCGGACAAATCCTCTTCTTCTAGAGTAAAGGCAGCCCCTGCTGAGTCAGCACCTGTAGCCTTCCTGTCCTGGCCTGAACGCAACGGCCTCAACTTCTCTCTCTAATATATTTCATCAATTATACATATGATACTGGCTAAGCTAAAGCATGAGCTCTTTCTAGGTGGAGGGAGCGATGTGATGGCTAGGGTCCTTTCCTTCTAACACTGAACGTGGAATTGCATCAGGAGAACTGTGATACCCCCAAACTTGCTGTTTCCCTGCAGAACTGTAGTACCAGAGATTTCCTGGCTTTTTTCTAACTATCCTTCTTTACACTTTATAACTCATATCTGAAAGGCTTTTTAACAGATCTGCAGTGTGCCCCATCCATGGCCATGCTAGTTATAGCGCGGGATTTCTTGGAGCATGGTGGGGTTTTTCCACAAGCTCTTGCATCACCCCAGCAAAGCCCTGACAGCTTGCTCTCTCACCCAACTTGTCCACACAGTGCAGCAGCCCATCGCTCCATGAAGCAGCTCTGCATGAGGACACTGCCTCCTGCAAAGCCCCAGTGTTTGTAGCCGCCTTGCTGGCTCCTCTTACGGTGATGTGCTGTTGGGTATATGGCTAGCTGTAGTTCAGAAATGCAGAGAGAGCAGGGTTATTTCTCAAGAGAGTTTGAGGAAGAAGCAGAGACGTGAATGACTGTTGCACATATGTTCCCGTAAGGACCTTGGTCAAGTCTGGGGAGGAAGCACATCCTGAGCCAGAAGTGGATGAGCACTTTTACCCCACCAGATCACTCTATGTCTGTGATACCAGGCCATGGTATCAACCAAAACATTCTGGACATAATCATCAATTAAAACCTCTGTGGCCTTACATCTTCTAAGCCATCCTCAGCTGGTTGCTGCCTGTGATGTCCTGGATGCCAGTACTGCCGGCGGGAGGCCCAGCGTGCCCAGATGTGTGATACGACACAGGTCTCCAACCAGCATCTCCCCGGGTCCTGCAATTACTGTGCTTGGAAGGATGTCATCTGGTTTACCCCACTGATCAGCACAGGCTGCTCCCCTACTCCGGGTGCCTTAGTGCCCACCTCCACAGTAGCTCAGGTGCACCCAAAATGACTGTCAGGTGTTTGTTCCAGCAAGCTGTAAGCTGGCCGAAGGCAGTGCAGCCATGGCTTGCTGTGCACTTTCCGGCCTGGATCAGCCCTGTGGGATGCCTTGTCAGTCCCATGGCTCTGCGGAGATTGCAGGGTCCAGAAGGGGCTTTCCCCAACTTGTCACCAATTTTCAGCACAGATTTTTTCCTAGGAGATGTGACCCTATGAGGGAAGGTCTGGATAACCAGACCTCTTCGCCTGTCCCTCCATCCTCCCTCCAGATACCACATCACTTCTTATACCACTGCCACTGTTTAGTCTAGGGCATATTAACTCATTGTCCTACCTCCTTCAGACTATGTCCTCCATCGTCCTACCTTTCCCACCTCAGCAGCCTGTGCCTTGCATTGGTCCATTCTTGCCAGCCAAGCTGGCAGAGATCCCTGCCCCACGCATCCGTAAAACCTCCTGGCTTTTTCCTGGAGTCCGTGGCACTTAGCTGCAACAAAGTGGGCTTTTGCCACTTTCCTTCCCCCAATACTCAAGGAAAAATGCTTCCCCCTGTATGACCTCCAGCACTCAGGGACAAGCTCCCTTGCAAATCCACAACCCCTGCCACACACAAATGCAAACACATGTGCCATGCCCCTGCGCAGTTGCCCTCAGCTCGCTGTCCTCCCCCTCCGTACGAGCCTCGGTGCCTGCGGCAGGGGTCTGTCCTCGAGTCCACCCACATCACTGGTCCTGCCTGCGGCTGCCCTGCCAGCTGGGTCACCTCTCACCAGCGTGCTCCAACTTCTCCAGGATTGCTGGAGCAGGGTTTCCAGTGACTCTGGATGAATATTGGCATTTCTTGCATAATTCGATCACATCAGGAAAATACTTAAGCTTCTGAAATGAGATTGAGAGGTACGTTTCATCTTACCAGCCCAAGTAACTAAAAAGTACATTGGGTTACTCTCCTAAATTAATGAGCTTAATTTAAACTTCTGCTATTTTAAAAACATGTATTTTAGGTTCTCTGTTTCTTTTCTAGTTTTGGAGTCCTTTCAGTGCAATCAGGATGACTCAGAACAATCGGTTAAAAGATGAAAGTTGGGCTTCCAATGATATCACCATACCCAGGCAATGATGGGCTGAGAACAGAAAAAGAAAAAAAGAAAAAAACAAACCCACAATGCAAAGCTCGTTATAAGATCCTGAGCTGCCAACATCAAATACTTCAAGCTAATTAGAAGACCAGACATGTCTAGCCCAAATGGATATTTGATTTACTGTGTACCGTCACATATATATACTCAGGGGTTGTTTAATAGCTGCTTCTGAAGCAGAGACAGTAGTAACTGCAGGAAGGCACACAGTGTGATGGGATGGGGATGGGGACCCCTTTCTCTTTACTGACTTTCAACAGAGAAGCATGGGGAGCACAATGGGAGTTGGGAAATCTTGTCCCCATCATCTTTCACTGGCACTTCTCGCATCTTCAGTAGCCAAATGACCATAAGTCTGAACTCTTTGCAGCGCTCCTTTGCTAAAGCAATTTGGGTGGGCCTCGGTGCTTGGTGTAGCCTGTGCTTAGGGATGAGGAATAGTGGTTGCGCCGGAGTTCCCTTGCACGGAGCATCTGCCCAAACTTACTCCTCATGGTGGGATCACCCAGTTTGCAAGCAGCAATGGAAAAAGTCACCACACAAGAAACACAGTGCTCTGTGGCATTCATGTCTGCTTGGTTTTAATCCCAGCTCTGCTCTACTGCCCCTTCTTAAAGTCCACGAAGAGTGGGGAGATGCTCTGGGGTGGATGAGGCATGTCCGCATCAGAAGGAAGTTGGAGGTGTGGGCAGGGGCTGGGCAAGCCGTGTGGGAGAGGCCTCGGGGTCAGGCACGGGGGCTAAATGAAGTAGGCAGAAGGTTTTCCACCCCCTCAAGACAGTGAAGTGAGAAATTAAAGCCCCATGTGAGCTGAGGAAGAGCGGAGTGACGCTGGGCTGGGAGGGGACTGGGAAGTCACCAGTTGCGCCCCAGCCCTGAGCGAGGGCCCCTTCCTCCCCTGGGGAAACGCAGGGAGGGGACAGGGAGGGATGGGCAGTTTTGGCGCTGGATCTGCGCGGCACCAGCCCTCTGTCCCTGGCAGTTGTGCCTTGTGGGGAAGCAGAGGGGACCCCCCAGCCCGAGGGGGCAGTGGGAGAGCAGGGGGAAAGCGGTGGGAGGGAAGAGGCTCCAGCGAGGGCCGTGGGCGAGAGGCAGGCCCCAGCGAAGCACTATTTTCAGTCCATACTGTCAGGCAGGATCTGTTCGGGGACAATATATTTCCCTATCGTGACAGCTCTGGCAGACGGTGCAAGTGTGGCTGATCCAAAGCCCTGCTCAGGGGCTCACTTCCTAATTAGGAAGAGAATTTAGGAAGAGTTCCTGATTTTTTTGTTGCTGTTTACCAACACCCTGGCGGTTCACCTTGCTAGGACATAGCAATTCTGCAACCTGATGACCTTTGGTAAAAACCTGCCAGAGGAAGGCCGATGGGGAAAGTATTTGTGTTACAACTGGTCACACCAAGACTCTGTTTGCACACAAAGAGATGCACAGGCTCGCAGCTGACACAGGAAACAAACGAGCAATGATTTTTGAAGATGTATTTAAAGCAGAACAGTGAACCTTATAGAGGAAGTAGCCATACTCAGATTGCAGGAACGGGAGACACTCAAGCAAATTAGGAGGCAAATGTAGGTAAAATACAGTTCTTTTAAGGAAGGCGTTTTATACACAACCAATAATTAACTTGTGGAACTTACTGCCCCAGCTGCCATTATTGAGGTCAGCAAAGAAATAAGATTTAAAAAAGGCCATGAATAATACAAACACCAAGTGTTGCACCGAGTAGAATAATAAATTACAAGGGATATAAATCACCATCATAAATAGATCCTAAATAACAATAAATTGCCCAGTGATTAGAAGGCAACTTTTGCTAGGGGCAGGTTCCTTAGTAATTGCTCGTTTTAACACTTCTTGCCCTTTTTATCCCTTGAGCATGTGGTGTTAGCCACTGCCTCAACAAGAGAAATGGGTTTAGATGGCAAGCAGGCATTTTCTGTGCACGGTGTATTGTAGTGAAGAAATTCAGCTTCTTCTCTTAGATAAGAACTATTTAAGAGGGTGTTTCCCTTACAGAAACACGCAGTAGCAGCTGAAAACCTGCAGTATGCTGTTGTAATCTGTAATGTGGGGAAAAAGCTTAAAATAATAAATAATTTTTTAATTACTTTACTATTTTTTGCCTTCCCAGGTCAGCTTGTAGTTTCTGTCATAATTTTGTTTGTTTATTTGTTTTGGGCTTTTTTAAGTAAGTCATAAAACAATTTCAAGATAAATACTTTGCTTAGACTATTGTATTTTTGTGGCACTTACTTACTTTTGGCTGCGCTGTCAGACAAACTGATTTATATATTGGATAAATGCATGTTGCTTCAGTCGACCCACCGGAAAGCTCAGGTTTGAGCTATTTAGATTCCAGCTCCTTGCTAATAGACATTAATACAGTTCTCTGAGTTAACATTTAATTTCTGGACTGCCAAGAAGAAAGTAATTTGAAGCAACTAAGAGACAGTCGTGGAGCTGAGCTGGGTACAAATTGAATCAAGGCTTTCAGAGCTCCTCTCGCTGAAGCATTGCTCCCTGGCTTGCTTCCTAGCAGGATGCAGGGCAATGTTACTGGCACAGGCGCTCTACAAAGACGTTTTGTGCTGTATCCCCATCCCGAGGTTTTCCATATGCTCTCCATACTCTGTAATTAAGGGGGGGCTCAGGTGGCACCACCCAGCTGCCCTTGGGATGAGGAATGTGTGCTTGGGTCAGAGCTTCACTAGCTTGGGTCTGTCTGTATAATGGGTCAGACTGGACCAGTGAATATTCTGGTGCCACTCAGCTCGGCAGGGCATCTCTATGGGTATTTTAGCCTTTCAGCACACATAGACTGCAGTCCTTCATATTAACAGGATTTTTCTATAATAATTCATTACTGCCTTCATCTTATTTTGAAGAAAAGGTTCTGTTGGAGTGGCAATTGCATTACTTTTCTGTCTTTCCCCCAGCAGCCCCTGAAACACATCACTTACTCGCCTGAGGATCTCTAAGCCTTTCCTCAAGCTCAGCTTGCCGCCAGAGCAACCACAGCCGGCTGAAGCCAAACTTGGTCATCTCCCCTTCACTGGGCAGCCAAATTGCTGGTACAGTGAAAATCAGACCTCTGCGTGACACCAAAGCTGCTCCTAAACTGCATCTGCCCCTTCTCTCCATGGGAAAGCATGATCAGTCCTGCCCCAGAGAGAGCGAGAGACTAATAATACAGTCTCCACTGTTTTGGACCAGCTGCTTTCCTAAAATTAAATGCATTGGAGTGCCTGGCGTTTCTTCTGAGGAAGTGTTTATAAATGTTAGGCAAGGACTTTACACCACTGGTTATCATTTTGCAGGATGTGCTAATAAGGGAATGCTCAATAGAGCACATACATCGCTTGTGCTGCGCAAGCAAAACTGGTGGCCACGTTCATCTCCTCAGAGGCAAAAAAGTGAACAACCTGGCGGGTTTAGATTCAGACAGCAAAGAAACTAGAAAAGATGTACTTACACTAAAGGCAGCCTGCATCTTAACTCTGTACTGAGGACATGATTTTCAGGTTTTTTGCATAGCATTTTTCATACCTGCCCTATTTTTCATACACAAACACACACACACAGATGCGTATTTACTGTGTGGAAAGGTGGGATAGTCACGATCTTTTAATGACTTTTTGCAATTCAGGCTAATGCAGTACAGCACTCTCCTAGCGCAGCCCTGGCCAAAGTCAGCAGCTGGCTCCTGAGGTCTCGGTGGGAAGGGGACGCAAAGGGGAGTGGCCGCGCTTAGCACGGCGACCTCCCGGTGCCACCTCATGAATGGACACCATGTGGCCACGTGGTATTTACCTGTGAACACAAATGTTTAGCAAGAGGCTTTGGTTTGTTTTACATAATGTTTCTGTCTCACCACAGGGCATTTATCAGTGTTTACCTGATTATTCGGTGTCAAACGGTTCTGCTGACTTTATTCAGCTGGGCTCTTCTCAGGGAAGGACGCTGTTCCCATCCACCGAGTCCTTGACAGAGCAGTTAAGTCAGCATGATCCAGTCTTTTTTCTGGGCCTCCAGATAGTGAGAAAGTAGATGAAAAATAATAGAGCCTTGAGACCAAAGGGACAAGACGATTATGGAGGTTAATGATGTCTTGGATTGAATTGACACAATTTCGGCGGATCACAGGAGGAATTTATGGTACTCGGGGATGAGACTCTGCGCCCACACAGACAACTGGGCATTCCTCCCACGTCAATATTATCTGGCCTGCTGTGTGTAGCACATAAATCCACTGCTGCTTTTCTGTACAAGGAAACCCACGCAGGACCAAAAAGGCTTGTGCCAGTCGTTTCCCTGGCCCACTCGTCCTCTTCGGAGATCCTCAGCTTTTGGTGGTGTTGGTGAAGCATGCAGACAAGTGGTGTGCACACGTGCCTACATGTGCACGCGTGCCTACACATGCATGTGTGCATGCCTGCGCGGATGTGCATGGGCACACGGGAGAAGGTGTGCATAGAGGGTGAGGAAGTTCTGTCTCAAATGCTTCCTGGAGCCTCTTCCCTCCTCTGCCACTGCTTTTCACCACAGCTCAAGAAAATCTGACTTTTCACCATTGGCTGAAAGTTATTAGGAATATTGTAGCATCAACAATTGCTGTGAAAAGAAATCCTTTCCATATGGAGTTGCAAACTAACTTAGAAAACATACAGAGACAAAACATCATCCACAAATCAAATAAAAGGAATGGTTTAAAATGATACAATTAAATACTTTTTTTCCTAACTGTTTTTAAATGAGTTTTTCTCCATGACACAGTTTTGTTGGAAAAAAACTATTAATTGCAAACAGATTACCCAAAAATGCTTGTTTGTTTGTTTGCAGAAAGAACCTCGTTCCCCCGTAGAGAATGGGTAAACTGGCAAACCTCTCACAATGACTATTTGCTCATCCTCATTTAAGGCCTGTAATTGATACGCTAAATGACGTGATATGTTTCTGTTCCCCTGGTGCTGTGATTAGATGACTGGCTCTCTTTTAAACAGAAGAATAATGAAATAATGACTAGTGAATAATAAATCCTTGTTTGCATGCTAATACTCTGTTGCATATCAGGTGTGGTATAAAAAGTGGCTATTCCCCAAACAATTTGCTCAAACAAAACCCTTGTTCTGAATTCAAACACTGTTTCTGCCATATCCAGTCATCTGTAGCCGGAGGCTTCGCAGAGAAAGTGTGTTTCAAGGAATGATTTAAATGAAAATGGGCGTCTGCTTGGATCATAAAAGAGGGAAGGAGTTCCAAGAATGAGAAACAGTGCAGAAAAAGGGCCAAAATCATAAAATGTAAATTTGTGCTTTTAGGAGTCATTCACTACTTTTCAGACAAAAGGAACCACTTATCCTCCGCTTGCTGGGAAGCATGTCCCCGGCTCTGGGAGCAGGGGACGTTGTGAGTTTGATGGGAGAACAATGGATACTGTAAAGAGGGAGCTCCAACCTGAGCATGCACTGCCTCTTCATCCCTGGATTCAGGCTGCACCCGAAGCCCCGTGCTGCTGGCAGGCCAAGCAAAGGCTCCAAGGTTCTTTGCTTCTTCAGAGGAAGGACACGAATTCTGCACCAGCATGGCCTGCGAGGATATTATTCACCACCGATATTATGATGGAGAGTAAGGAGGCGTGTGACTTAAAAGGTCTTATAGAATACGTACGCATGCACGAGCACCACGCATGTAGGTAGCAGATATGATATGCCGATGGAATGTGGGTGCGTGTGTGTACGTGAATGTATAAAGCATCAGACTGACAATTGAAGTTGGTTTCTAAGAAACAGTTTGTTTCTGACGCAGTTTGGTGATGTGATAAGCCTGACTGTTTGCTGAGGCTGAAGAGTTAAAATTGTCGCATGCTGTGCAAAGGATTTTTATTTCATTATATTAATCTTAAATTAATTTTAATAACTTTATTAGATTTCCTTAGGTATCTGCTTTGTTTGCTTGATCAGATTATCCATTATGAGGACTAGACTTCCCTCAAACGTGGTGATACACAGGTTGCTATAGCTACCCCGGTTCTGGCTATTTTTTCCGTAAAGCAGAAGTTGTGAACAGCCTTCCTGTTCCAGCATCTGAAATGGTTCACCCATAATTTTTGTATTCGCATGTATCTCGCATTTAAGACTTCAGGAGTTTGTCTTTCCTTGTCCTCTTGAGAAATAGTAAGGACCTTCATCTGAGGACATTTAAACTCCACTTAGGTACAGGAGGGGACAAAAGGTGTTCAAAGAACACCTTTGAAATTAAGAATTCACAGAAGGGACAGTGAGAAAACCCTGGGGAAGGAGGAGTAAAAGCCCTTCTCTGCAAGAAATAAGTAGTGGAAAAGTAAAGAGGAAAGGCCAAAAACTAAAATGCAGCAGAGGTGTAAAAGCTCAGCAGTCAGACAACTATCTATAAGGTGCCATCCACTAGGAAATCCTAGAAATGGGGGAAAACATGTATAGCTTGCTTGTGTGTGCTCTCCTGCTGGTGGAGGACATCACTGGAACTTGCTTCCTACCAGGACCAGGGGACAAATCTGACCTGACGTTCAATTTCTCCGTGCGAAGCCTCACTAGAAAGAATCCTCTGGAGATGTTCGCTGAATACCAAGGGTCTAATACTGTCTGTCTAGAGTGGTCCAGGTGCACGCTGCAGTCCACATTCACCAACAACCCTCTGACATTTGTGCTCAGACAAGGCTCTAAGGGAGAACGGAGGGACGTGCAGGCAGGTGCGTGAAGGAAGGTATGAGGAAGATGTTTTGTGACTATCATGCAGACAGGACAGATGAAGTTTTACTGCCTTGGCAACTACCATCTATCCCATTTGTCCTGGTGGCCGCAAATCATGCCTAAGCAATCCTCCTTACGTGGCTCCTGATGTTGCTTCACCTAGAAGCAAACACAATTTATAGCTCAGAGTTTCTTATGCAATGTTCATCCCAACAGGCTGACTGAGAAATATTGTAGAGTCGGTGGCACAAATGCAGAGCGTGGGGTCAGGGGGTGCACCAGACTTTCCCCATTTGTGCTTGACAAGCTGTGTAGACATAGCCTAGAATTATCACCGTCCTCTACTCCATCGACATCTCTGGTATTTCCTCCAGGCCCTGCAACTGGCAGCACTGGATTCTTATTTTACCTGGCATCTGTTGTTTCCTTCAGACCAAATGGTAGCCAGTGTGTCTCATACACTTTAATATCATATTAGCAAAGCCCCAAAATATGTTCGAACACTATGAATGTGGTTTCCTAAGGTTACACGTTGTCAACTATTTTAAAGTGCAATTCAAGGTTTTTGAGTGAGGTAAATAAAACAGGGGAGAGAAGAAGTTCCTACCCAAGTAGGAGTTTTTAGCTTTCAGTCTGCCTGAAAATCCTTGAAGTTGGTTCAACAAATAGGGAAGAAACAGTTGGCTCTGTGAGGCATGCCCTACCCCCTTGCAGTGACCAACTGTCTCACCTCAACCAGCCCCAACTGTTTGGACTGAAGAACTGACATTTAACCTTGATGTAACGTTTCGTGGAATGCCAAGTCCAAAGGCTTTTATTATTCAACAGTTTGTCTCAGCAGAAGGGTGTGACTCTTTGCAGAAACGGAGATTTCAGACCTGATGAGTATCAGGTTACACCCTTATCGCGTATTGAATTGCTTTACAATTTCTAACAGCACAAGGTAGACTGCCCGGGATGTGCAGTAAAACCTCACCATTCATCAGCAAATACTATAAACGTGACCTTATGTTCCTCGAATGAGCTGCAGATGCAGTTCACATTTCCCTGACCCCATCTGTCACCCATCTCGCCTCTCCTGAGACGTCTCCCAGCTCCCTAAGGGCACCCTTTCCAAGAAGTAGGCAGGTCCCTTCACTTCTTTCTCGATTACGATCTGATGATCTCCTTACTTCCGTCTCCAGGCTATACCTTCATGCCAGCTGAGCATGACGCTTGCCCTTTATATGCTGTGGGACCTTCGCCTGGAATTCCACTCACGCTTTGGGTAGGCATAACTCAAGCAGCCCCTTCTCTGGAGAGCCCGGTTACACTTTGGGGTCAGGCTCTCTGCATGCCAGCTTTTGCAAGTGACAATTTCCTCCCTTAACCTCTTCCAGGAATCGGGCCCGTAGCAGATCACTGTCTTGCAACTGCTCTCCTCTAAGCTTTGGCAAACCAGCCCACTGCTGGGCTGAGGAGCACAGACTGAGGAGTCACCTTGAAGTTGTAAATCTGTTTGAGGGGATGCTGCTTAATTAGGGCACTGTTTTGATCTTTCCTGCACCTTTTTTTAGCAACCACTCATGATCTAATGTTAATCATTTAGATAAAGACACTGTGCCACACAGATACGCTGAGGTTATATGATATGCAGCTAAGTAATACATATTAAAGTTCAGACTTTGTGCTAAGAAGCTGATGATCAAGTTATCCACGTCAATGACACCTTGACCTGGTAACCTCAATAGAGGCAGCTTCCCTTTTACCACGGGCACGATGCAGAGGGCTGTGCTCACGTGCCAATTCCTAATAACCTTAAAGCAGAGCTCTGCCCAGAGGTCACGATTTCTCCTTCATCTCCCCCAGGCACAATCTTGGCGATTACCTGCCATTCCACTTAGTCAAACGCCTTCTGGATGTCAAGATTCAAAGTATACAGAATGTGCGTCAAAAATCATTATCCTGCCAAAATGTAGCAGAGCCTGACTTCTGTGATCTCTTCTGTACAGAGGCATCTTCATCAATGTGTTTGAAAATCGATGGTAAGACAGAAGCGATGCCTTTCCCAGCCACTGATGACCTTTTGTGGAGCTATTGCCCTCCCTTCTTTACCCATGATAATTTCATGTTTGCTTTTCTCCCACTCTCTCCTATTGGCATAATTTCCTTTGAAACCAGCTGATCTCGCTGTTACCCTCTTTTCTTTTTTCTTTTTTTTTTTTTTTTTGTACATGCAGCCTTATATTACAGAGCACCTTACCTCTCTTTTATGCTCAAGAGAGAATCCTTGAATAAAAAAGGATTCAAGAGACTGACCTTGCATTTCTCTAACTCCATGGATTTACATCTGTTTATACTAGTGGGGTCTCCAGCACAACATATCTGCCACATGTTCAGAGACTTTGCTCATGTCGGTCCTCGCTTTGTAATCTGTATATTGAGAACTAGCGCTTTGCTACCATCAAGAAGCTATGCTTAAATAGGGAAATATGATTTGTTTTGAACTTCAGCAGTATGGGATATTCAGCACTAAACTGTTTAAGAGTGAATTTATTTACCTGAAGTTTTAGAAAAAAGGGAAGATATTCTTCATATTTTCTTCAAGTAGCCCGTTGTGCAATTCAATTAACTGCTCCAAAATAGCAGAATAATAATATTTAATTACACTGGGATACACTGAACTCCCAGCACACTTGTTTAATCAAAAGTAAATGTTGTATCTGCAGAAGTTTTTAAACAATGTGTTATGACTACAGCATGTCATATAATATGTTATTAAACACAATAGAGTAATATAAAAACATCTGTTCCGTAGACCAATGATATTTTAATACAAATATCTTTCTATATTACCAGCCTGCTACAGAAAATGAAAACTATAATAAATATGACTGAATTATCTAATGTTTTATTTCCTTCTATTTTCAAATTTGGCTTTGGCATCTTTCAGCTTTCAACTACTAACTGCTCAGCATGGTATTTAAGTTACCCAAAGATATATTATATAATTTATTTATATAATTGGTTCCAGCACTATGCTGAGTGTTGGTTGAAGCACAGTGATAAAAACAGCTCTCACCACAAATTATTTACAGTCTAGATAGAGGCATGGTCCAAGTCCCTCACAGCTTGAAAGCGCAAGACGCAAACAGCTTTTAAAAATGTTAAGGATCCCACTGGTTTCCAGAAATTTCACTCAATACTAGCAAGCTGACCGTGTGCCTTTTGCCCAAAATGTCCCTGGTGGACAGCAGTGCTACATGGGGGTTACCTTCCACTCTGTCTATCTGACGTCTTCGGGCACCCTCAGTCTCTTGCTGATGGGCTCCAGAACTGGACAAAGGTGATTTTGGTTGTAATTCACCTCGTGGCTGGTTCTTGCACGCTGGAGTGCAGGAGTTTGCCTGCTCAGGAGCGAGGCAAGGGATCTTCTCTGGTCCTTACACCAGTGAGGAAAAACCTGTGTAAACCGTGAGGGGAAGGGACGGTCCCTGCCTCAGAGAAGGAATCTTCCAATAAGCATGGTGAATCATATAAAACACAGTAACATGATGGTCGTTAATTAAACCATTATGCAAAAAGGAGTTGCTTCAGCAATTTACTTGCATCAGGCATTTCTAAAATATATTCTGTCCCACCCAGATTTTTCATGAGCTGTGATCTCGGGACATGTCTCTATTACCAGCTGTGCAGGGGAGATAGCATTTGTCATGCGGCGAATCAGAGGCAGATGAGACGGAGAGAATTCCTGCAAGGCAGCTTAAACAGGTTACAGTACCTCACGCTACACCGTGAGCAAGGCTTATCACAAGCAGAGCTTTGCATGAAGCAAAGCTTTGGGATCGCTGCTGCTTTATTCTTACATGAACCAAGTATCAGCTGGCACTCACCAGCTCTGTCTCTGTCCGAACAATGTTTAATTTATTGAATTGTTTCATTTATCACAACCACAAGGGCGCTTTAAAGCTTGTAAAGTATTATGTCACTAAGAAATGCATGCTCAGAGTGGGCAAACTCTCCTGCTGTTGCTGTCATTACTACTGTCATTAACTAAAATCGTCAGAGTTTTAATTGTTCCCCTAATCATTGCATCATATCTTGTTTGGGTTAGGGCAAAATGCTTTACGGGCTGTTCATTGTTCCAAAAAGTGTCAGAAATTAATCATCTGCTGTCTCACTGTGGTCTGGAGATGCTGACCCTAAGGAAAACAAACTACAAATCACCTCTCCATCAACACACGAGGCTGCCGAGCTGTACGGCTCTGATTCCCCACGGTGCTGGTAGGAGAAGGGGGCCTGACACCAATGGCATCACTAGGGGAGTCCTCCACCTTGAAAAGACCAATAAACACACAACCCCTGGTGTGCCCCTGGTCCTCTGCCCACCAGGGACTGGGGGTGCAACAGAAAGAGGACACAAAGAAAAGGCTAGTTTTCTTGAGGGCACTGCCCGAAAGCTGAAGATGAGACCATATTGGTTTTAGATGGTAGCTTTCCAGAGGGAGTCGGCATGGGTTTTATCTGGCCAACTGCCTCAAAACGAGTCGCTCTAAATCAGTCCCCTGGAATCCAGGCAATGTAAACCTTTCCTGTCCCCAGCACATGCCAGCATTCACAGCTGCTGAGATGTGGGCATACTCCTGCATCCCAAAAATAAATCGTGACCACAGCCGATATACCCAGCCCTGCACCCGGAGCTGCAACTGTCTTAGAGGCCAGCTGTGGAGAATGCGAGGCACTTGGACGATTAGGAAATGCTGGCTATAGAAGGGAAGAGAACACGGCAAAATGTTTTTCATAACTTGTGAGTTGAGAAGCCAGGGAGACAATAGATACAAGTTAAGACAGAGCAAGAGTTGAGGTGGACAGAATAAAATGGTTTTGGAGAGCAGAAAGCACTGATGCACTGAGCTATCTCCAAACCATTGCCTGTGTCTTCTCCGGGTGGCTTCAATGGGGCCGCGCTGAATTACACCACCTGGAGGCTCTGACCCATGAGGTCAGGTTGGCTGAGAAGGTTTGTGTGATAATGTCTTAATCCTTATGAGAGCTGAGAGAAGAGTGTGAGAGTGGCACCCTGCTGCAGCAAGGCAAAGTGCCAGGTAATGTAAAATGCCCGCTGGAGTGTCCCATCACCTCTAACGTGGTGGACAGTCTAGTGAGTTTGATTGCCGAGCCATTGGAACTTAGGAAAAATGAAAAAGTGGTGAATAGTGATTTCAAATGGACACTTCAAACTAGGAATGTCGTACGAACTGCCTTGTGTCTTGAAGAACATTGCAATTGCAGGAAAAAGAATTCATGCCCACAGCCTAGTATTCAGTCCTTTCTGTCGTTGGATCCCAGGAGGTGGGATGATTGCCAGACTCCCATTTTATACTGGTAAGGGCTGAAGCTGCTCAGCACCTCACAGAGGCAGATCCTGCGGCTACTTATGAGGAACATTTGCATGTAGTGATGATCTTAAGCACTAGCTGAAAGAACACTGCAGTCTGCCATAGTCCCAAATGCATCAGATAAAAATGATAGTAAAAGAAGATGATTTGCTGGGATTGACTGTGTTTGAATACCTGGTTCTCCAACAGAAAGGAAATCTGCATAAAATACAGCTTATAAGAAAATAATATATCCTACAAGAATAGCCTAGACACCTTTTGTAAAAGACAAATGGTTTAATTATAAACTGAAGCTGCTCAGAGTACATTCTCCTATCTTTACTACTGTGATTCTTGGAGCTGAAGGTTTGTGGTTAGTCTTTGTAATTTTCATTTTGGGTGGAAGATAACTCTATTCGGAAAGGAAACAGAAAAGAAATGAGGTCAGGGAATTTAAGAGAAGACATCACACAGCAGCTTCCCTCCTCCCAGTCGTGAAATAAATTAAGTAATAGTTCCTCTATGCTCAGTGTTCACCTTTCAGAGCTGGGGATGAGTTACACAGACAAGACCACGGGAAACTCTGTCTCTCTATAAAGTAAAGAAAACGACAGGGCAGGTTGTGAATTGCTGACACAGGCAGTAACTTGCTGCTCAGAAAAAAAGACATGGTCGAAGTGTGCTGGATCAAGATCATCGACGGGATGACTAGTCAGTTTATGAACTGCCTGAAATCTAAAGGCCGTGTTCAATGATGTGCCCCCTTCCACACCTGCCCTGGTGTCTGACTTCTCCCGTTGTCTAACCACATAAAGTGCTGCTTCTTTCCCACACACGCACACCTAGACTGTACAACTGGCAGCCAGTAAAAACTTCCTGAAAAAGTAAACGCAATCTCCATTTCCAAATGGCGTAAGAACCATTAAGCATAACCAAGGATCCTGAGAGAAGAATTCAATTTCACTGCATATGCTTAAATCCATAGTCTGTTTAAAACATGACTTTCAAATGTAAAAGTAAACTTTAAAATATTTTTAAGTGGGAAGCCCCACATCCTAGTATTATAGGTACCAAAGGACTGTGTCACTTGAAATGTGATGTGCAGAGTTATTTATACATTTGGAAATCAAGTGTAGATGAGGAAAAATGGAGCGATTCAAATTAACAGCAGCATCTGCCTGTTTACCTGACTATGTCAGCGCTGTGTGCTGTAAAGGAACTGTTCAGTTCAATGCTGCTCAAAGACTATGGCACCTTGTCCTGTGTTTGGTATTGTCAATAACTTTGAGTTCACCCTTTCTGCACCTCAATTTGCCTACTAGAAAACCTGAAATAATTATACACAGTCACTGCATACATTCAAGCGAATGGTAGAACTGTGATTCTTAATAATATTCAGGGAAAGGCATAAAGCAAAAGCCCCAGGGTCCAGCCATGCTGGCACTCTGCAGAGGATCTGATTTCATCCCTGTTTTCATTTACTCAATTCACTTTCTGTCTTATCTGCCAGTCTCCCACCCTTGCCATACCCCCGCCAGTACATGACACCTCTCCCCTGCAGCCCCAGACGGGCTCTGGCCGTCCAGATTCGGACAACCCCTTTGCGTGCACAACAGCCACCCACGGAGGTGCTGAGACCTGGCTGCCTCCTTTCCTCCTGAGACCACCCACAAAGATCCTTCAAAATAATAAGATAATTACACCGAGAAGGAAAATTGTGGCAGAGCTGCTACTGTTTTACTATCCCCTAATAAAAGGACCGTTTGGTGCTCAGCCACATTGCCTCTCCAGACCCCATCAGACCTAGTTCGTCTCTTTCTTCAGGCCCAGTTTTAGATGGGACCAGGTGAGACTCATCATGACCAGTATTGTAACGGGCAGATAGGAACCAATTTGGTGAGAGAAAGGCTGACCACAAAAAAAAAAAAAAGGCTGGCCTCTTGCACCTCTGAGTTTGCTTGGAGGATGCACAGCTTCTTGAGGCTCCCACTGACTTCACAAACAGGGCTTGTAAGGAGGTTCCTCCATGAGGGACTTATTCGCTGAAACTCCTTAGCACCTGAGGATAACAGAGACACAGAAACAAGAGGGTAACATTGCCCGTGCATGACATAGTGTCCAGGCTGAAACATAAGATTGCACAAAGCAGGAGGACGTACTGTGAGTCTTGTGTTCACACGTGACATAGGATTATTTCACCACAAATTATTATGGCTTTCTTTTCTATAGTTCTGACAGATATAGATATGAGTACACAGGACAACACGGGTCATTGAGTTTCTTTGCATTTGTAGGTCATAGATGTTCAACTCCAAAATGTCCAAAGATTATACATTTCCTCTTAGACCGTCTGCGACATCCTAGAACAAGCGCAGAAGCCTTTTAGTTGAAACCTAAAATAAAAGCTCACACTCTGCAAGAGGCAGAACAAAGAAGACCCTGATCATGGGGTTGAATTTCTAGCACAGATGCTCATCTTGGCTTCATTTCAGGAGGCTCTGAGTCTACCATGCAATTAGGCAAACTCTTACCCGTCACGTCCCAGCACTGGAGCTCTACTGACTTGTGTCAGATGCAGCTGATGCTCTGACCCTGCAGTCCAGCAGTCTCCTTCGAACTGAACAAAACTAAAGCATGGGACTTTTGTTCTCCCTGCTGTAGTTTTAGGAAAGATAGATAAATTTTGAAGCGGACAAGAGTAAATAGCACCATTTCATTCTTGCTCTACATCTGGTAGCCGCTCTTTCCTTCTCTGCTAAGCAGCTGAAGTCTCATGGGATACTTTCTGAGACGCAGAAGCTGGGAGCTGAACACAGCAAGCTGGATTGGCAGGCGGCTTGGGAGATTTTATTCTTTCCTAAACTGGGACAACACTGGAGAATACAATAGACATCCTATTTCCCTTAGCAATAATCACGTTCCCATGTAAGGGCAAAACTATTCAGCCCTTTAGCATTCATAGTTTATTCAGTCAAGAAACGTATTATGGCCTCGCAAAATGGGACACCTGTCTCGTTGTCCATTAAATATTAACAGCAGCACCATAGAAATGAACTCTAATAGTTTTATTATCGTAATGCTCTGGGTAAATCTTATTACAGTGTAGTATGGATGTCAATAAACAGAAAGAAAGTATGAAAACATGAATTTTATACAAAAATTGCAGACTGATGTGATTTAGATTCCACTGCATCCTTTTGGCACAGGTAACAGTATTGAGTGCTCCTTCATCTTTCAGTGCTGCGCTGTAGAAATGATAATGCTTATTGCTTCTGAAGTATCTTCTTTAGCAGTAGATATCAAAGAATTTGCCTAGGACTGCAAAAGGCTTTTGCAGCATGCTTCTGTAGCAGAGGAAACCAAGGTACAGACGGTCCCTGGAGCCTGTTGCATCAGCCGCAAGAAAAGCGGTGCAGAAATAGGTCCGGCACCCTGACGCCCGCTCCCCGGCACCCTCTTTTATCCACTTAACGCTGCATGCTGTATAAGGGACAGCACGCCACGTCTACTGGCGACTTATATCCCACGCAAATCTCATTAGCTCTGCTGCCTGGCTCCTGACCTTTAGCGGCAGAGTACACCAAAGTGGGGCTCTGAGAACCGTGCTTAAAAAAGCCACGTGCTTTACGCTTCCTCGCTTCAGCCCGGGCAGGAAGCGGCAGTACAGAAATACCGCGCCAAAGGCTATTCCTGCCGCTTTCCGAGCCTGACCCTCAACATCCCTGTTCCTTGTGGATAAGGCTCCAGAAGTCTCCAAATTGGGCTGGGAGGCTCCAGGCTTTCTTGGGGGCTTTCCAGTCGGTCCCAGGTTTAGCTGAGCTGGGAAATCTGCAAGAATAGTTTTTGTCTTACCGCTACTTTAATTCTGTTTCCCAGCCTTGCCGAAACAAAAGAGGCACGGGCAATATTTTTGGTATTGCAGATGAATAAGATTTTCCTGGAACGAAAAAAAGGTCAAATTCGGTCCCCGTCACAACTGTGCATTTCTAGCTCATGGGCTCTTGCCTAGGCACAGCCGCTTTATGCTCAAAAGCCAGGCATTGCCTTTTCACCCAGTTTTAGTCCTTTATACAGTAATTTATTTAAAACACCCAAGGAAATGAATGGTTTATGCTAATTTTGTGGACCCAAATCAGTAATTAAAGCCATAGACACAAAAGACAGAAAACCACTGAAGACTCAGTTTTGGGGATTCTTCATGTTTCTCAGACAATTCCAGAAAGCAAAGCTTTCAGACTGGAGTAGGGAGAAATATCCTGGGCCAGGTTAAGTTGCCCTTCGTGTGCTCTGCTCACTCCACTGGTGTACAAATCACCTGGAATATGGGAAAAATTGAGCTGGGAAATGGTCCCTTTAATTGAAATGTGTAAGTTCGTAAGCCAGGTAATAAATGACAAATTATCCCAAATAATTGGCAATAACATCTTACCTATACAGTACCTTCACATACTTTCTATATGCTATTTCCTAGAAAAAGAAAAAAAAGAGACCAAAAAAAAGGAACAACAACAAAAAAGAACTGCTTTTAGAAATAATTCAGAGAAGTCTTTATTTAATATTAACTCTACTTTTCAGGTGAATTAGTCTGTAATAAAGTCAGGCTCCTGTCACTATGCATCTACCATACAGACCTTGAGGGGGGAAAGAAAAATTGTGGTGAGCAAATTCTGAAAAGACAAAAGCTGCCTGCAGTAGGTTTTCCATACGTCATAACAGTCCTTAAAGGGAAGGAATATGAGAAGAACGATGTAACTGTCTAGTCTCTATTTCTTGCCTTGCTAGAGTTTATGCCTGGGTATAGTCCCAGACTAAACATTGAGTGGGAATTGAAGGGAAAGAGGGAGTTCCACTGTTAAGGAAGGACATGTTTTGAAGAGGTTTGGGGAGGGGGGAAGTTAACAATGCTTGGTGTTTGAAGCTGGTCAGGGGCTTGTCACAGTCATTTCCAGCACAGACGTTCAAGAGATTTTTACAATTATAGGTGCCTGAGAAACACTGTTTAGGACTATCCCAGGAGCTGGCTGAATGATGAGGAGAAGATTTATAAATGTATCTGTGAATAAATAACCTTGCAGCTGCTTGTAGGGTAGCAGCTTTTGCTACCTGAGCTGCTTGTATGGTCATAGTATTTGTTCCTTTAAAATATTTATCTGAATTTATCTGATCTAAAATTGTAAGAGGTGATTGGTTTGCTGGAGGGGTTTTGCCTTTTTTTTTTTTTTTTTTTTTTGCTAATTGCTCTTGAACGTTATCCTAGTAAACTTTTCCAGTCATCTAGTCCAGGTGCTACAATTATGCAGTATAACCCAGCATGATAAAGCCAGTAAATAATCAGAGCAAAGAACTTGCAAAGAAACTATGGGCAGACATGTTACTCACCCGAACTAGCTAGAAAATTTTTGCAACAAATGACATTTACAGGCAAAAGTAGGGAAGATTTCATGACTGGTGTGCAGTCCAGAGAAAAAGAATGTCACAGAAATTTGTGCAATGCTGGCTTCAATGATCTTAGTAACTTTTCTTCCAATATATGTTATTCATACACTATTTATTGAACTTGGCCTTAAAGAACAAGAATCCATCAAGTACATTCCGTACCTTACAGAATTTATATTCTGTCATTAAAACCCGGTATTAATGGATACTACAGTGTTTCAGATCATAAAGTTCAGTTCTGGATTAATGAAGAGCATGTATCAATGTTGTATTATACTTGAATAGACAAATATAAAAGGATTTTCTTTCCGCACAAGATCAGTGTCACATTTAATGCCACGAAGGCCTCACACACATCAGAAACAAACTTCTTTAATTTCTGAAAAAGTTGTTGCTTCGTAAGTTATTTATACATAGTTACGAAGAAAAAAAAGAGAGAATATGGAGCTGAGTTCTGTGTAACTGCTCTGTGCCTGAAAAATGTAAACAAATAAAAAAATAGAAAGAATAATCCAGTTCAGTTGTGTCTAATGGCAGATAATGTCGGTGATAAGTACTGTAATATGTTCTGCCTTCTTATCTGGAAAGACCACAAATAATGACTACCTACTGATAAAAATAACAATTCCCTTCGCAAACTCGCTTTTTCCCCTCCAACTATGTGCGGACTCTGTGAACAAGAGCCCTGTGATGATGATGACTTCTGAGCAATTTACGTGTTGTCTTGGAATAAATTTTTAATTTATGACTGTGTTGATTACCCTGGCTGAAGGGGAAAAAGCTCAGAGATCCCAAACCCCCACCTTCTCTGCTTTTTCATCCTCCGATGTTTTACTTTCCCAGCAGTCCAGCTGTACTCTCCTCATACTGCATGTATTGTTGGGATTATCTTCAGTCATGTGAACTATAAACACGGCTTGCTGCAGCCCAGCTAACGGAGTGGCAGGGGGCCAAGAAGGAACATCGTCCTCTTCGTCTGAGAGGCATCTGGAAAATGGACCCAGGAAGGGTCTTTCCCCCGCTCCGCTGGGAGACCTCTGACAACACAATGACAAAGTAAAGCCCCAAAATAACAGAGTAGTGGTTTCTAGGTGATGGGATACTCCCAGGTAATCATGATGACCACAAGGATTTATTTTCTTTTTTTTTTTTTTTTTTTTTTTTCTTTTTTTTGTTTTTTCTTTTTTTTGTTTTTTTTTCTTTTTTTGTTTTTTTTTTATTTTTTTTGGTGTTTTTTTTTTTGTTTTTTTTTTTTTTTTTCATTATGAGGGAAAGAAAGACTTATCCCCATTTCCCACCAGAGGTAGGCATGTTCTTCAGCCGCATATTTTCAGAGACCAAAAAGCAGAACTTGTGGCACTCAGTTTCCGGTCGCTATGAATTAGGGTAACACAGTTCTTCCATGTCACCGGTTCCTCACATGTAAACACAGAAAGCAGATCCTCGCACTGATTCGTAATGTGTCCTTGTAGCTGTAATGTCCAGTTCTGAGCTTACTGCTACGGAGAAGTATTTTATTTTACTGAAGTCTACCTGAAGAGTAGGGAGAAGGGCCACAAAGGTTTGAAATCACTTAACACCCCTGTGGAAAACTAACTCCCTCTAAAATCATTGGGTAGTAGAGGCCGAAGTAGTAATTAAGAACATAAAGAGTTCTCTGTATCCGTGTCTGTGGTGCTACTGATATAACGAGGAGTACCAGGGCTAGTCCCTAATTAAAAGAGAATAGTTGTCTGATTAATGGGCAGCACAGATGGCATCAACGGAGGTCCCTTTTTTAGCTTTACATAGCCATTCTCCAAAAAATGCTTTTTTCCGGCTATGGTGAAACTCTCTTCCTTTGGGTATCACCTATAAATGTATGCTCCCCCTGTGCATTCCTCAAGTGCCTGGGAAGCAGCGTTAGGCACGGCGCAGCTTATCAACCCTAACGGGAGCTGTCATTAACCCTCGAACCATATTTTTGCTTCCTTACATCACATGCACTTACTTTACGGTTCGGTGAAGGAGAGAGAAGGGTTGGATCTCCAGCCCCAGTTACTGCTGTGCGGCGAGCCACGCCAACACTGGAGTCAGCAGCGTCGGAGCACATGTGCGAGTCCTATCTCCAGCAACCCCTGGCATGTATCTAAACTTTAGACTAGATTAAAGGTCAAACGTTGCTTCTGCCTTTTTTTGACTCAGAGAGGCAATGTCCTTGGGCAAGCAAGCTATTATGTTTTATTTCATCGGTTAGTGGAAAGCAGCTGTACTGCTTAGCATAATTAACGAGGAGGTCAGACAGTAATGCTTTGTACACAATAGTGTTATATGCAGCACTAAGGCGAGTAATTGCCCATAAAAACAGCATCTTGTAAAAAGGGAGGGGAAAATCCACCTCCCTTGGAGAAAAAATTAGGAGCGCAGTACTTCCTTTTAGTCATCGCTCAAAAACATTCCCTGTTTGGGTCCTTCAAGGCCAGAAAATCATTTACCAAAAATATTGGGGAAGTGTTCCACAGCAATACTCAATACTATTTACTGAAAATATGCAACTGATTGTTGTAAATATATGTGAAAAATATCCATGTAAAAGGAAAGCAATTGCACATGGTGCTGTATTTACTACCCTTCTTGGTGTGCCCAAAGGTAATTTAAAAGATAATGCAAGTTGATGTTCCCATTAATTTCCTGTAAGTTCTGTTGTGAAGAACATTTGTGCAGCTCTTCTTTGCCTGCAAAATAATACATTTCTACAGGCAGATGGGACAAAAGCTGTTGATATGTGCTCATTCATGATCAAATGTCTACTTTGCTCCTGCTGAAGCCAACCAAGGCAAGAGCAGGAGGCACACTTTCAGAAATATTGAACAGGTCAACGCAATGCTAGCTCACACTGAGTTGTTCATCAGAAAACTGAGAGCACTGGAGAAAATGGCAGGACAAACAGTATCATAGAATCATAGAATCACAGAATGGTTTGGGTTGGAAAGGACCTCAAAGATCATCTAGTTCAAACCACCCTGCTGTGGGCAGGGACACCCTCCACTAGACCACGTTGCCCAAAGCCCCATCCAACCTGGCCTTGAACACTTCCAGGGAGGGGGCAGCCACAACCTCTCTGGGCAACCTGTGCCAGTGTCTCACCACCCTCACAGGAAAGAATTTCTTTCTAACATCTAATCTAAATCGACCCTCCCTCAGCTTAAACCCATTACCCCTTGTCCTGTCACTACACTCCCTGATAAACAGTCCCTCTCCAGCTTTCCTGTAGGCCCCTTCAGGTACTGGAAAGCTGCAATTAGATCTCCCTGGAGCCTTCTCTTCTCCAGGCTGAACAACCCCAACTCTCTCAGCCTGTCCTCATAGGAGAGGTGCTCCAGCCCTCTCATCAGCTTCGTGGCCCTCCTCTGGACTCACTCCAACAGCTCCATGTCTCTCCTGTACTGGGGCCCCCAGAGCTGGACGCAGTACTCCAGGTGGGGTCTCACAAGAGCAGAGTAGAGGGGCAGGATCACCTCCCTCGACCTGCTGGTCATGCCTCTTTTGATGCAGCCCAGGACACGGTTGGCTTTCTGGGCTGCAAGCGCACACTGCCGGCTCATGTTGAGCTTCTCATCAATCAATACCCCCAAGTCCTTCTCCTCAGGGCTGCTTTCAATCCATTCCTCTTCCAGCCTGTAGTTGTGCTTGGGATAGCCCTGACCCACATGCAGGACCTTGCACTTGACCTTGTTGAACTTCATGCGGTTCGCATGGGCCCACCTCTCCAGCCTGTCAAGGTCCCTCTGGATGGCATCCCTTCCCTCCAGCATGTCGACCACACCACACAGCTTGATGTCGTCAGCAAACTTGCTGAGGGCGCACTCGATCCCACTGTCCATGTCGCCGACAAAGATGTTAAACAGTGCCGATCCCAGTACCGACCCCTGAGGAACGGCACTCATGCAGAGTTTCACTGTCTAATTTGTCTTCAGTCCGTTTTGAAAGAAATGCAGGGTGGCTTCTGAAGAACCTGAAGGTGGTATACTTGAGGATTCATGAGCACCTGACTGATTCACCCCACCAAAGAGATGATATTCAGGTCCAATGGAAGGCCGTTGGCTCACTACCCTGAGCATCTTCTCTGTCTACAGCAATGACAGACCATAACACAAACGGCTTCTCAGGTGTGCCTTCATGTCAGCAAGCTGCTTCTGTCTTTGCTGTAAACCAGTGACATCTGAAGACTATTCTGCCAGACCTTCTCATGCTGGCTAGTAACCTGCTCGTGCACAAAGGTATTTGACAGAACTGGAGGGTGGTGGGGTCACAATATATGTCGTGTAGGTTACAGCATGTACACAAAACTTCAGTATGGAGCCTTGCTCTGCGTGAACGTTGCAAGTGCCAGGCAGCATCTCACTCCATTTACAGCTTCACTAATTTTGGCGAGGATGCGCCCAGTGCAATATTGATCAGTGCAGCTGATCTGAGAAGATCTGATCCTCTGTAAAAATTTCTGGGCTCCACATGAGAAGGTATATTAATGTATGAATTCCTCTGTAACAGTCCATTTTATACATTTTGGGTTTATGTATAAGACCGTACTAATTTCACATGAACCGAGCTGCCTAAAGGTAAGGAATCTAGTCTTGTCTGGGCTGTAGGGCCGGTCATACCATCCTAAGGTCCTTGTTGACTACAGAGGCAACTTAGACAATCATTTTGCATTAGGCATCTAACCTTTGGGTGGCCAAAGTTGGGTGAGATAAATCCCCTCCATCCAGTTTGTAATATTTTATACACATAAACACAAAGACACACATGAATAAAAACGTTTGCATATGCATACATGTGTATACGTGTGTTCTATATGTTATATATATTTTTATATTTATGCTTTATAGATGTTGTAGATATTTTTCAGCATTTACTGAAATCCATATAACAAGCTGTTTTCCGTGTAGTATACTACTGCATATATGGATATAACTGGCAAAACTTGTAACACACATTTAATGGTGTTCCACTTTTTTTTTCCCCGATTGCTCTTTTCATCTACAGAAAGTTACCTGGTACTCAGAACTAAAAGAAAAACCAAACTAAACTAAACTAAACTAGTTAACTAGTGCTGACTGGCTTTGCAAAGGGCTGCAAAGATGAAAGCCATCAGGTAGACAGGCAGGAAGGTTCCTGCCTCCCTCTTGTTCCCCTTCCCTCTCTCCGGTGCGGAGAAGGTGGCTTTCCCTGGGCAGGTTTTCACTTGTGCTTTCATATCTGTATTACCCAGACTTCTGCTCACCATGGCTGGGACACCATTTTGAATGGAAGGAGCATCTGCAAGGAAACACACTTGTCATGGCATGCTCTGTGAATATTTTACAGTAGAAACACACTTTTATTTCACGGCTGTTTTGGCATGTCAGTGGCTGCCTCGAGGACTGTAGAATGAAGCTGGAGCTTGGGTTGTGGGGTGTTTTTTGTTGTTTAAGCCTAGAATATTAGGTAAAATCTTCAGGCACGTTTTTCAGTGCACTAAAGAGACATGCTAATATTTTAACCTAAGACACAACATTAATAATATCCTTATGGCTGGCTCTTGGTCTCCCTCCTCACAGAGACGAATGCTACCCACACATTCCTCCGCCTGATACACAGACAGTCATAACTTGGCGATTAGCATGGTTCCAAGGCCTACTGAGATAAATCAGAGAGAAGCACCACATTACTTTATATAGACTAATAACTGGAAGCAAGTTAGGAATGCAGAGAAAGCCGTAGGAAGGGATATTTTTCTAATGAACAGCGCTCTGTCAAAGATAACAGCAAGGAGCACGAGTGATGGATGGCACAAGCAGAAGACGGAACGTAGGAGAACCAGGGAGGAATCCGAAGCCCAAACAGCCAAAGTTATAAAGGCAATTTGTAAATTCTCAGCTGATTCTGCCATCTCTGAGATGTGACTAATGTGGAGACGATAACAGCATGTGGATGTCTCAGGGAGAAAGAAAACAGTGCAGGGAGAAGAAGCAGAGTTTGTAATTTCTAAACTGAAAGACAGCAGTGTCTAGTTCTTTTTTAAAATTAAGCATCATTAACAGAGGGACACTGCTGATTTTCAGAAGCATGTATTCTCCTGGGAGTGGCAAAAATTGGTATCATATATGAGCAGTGCCCCTACAAAAAAAAAAAAACCCACGTTACCACAAAAGAAAAAAAGAAAAATCAGAGCATTCATTCGGCCCTTGAAGGACAGTAGAACACATGAAAAGCATAGTTAACTGTCCTTAAGTACAAAATAAAAGAGTTGCATTTTGACCCATTTGCAATAATGCAAGGCTAACAAAAAAAGGGAAAGACAAGTTTTGATTTTATACAGAGGTTTCCTATTTTGTTTGCATCCATACTGATCTGAGGCATTTTCTACTAGGTTTTCCCTTTTCAAAAACAAGGTCATATAAAACATTGCCTGTAGATTTATTCGGATTGCTGCTTCATCGATTCTGAAGCTGAAATAATGTACCCTCCAAACCCACTAATATTTCTATTGTGACCAGACTTGTCCAGAGTTTTACAATCCTAATTAGTTTCACAGTTGTCTTGTTGTTTTCCTGTACTCCCCCTCTGTCTGCTCATCACCATCTGCTGTCATCCACGGTAAGATCTTAAAGGAAGGACCATCTCTTTGTTCTGCCTTAACACAGCACTTCACAGAAACAGCTCATTATTGGAACCCAGGGCTGAAATTCCTGAACACCATGGCAATAAATGTAGTGGACAGAAAGAATAATGAGTCTCAGAAACAGCGGAGAAATGCCCAACTCCTGGCTTTTGGTTAGCATCTCCTGCTTCCTGACTCTGTCTTTTGTCCCTGTGCTATTTCTGCCTTGCCCGTTGCAGGAATTGCTAGAAGAAGGAGTTAGATGAGAACACAGAGCTTGATCACAATGCAGGCACAGTTTGGGAGGAAAAGGCAATGATGGATGTGGGAAAAGAAAAAGCAAACATCAGAACAAGTCCTCTCTCAAACTCACATGAGTGCATCAGGGAAACATCACCTTTGTCTGTACCTGTAGTTCAGACCGTCTGTTTAGGGGTCCTGCTCTCTTTTTAGCAAGTTAGAAATAATTAAATGAAGACACATTAGATGCCAGTCTGTCCCAATAGTGAACTTCTGGTGGGTGCAGCCAGTGACTGAGTACTAAGACGGAGCATTAGCCCTAAGGATCAGCTTTCCTCCTCCTGCAGCAGCTCCTTCTCTCATCTCTCCAAGAGCAGGTAGTAGCTTGGCATAATACTCAGTGGATGCTTCCTACTTAATGCTCTTCTGTCCCCTATCATCTCCCACAAGAGCTTTATGTTTGTGTCCTGCTTTCAGCTGGGATACAGTTATTTTTCTTCCCAGTAGCAGGTATAGTGCTGTGGTTTTAGTATGAGAATAATTTTGATAAGACAATGATATTTTGGTTGTTGCTAGGCAATGTTTACACCAAGTCAGGGACTTTTCAGCTTCTCACACTGCCCTGCAAATGAGGAGGCTGGGGGTGCACGAGAAGCTGGGAGGGGACACGGCCAGGACAGCTGACCCAAACTGGCCAAAGGGATATTCCATACCATATGACGTCATGCTCAGTATATAAACTGGGGAGAGTTGGCTGGGGGCATGCCACTGGGGGTGGGGGGGATGAGTGAGTTGCTGTGTTGTTGTTTTAGCTGCCTGCTGGGTTAAACCACAACGGTTTGTCATTTACATGCACTAAGAACATAAGACCCTGGTTCTTGCAGTAACCGAAAGAACTGATTCCATAGGAACAGCAAAACATCATTTCAGCTGCTAAGTGACAGATGACCAGAACTGGCACCTCTGCAGTTGAGCTCTATTGTAAATTTTTGTGTTTCAGGGTTGGGGGTGTTGCTTAGATTTTTGATGAACGATATGGAAAGTCTGAAAGAAATGGATATTTTTCACTGTTACTGAATAGAAAACGCTAAACACAGCGACGGTGGGTTAGGTCAAAAGCCTTGCTTGGATTGGGTGTGAAATGTTATCAGATTGCTTCCAAAATCTGAGATTTGTGCCTATACAGCAGTTTGGGAGACAGTGTCTTGAACCTCGGTGAGTGGGTTTTGGTACTTGAACAAGTCAACATAAAATAGTGAAACTAAATATTCAGGAGGACTGGTCTTTCAGAATTCTTTAAGAGACATTCATTTTCACACCTGTTCATCTTAAATTGTGGTCCATGGTATTCAGTTGCTCATAAAACTCTTCTAAAGTAAATTGTGTTTTCAAATAAAGCTGAACTTTTTATTTATAACGGTTTATTACATTAGTTCAATTAATACTTAATCAATTATTACGAAGTTTGTCAAGTCTGTTGCTTATACCCATGGTTCATGACCATCTTCAACATTCTCTCATAAAGTACTTATTCTACACAGCACATTCATTTATAGGACCATCATGCCAAGCCTGTAATATTCTTTTAACCCTATAAAAAACTTCTAAGTGCATCATTATTGTAAAATATCACCTTGATAGGTATTTATTTTTAACATTTTGGCCATCCATTTTTAAAATTAGTGTCCAGATCTGTCCTATTATTTTAAAATTATATGGCTGATGAAGTAAGTTACAGCCCTGTTTTAAAGAGCTAGACATTATATCTGCAACATGTATAGTCTGTCTTGATGTAGGAAATTGCCAGGTGATTGAGCAAATGCTTAAGTCATACTATTTAGTTATTTAAGATGTCTTTAAAAGACCGAGATGACAACTCAGAAGACAACAGTGTTCCCAGGGTAGTCCCTAGCAGGGGTAACACAGCAGCCCATTGTGCAGGGCAGCAATTAGGAGCACCAGCGCTGATTGGGATCCTGGGGCACATTGTTCTTCCTGATTTTCAGGTCATTCCACCCAATGGGCAGATGCTGGGGAAGTCATAATAGAGATTATCAGTTTGGGGATGCCACTTGAGCAGATGACCATGGGTACATGTGGGATTTTCACTCCTCCAAACTCTTTGATAGAGGAAATAACTGCATCTGAGAGGAGAAGTTAACTACAAGTATGTGGTGTTGTGTTCAGGGAGGTAATTGCCAGTGTGCCTCTGGCACCTTGGGGGAGCCGTTGGGGCTCACATTCCTTTCCCTCCTTACACCCTGTAATCACTGGGGTAAAGCCCATCATTACCCGCTCCTTGCAGAAGTGTTCCCAGGATGTACCAACTGTTGCACCTAAAGCCTATGGATACTTGAAAAACTTCAGGACACCAGTAAATGGCCCAGAAAATGCTGTAGTCTCCCTTACGAGCAGTCCAGCAGGCTAGCTTCAAGCAGATTCTGGGAGCTGAACACCTTGGGTACTCCCTGGTCTGTGCTGGTGATACTGGGAGGCCAGTGCGGTGCTCTCGGTGGGGTGTGAGAAAGTAGGAATTGGAAGTGAAAGTCCTCCAAGCTCTGCCACAGAGACACCAGTTGGTAAAACTGATCTTTTTTCATGAAACAGGGACCCAGTGCAAGGAGTCAATGGTCAGTGTCCCGTGTTGAAACGCTCCTTGCAGAGCAAGTTTTGTTGAGTCATATCAGCATGTTCAGACCATCCTCCTCCTCCTGGAATATTTCTCTCTTCCCTTTGCCTCTCTCTTGGACCAGACCAAATTGGAGTCACCTGTGTATTCTCCTTCCCTTTGCCTTATTTTTTTCTCCCCATTTGAGCTACCGTAAGCATTTCCCTGTAGCAGCGTAATGACCATCGCCTGTGGTGTTGATGCGCGGCGCATGTGTGCTGGGTAACAGACTGGGGGCTGCCTTAGCCTTGACCCTGCGTCAGGCTCCTCACCGGCTAAGGCAGGATGGCTGGTAGTGCCTGCTCCCGCTGCCAAGGCATTGCTCCCGTATATCTCAAGAATAAAGGACGCATGGAGGCAGTATTCAGGAGCGCAGTGACCCGAACAAAGAGTGGGAGTAGTGGCACACGGCTAACCCCACCGCGTCTCTAGTGCTGTTAACAGAGTCCTTTAGGTGGATGAGCGAGCTGGGGGGGACACGGAGCTGGAGCAGGGAAGAGACATTCCTGTGGCTGCCCGAGGCAATACAGAGACTGTGGCCGAAAGTCTGAGGATTTACACTAGAAAAGGGCACCGAAAAGTTAGGAAAGGTCAGAAAAGGGCAATGAGAATCACTGGGAAGACTTTGCCTTATAGCAAATGACATAGGGATACTGATCTGTCTAACTATTTAAGAGTGAGTGTAATTCATCGTTGGTGCAATTCACTGAAGAAAATGGTCAAATCTAAATCACCTGATGTCTTCAAATCAAGCTGTCTGTCAAAAATATGAGAGAGCTGAAAAAGGACTTGAAATGATGAAATAACAAAACGATGTCCTATACCCTGTGTGCTGGGTAATCCAGAGATGTTTAGACTGGCATCTTGGAGCCTAAACATGCTCTGCATCTTCGTTAAGCACAACATATCATTCTTAGCTAACCCAATACCTGTGAGTTGAGCAAATTCCTTATGCTTATAAGAAAATATCTCTAATTTCAAGCCAAAACTTATTTTTTGTGCCTATGTTTTGCAAATTTTTCCACTTGCTGTACAATAGGTCATGAGGAGGCAGGAAAATTTGTGATCTGGTTCCTCTCTGGGTGTATAACTGTGCAGTGGTAATGTATTTACTTGCAGCAGATGGAATGAATATGGGAGAACATCTAATGTGGTAATTGACGCTAAAATCAAAGGCATTAATTAAATGTGTGTTCTACTTAAGGAGTCAACTGAATGATGAGTGACAATTAAAAATGATGTCTTTATAATTATTCCAATTCCTATTTATGAAAGTAGAGTGTGACTGCATATTAAAATATGATTGAAGGTTTTATGACTCCTTATTCTTTCACAGTTAAAACGTTTGCAATTATTTCTCCCTCAGATTAGAGCAATGCACAGCGATGTAAAGTAAAACAGCGTAGGCTTGATTCTCCAGTCACTTAACGCAGGTTTTATATTGGCATATGGTGACTCCCTTAAGCAGAGCACTCCTCAGTTAGGGTGATTTGAATGGACAATTAAGCTCAGCATGCTGAATACTGCAAATTCAATATGAACATCTGGGGATGCATTTACGGATCAATGACTCATTTTTTAAAATAATATTTGGTCAGGTTTGGAAAGTCTCCTGCAACTGTAAAGGTGGATATTTCTCCTTCCAGATGAAACAGCGGGAAAAATCCCTTTCCTTTGCAGGGAGCAGGATTAGCCCATTCACAGAAGTCAGGGTCTTTTCCCTCAATCTGCATGTGTCTAATGTCATTCTTTGGAAATAATTAGTATAGCAGATTCAAACTTTGCAAAAGGGCTGCATACATTTCACTTTGGATTACGTTAGCTGAAAGTTGTAATTGGTTCCAATACCAAGAGATGTTCTCAACCTAAATCTCCTACGCTTCCAGAGTGACTCCCTAAGACAGGGGGAAATTCCCTTCTCTCACCAAGTTTTTGAAGACTCCTCACAATTGCAGCCAGAATTTTTTCGTTGTTGTTGTTGTTCATTATGTAACCATTACTAGTCCTCATTCTCATTTCTTTTTCAAAAGTTGAATTGCAAATATTTTTATGCAGGAACAGAAGTTTGAATTTATATTATACCCAAGAATTACAGGGTAGAGAAGATGGGTCTTTCCTTTATTTGAATTTTATTTGTATTTATTTCTACTGTGCATATTTTTTTTCTTTTCTTTCACCCTCCGTACTTGTTGTGGATGTGCCATGGAACCACCGGTGCATATCTTTGAGAAGGCAGTAAGCTCAGAGATAGCTGGCAATGCCGTTGATTATTTTTACTGCAACTCTGAAAAGAAAGAGAATAAAAGGCGTGTGTGTGTGTATATATCCACACGTTTACATACACACACTCTAAAGATAAGTATTCACTGAAGGTTTAAACCCAGTGCCAAGCCTGACAAGCTGTTTTTTGTACGGGGTCTTTCCTAGCAGCCAAGGCAAAGGAGTCCCTGCCTTTGGCTGCAGAGCAGCAGCAGGGCATCCTTGCAGCCCCTGCACTTGCTGCTCTCCTGGGTGGGGTGGAGAGGAGGTTGGCCAAAAGCCTGCTTCATCTGTCTGCTTTTCTTCCTCTGATACTATTACCGAGCCTCTCTTTTCAGTCTCCATGGCTCTCACCTCTTCTCCTATTTAAATCTGTCCAGCATTTTGCAATAAAAATGCCACCATCTCCCCACTTGAGCATCTTTGCTGGCTCCCCCACTCTGCTCGACACTAGTGCCTGCTCCCGAGTGCTGCTGCAAAACACCCCGAGTCTCACACCCTGCCCAGCTCTTCTTACTCTTTCCAGGTGCTACACAAGCATTTCTACATTTTCATGTTGTGTTTCTGTCTGGAAAACATCTTCTCTCTTCCAGTCCATCAGCAGATCTCAGACATCCCTTTTGTGTTGATTCCCCCAGTCACGCGGTGCATTGCAATAGATTAGCTTTTCTATTTACCTTGTTCAATTAGTTTTTATTCTGCTCCAAATTGGATTTTAGCAGCCCATAATTTGTGAGTATTTAGAATTAGATGTATTTTTGTAAGCCATTTGAAAAACAAGGATATCAAGCTTCCAGATGGCATAAAATACTGGTTTCTGGATTTAGTACTTCTCAAGATAGAACCTGTTAAAATCATGCCTGACTGGAAGGGTGGAAAAAAAGCAAGAGGGCAGTCCAAGTACTGTGCTTCTGGGTTTCGGGTTTTTTTAGTTCTTTTTCTTCCAAGCGGGCCTGTTACAGGTGACAGTTACATGGAAAGAAGCAGAGAAGTGCAGGGCAATCAATTCCCATATGCAGAAGATGCATCTAGAAGGTGGTTAGAAAGTGCACGAGGAACTAACCGGAGGCTCAGAGCCTTCTTGCTTCATGTTAAACAAGATGAAATGAGATAATGGAAGTGCTAACATTGTTATTAGCGACATTAGTTTTATTCACATCATAATGCAAATTCACTTGTATAATCCTATAATTATAAACAGCTGTATAATTTAGGCTTTTTAGTTCAATATATGTTAATGATGTGAATTATAAAAATCAAAAGCCTAAGTCCCAAAATAAGGTGATTTTTAAGGTCAGGATTCCACAGCCCATTCAACCCTTAAAACAAATCTTTATTTATATTAGTGCCACTCCATTTAGATCTTTTCCTGCTTCTAGCTTCCTTCTTACTTTATAAAGCTACTGCTCATCAGCTTATCTCCCCTGCAAAGCTTCCCACACCTTTAATCTGTTTAGTCCACGTGTCATGGACTTTCTCCTTTTTTAATACATGGAATTCAAATATTCTCACTGACAGCCTATCTTTCTCTAGGAAGATTAGTTTATCTCAGGATCTTATGGGCGGAATTATGAATCGGGCACAAAATCCACATTGCAGTTTGCTCCTGCTGCAGGCTTTCCAAGTGCTGCTCCCTGAAGATTTCTTCGCCCCAAAGCAAAGGCCTTGGTATTGTGCCTGGCTTTCCTCCAGCAGAAGACGACTGATGAAACAATATGGGAAAGAAAAGTCTAATCAGTAAGTTCCTATCCCGGGAGGAGAAAAGCACTTCTGCCACATATGGTGGGCATCCAGAGGAAGGCAGGTCTTGCTAAATATCAAAAAGAGTAAAGCTGAAGGATTTTGGACACAGCAGAGAGTACATGCTGGGAGAAGTCCATCCCTCGGTTGGCCACAACATGATTGTGCATGGAGGAGAGAAATCCACCCACTGGCAATCCCATTGAGCAGACGTCCGACAAGAGAAAGTCCTTTATCTCTGCACCTGCTGCATCAAAAACTCCTCTGACAGCTTGGCACTGAATGACCACGGGAAGAATCATGATTGTATACATGTGTACCTTTCCCTAACGGTTATGTCTGCCCACGCAGTGTGCATATACCAGGCTACACGTGAGCCACTTCCCAAAAGTCCCAGAATATTGTACCTGAGCTGTATGACCCCAGAAGCACATGCTGTAGCACAGCCGGCAAAATGAAGCATATATATGTGGCGGTCTTTCATTCAGGGATCTTATTTTATAATGTTGACACAGAAATGTCTCCATGTTCATTTGCAGGCCTGCTGTCAGTATTGTGATGTTTGTGTTATAGATGCATTTACATAATATTTATGTATTAGTACTGTTTTCATTAACCAGCTTTCTTATATGGCAGCTGGCAATGGGTCTGGCACTCAGTAATTGTAGTTTTATATGACACTCTTGTGCTCTTTGAGGCAGCAGGTACAAACATTTTTGGTGGATATAAAGGCCAGGTAGTAAGGTAAGTATGTGATAGTTATGCTTATTTATCTATGCCTACATATTAAGCTAAGGGAATCTTAAGTTTAAAAATGGATAAAGCCTGATTTTTCTGTCTGGTGGTGCGCTGGTTTTGGCTAGCATAGAGTTCATTTTCTTCACAGTAGCTGGGATGGGGCTGGTTTTTGGATTTGTGCTGAAAACAGTGTTGATAACACAGGGATGGTTTCGTTGTTGTTGAGCGGTGCTTACACAGAGCCCAGGCCTTTGCTGCTTCTCACACCACCCCACCAGCGAGGAGGCTGGGGGTGCACAAGGAGTTGGGAGGGGACACAGCCGGGACAGCTGACCCCACCTGACCAAAGGGGTATCCCATACCATGACGTCATTCTCAGCATATAAAGCTGGGGGGAGTTGGCCAGGGGGTGCCGCGGCTCAGGCACTGGCTGGGCATCAGTCGGTTGGAGGTGAGCAATTGTTTCATTTGCATCGCTTGTCTTTCTCTCTCTTTGTTACTTTCCTTTTCATTACATTTTATTATTTTTTTAAATTTTATTTTATTTCAATTATTAAACTGTTCTTATCTCAACCCACGATTTTTCTCACTTTTACCCTTCCAATTCTCTTCCCCCCATCCTGCTGGGGGGGGAGTGAGTGAGTGAGCAGCTGTGTGGGGCTTTTGTTGCTGGCTGGGGTTAAACCACGACAGGTGGCAAGTCAGAGGATCACTAACTTCGAGTAGAGACTTACCCCTTCCAAAAGTTAGATGTGCTGACAAATTACTGCTCTAAACTATTAGCAGTGTTGAAGACCTCTCTGCTAACACTATCAGATAAATACATCTACAAGCTCTGCTTCCCACATTTGACACTTCTTAAGGGCTTGCCTACACAACAAAGTTGTTCTTACATTGATTTTAAAAAATGTCATTTGGTTTATGAGTGATTTAGTTCAACCTAGTTTAAATAGATTCTTTTGAAAAATATGTGTTTATATAAAACATTGCATATATGCAAGTATAAAAGCTCTGCAAAAAACACCACCATCCAGGTTCTGACTTGGATAGAAATTGGATTGTTGTACAGTTTCCAGTCTTGGACTCAGATGAAGGTTTGTGCTTTGTTTTGGTTTTTTCAAAAGAAATGAAAATGAATGTCTCTAGGCATTTTAAATTAATGCTAAATTAAAAAAAATATGATTGATATATATGTGTGTGTGTATATAAAACCATATATATATATACACACACATATATATACACACACATATCTTACTTCTGTTGGCATAACTAATGTTTTTATTTAGATGTCCTGATCTGCTTAGAGGCACTTTCACTGAATAAAATGAAGTATGTGCTATCTGAGACATTCTCTCATATAATCCTCCTATTTCAGACTGAAGTGCTTTCCTCTGTGAAATATGGAATATTTAACAATTCCTTATCATTGGTATGGTTGTAACTGATGTGACACATCCTTTCCTTGTTGCCCATCCAATATTCTAACACCAAAGTTAAATAAGAATTGGCACAAGTGGGATTTCTTTTGTTCTGCGATGTAGAAGAATAGCCAGTCATGGTTTGTATAAATTACTTCATAGTCACAGTTATATATCATATAGTTTGCTAATGAGGCCAATTCCCTAGGCAACAGCCCAACCCAGTAAATGTCTAAGCACAGGAATCCAGCCAGCGGGATGTCTAATTCAGTTGAATTCAATGGAGATGATTTGGTACTCAAAATCACCTCACCTCCATGAGCTGTATGCCTGTTGTAAGCAACGTATTCAGAAAGAAAAACGTATTTAAATGCTCCTTCTTAAGTGAATTATTTCAAAACCGCTCATTTTCCCTGAGTATTTTACCATCCCTATTTTGAAAAATGGTTTGTCTCCTGAAATTCAAAACGACCTTCAAGAAAAACAGCTAAGAAATGATACTGAAGAAGCTCTAAGTATATTTAATACAGTGCCTTGTGGTTTGAGTAACCAAAGAAGTCTACTTGTGACCATTTTATGTTCCTGAAATAAAAATGTTTCAGTCTTTCAGATCACAGGTCACAAGCTGATCTACTTTTCTTTTGGCTTGTCTTTCCATCATTCCACCTCTTCTCCCCCACATATGTATTCAATCTGTGTGGAAAGCAGTGTAAAAATACTTCCATTGCAAATCAGTGGGATATTTTGTCTTGTTAGTTCTTTCAGGCAACTTCACATGCACTTTTGCACGCGTCACAACAGACGCACGTATTGCATCTTGATCAAAATGTAGGCCTGACTGATTTCTTACAAGAAGGCTGGACAGCAAAGAGGTAACTATGCATGGTGATGTTTTAGCTCACTTTACATGCACCATATATTTGGGGCACCCCACATTTTGCCTGTGTCCTGACAATATCCTCAAACCTGAAATCCACCATCCATTGGAGCTGATAATTGCCAGTGTAGGTCACCACAGCATTACTGCAAAGACCTGTGTGGAACGGCCCCAAGCTGGAAGGAAAATAGACTTTGAAGTTATTTTTGTATCACTGCCTCCCAGCCATGCTGAGTGCTGCTCAGCCCATGCCTGTCCAGGTACCTGGTGTCAGAGCAGCTCTGCAAGGCTAATAAAAATAGCAATCAATTTTTACTCCTCCTAAAGGACAATGCGAAGCATATATGCCTCAAAACCAAGCTTTAAAATAAAACAGACAGTGTGAGGGGTTTACTAGGTTGTAAATGTGTGATTCATTATAACCTGGTTTACGTGATAGGACAGAGCATGTTGGTTGCACTTTGGTTCCCAATGAACTCGCTGCACCATGTAATATTAAACTGCTAGGCACGCTAATGAAAAGAAGCTTGAGGAACGTGTGGGTACGTTGCTCCCTATCTGTCAGAAAACTGCCTAGGGAAATGAGGTCAGCTATCTGCTCAGAAATTGTACTTGAGCGTGAGGGAGCCTAGATTCATTTCTGTAAATTACAGGGAGTTTGGCCTTGCTTCCACTGAAAGTGGAGGAAAATTCCTTATGCACTTTCATTAAAGTAGGGTGAGCAACTTTAAAAAGCACAAAGATACAAGAAGCACAGGGACTTGCTATTTGAGCTGAATACTGAAGTTTCTTTTAAGCGTATGTGGTGTTCAGCTGTGTAATGGTAAATGAAAAACTGAGAAACTCACCTGTTTGGTTTTGCCTGAATTTTCCTTCTAGTGCTTTGCATTTACCGTTGGTTATCCTACTGCCAAAATCATATGATCCAGTGGAGAGATATTATCTGATATAAATGTATGCTGTGAGGAATAAAGAAAAAGGACTTTCCTTTAGCTGTCTAGGGGGACTGGTAAGGTTTTATGTTCAGAGTTTTAGTATGATCTTGAATCTCCTTTCTGGAGATTTTCTCTTCCGCTGGGATAGCTTTGAACTGCCTTTTAGTAACATAAGGGAGGACATCTTCCTAGCTATGGCTATTGTCTCTGCTGGACCACCTTTTTTGTACAGGGAGTCCTCTTAGTTAACTGTGAGTTGGGGATAAAAATAAATAGCTGTTGAAAGAAAGCCTCTATGATTATGTCTGTTTGGAACCAGAATATCGTGGACCTGCTCTCTCCTATCCAATGTGCGAAAAGAGCTGCAGTTTGCTTGCCCTTCTAACTCCTATAAAGATAAGAAGGAACAAAGCCTGTTCTTTTACATAAAATTTAATAAGGGAGGTTAGGGAGAGTTTTCCAGCAGATACATACAAATGGAAGAGGCTTTTGAGGGAATGCCCTTCCACCTAAAGACCTTTAGTGGGAAGTTCCTAAAAATTGCTACAGAATCTAGATGACTAACTACCAAGGTTGTTTGAGGACTTAACCACAACACAATACAAATATGTAAAGTCTGTAGTACGGGATGCAGAGTCTAAGAACTAATCATCACACAAGGAAGAAACTGTTTTCCGTTTCCTCTGCCTGGCTTTTTTGGGTAGTCTGCCACTGAACTGTGAGCTAGCCTGGGAAAGCTGGGACTCTTCCATCTCACATGTATAAAGCCATGCTGTCCAGCTCCAGATTTGGGTGGAGAATGAAGCCTCTCATTCTGGGGCAACTCACTGACGGCTGGAAGACATTAGAGTTGTTGACATCTGTAAAGAATTTCAGAAATTATGAAGATATATAGTGATGAGCAACACGGAGACCGTATCAGACCAGAGCTTCATGTGACCCAGGAGTTGCATAATTGAGGAAGATACATGGATTCTTTCCAGAAGATGTCAAATCCATCTGTACCAAAGCAGGACTGAAAAATGTGCACTGTGTTCAAGCAGCCATTTGAGCAAAAACTCAGTCAGAATTTCCCTTGTACAGCTCTGTCTGATGTGTAGGTCTGCCTTTACTCTGATGGGTTCCTCTACACATCTATAGCAGTACGCTTCTCATTGTCTTTAACAAGGACAGACTTAAATCCACATATTAAATGCCGCCTTCCTGCTGATTCTTTTATTATTGTATTTGCATTCCTCCACAGCACTGTCCCTCGTTTGTCTTTGTTCTTGCTCCTAGGCAGGTGGGAGGGCTAATTAATTAATACTCTTATTGTTGGGAGGTGGAAACAGGTAGCTCAAACCCAGGACCATCACAAGTATTCAGCTGAGGTATTGTAGGGACTGGGTGGAAAATGCTTAATTGGAAACCTGGGACCTCGGGCAACAGCAGTTTCGCCCTTGGGTCCTGCTGTTCCAACTGCTGCAGGAGCTCCCCACTGGATGTCCAGTCCCTCCTCGTGGTGACCACCGAGGGATTCTCTGTTCTGGGTTTGCAGGAAGCTGTGTTGTTTTGCAGCATAAGGAGAGTCTTTTTGTATGCTGAGCTGCTACACTTCATACCATATTTTGATTGCATCTCCCTTCTTTCCTGCCCCTGCCCTGTGCCTCTGATGTCTTGATTGCAAAGCTACCATTGTAGCTTGCCTGATGGCTTACATCCGTGTAAATGAGGCACAAAATCCCAGCAAACCAGGCTGCCATAAATTAATCCATGTCTGATGAACACATTGATCAGCATGGGTAACCAGGACAGAGGAAAGCAGTGAATGAGACTGGAGAGAGCTCACAGGGGCCAATGTCGCACAGGTCTTAATTGTGGTGTCACGCTGTGATTGTACAGCAAATTATGATCTCTCTGTTACTATAGTAAACAGTTTCCACCTCTCCCCCCATGGTTCTAGCATTTTTGTATGATGCTTTTCTTTGCCATAAGTCCTCTTTCTCACATAAAAGACATCAACTAGAAATTAAATTCCCTTTTTTCTTCCAAGAGTGAACTAGAAATATGACCACCTGCAAACCCATCCAATTTTTTGGGGAAAGGGGTTACAATCATATTTGCCTGTCTTTCTAAATTTTGTTTTCTTTTACACACTGTCGTGAACAAGACTTGCACAAACAAGGAGAACTGACTAACTAAAGAGTAAAGACACAGAAACTTAAAATATCAAGAGAGCTGTCAAACGTAGTGAGTAAGTGGGGAGGAGTAGAAATTTTCTTCTAATCTCTTCCAGCTATTGTAAACACATCTCACTTGCAACAGCACATCTTATCAACAGATGTTGGCTGTTCTTGTCTTTAATTGCTGCTGTCACTTTAGCTTCTAGCAGTTCTTGCTGCTACGGCTCAGTCATTAAGAGGACACTTCTCCATTAACTTCTTACTGCTTTGCTATCCTGCCCCCCCTCCTCCCCCCCTTGCAGAGAGGTGTGTGCGTGCGTGAGTGCTTTCTTTGCAGCTTCACATCCCCGCTGCCGTGCTTGCACCGCGGTGTGGGTGTGCGTAGGTGGGTGGTGTAATCCCTCCGCGCTCAGGCTGCACTGCTGACTCGAGGGACGAAAAACATTGTCTCCCATCTGGTCCCAATCCTGGGAGGCCGCAGGAGAACTGTGTGGCAGGTGCTACTTAAAGAAAGCTCTTCTCATGCTCAGACAGGATCCCCTTTTTATCCTGCATAAACAGTGGCAAAGTATTTTTCTCCACATCATCCTCTCAGTCCCTGCCTCTTTGCTGCTCTTCTTCTCCTACCCCCACCACTGCCTTTTCTTTCTCCCATGGGACTGGCAGAATCTCAGAGGAAATAAGTAAAGCTTTCCTAATATAGAAGCTCATCTTCTCTGAAACCACTTCTCATTCTGTTAATGGAGTTCTGGAAATGTTTCAGTTCTCTCCCTACACTAATACTTTATTCTTTTCCTCTGATAGCTATCCAAGCACCAGTGTCATCAGTTTTCTTAGCTTTATTAGCTCGTTTTGCAAAGAAATGCACAGGCAGGCTAACAAAATAATAATAAAAAATTGGCTGGAGAGTTTTATAGCTATGTACTGTCTTTAAAAAAAAATAAATATGCATCTGGAGACATCTTTCTGAGGCCATTCCTTTACTGGGGCTTTACACTTCACAAATATATGTGCTCTACATACAAATATCAATGGAAGATAATACAGGATGCTTAATAGATTTACACATTTTCCTTGCCCCTTCCTCTCTTACCCTGATATATGTTTGGCCCTGGGCTCTTCTTTCAGAGCCTTTCCACCTTCGTAGATGTGACATCAGTGCCGAATATTTGCAAATCCACTCTTAAAATTTTATATAACAAAAGCACGAAGTGCCTGCAAATCCTCCGTGCGGAAGGGAGTGCTTTTTCTAAGCCTCCCTCCCCCACAGCTACACTCGCTCTGGGGAGAAGCAAGGGAAGCGCAGAGCAGCAGACGTGGAAACGCTCTTGTTCTGCAATCAGAATAGGGTTTTACACCAGGGAGAAGGTGCGGGTTAGTTCCAGGGGGCAGGCGGGTCTGCCGTGCCCAGCGCTGGTTCTGCAAGGGTGCAGCAGAGACGGAGGGAAGCTCAGGTACCCTCCTGTCCCCTCAAAGCCCCAGCTTCAAGTTGGGAGAGGGGGGTGGTGAGCAGGGAGCCTTCCACCCTCAAAATAGAAATTGTAGGGAGCAAGGACGCGTGAAGCAGGAATGCTTGGGAGGGTGGGAAGTCAGTGGGAAGAGGAAGAGAAGTTCTTCAGAAAGGTGGCATCTGAGGAGGCTACGGCTGAACGCAGAAGTACGGGCGGCCGATAATAGGAGAAACGCCTGCAGTCGCCCTCGGAGAGAGCTAGTTATACAGAGCGTACGAAGCAGGCTCAGTAGGGGCATGCTCAAAATACTCTGCCTGCATTTTGGAGGCATCCATTAGCACGAGCTACCTTCCTTGTGCTTTACTCTAGCTGCCCAGGGCATGCTTTCCTGCCTATGCTTTTCCAGACACAACACGTGCAAAAATAGGAACTGACTGAGATAAGCACCACATAAGACATGGACAATTGCTGGCAGGCAGTCCTCTGTTTAAATGGCTTTTCCCAAATGCATAGGAGGAGGTATAGGAAAAGAGTTGCCCAAGATGGGCTTCCATTTCACACAACCTCTTCCAGTAAAGGTTAATGGGCACCCCAGTCAGAGGATGCCCCAAACCTGCAGGTACAGAGCTTCCAGGCAGGTTGCAGCATCTGGCTTGTTGGGTGTCCTGTCCCTTCATGACTCACGAGGATGCCAACAAGACAGTTGCTTATCTGAGGTAGGGTCCAGACAAAATCAAAAGTGAGGGCAAGAAAAAGAAGCTGGATCTCTGCTAGCGCAACTTGGTTGTATGAAGCGTAGTTTGGGAAATGGTCTTGATAAGGCTAGCCATGCTAGCCTCAGAAAGTCAGAGCGGGGATTTGGTGTTAGCTGTGTGCACAAAGTGCAGAGACAGGAAAAACCTGAGCTGAAAAAGTGTGTTCTCCAGCAGGAACACAGAATTAAGGTGCTACTTTTATGCTGCGTTTTTATTAGTGGCGTCTCAAAAATATCACTTTCAGCATGCCTTTTTCACTTCTCCCACAGAAGCATGAAAATTAACATCAGCTAACAAAATTTTCTGTTGCTCTGGAGGAAATGTTGTTGAGAGGTGTTTATACACTATTTGTCTCATCTGTTTTTTTCTTACTTTATCAAAGTCCAGTCGTAATGAAATTCCTGTTTCTTTTTTAATTTTAAGGAACGATTTAATTCTTTCCCCTTCCCGGAGTTTAAGACACACGCATACCCCAACAAGCAAAACACAAGACCCTTCATGCAGAGTCATTTCCCACCAAATTTCACACTGGGCATGATATGCCAGCTCAGATATAAAATACAGAAGTGAAAGCCACGTGGTGTGGCACACAGCTCCCAGGCACAGACAGCAAGCTTGTCCCCTGGATGGCTTGAGAACATCTTCACCGATCGGGTTCTGCCATGTGCGGGAGAGTAGCTGTTCTGCTCGTGGAGGTGAGGTGGGGTCACATTTGGGGGTCACAATTCATTCCCTAGCTGTCCTTTATGCCAAGGGAGAGGTGTTTGAGCTCATGTTTTCTTCTGGCTGCCTGCCCCCATCACCTCTCGCCTACTTTCTACCCCAGCACCTCTCCTTCCAACCCAAGTGGGCTAAGGAGACATTGCGACTGCACATCCAGGTGCACACACACCTCTGCAGCTAGCACGGGAGGAGAAGGCACGGTCCAGTCCTAAGCTTCTGCAGCCCTTTCCCTGCTCACCAAAAGCCCAGGCCACCACACCTGCCTGACTTTGCCTGCTCCCTAGCTGCACAGGAGCGACGACCAGTTGTTTTCCCCCAGGCTGAAGTACTACCACTTACAGGTAGCTTATGCAATCCTGTACGTGAGTTAGCTCCAGCCCAAACAGGAACCTAATCAGGGTGAAGGTCAATTCCTGTGAAAATATCCTATGCTGCTGCTTGGTCTATCGTTCAAATTACTCAAGGTCAGTTTTTATTTAATCATGCTTCCTTCCATGATTTTTTTCCCTCCAATATTAAAAAAGCAATTAGATAACGAAGCGTATGTAGCTTGTTTTCTTGGATTGTTTCTCAGCTTTTCCCTGAATTGTCACTGCCCCTTTGGACTTCGGCAGTGGGTTGGCTGCCAGGTTTCCACAGAGATGCGAAACAAATTCTATGCAATATCATCTCTACATAATTTAAGCCCCAAATGTACATAGCGACAGTTTTATGTTTGAATAATATGAAAATCCGAGATATTGTATGTGAGTATAATTTAGGATCGAGAGCTGCAAATATTTCTGTGCCCTGGAATCCAGTTAAAATGCACTGTTGCACATGCTGTGTGTCGGTGTTGAAGTATTGCTTGCCGCTGATTGCTGCAGGGTGAGAGCTTTATTTTCCTAACCCATGATTTAGTGCTTTCCACCCCCTGTAAAGTGTAACTAATAACGGTCTCTATGTGAGCTCTGGTAGCTGAGGGGACAAGGGGGACGTGGCTGCAGCGGGGAGAGAGAAAGGGGGGAGAACGGAAGGGGGAAAAAAAGGGACGTCTGTAACGGGTAAACAGATCCACAACTTGCCTTCTTAAAGAGCTGAAGGCTGGATATTGGGCCAAAACCCCAATTACATTGCGGCAGTGGAGCTCCACGGATTTTTGGAGGAGCGGAGCCAGCCTGAACCAGCTGAGAAGCTGGCCTGCAGCCTCGCATTTGGTGCCCAAAGTGGTTGGAGCAGGGGAGGTTTGAAACTGTACTCCTCACGTACAGCGGAGGGGCCTGGGGGAATAATGTTTGCTTTGGCATGGAAGCAGGTTAGTGTAGACCTAGCAGGTCCTGCAGTGAAAGGCTCCTTTCTGCTCTGCGTGATGGTAACTTCCATAAAGAGAGCAAATTCATTCAGACCCACATCCTTCTTTAATTCATAGGTCCTTGCACAGCGCAGACCTCACGGAAAATCCATGTGGATACGCTTGTCCCTGTTTTCATCCCTGGATGTCCTGTGTTTCCCTGCAGGGCACAGATCTCACGGCATTTTCCCTGGATTCCTATTCCAGACTCCTTCTTTATGTACCTACCCATCAGCAGAGAAAGTCCGCGTGAGGAGCTGATAAACTCTGATGCATTTGCAGTGCCTCCTTCCACAGCTGTGGGTCTGGGTTAGGGTAAAGGAGCTGCTGCATTTCCTTCATCCTCCCTTCGCCATACAGAAAGTCGCTAAGAGGGAGTCTGTGCTAAGATTTTCCCATTTCTGGCATGCTTTCTGAAATTTGCTCTCTTCTTCCCTCCTGTCCTCTTCTCTTTTCCCATGATACCTGCTCTGGCTCCATCTGGTTAGAAAGATTATCTTCTCCCAGCATGTGAAATTAAGAAGTAGCTGTAAGGAAAAAGTGGAGGTAGATAAGAGACTTCTCTCACCACGGGCAGCCCGGTGCAAAATGTTTCAAGCTGTGCAGGAAGACCTGAACGAGAGGGATGCAGCAGAGCTAACATCTCAGAACTCACCCCACAAAGGCCACTTTCTTTCAAAGAGATGACTAACGGGACAGAGGACAGGTGAAAAGGGAATGGTGCCCGATTCTTTTTCTGATATAATAACCCAAGGATATCAAAAAAGAATAGCAGGCAACAGGTTTAAAATAGACAGAGATACTACGTTATGCAACAGAATAATCACAGCATTTCACCAAAAAAATTGCATGGGTTCAAAAAGTGATGGCAAATACATTAAATGGAAAGGAAATAACTCTGATGCAGGGAATGCCTGAGGCACAAAACCTGGAGAACAGGGAACTACTGAAGGAAATACCGCTTTGTGTTTGCCCTGCTGCTATGCTCTCCCATACGCATCTATGTACTGGCCACCCTCACAGGTAGGACACAGGGCTGGTGGGCCTTGGTCTCATCCAGTACCACCACTGCTATGTTCAAAGGCCCAGTCGGTCAGGTGCTATGTGCCACCAGACCTGCAGCACTGTTCTCTTCAGGGACTCTGAAAACAGCAGGATAGACCAGCTTCCTAACAAGATCAAATGCTGCCGTGGAATTGGCAATTCCAAATACTCTGTCCAGAAACTCTGAGAGCATTTTCCTTCCAGGTAGAGGAAAATGAATGTCCATGATAAATACTGACTGTACGTCTCTATGAAAATGCATCTAATTGATGCATATATAGTACAAGAGAGTCCTTATACATACACAATTCAATGGTAAGATGGATATGCCGCTAGTCCTAGAGAGATACGTCAATCATTCCTTGTTTACTTCCTCTGGGCTCATGGTGTGCTGATACTCCTCACCTGACTGCAGCCATGGAAAAGCATCACAGGTGAGAAAAAGAAGGCATTTTGAACCCCAGCACTTAACGTGTTTTGTGGGGCAAAACTCCAAAGACAACATTTTCCCATTAGCAATTGAGAAGGGTGGTGTTGGTATGGACGAAGGACACACGCTCACCATGTTCAGGAATGGATGCTGATCCCTGAATGATCGCACTGTTTACTTCTGATTGCACATTATCTCTCTTCCAACATTATTACAACAGACCCCAGAAATCCCAACCCAGAACATGTGCCCATTGTCTTGTGGAGGCATTTCAAGCTGCTGCAGTACCTCGGGTTTGTTGCAGGCTGGTAAATGGTAATCCCGTATCGACTGATAGTTGGCGATATGTTAAATGTGGCAACTTGAGCAAGAGTCTGGGCTCTCGGTTAGAAATGCTTTATCAGCAAAGGAGTTGCTGTATTTGGGTTAGCTGTTATGTCACAGCACACCGCACCACGATATTGAAATGGTGCCGTTCAGGTTTCTCAGGATCTTAGGCATGTGAGTAATATTTACCATTTAAAGGCCACGCTAGTAATGAGTCTGGTTTTTCTGATAGTTAGCAAAACCTCTGCAGTTCTGCCTTACAAGTATCTAGGATTTCTTTTTAACAAATGCAGAGCATACGCCACAGCTTACTACTCACACTTTGTTCTAAATTATAGAATCTATGTCATAATGTCAAGTCTACTTGTTAGGAATAATTGGAAATATCTCACTGCTATCTGTCTGGAATAAACGTCTCATGCTCTGAATGCCCTGGTGTCAGCTAAGGAATATATTAATATTGAACATGTGAACTTATTAATTCCCTGCTGAATGAGGATTTATGGCCTGATAGCCTTTCACAGTGGAACAGATCATTCATCACAACAAACTGATTATGAGCATTTGTAGGAAAATGGGACAGCATACGCAAACTCTAGATCCTGCCACCCTTCCTCACATCAAACACTCCCTCAGCGAGTGGCCGTAACACCTCGTGCCTTCCAGAGCTACTCCAGGTGCAGGGATTGCTCAGCAGAAGTAGCATATTTACAAACAGGGGACCAATGATGTATTTCTTCCACTCCTCAAATTCTCTTGCTCCGGCTCCCTGGTTCTGGGTACATAATGCAAACCAGGAGCCATATTAATGCCAACTCAGCGTGTTTGAAGTTGCAAAGGTTGTGTGATACCTGACATACGAGATGTTGCTCCAAGTTTTTGGGGGACCTATCTGATGGTTCCTGAAGCTAATGGGGACAAGGAAGGAAAACTGTTTTCTTTCAATGGATTTTATATGATTGATTTCAATGGGATCTTCAGACATTATCAAGGTACAGCCTCGCAAATTCACAACACTGCACATAGAAACAACAGATTCATAGGAAAAACGTGTGACTAAATTAATGTATCTATTTAGTTGGTGTCAGTTCAGTGTTGAGGTCTGTTTAATTTAACTACATGTTTGCTTCCTTCATCCTTTTTTCTGTTTATTACTAGCTGATTGTCACACACCCCGTTTAAGGTGATGTCAGGTTCTAGGACTTTGTACACCTCAACGTAGACATATATACAGCTGGTTAACCTGGTATGGTGACCATTGCTCCATCAGAACTGATATTAAATAATCTGGTTAGACTGATATGGCTACACATTTGATTTCTTCAGTATAAGTTATATACTTAGCTGTCACAGTAATTTCTGGACACTTCATAACTACAGTGTGCTAGTTATCCCTGTCAGCTTTGATAGTGTCTATAAAAGCGTTGGGGCCTACCTCTGAGAGAGAAGTAATTAAGAAGAGAGAGATTAAGATGTTTTAGGGACAAACTCTCAAAGATCAGGAAGATGTCCTGATGTGCAGTTTACTATGCAAATTAACTTGCCCCATTCTGGGGTTTCAGTAATTCTTTGGATCTTGCCAACTGTGATGTGTGAGACTGCCACTTGTTTAAACTACTCTGTAACAAATCCAGGATTTGGTTGGTTGGTTTTGTTTTCATTCAAGCTCTCCTCACTCTGTAAGTTTAGGGGGGAAAAAAGCATGAATGTGGTTTGAGCATGAGGATCCTTAGACTGAATGACTAGATGGCTCTAAAGGTGCAAAGATTTTGAATATTTACCTTCTTTTGAGTAAAATCTCTCCAATCTCTTTTAGTTTGGTTAATTATGGATCTGATCTCATTTCCATTTATATTAACAGGAGTTTATCCACCACGTCAGTTGGCAGAACCCTCTACTATGGTCAAGAGTAGTATAGTCAAGTGCAAATTTCAGCTTGATTTTCCAATCTTTTCATTTTATAAGTGCCTCTAAAATCATGATGTGGTATATGAAAGAGCAGATTCCCTGCAGGTAATAAAATATTTTGAGGAGTTTTATTTTGAGGGAGAGGGAGAAAAAGTATATGACTTGAACAGTAACTGTCAAAGAAAATGGGAATTTTACACTGGGATGAAGGTAGGCTTAATTGGGAGACATGAGGGAAAATGAAGGAGTGAGAAAAAGGAGAGGACATCTATGCGTATTGGGAAATAAAAAACGATGTTGTATAGGCCAATACTGCTGTGAGAGATGGAGGATAAGAAAGAAGTTAGCATTATCTTAATTCTCTTGGTGTTTTTTAAATAAATCACTGTTTCATATGGTGAGTCTCACTTTCTTCACACCCATTCCCATCATACAGAAATAAATAACAAATTGGTTGTCTTCTTAGGAAGAAATGTGCCAAAACACATAGTAAATCCATGAATAAAACTATGAGACACAAGTCTTCCTTTTACTTCAATCTAGATATCCGTTATTTTTTTAAATCTGAACTTGCTGTCTTTGCCTGCATGATATTGGTTTCTGGAAGAGCTTGGATTTGTGAACATCACAAGATATTCAAAGCTAAACTTTTTTTTTTTTTTTCCTTCTAGTTATGTTTTATTTCACTACTGCTCAGAATTGCAGCAATCTCAAGGTAATCTCTCCAGATTGTTTAAAAGAGAAGTAAAAAGCATATACTAGCTTAAGATCCTATCTTACCCTTCCAGCTTTTCTTTCCATCTGAGTTTTCACCTTTTCTCTTTTTAATTTCTTTGCGAATGTGTCAAAACCTGAAGATGGGGAGCAGAAAACTTCCTGTGGTAGAAAGGAAAAGAACCAGCGCTGTGCCATCCATTCTGATCTCCTGCTGGTTGCTCGCTCATCATCACAACCGCTCACACTGCACCACATACCTGTCCTTCTGCCCCTTCTTGTCCTGGTCTACTGTTCTTCCCGATGGCAAACTGCCTTTCCCTCCATAGACCATCTCTTCCACCTTTTCAGCTCATCCTGGAGACCTTCCTTTCTTTCCCATGTAGTTTTGCAGCTTGACTATGCACATGTTATTTTCTCTAGAAACGCAAATTGATGGGTATGGTCTACCCATGTGTTTACGTTGACTTTAGAGATTTTTGGATGTAATCCTCTCCCTGCAAAGTACGGACTGTAAAGCAATATGTTATTTCTTCCTTGTTGGTTCTAGAGTGTTCCATGTAATACTGCAAACTCAGTCCGCGCCTTGCACACAGCATTCAGAAAGTTGCTGAATGTTGCTTCTGTGCTGTACATTTATTGACTGAAACATTTGAGTTGTTGCTTTTCACACTGGTAATTTTAGAGCGCAGATGCCTAGCATGTTTACTCACATACCAGGGCTCACATTTAATGAGCAAAATGTCAAGTATATTGTTATCCACCATAAAAACTGTGAAAAATATCCTTGCCATCTGCAGTGTGCCTTCTGCTTCAGCCTAAAAGACTTTTACAAGCAACTACATGAAATTAACATTAAAGTCAATATTTATAAATGGAACCACCTCTAAAGGGCCAGATCTTCTCCCCTCCCACACCCCCCGCTCCTCCGGGAGTTAATGAGCTGGGGAGGAGGCTGGATGCAGGAGGGAGAGCCGAGTCGCGCTTGGCTCCTGGTTGCAGTCAGCCAGAATAATCTCTCTGCACCAAGGAAGAAGCAGAAACAGAAGAGTGGCACTAAATGGCATTGACAGCGTCTGAGGGCCAGATCCCGTGCTGGTGTCAGTTGGCGTAACTTCATTGTCTTCACTGAAGTGATGCAGCAAGCGTAAATCAGCACAGCTCACCTGACTTATGTAGCATGATGTTTGATTAGTGCCAGCTGAGGATCAAGCCCGAAATAACATTTATCAACTACATGGTGGATAGCAAAGCCGAAACTGGGATTTGATAGACTGCCACAAAACAAGACAGCATCTTCCAAGAAAATGTTATCTATTTCTCCACCAAATGTAAGCGTCTCTGGGACAAGAACCGGCCATTTGTTCTGACTTTTTATGGTGCTGAAGACAACAGACAACTCATCTGCCGCTAAAGCCTCTAGCTCGTCCCGCAAGAATAATAAAATTCATAACTGCTACTAAAATGTCCTTCTCCAGATAGGCCATGACCTTTTCATTTTGCTCTTGCAAAGCCTTCAATCCCAGAATGATTAGTGCGTTGCAGGACTGAGATCTAAGAACATTTTGAAAAAAATGCTGTTGTCCACTGCTGTTACTCCAACATCCAGAAGCAGCTGAAATTCCAGCCAGACCTTTATGGGGCAGAGCCGACAAACCAAAGCCAGAACATACTCCCTCGGACGGGCAAGCAAAGATAACTTCTGCCATTTGTTCCAGTTGTTCTGCCAAGTCGCCCACATACCCTCGGCTCCACCAAGCTCATCTGAACCACAGTCTAGCATGGACATCATGAAAGCTGGTCACTCCCACAACTGGAGGCTAATGAAACAGAGAAAGGTAGCGTAATGGTGTAATAGACACTGCCTTGCCTTCTTCCTCGTACACATGTTGAACAAGAGGATCGGGGAGAAAATTGCTGCAGTAATTTTCAAACATAGCATAAATATTTATTGAGGAAACTCCAGGTCAAATTGATTTTAAAATTTTTATTTAGAGTTGTTTAGATGTAAACATATTTCCTTAATTGGACTTCAAGAAGGGTGCTCACATGTTTCCTTTTGAGCATTTCTAATATAATCATCGCTTGGGCAATTAGGCCACTCGCTAAGCCACAAATCTTATCTTTCACACTGGTGAGTCATAAATAAGGACTGAGTCGCAAATAGACCAGACAGACAAATGGTGGCAGGAAGGAAATAAGGTTGGTTGTGAATATATTTTGGCTGGAAATTAGAAGATGGCTGCAGACTACCTGAGGAGTGCAATTCTGATACAGTTTTCTAATTGGGAAGAATTGAGGGGAGAGAAGTAACTTAAATTGCATTATCATTCAGCTTGATAAACTCATGAAAGGGATTGTACGCTAAGTCGGAGAATTTCTTAAGACTGAATTAGATGATAGGGGTCCTCAAGTATTCAGAGTTTCTGCCTGCCTTGACTACCTGCAATTAGAGGTTTAGTGGCCTGATTACCCAAGTTGTCCCAGCCAGTTCTGTTGTTATGAGTGGTCTGGAGGACTCATACACTGCAGGGGCAGATTGCACAGTTACACCTATGCCAGCGCCATCGTACATTCAAAGCTCTATTTAATGCAGAATCTAGCGTTTGCATTGTGAATGTGCAGCAGTGTAGCGATGTTGCAAACCCCTTCTGTTAAAGAAAGTGCGAGCAGCTTGACTTCTTGTGATTGTATTTGAGGTCAGGTTCAATTATGGGGTATTCAATGATGGGGTGCACCTAATAAGATGGAGATCAGCTAATAGCTCTATCAGCTAATGAAATGTTTTCCACTGTTTGACCAGTACAATGACTTTCCGTCACGCAGTCAGAGTTCCTGGGAACTGTTGTAATACAAATAATGGGACTTAGGATGTTGGGCTACTTTTTACTGGCTTCTCTACTTTTCAAGGACAAAGGGAGACTTGGGTTTTTGCTGGTCATGGAAAACAATTTACTTACATCCTTTGTGTAAGTAACACTGAATATGCTGATGTAGCAAATAATAAAGTCTGGAAGGGTGTCTGACTATGTGAATGCTATCTGTTAAATGAACAAAGTCTTATGTCTGTCAAAGCATGGGTCTCACTGTGCCTTCCAGTTCTGCATCAGCTCCGTTCTGCACCAGCAGCCTCATCTTTAAGTGTGATCCTTGCTTTGCCGTGACATGGTGTGACTCAGAAATGTTGTGCTTCTAATCAGTCCCTAGAGCATGGATGCACATCCTGTAGCATATTGGCCACATCAAGTGTTTTTACCAATATATCCAGGGCACAGCCAGCTCCCTCTTGTTCCCTTTCCTGCATGCCCTTTGGTCTCTATCTTAACATACGATACAGGTACTGCTGTTTCCCAGAGATATTCATGCTTGGTTATGCAGCAGGAATGCACATGACATGATGCTGAAATTATATAGCCATGTATGATTATCATGTGATACTAGATGTCTGCATTTTCTTATGGTGAGGGCCATGTTCCCCAGCCAGTGCTCTATGCATCTGAATTAAAGGATCCTTTGACTGCAAATACCAGGGCTATCTGACCACAAGGTTCAGTACTAGCATTTTAGGGTCAGCTACTACTTGTTTTCTGCAGACTTATAATTAGGTAGTGTTTTACTGTCCTGAAGAAATACCTCTACGTATTGGTGTTTCTTAACACTTGGTCAGTCCACACATGACAATAGAAAGGTGCTCTACCTCATTGCCTCAACATGTGGGAAGGTTTTAAGCAGACAAAAAATACTAGGACCTCAACATATCTCACTTCAGTTTCCTAGAAATAAAGAACAATTGAAATATTAGTATGTAAGCAATTAAAATAAATAGTGACTTTTAACTATATAATATGTGTTGCAGAGTTTAGAAACAAAGAAGTCAGGTCTGACTTGAACTTGCACTTTGACCTCATTGGGACGAGAATTGTATCCTAGTATATAATACAACCTGCTTTCTTGAAAAGTAGCCTGTCAGGGTATGAGTGTCAGCATTGAAATACATTCAGATTAATACATTAATTAAATTCTATAAAGCAAAACACTTTTTTTTAAAGTATATTTATTCTTTTCATACTAACTTTCTGAACTGCTAGTTGAAAAAAGGGATTTGCCTCTCCAGAAACGTGTATTTTTTGTCTCCTCCGTGGTTTGCCATTGGTTCAGCTTTCTTTTTCTCCTTTGCTAACCTACATGGTGAATATCATTCTAAAGAGTCAACTTTCAAAAATCGCTCAGAAATCACCCTTCTATAAAGCACGAAATAAAATCTTTGTGAGCTGAATTCCCATTTCAAATCATGCCAAAGTTCCCAAATCTACCCAAGTGGTATTGTGAGCTTTGCAAACTATGCCACGTATTTCAGGCAACATACACCTGAAAATAATGTTTGGCTGATACCTGTTTTTCTAGCTCCACTTCTATAGAGAGTTAATACCCATTTAAGATCTGCCATTGTGGATATGCACTGTAATTTACAGCAGAATTGTTTGCTGTGTGCCCAACGTTGTTCATGCTTGAGGGTTTTGCTTTTGACCTCACTACACATAGAATAAGATCTGAGAAGTATGCAAGCTTTCTCCCACTCTCAAATTAACTTATTTATACCGTCCCCTAACATTTGGGCTGAAATTCTTCACATTTCAATATCATGACTGTACTGGTTACTGTATCAGTGTATGAAGTAGGAAAATCTTCCTGCCTTTTCCATTGTAAAAATGTCTCTTTCATTACCAAAGAGTTTGCTTGGCCCTGACTAGGGAAGCGTACTGAATGCCTGTTTGTGGAGAGTTTCACCATCTCAGGAGGTTCCCTGTATCCAGCTGTGCTGCAGGGTATAATGCCTAGCTGGTGTTCACTTTCAGGATTTCAGTTCCACTTTAAATAAGTGTTTAACTTGTCCAAGAGATGCTTTGCGTTGACGAGTAGTTTCAGGAGTAGCTGGCTGCTCCCCGTGGGCTTACAGGGTGAGCCTACACAGCACAACGCAGGACTGAGCAGCGCTGGGTCCTGGTCCTGCTACGTACTTTCTCCTGTGACTTGGGGAAGTCTCTTTTTTCCAATGGCTTTGCCTCTAATTAGCATCCCTGAATTTCACACACTTGATGTTTGGGTGCCAAGCTTGTGGCAGAATGCTGGGATTTTAGAGATGCTGATTTTTCTTCAGATGGAGAATGGGGATCTCTCAGAAAACTGTGGGCATGGGAATGGTGTAAACCTAACTTCCACATGCATCAGTTCCCCCACGTGCTAAGGCAGAGAAATCCTACTCACTGTGCTACCAGGGCACTATAGAATTACATTTGCTACTGCTCGTAAAAGGCAGCAGGTTTCTTAGATCAATACTGCTACTGAAGTACAAAGTAATAGTACTTCTCGAGGAGGAAGAGGATTGCCTTTTGAGTTGCCATCTGCTCCTGGCTTGACTCCAATTGCTTCCTGGTGAGTAATCTGAAGGCAATTTTTTAGAATCAATTTTCTATCACATTTTCACAATATGACATATGTAGCTCAAGGTCTTAAAAGAGAGAGGAACAATCTACCAGTAGTCTGCCTCCCACTGTAGAAGCAAATCCTCTAAGTTAGAGGATAGTAATGAGACAGATTCATTGATTTGCTGTAAATATCCTTGCTGTATCGTCACCCCATTGTGGTTCACAGAATGAAGAATTTTTTTTTTTTTATATGGCATTTTCTAAATGATCTCATCCCTGAGGCGTGGGTGAGATAAAGGTCAGTTCAAATGCTTCCCAAACAATAACCAGTGTAAGAGGATCACCAAATCTTTGGGGGAAGGAGGGAGAACCTACAAAGCGATCAATGTAAGACCAGAAATGTCATCTGTCATCTTAGAGCAAGGGCTGCGTGGGACAGAACCCGTGCCCTTGAGGTGGGCACGTGCTGACAGGGGAGCCACGTTCCTGCCTCAAGGAAGCTTCCTGGCTGGAGCCCCAGCCCTGCTGAGGCCTTTTAGCCATCCAGCAGCACCTCTGCATCTTCACAGGGTATGTTAGAAAGGTGCTTGGCCAAGGAGAAAGAACTGGTCTTGCCTGGTAGGTGTAATCGTCCTTGTCGTGGTTCAGCCCCAGTCGGCAGCTGAGCACCAGGTGGCCGCTCACTCACCGCCCCCCCTCCCCACGGTGTGGTGGGGAGGAGAATGGGAAGACAAAGGTAAAACGTTTGGGTTGGGATAAGGACAGTTTACTAGGACAGCAAAGGAAGAGGAAACCACCACCACCACTACTAATAAAAGAATATACAAAGTGGGTGATACACAATGCAATTTGCTCACCAGCCTGAAACCTGGTGGCCAGCCCATTCCTGAGCAGCGACCCCTCCTCCCCAGCTGGCCCCCTCTATACACTGAGCATGACATCATATGGTATGGAATATCCCTTTGGCTAGTTTGAGTCAGCTGTCCTGGCTGTGTCCCCTCCCAGCTTCTTGTGAAAATTAACTTTAGCCCAGCCAAAAACCAGGGCAGCCCAGAAAATCTTTTCTGCAAAAAAATATTTTCTGTTAACTTTCACTTATCTTTTTGAGGTCCAAAAGGCTTATGGTATTAGGTAGAAGTGCACCTTTACACTACTAAGTTTAGAAAAATAGAATAAATCATAGCTAAATCTTGGGCTATTGGTGACAAGCTTGCCTGCCCCAAACTTTCAGCTATAGGTGGTGAGAACTTCACGAGGAGCACAAGCAGATCTCCTCTCAGCTGCTATAGTAGCTCCTGCGAGGCTCCCTCAGACTTCGCCTGTCATCCTTCTTGGACCTACAGTGCTGCTGAAGATGAACGCCTGGGCTACTAGTTTGTACCACGGCTTTGTTTTTCTACTTCACATCTGATAAAGCATCAGAAGAAAACCTTAACAACTTTAATTACGTTCTTTGATAGCCAAATGAACAGTCCCCCAAAATTTACTTCTCGAGGATGTTAGAAATCACACTAAGAATATATGCAGACTATTTGCATACATCTGACAATCAAGAAGGGGTGTCCTTTGACAAAGAACAGCCTTCATAGTTTGAGAGGAGATCTGCATTTCGTCAGGATAGCAACTACAGTCCTTTCTGTTTTGAAAGATTGCCCTCTTAACAAAGGATGCATATCACAAGGAACAATTTGTCCTCCGAGTTTTTCTCTGTAATAGAGATACAGTAAATGCCTATTTCGGGCCAGACAATCTGAAGTGCAAGTCCCATCAGGATTTGCAAGTTAGGAATGTGGCCTCTGCTGACTGAGGCATTCTCTGAGCACACCTACCAGATTCAGCCTAGTACAGATATTGGGAAAAGATGACAGATCTAGCCTTTTTCTTCTTACGATTAGATTAGATGAGCCATAATACTATGTGGAGAAAACATAGTTTAAAATCTCTTCTTCGCTTGAAGTGAGATACTCTTCCAAAGAAACTGACCGTCTCACCAGGCTGGGTGATATGCTGGCATGAGACTCTTTCAGTCTGTCCTTTTAAAATAGCTTTGCATTAAATCATTAACTGAAAAGCGCAGAAGTACGTAACAGTTAAAACAGGATGTAGTAAACCTTTCTTAAATTGGAGATTGAAACTCAGGTCTCTTCTGTCATAGAGGGTGTGCTAACTGCTAAGCCTTAGGGTCATTGTTGTGCTCTCTCCTTGGCCGATTAAATATTTTTTCCATACAAAAGGGAATCATTTAAACAGGAGAATGACTTCTTACTCCTCTCTTATAGTCAAATCCGTAGGCAAGACTTGTAGAAAACATAATTTTAAATCACTGCAGACACCACTTGTATTTTAATGTAAGTTCTCAATCCTTTGTGTAAGCAGCCTACCCACTGTTCGCTATGGGTGGAGCAGGAGAATCTCCTCCTGTCAGATGATTTGTGAGAAAAGTTTGGCTTATTGGCTAAGGAGAGTTGTAGGAGATTACAAGTTTATGACATGGCATTAGTTTAGATGATAATGTGGTGTACGTTTGTTTTGGTTTGGGGATTTTTTTGGTAATTCCCATGGCAGGAAAGCCTGCACTGGAGAGTGGAGTGACACGTGAACTGGCTGCTGTAGCGAGCGGCGGTGTCCGCAGGGCACAGGGAGAGCCTGCCTAACGCGTGCCTCAGCGCTGCATCCCTACCCGACAAGCCACCAAAAGGCACGCTGACACCTCGCAAGGCTGAGTTGTACAGAGGCGCATTTTAATTCAGAGGATGCTGGGATCTGCACACAGCTCAGTGCACAAACCGAGGGAAGATCTGGTTTGGGTCCAGTACAGCTGGATTGCTGTGTCTCTTCTCTTTAGCTTGGTAAAATCTACTTCTACACAATCCCTCCTTGTTTACATCGCTGAAAGGTTTCTGGTTTTCAGATGGCACTAATTTGATGGTCCTGCTACAGCAGTGGTGAAAATATGCTCCTAAAAGCTTCAGCATGCAGGGCAAGTCATGGCATTGAAGATTTTCTTTTTGTCTTCATTCTTACTTTAGCCCCCTCCCCCCGCCCAAAACCAAGAAAAGACTCGAGATGAAATCACGGTCGCGCTAAGCTCCCTAAGAGTTTTGCCACTGACTGTAGTGTGGCTGGATTTCATTCTGAGTCACAGTTCTCGTTGCGTTCTCTCCTCCTCTGTGGCAAAGCTGTGAATGAGCACTACATGTTTTGAATAAATCCCAATTTCTCATGTCAAAAATGAGAATATATAGTATATCTTGAACTGAATCTCCTTCTATTGCAGTATAATTTTGAATTTTTCTTCCCATCTAGTGTTATCTGGCATCCTAGTTGAAAACTTATTATGCATCTGGAAAGCAGCTGACTTTGATTCGGAAAAAGCAAAACACTTAACATGTCATTTCACTTAACATCTTTAATGTCCAAAAGTACCCATTTTCTTTATCACCTTATTGGAACTGAGAGAATACAGCAATTTACAGTTATTAATGTTGAATCAGTCAATGTGTTAATTGTGGGGCTATCACCGGGAGCAGATGTGGTTTTGCAGAAGGGTGGGCTGAATGTATTTGTGTTTTTAATGCCGTTTCTGTTTGGACGATCAGTATCTCTTAAAATTCCCTTCTCCTCTCTACCACCTTGTGTAACTGCTCTATTTTGTACAGCCCAGAAAGAGCACATCTCTCTCACTGGAGCTTAGGACTCCATCTCAAATTACAAAATGTCCCTGACTATTCAGCCTTTTGAAAAAGCTGTAAATAGAGATATAACTTACCTAGCAACAAAAAGCAGATCTCCACAACGTAGTCTATGAACACAGTGAGTTTATTCAGTTATGGTCATGCCATAGCTCTTCATTTTCTGTCGCTACTCTTTTAGAGACGGACTATAGAAAAAGTCTTTTCTATACTCAGCTAACGCTAAGAAATCCTCTCAATAACAGCTGGGCAAAAAAGATAACTACCTAAACTTCTAAAATTAATGTATTTGATAGAGTTTCGGCTGGGTCAGGTAAAAAACAGAATCAAGCAAATACTGGGGAAAACATGTAAAGTTTTGAAAATGTCAGTCTTTTGGTGAACATTGAAATACAACCTGTATCCTTTAGCTCATATAGCTATATTTAGTGAATGTTTTTACAAACACGTTTAGTCTCTTTCTTAGCGCTTTCTTTTCCTTTTCAGCTTTCCATCTCCACCATACAGTGATAAAATAAGTATAATGGAAAAGAAGGATGTAGATGGAAAGGAAGGAGAATGTTCCCCCCCTCTATTTTAACATTAAAAAGACTTTTTATATTTTTCTGGATAGCTTTTAAAAATATTTGAAGCATTTGCCTCTTCTATAGGAAAAGCAACAGAAATATTAATTTTGAGTTGGTTTTGTTCCAGATTAAGCCTTATTAAAATTCTAATGTGTTAGAAGACTTCCTGTCTATTTAAGGTGAAAAGCCTTGTCCATGACAAAAGAAACTCATTACCATTTCAAAGGTTGGTCAGCATTTTTGCCTATATACCTACTAGGTAATAATGACCATGTTGACCCTTTTTTGATCGCTAAAGTCTTTTATCAGTGCATTCATACTAGTTAAGATGATGCTCAATGCCGACTTTCATATAATGATTTCATGAAAGTGCCTTTGAGAATGAAAGCAGTGGCCAGATTCTGATCTCTCCTCTTCAGATCTTCTGCTATTGGATTTTCATTTCCTAAATCAACATAATAGAAAAGAAAATTATGCCCGTTCTCAGAATATATATGAAATCTAAGAATGTTTCTAAAGAAAACATCGTATCTACCAGACAGTTTTCATTAGTCAATTTAATAAAACTTTAAAATGACCTTTTTCTCTTTTGGAGCTAACTGAATTGAAGAGCTTAGTGTCCTTTGGATAAGTTCCAAAAAGGAAAGTCACCCTGCAGAGTTCAAGTCTCAGTGGAAAGCAAACCAAGTCCACTGTACTTGAACTCTAAGTGCCATTTATTATTAGGGCCCGAGTCTTAAATGCAGCGCTAAATAGATAGAGAATGCCTATATTCTGCTTGTGTTCTGGACCTGTTTCTGAAGCGTTAACACATGAGAAACTTACGTTAATTTAAGTTTTCTGAGGAGTGAAAACAGCAAAGAGGGCATTTCCTGGGCCTTCCTGATATTTTGAGAGTAGCAAATTGAAGAATAAAGTGACGTCCTGAGCCCAGTTGTACCGCAGGCTCCGAGCTCGGTAGCAAGACCCTCTCCAGCTAGGAGGGGACGGCACGCCCCATCCTCATCTCCCCCAGCACCCTCGATGCCCCCGAGCATGGATGAGGGGGCCTCATTAGTTTTTCCATCAGAGGTCAGTGGAATCGGTCTTTAACCCGTACCTTAACCACTGCAAAAAAAGAAGAAAACAGGGAGTTGGGACAAACTTGCCCTGGGCGCAATTGCCTCAGGGCGCACAGACCTCCTGAAGACACCGAGGCTTCTGCGCTGATGTTTGCCTTTACTTTTTGGACTGTCCTTGCGCAGGAATAATGTTTACGCAGTCACAGAATGTTATTGGCATCATTATTTTTTGTGGCTTTTCTTGCAGAAAACGACAAATGTTTTTTTCTTAGAAAAAATATTGGCATTTTAGGCTGTTATTTTCATGATACGGCACAGTGTAGGCTTTTTTCAGAGATTCGTTAGTTAAGGGAAAAGAAGATGGCTATCATAAATATGTCCTTCACTACCACTGCAAGGATGCATCACTACTGCTACATTTAAGAGTTTTAATGGTGCTATTTTGGATAAACAATTATATGACAGTACAGTTTTGTCTTGAATGACACAGCTGTAGTCTAGGAAACTAAACATATCTTTCCTAGTGTTTTTATTTGTCAGAGGAGTATTTTCAATACTCATGTGTATCTACTTTTTTTTAACCTACCACAAAATGAAAAATATTATACTCTTAAACCTTGGGCAGTGTCTTATTTCTGTATGTATTAGAAAGAAATTTAAGTACAGACACATGCTTAATAATAATCCAATTGAACATTTTATCATTGTCAAAGGCATTTGTAGAGGAATCCATCAACTCTTCTGATTTCCATACAAGTCAATTTACTGTCTTCAAAATGTAACGTTAATGGCACTCAGTGTACACACTGTAATCCTTTAAAATAATGTACATGGCAAACGGATATGTTCTCATGCATTAATAATTTAAAAGTTAATTTTAGGTACTTACTCAATATGATTAACTGATGGATCAGCAGTCTTATATAGAGAAACAGTGAGCACACTTAAAGAAAGAGCATGCTGGAAGACAGCCAGGTAGCTGCCTGCGTGATGGTTCAAAAATACCTGGGCTTTATCCCTCCCATTTCCCTTCAGCCTCGGATGCAGTGCATCGTGGTTGTAAGGGTGGTCTCCGGTTTTAAGGTTAAATGTGCGAAGTGCCTTTGAGGTTGAGGGATGAGGACTTTTGGGGCAGAAGGGGGACATTTTGGAAGGTGGGAATCCCTGCAGTGCAATCCTGCTGGTGGGTGGCTGGCTCTGCAGCACCGGCCCAGTTATATAATTTCTCTCCTTTCACTTCTCGCTTTTTGAGGACATCCTGTAACGCCGGGCTGCAAATTGATATTCCAGGGTGGAAATACTACGGATGACACAGTATAACCATTTCATTGTGCAGCTAAAGAATGTGCTGGGGCAAATAGCATTAAACAGTATGTAGAAGAAGCATGTGTTGAAGCCCTTGGCCCTGCCCACGGTAGCGGTTTCTGCAAAAGAGGCAAGAACCGGACATCTATTGCACAAACCCTGCTCAAATTGTACAGGTATATGTATGGCCACAAAGAGGAAGGAGGGTCTTTCTCCACAAGGAGACACAGGGAGCAGACAAGGGGTAATTACACTGGGAGAAGTTTCGTCTTGATATAAGAAATAAATTTTTTTACAGTGAGAACAATCATCCACTGGAATAACATTCCCAGGAATGTGGTGGAGTCCCCATTGCTGGAGGTTTTCAAGATGTGATTGAACAGGGTGCCACATAACCTCATATAGACTCCCTTTCCCATGAAAGGCTGGACCAGATGATTTTTGGAAGTCCCTCCCAACCTGGTCTGTTCTATCGTTCTACGATCTATACGTACAGAAAGTTTCTTATGTAAGCACGTGGGCTGTATTGCCAGCCATGCTGGTCCTGGGATCTGGCAGGTAGTAGGTAGCTCCTCACCTCCGGAGTAATCTCAAGCAGAAATCTGATACCACCTACCTTTATCTTTTCACTAGACAGAAACCTGGACAGGAGCCTTTTGCTAGCAGCAGAGAGGAGGCACCTCCTGCTCTGGTGAGGTACCGGCACTCTGAGGCTGGACCCCCAAAACGCACCATCAGGGTGAATGATGGCTCGCAGAAAGGCAGGGCAGACCGGCCCAGCGGTGGGAAGAGCGGGGTGAACTGGGGGCACATGGAGCAAGCTCCCACAGGGCCAGGCTGGGCTGGGACAGGACGGGACGGGTGCTAGCGGTGCTGACAGGCTGAAGAGCAACGCTGAGCACCGCATCAAGGGGCGAAGGCCGAGGGAAACGCGGTCCTGGGGAGAGGCTGTCGGCGTGAGGAGGGTGAGGAGCGAGCGGGCAGCAGAGCGGCACGTGCGTCTGAGAGGCTGAGGTGACGCACACGAGGAAACCGGAGGGATTCTTTGAGGAGTCAAACGGGGAGAGTGAGTGGTGAGAATAGAGCGAGATCAGAGCAGGGCTGGAAATGCGGGGACTAGAGGGCGGGCTGATAACAAAAACATTTCTTTAAATACAGTAAAGAAGAGCCACGGAGGAAGAGCGAGCAAGAGCGAGGAAGGTATCGTGTTACATTTCAAAATACATTCAGCGCGGACGCTCAGCCGCAATGCTGCCATTAGCGTACGCGCATCTGTCTCAGGAGGAAAAGCCCAGAGATTTCTCCCGCTTCTCCTTGGACTTGATTTCCTTTTATAGTGCTGACCACTTCTTACGAGACGTGTTTTTGTATCTGGCAAACAGAATATTCCTCTCCTCCCAGAGCGCAGCAGCTTGCGTTGAAGTCTATGAGCTTTAAAACAGTAGCTCTTAGGGAAGCGTGCTGCTTCACTTCTCCTAAAAGAGCTTTTTCCCAGTCCAAGTTATTTGCAAGCTACTTGCAAATAGGATTGCTGGGAGCTACAGTAGAGCTCTGGTGATCCAGAGAGTGAAATACCAAAGGTCCCACTGCGCAGAAGTTAGAAGCAGCCGTCTGTAGGAGTGCTGGTGGCAGCGTGAGGATCCAGGCAGATAAGGGCGTTTTGCAATACAGAAGAGCTCTCCGAATAGCCCACCTTACCGCCGGTGCACGCCGAGCGCCTGCTCGCTGCTACCGGGAGCGCAGGGAGGAGAGCTGGGGCACCTTCCCGCCCTGGCTAGTTTCGGGGGGGAAAAATGTGAGAACAGGCTGGGCAGATGAGGTTAATGAAAAAATCCGCGCACGAATGTCTCGTGTTTGGAGATGCCCCTGGCTGCTCTGCTGGCTTTATTTTAAGGAAAAAAAAAAAGTCGTGTCCCCCCCCCAACAAAAGCATGTGCCGCCGCTACCTGTGGGTGAGCTTTTGTTAGGGGGTAGGAAGCCCCCTAACAGCCTCCTAACCCGCCGTCCCCAGTCCCTCTCTCCCCGGGAGGGGCGCCGCAGCCCAGCCGCCCGCCGCCGCCGGGGCTCCCGGCCGCCCCCTGCCTTCGGCGGGGCGGCGGCGGCGGCGGCGGCGGCGGGGCGCGGGCCGGGCTGCGGCTGCGTGCGGCGGGGGCGGGAGCGGGGCGGGGCGGGGCGCTGCCGGGAGTCAGCTGGGCGCGGGGCGCGAGCGCGGTGGCGGCGGGGCGCCGTTAGCACCGGCAGCAGCAGCAGCGGCAGCAGCGGCGGCGCCGCGGGCGGGCGGGCAGGCAGGCAGGCAGGCAGGCAGGCAGGCAGGCAGGCAGAAGTTTTTTCCGCAGATCCCTCCTGCAGCTCGGGGCTGCCTTGCGGAGGCGCGAACGTCTCCCTGCGCGTTGGGTGTGTTTTGCCCCCTTTTTTTTTTGTTTGCTTTTTTAATTGCATTTTTTATTTTAATTTTTTATTTTAGTTTTTTGTTGGTTTTGAGGCGCGTGGCTCTCAGAGCTTGCCCTTCCCCGCCCGTGCCCCCTCCACCCCGCCGCCTGGAGGACCCCCTCATCCCCACCCGCGCTCCCGTCCCCGCCGCCGCGCACGACCCTTCCCCCGACCCCCTGCGCCCGCCCGAAACTTGGCGGGTGCGCGGCGCCAGGCAGGGAGGGTGCCGGCCGGCCGGCCGCCCAGCAGGTAAGGGACTGGGGGGCGGTGCGGGGCGCGCAGGGCGGGGGGCGGCGGCGGCTGCTGCCCTTAGGGAGCCACACCGAGGGGAGGCCGGAGTGTGTGTAGGGGCTCGCCGGCTCCTCGGTGGTGGAGGCCGGTGGGAGGAGGAGGAAAGCAAACTTCCTTTTCCTGGGGCCGCCGGCGAGTCCCCCGTGCCCGCGGGGAGCGCCCCCCGCGCACCTCCCGCCGCCCGGCAGGGAGCCCCTGGGGCCGGGCGGCCGGCGGCTACTCGGGCTCGGGGGAGCGGCCCTTTGCCCCGGCTCGGGGCTTCCTTGCCGCGTTTTGTGTGCTCGCCTGCTCCGTGCTTCTCCCCAGCGGTGCCGGGAGCCGGGCTTTCCCGTCGCTCCGCGCTGGAAGTGGGTGAAGACCTGCCCCGCCAACTGCTGGCGGTGCTGCCGAAACTCCCCCCGCCACACACACCCCGTGTCTCCCCCCCTCGCCGTTTCATGTTTGCGGGAGGGCTGGCGGATGGGCAGTTTGCAGAAATGCCACCCGGGAGTGCTGCCACCTTCCTGCTCATCCGCTGTGCGGATCTGCGGCGGCAGCCGGGAAGCCGTGTGCGGGAGAGCAGCCCTGCGCGCCGCCTCCTACTCCTCCTCCTCCTCCCCCGGCCGTGCTAGCCCCTCGCTAGCCCAGGAGACCCGAAATCGGGGGGAGTACTCGGTTTCTCCTGCCTCTGCTCCCCGCCGGGAAGAGCCGCGCACGCATGGCTCTCTCATTGTATAACTGTGGTACTGCAAGCTGAAACTGTGGCATCTTTATAAGAACAGTTTGCAGTTAATTGGTTTGGCAGATGAACTGCAAAATCCTCTTGCCCGCTTCTGTTGCTTAAGTGCCAGCCCCCCCCCCCCCCCCCCCCGCCTTTCCCCCCGTTTTCCTTTGAAGCGTCGCATAACTCTGTATTGCCAGCAGGATGGAAAGTGCTGATTCAGCAGCCCGGAGCCCCACTCCATCTGAAGTGGTGGTCTGCCTGAAATGCTCCCATTTGTTGAAAGGGGAACATGTGTTGCTGGTATGTCAAAACAGCATTGATCAGGTTTTCTAAAACAGTCCCTAAGAACGTGGTTTGCTTTTCCCTTCACTAAAGAGGAATGAATTCAGGGTTGGAGGGGGAAGTGAGAGGGGGATAGGAGGGACATGGGTAGCTACCACCTCAAATTGTACTTCTGAGGGACAGTTGAAATTGTGTTGCCTCATAAAGGTACTGAGCAATTACTCATTTTAACAGAGACTTTGTAGGACATGCAGCGATGATGCGTTAACACTCCAACTGGATCTATTCCTGTGTCTAGAGACTAGTTGTACTTAAAGCTCTAGAAAAGGTACAGAGAAGGGCAACAAGGCTAATCCTAGGATTAAAAGGAGTCAGTTATGAGGACAGGTTAAAAAAAAAAAACCCACCGCAAATGCATGGAGATTAGAAAACCTGCATGGAAAAAGGAAATATGCTTGAAAGTTTAAATGGCAGCTCTGGCTGTGCTTCATGATCATTTTGGGGCTGGGGAAGGGTGCTCTTCCCATGCAGCGCTGGTCATTCTGGAGGGCTTACCTCACAGCAGAGCAGAAGAGGGAGAGCTGTTCCAGAGCCATATTCCTCTGGCTATCTTTGTACAGTTATATGCTAATATCAAGGCTGTTCGGGTTTTCTTTCTGCAAGGCAGAACTCTTTAAAATTCAGCACAACATAGAGCAAACAATAAAGCCTGAAGAGCAATGTTTAGTAGCCTTATTGCAAATGGTAAACTGATGGAGCAGCAGACCCTGATGCTTGCCTCCAGTGATCATTTTACCATGTTACACTCTGATTTATTTTCTTCACTTGGACTTTATTTGTTCTTAAAGTAGGTCTTGTTTGCCCTGGCTACATGTTAAAGATCTTGTGGTACTTCCATGGTTTTCCTTGGTTTTGTTAATCAAAATATCCCCTCCCTTACCACTGTGTGAGTTGGCTTTCATCCTCAGATACAGCCACACCTGGATTTCGGTAGTGTATTCCTGTGTTTTTATTATGTAGTCCAAAAGCACTGCCTAAGTGCAAAATGAATCTCTGCATTTCAGTTCTGCTTAAGCATATACCATGAGCTCTGTGAATAAAACAAATATTTGCAGCCGTCTATCTTGTGAGCGCTTAAATGACTTCAGCAAGAATTGTCACAAAGGTTTTTTAGAAATCTTTGGTTGTGTTCTCAGCCGCGCTTGGGGTGTAAATGGGCGAAAAGTATTTGGATCTCTCTGGCGAAGGGATCCTTCCAAGACGGGGAGTTCCCAGCTGGCAGAGGAGAGGCATAGCTGGGTCATGCGCCACTTCTGCCAGCAGCATGGGAGTGTTGCGCTGGGAGTTTGTTTTCTGACAGCACCGAACTAACAGATGTCCCTCTAGACTGTGAGGCACCGGCAGCTTCCCTGGGTGCGGGTAGCGGTGGCAGTGGGCTGGCCGGGGGGCTCCCAGGTAGTGTCACGCCGGGCGGGACCGTGCTGTTGCTCCTTTCTTCCCTTCTGCCATGCCCTCGTACGTGTGGTTATGGAGGTTTATGGTGATGATGCTAAATGAGGCCAGATTTCTAGGCAAAACTTTTTAGACTAGCTAAGCTCAGGAAGTGTGTGAGGGGGAAGTGTACTCGGTGCTTCTTCAGAGACCTGGAAGCTGGGGAGAGGGAAGAGATGAAGGAGGTGCCTTTTGATGACCAGTGGTATGCATTTTTAGGATGCACTTAAGTATCTGCTCAGGTAAAAATCTCACTGTTTACAGCAAACACTGTGGCGCAAAAACCTTACCAGTTTATGCTGGCTAAACATCTACGTGAACTTTATTAGTGGGGTTGAGGGGAAATGCTTTTCTTCATTTTAAGCCAGCGTCTCTGTCCAAACTAAGACTAAAGAACCCTGGTTTTGTTTGGATTTGCTCCAACTACTAGGATATTGATGCTGGTTCCCAGTGCAGCTTTTCTTCCGTGTGCCCACCTGGCCCGCTGTTGTCACAAACAAGGAAGATAACTCTCGAGACCTCTGCCTCTGTCGGGCTTGCACAAAACTTGCCAAATGGCTTGGCTACAGTGTGATTGCATAAGCCTCCTTCTGTAGGAAAGCAGGTTAAGAAGTTAGGATTGTTTTTCTTGGAAACTGGACCTGCTCCTGGGCATATCCAATATATACCAGTTGCAACTCTTCACCTAGGGAAATTTAGGAAGGGAGATCCTTTTCCTAAAAGGTGAAACTCCACAATCTTTTTAGGAATTATGAGGTTGCCAAGGAATCCTCTTATAAGCGTTGAATTTTATTTACAGGTTTGCTATCCTTGCACTGCCTACTGGTCAGGAGAGCATTTTGCAACCTAAACTTGGATGTGGCAAAGTAGTCTTGTTTCCCATCACTTTTTCTCCCAAATCAGTGGTTGTTATGAAACCTAATATAATCAAGTAAACAGATGTCACCTCATTGACTTTTCTTTATACTTGTTGAGCTGTGCACTTCTGAACTAGTCCTGTGCCAGGTCTTTCATATTCCCATGCCATCTGTTGGATTGGATGATCTTTTTGGACAGCAGGTTTCCCATTAGCTCGGTATGGCTCCTCTGTTGCGTTGTTGATGTAGAGAGGACTATCCAAGGAAGCCAGATTCCACTACGAGTACGGCATAAAAGAAGATTGTTGGTCAGTGTGAGGCATGCTGTCTACAAGCAAACTGTTAATCTCTTCAGTGATGAAACAGAATAGCCTGACTTTGAGATCTGGTTGGATATACTCTGCAGTCCCTTTGCTGGCATGCTTTATTCCCCTGGGTACTGTCTCTTCAGCAGATACCTGATGAGAGAGAGACAGGCACTACATTTTTTCATACAGGCACTTTCATCTGAAAGTGGTAGTATTTGTGGTTTCTAGCAGCTTTTGGACTTTTGATGCGCGTAGGAGCACTGAAGATTGAAGGATTCATGAAGTTGGTCACTATCAGTGCCAAGCTATCGTGAAACTCTCATTCTAAGAGATCTTCACATTCACACTGATGTGCATCCATTGCCTGAAAACTCATCTCCCTCTTTGCTTTCCTAGGGTCTTTCATAGGTTGCAGATGGATCAGTTCATGCAGGGCAAATGTCCACAGCTGTCAGGACTGAAGGCATTGCCAAGTTCAAGCCCTGCTTTAGAGTAGTGACCTTGTGAACAGTTCTGTCTTTCATGGACTCTGTAACAGAAGAGACCAGTGATTTCTGTTTAACGGTGAAGAGCCAGTGCTGCGAATGAACTTGAAAACTTCATGAGTGTTGGAAGACACTCATGAAAGTGTGAGATTTTGAGCCCTGGGTGAGTCATTTTCTGTTAGGAGAAGGTGGCGATAGCTATGTGGCTGCTTGGGTTTTTGCAGGCAAACTACCCACAGTGGAAAGGATCAGAGACTCAAGTGTGGATTGAACAAAAATATAGACAGGATGAATCATGTGGGTTCTTCAAAACCCAACATTAATGCTCATTTACAAGCCAAGAGAGTTTTTAATGAAACCTGCTAATTGCATCCCAATTAGTTAACCCATGGGGTGATGCAGGTTGCCACTCCTGAATGGCTACAGCAAAAGCTGGCCATCATGAACGCTGGTTGTTCTAAGTGAGTGATCTTTTTAGTAGAGTAGGAGACCTCCTCCAGCAGGATGGATAATACAGCATGTGACTAATACTGTAAGTTAGTGTGAGGGATCTTTTCCTTCCCAAAGCCTTTTGGAAACCTCTGATAAGTCATTTTTTTGTAAGTCTTTATATCTTTGGGTATCAAATGATAACTTTGGAGAGAGGAAAGTGTGTAGTTCTCTTTATAAAGTAAAATTACAGGTGGTATGAAGCTCATAGATTGCTAGACTAGATCTGTCATAGACTTTCATGCCATGTGTCTAGATTATCTCATTGATACTGAGAGAGGTGAAACATGTCTGTCTTGGAGCTCTTGCAGCTTTGAAGACTGCTGACTTTGAGATTATGCTGTTTTGGGTATGATGGGATAAGTCTTGTTTGCTAGAATAGTTAGACCTCTTGGAGGAAGGATCAGCAGTGAGAAATTTCCTCTTTACCACATGAAGGTAGGACAGACTCTGCTTATTCTTTCCCGAAGTAAGTATCGGGGAGAGGGGAGTTGCAAGTCTTAATTATACGGTGCAGTGTATTTCTTAGAAGAGCTTTGGGACTGTGGTGATAGTCACGGTCCTTGGGTGCAGACGTGATGAGTGCCCTGGACAAGTTAGCTGGGAACACTGTGACCATCTCCGCATTCTCTTCTTGTGGGCAGATACTGTAAAGAAAGAGAAATAAATGTGGTGTCCTGTTTCTGTTGTACTCTTTTGTTGGACTCCAGGGGAAGACTGCAAGAGGTTTTTCCATTATCTTACCCTCCTGCTGCTAAGCTGTCATCCTTAGGCCAACAGCAACAAGTTGAGCAGCTATGTTGATCTTAATGCCCAACAGTTACGTTAATGATTATAGTATTAACTATTGGACAGTCCTGTTTCTCTAGCAGTACTATTCAAACAATGTATTTCTTAGCAAGTCTGTTTCAGCTTTTTTGGAGGCCAAACCCAAGGAACATGGGCAAATTCCAAAAAGGCAGTTTTACACAGGCAGGTCATGATGAATGGGGTAATTGTAAACACATGTTTGGTTAAACCACTAGCAAACCAACCTCTGATTCTTCCTAGCCTCCATCAATGCCAGCTTCTACTAGTTCTCAAAAGGACAAAAATAGGAAGTTACTTTCCTGGCAGGCAAACTGCAGAGGAAATGCCATGCCATCCCATCGGAATAAACCTATATACCAGTGGGAAGGAACTCTCCTGCTGAGCAGTGGTGGGGATTTCTACATTTGTTCACAAAGTAAACTTCAGAGCGTGGTCTCTACGCTCCCTTCACGCTTACTGCTGCAGAATTTGTGTCAACAGAGACATTGGAGAAACAGAGTGGCTGCTGTGAAGCTGAGCCTGTGGTTGCTGAAGGCTGTGCATAAGTAAGGATGGATAATACTCCATGACACCAGTATCATTCTTCCATTATGCATCCCTGGTGAGAAAATCAATAAGCAGGGAGAAGCTGTAAGTCTGTAGACTCTTTTCATGGTAGAGATTAGCACTTGATGAACACTTGGAAACTTCTTTCAATGCCCGGGATCTAAATTCTGCCTTTCTGATGACTTGATCAAGTGGCTGCTGCTCTGTCCTAACTCATGTTGTTGGTTCACAGCACAGTTTTCAGAAGCTCTTTTTTCCCTTCAGTTAGCTTTATTTCTAGGTTACCTTCAGGTGCTACTTTTAGTTTTGAAACCGTGAGGAAAGGAATCCTTGAAGTGTCACCCAAATCTCTTTCAGGTCAGATGCTCCTGCTACAAAATGGTTTGACATTTAAACGTATTCATGGTCAGGGAGTTGCAACTAGGCTCTGTGTTTCTGCATGGTTCATATGTTTTTAGAGTGCTTTAGATTCCAAAACTCACTGGCAGCAGGTATTTAGATCCTTTAGAAAAGGAAATAGAAAATTTTCCACGTCTTGATTTTAATGGAAGACGGTAGGACAAGATAGTTATATATTGGAAAGGATCAGACCAGAGGCTTTCAAGAGCTGAAATAAAAATAGGGAAGTGATTTTTTTCCTTGTGTTCCCCCCCACCCCTCCCTTCTTTTCTTTTTCCCATGATGTTCATCTTTGCCAAACTACTAGGTACAAATTCAGATAGGAGAATGTTCTCTCTCCTTAAATGGGAATTTGGAGAGGGGGTGAGAAGGACTGGGGGAAGGTAAAATCTGTAGGTTGGTCTTGCTTGGTGTACCGTTAAAGCTCTGAGCATCCTTGGAAAGGAATGAGGAGCTTTTATTATATCAAAGCACAAGTGTGGAATTAAACTTCAAGGAGCTGGAAAAGCTAAAAATTCAGAAGCTTGTCATATTTTTGTCTAGTGCCAAGCCTTTCTTAAAAGGCTTGCTTTCCCTTCTGGCTCAAAGGTATTAAAGTCCATTTAGGAGAATGTTAAGGGAGAAATATGTTTTACAAGGCCATTGATTCTTCCCAAATTAATGTCTTGTGGGTGATCATTCTTCATTCTAATAGCTGCTTGTGCTGACATCACCCGACATGTCAGGGGATTATGTCAGAATTCAAGCCTTGATATTTTGCAGAACAATGGCTCAAGTGCTGGCAGACGCTTTCTCAGTGGGTCAGGTTGCTTTTGTTTTCCCTGTCCAGCTCTAACTGTGATGTTCCAGTTACTGTACTTGGTCACAGCAAGGAGTGTAGTAAACAAAACAATTTCCAAGAGAAAAGTATCAGTGCAGCACAATTGTGAGGACAAAGTACTACTTGCTGCTGCATCTTATGCTGGAGTCAGATTTGCCATCAGCATCTGTAATCTAGACACAGAAATGCATGCATTTTTAACACTTTAGGAAAGAGCTCACCAACTTTTAAGTCTCTCTTTTGTTTTCTGCTGTGATTAAATGTTTCATTCTAGGAATCCTGAAGTCTAAAAAGTTGAGGTTGAAAGTTTCCTTTGTTTTGTTTTGTTTTGTTTTTCTTCCCTGGCTGCTGGGCACCTAGCTTTAGTTTTTGTTTTTAAATGATGGTTCTTAATGAAGGCCCTCTAAGGGTAAAGCAATCATCATATCCCATTATTATGCTCTAGAAATGATCAAAATAGAATGTCACAGATTATACATGATTTTCAAGAACTGATAGCTTTTGATGTTCTTTACTGGTAGGCTATTATAACATTACACAGAGTCATGACTTTTAACATATGAAAGGTTTCAGAAGAGGCTTTGGGGGCTTTTTTTTCTAAAAGGCTTCAGGAGAATTGAGCACGGGGGCTACGACACGAGCTGTAGGAGGGCAGAGCAAACACTGGGTTGCTGGCATCTCTGATGCGTGCTCAAGCTTGTTTTGCATTCAGCATCCATTTTTTGTTCTAGAGCTGGTGGTAAAAGGAAGAATCTCTGGAGTTCTTTGCTAGCAAAGGCGGATTACATTGTTAACATGTGGAAAGTCAGGGGAGCATTGCAAAGAATCTTGCAGCTGGTGCTGTGTATGACAGGATGAGTTCAGGTGTGTGATGGCATTTGCAACACTTGGTTGAGTTGTGGTCCAGTAACTTCCCTCCCGCTGCTGTCCCCCAGTGTCCTTTAGAAAACAGTACTGCTGATAGTCTTTGGTAGGAGAATGGCATTGCAAGAAGCTTTGCTAGTCTTACCCTTAGCTAATTTTGGTAAACGTATCCTGGTTTAGTTGTTCAACTCCTCTTCCCAGCAGTGGGAGAAGTTCTCATGGGTGTTTGGAAAATGGGCAACTTTGAAAAGCAAGTGAATGAAGGAGTCCTGTGTTGTAACAGCCTGACTTTTAGTCTTTCTTGTATTTGGCTCTGAGAACTTCTGGGGCCCTTCATGTCCAACTCTTCCTTATAAGGTTTGTTCCCCATATCTGTCTCATTTAAAGTTCAGATAAGCTAGGGTGATATTTCTGTAGATTATGTGAAGTAGCCTATTGGGTCAATTTGGCAGCTTTTGGTAGCGCTTCAGGGAGACAGCTAGCCATCAGCGCAGCCATCAGTGATACAAGTCACTTTTTCTGTTCTTAGTGTGCTGAAATACAAATTTCTGTTGAGAAAAATCTGCAATGTGAAGAGGTAATGAAACTTTTCCCCTGGAAGAGAAGCAGGTCTTAATTTCTAAAAAGATGTGGGCCATACTAAGAGCCCACTGCTACCAAAAGATGATGTCATTTTTGTCAGAGCGTTTGGGTCTCTTTCCTTGGGCCATCATGGCTGTTCACTGTACATGTTCATGATGGAGTAGAAAGGTGTCTTGTGTACGCTTTTTTTTTGCCTGAAATTCATTTTCTTCTGGATTAGAGAGTGTGGGATCAACTCTTGGAAGCGTGTGGTGGGGCAGCTGAGGTGAGGTGCCCTTCCACGTAAAGGAGGGGAAAGAAATAGGAAAGAGACGAATGAGTCCCCTCTCCTTTCAGTAGCAGCAGACTGCTGAGTCAGCTTGGCCAGGGAAACCTACTGATTTTTTTGAAGACCCGACTGTGGTGGGTTGACCCTGGCTGGAGGCCAGGTGCCCACCAGAGCCGCTCTCTCACTCCCCTCATTCACTAAACAGGGGAGAAAAGGCATAACGAAATGCTTGCAGGTCGAGATAAGGACAGGGAGAGATCAGTCACTAATTGTTGTCACGAGCAAAACAGACCAAACTTAGAGAGGTAATTCATCTAATTTATTACTAGGCAAAACAGAGTAGAGGAATGAGAAAATAAAATCAACTCTTAAAACACCTCCCCCCACCCCTCCCATCTTCCCGGGCTCAACTTCACTCCCGGCTTCAACCTTCCCCCCCTCAGCGGCACAGGAGGATGGGGAGTGGGGGTTACGGTCAGTTCATCTCACGGTGTTTCTGCCGCCTCTTCATCCTCAGGGGGAGGACTCCTCTCATCGTTCCCCTGCTCCAGCATGGAGTCCCTCTCACGGGGTGCAGACCTTCAGGAGCAAACTGCTCCAGCGTGGGGTCCCCCACGGGGTCACAAGTCCTGCCAGCAAACCTGCCCTGGCGTGGTCTCCCCTCTTCACGGGTCCACAGGTCCGGCCAGGAGCTTGCTCCAGCGTGGGCTTCCCACGGGCCGCAGCCTCCTTCAGGTGCCTCCACCTGCTCCGGCGTGGGGTCCTCCACGGGCTGCAGGTGGAATCTCTACACCCCCTCATCCTTCCTCCATGGGCTGCAGGGGACAGCCTGCTTCACCATGGTCTTCCCCACGGGCTGCAGGGGGATCTCTGCTCCGGCGCCTGGAGCTCCTCCTCCCCCTCCATCTGCACTGACCTTGGTGTCTGCAGAGTTTCTTACATCTTCTCACTCCTCTCTCCGGCTGCAAAAGCTCTCTCTCTAAGTGTTTTTCTTCTTCTTAAATATGTTATCACAGAGGTGCTGATTGGCTTGGCCTTGGCCAGCGGCGGGCCCGTCTTAGAGCCGGCTGGCATCATTGGCTCTATCAGACACAGGGGGGAGCTTCTAGCAGCTTCTCACAGAAGCCACCCCTGTAGCCCCCCCACCACCAAAACCCTGCCACGCAAACCCAACACACCAACATAGGATTTTTCTCTGTGAAATCCATCAAATGTTACAGAGTCACACAAGCAAACAAGCTCAAGACTAGACCTGGCTTTGCAGGGCCCGTCTGTATTTGCAAGGTTTACCTGTTGAAGGGAGTTTTCTACAATGTGTGAGTTTAGGGAAAAGAACTGATGTTAACTTTGTGTCTGATCTGTATGCTGCCCTGAAATGTGAATCTGAGTGGTGTCTTTATTCATGTTGGTTTTAATTTTTTTTTTTTTTAAGAAAATGGACATGTGGTGTTGGGTTGTTTTCTTCAAATGAATATCAAATGTGTCAGTGCTAGGTGGGGTTTTTTATTGAGCAACTTGGTCATAACAAAAATGTTACTATTGCTCTTGTACACTAAAAGAAGATAAAAATAGCACCTTAACAGTTTCAGAAGATTATGTAAGGTATGCGTAGCTGTATTTTATTATATGATCGTCATAAACCAGAGCAACTGAGGAAGTAACTGGTAATAAATCCATCATTATTCATATTATGAGAAATATCAAGCGTAATAGCTGTTCATACTTATGACAGTGCTGTGAGGAGCACTGGAGATTTGACTGACTTGCCCTGAAACATAGTAAAGCATACTTGTTTCAGGCCAGTTACCAGCCAAAATGTGTTTTCCTGGAACGTCTTGGCTGTTCCCAGTCTCAGAGCTGCCTGTGAGCTGGTTCAGCCGCTCTGCTCTGATCGGGAGGGGTTTATATCCAAAGTCAAATCAAGGCACTAGAGGTGGCTGTTGGGCAGATCTCACCCATAAACTCCTGTGACTCGTGAGGGGCTGCCTCGGACAGAGCTGCGAATTGCTCAGCCTTGCTAAAGCTAGTATGCTTTAGCCTGAAAAAAACCCAAACCACCTTGCAAACTGAAAACCAAAGTAAGTTCTTTAGTAATTTTGGTTATTGTTCTTGTCTGTGGTAAATGTGGAATCATTTTGGGGGCAAGGTGACGTGTCACGACTTTCCATTGTTTCACCAAACAGAGTTTGGGAAGACCCAGAGTTTGGGGTTTTGTGTTCTGGATTGCACAGCAGTGACTGGCATTTCTGTTCAGAAACATTTCTGTTTGGCTTTTTGCATAATTTTAACATAAAAATGTTTGAGCTAATTGACTAGCTCAGACTTTCTGGCTGGGTACCAACTCCATTATATATGAACTCTTGAATGGACTGAGGAAGAGATCTTTTCTGAGCATTCATTACAGGGGTCTGCCTCCGTCTAAAAACAGTTTCTGTCTTTTGCAAAGTCATTTGGAGAGTGACAAAACACATGTTAAATGTTCTCCCCATCCCCTGTGTTCTACTTCAAGCACTCTATACCAGCTGCTGAACAAAGTTCAGATTTTATAACAAATACTACTCATAATGCTTCAATTGCTTTGCATAGCTGTATTAGGTTTTGGGGCTATTGAGACGAAGGAAGTAATGAATGAGAAGTAATTTTATGGGCACACTAACACAGTTGCATACAAATGCCAAGTTTCTTCCTCTTCTCAGGGTATCTGGCCAACTTGTATGCTTGACTTCAGCCATGTCATATCTGTACTGACTTTGGCAGTGACTCAGAGAAGACTCATCCAGCCAGAGGAGCATCCATGGGACAGCTTCTTCTTTATTTATTTAAAGTGTGCGGGGACTGAAGCTTTCTTCCCGTGTGCAACTGCGGCTTGTCTAAAGTCAATGTTTTGAGTACAGATCTATGTTCAAGCTGTGTGGTCAGAGTGAATTTTTGCCTAAACCTATGGTTGAGCCATAAGTCATTGCGCTCTGTGGGCAATGATGCTTTCATCCAGTAACTGGTTTTAGTTCACCTCTTCCTGCCAGCATCCTCTAATTCTGCAGTTGTAGTGCTGTGAGGCCAAGCAAGGAAGCGTGTGCTTTCTGTGAGGAGCTCGCGAACTCCTCTAAATCCTGGCTCGCTATGCAGAAAGAGCAGTTTTTCCCAAAATTACTTTCTCTGCTCCCCCTCCTGTCCTGAGGCCAGGACTGCCGCCCTGCAGCTCCTTCTTCAACAGTATCATCATCTGCTTCCAGCAGTCCTGTGGCCACGTTGTCTCCCCTCCCGGCTACCCAAATACCCCATTTCTCTCTCAGGGTTGGGTGGGGTGTGTGCATCTCGGGGGTGTCACAACTGCCAGAAGTCCCCAGCGATGACTAAATACAGGGAGCTGGAGTCGGTGGTGAGCACCAGTATTGTAAAGTAGAAGAGGAAGCGTCCTGAACAGGTGTGCCAAGGGGGAGACAGTATTGCAGTAAGACCAGTTTGCCATTTGTGCTTTGCACTGTGTTAATGGGCTGTGCTGAATTAAAGCAGGTTTTCATGGTAGAGACTGTGTCTATGGTACAGAGTTTCTGGAATGTCTTACAGATATTGTAGACTTGCTCATGAAGGATCTTTGAGCACTGACATAGTGCAGTGGTATGCTGGAGTGTGGTGGAGGCCTTACAATTGATCCATAGATAAAGCTAACTATTTACGTGGCGTGGGAAGAAGAGGCAAAAGGTGAAAGGAAGAATGTATTGCTTCTCATGGTCAGGGTGACAAACGTCCTTCTGCAGGTCAGGATCAGGGCATTGTCAGCATGGTTTCAATTGAAACTTACTGGTTTAGTAAGTGGAGTATGTACTCTGAATATATTTACTTTATTATACAGCCCCTTATGGCGCCTGAGCAGGGCAGTTCCTTAGGAACACCCGGGGTTTCCATGCCGCATCCCGCACGCGTGGAACACTGCATCAGGACCCTTGGGACCTTACAGTGAAGCCTTTCGGCAACATGACGTGCACAGGGCCGGTTCGTGTCAGAGCGTGCAATGGGAGCCGGTGTCAAGCCAGGCTGGGGGGCCATTGGGCTCAGAGGTAGCGTGGAAGCTTTGCAGGGCTGCAGCCGTCTGCGGAGCTGAGGGGCTTTGAGGAGAGAGCTTCAGGTTATGTCTCCCTACGGTCTTCTGGGATCCCTTGAAAATGCTGCTGTAATGGGGTAACTCATGCTGCCTGACACTGTGGCCATGGTGAGTGAGAAAACCAGTGGCCTGAAAATGTTTTATCAAAAGCAACTTTCACCCAAGATGTTGCCTCAGAAATCCATTAGCAGTTTAAAATTAACCAAATACTCTAGCTAGCTTAAATGACTCTTAATAACTTTCTGCCACTTTTATTAGAAGAGTCTGTTTACAACCTTGTTGCCTTAGTGCAGCCTGGATTGCAAATGTTTTTTTTTATCAGTGAAGATGATTTTGCAGCATGGCTGTAATCTCTCTAATGATTTGTCTGGTCGATGAAGAAATAACAGGATTTGTATAAACCAAAGCAAAGCAGCCCAGAGTAGCTATATCCTAAAACTGACCTAACCTATAAAGCTTTGAATTGCAATGTAATCTTCCACCAGGGAGCACTGTGAAGTCTCCCTGCCCTTTTGCTTCCTGTAAGAAAGGATTGAGCCATCTCATTCTTAGGGAGGAAAAACTGAATACTGACTAAAGAAATAAAATTTAATTAAGAATGTAAATTTACCCTGGATTTTGGATGTACATGAACAAGAACTAAAAATGTGTTTTGGCTTTTTATTATGATGCTTACTGGCAAGGAAAGAATAGAAACCATTCCAGTCTGCTTTTGAGGATTTGATTGACATTTTCTAAGTGACCTCTCTGCTCTTGTGTGTTTGTTTTGAAGTGGCAGAAGGGTTGGGGAGAGGGAAAGACACTTTAAAGGACAGAGTTTGGGAGACATGGTGAGAGCCTAGAAGAGAGAAGGCACAAAGAAGGGCAATACTGACACAACTCTCAACTTTTTCATTGACTAGATTTCCCACCCCCCTCCATGCACCCAGTTCTTAGCAGTGTGTGAGGAGAAGGAATCAAATTGATTTCCATAGTCATGTAGGTATTTCTGGTGTGGTGGAGACAGAAGGCAAAGCAGGATTCTCCTCCTCCCCCCCAAGTGAAGGTGATGTGATGGGTTTGAGAGAGTCTTAGGTCACAGCATGGTTAAATCATGGCTCTGAAAATGATTGATACGATCTTTCTTGGAGCCGCAGTCGGGCATCTGTATGGGGAAAGCTCACTGTTTCTGGGGGTTGTGCTTTGCCCGCGTGATGGCTGTATTGCTCTGCGTTCACTTCCACGTCCCAGCTCATGGAAATTAAATTCTCCGGGATAATGATTGCCTCTTCAAACATGGAGGAATTGTTAGGAAGAAGGAGAAAAAAATTGGGAGAGAACAGAGTATTTATACCACAATGCATGGTAAACATCCTGCTTGTGATACAGGTAGCTAATTCATGTCTAAAACTTGGCCTGACTTCAGTCCTGGTCTAAACCACAAGTGTCACTTTTGAGTAGATGTTTATTTGCCATGTTCTGTGGTCTGGTGGCCGTTTGGGCAGCCGGGAATTCCAGGGTTTACCACACGGTGAGGTGCCTGAGCAAAAATGCTTCTGCACTGAATGCCAACGGTGGCATGTCTGAATTCCATGAAATGGCAATGCCTCCCCAACTGTCTTGACTTAAAATGTCTACACTTACTGGGTTTTTTACTACTTCTTTTTTTTTTTTTTTTTAGTTCCCACCCCTGCCCCCCCAGCTCTGTCACTCTTTAGGAGTGACTAGTGCTTTGCCTTTGTGGACTGTCAGCCTCGTGCTCCAAGACCTCAGTATCTGCGGTTGTAAAGATGCAGAGGGGGGAGTGGGCAGTCGTTCCTGATAGCGAGGGAAGGGCACTAGTGCTAATCCCCTAAATCCACAGCGGGTCACTCCCATGCATAGGAACCTGATCTTAAGTCTCGGATCCTCATTGCTGTTGCTGTGATATTTACATATAATGCCTATTTCTTAAAACAAGAAGAGGTTAGATCTAGTCAGATTTAAGGAAAACTGCACAAACTAGCCTTAAAATATTTCTCCCTGAATCAGCATCTTACTCTGGGATACTCAAGAAAAGATGGCAAATCACTGTCTTTTTGACACTGTATGATACAAAGCAAATGTAATTCCAAAGCCACTCTTAAGCCTCTGTGGCATGCTTAAATATCCTCCAGTTGCATGGTTAAAGACTAAAATAAATCTTGTATCCAGGACTAGTGGATTTGGGAGATTTGTGAAATGCACGTCCTCAGCTGCTTCCATTGATGCCAGTGGCGGAGACCAAATTGTGGTGTGTGGGAAGGGAACTGGGAGAGAAAACTGGCTGAATAAGATGATATCGCTTGCAGTTATTTCTAATCGGAGTTTGTTTCCCGTGAATACTCCCAGAGGTTTTACATAGTGAGAACAAATGCAAACACAGTTTGGAATATGCTGGTGAATACAGCTCAATGCTCACAATTCATGAGCTAAAAAAAAAAATAAAAATTGAAGGGATTGAGGTTTTGGGTTTTTCTCCCCAAACCTCCAGAGGCACTTGCTACTGAGTAAGTGTTAATGCCAAGCTGCAGAATGATAGAGTTCCACCTTGCAGTACTGGCTTCCGTTAATTGTGCTGGGGTAACCATGTGTAGTTGATGCTCTTCTGGAAGAAGAAATTTCTCCAGTCTTGGTACCCTTCAAAAACTTGACAGCCAGTGAAACCTTAAGATTTTGATCTGCAGCTCATAGATTGTGGCTAAGTGTATAAAAAATATTCAAGTCATTAGAGTCAAAGTGGTATTTCTGCTGTTTGTCCTCCGGAGCGAGACTCGAGAGCAAAATTCCCAGCGCTGCTCTCCACAGGGTGTTGGCCACGTGCCTCTGTTGTCAGGTTCTGGTTTGTTTGTAGCGTTAGGACATAGTTGGATCCTTGTATCAACAGAGGCAAGTACATGGGTTAAACTTTTTTTAAAAAGATATTTTAACACTTAAGGTTTGCAGTGGGTTGGTTTTTTGTGAGTGTTTTTTTTTGTGGGGGTGTTTTCTTTTTTCTTTCAAGACATTTTGGCTCTGAAGGTTACGGCTGGCATGCAGCTCATTGGTATTCTCATTTTGGGTAATGTCCTTAGAGAGAGGAGACAATGCATCCGTGTTAAGCATATTTTTCTTATGGCACAGTCTTAGATCTGGAGAGGAGACTTTAGAGAGGTCAACTAGTCAATGAAGAGCCGGAGTATAGTTGCAACACCTGCTTTTTGGCGGCAGTTTGGTGACCGTCATGGGGAAACTCTGCGTACTCCCCAGACAGTCTGTCTCTTGACTCATTGGTTTTTTTTCCTTTTAGAAATTTTGACTTGGTGTTTTTCTTTCCTCTTTCCCCAGTGCCTTCACACCACACCCTCCCTGCCATTCCATCCAGTAATGTTTTCTTAATTCTTCTTTGTTGCTTTTTAAACTTTTTTGTTTCTCCTTTGGAAAGTTGTGGGCATGGAGAACAGACACTTCCCTCTTTCTTTGCAGCAGGCTTTCATATATTTGAAAGATACCATGACCCTTACTTTCTCTTCTTTTGGCTGAGCTTAAGTTCATTCTGTTTTTTCTTTTTTCCTCCCAGATGTCATGTTTTTCTAATTCTGTGATGTTCCTATTGCTTTTGCATGGATTCTTTCCAGTTGATCTTTTCTGAAATTTGCTGAAGACTGGATACAGCGTCATGCTGGAAGCTTTATCAGCCACGAGTAGAACAGAACTGTTGCTTCACGATTCTCACATATGTTCCTCTATACGTTCCTGTGTGGTATTTGCGGCTTTCTCAACAAATAATTTTCTAGTTTCTAAAACTTGCTTTGAATTCAGTCTTCCAGCAAGCTGGCAGCTTTAAGTTAGCAGCTTCCCCAAGTTTAGTGAGTGCCATTTTCTCCTTCATTATCTAGATCATTAGTATTAGAATAGTGTGGGACCAGGGTAGATCTCTGCAGAGGTTATTCAGCATGTCAGGCTGTTTTGTGAGTTTCCCTTTTTTTCGACGCTGAGCAAATGATAAGTCAGTGCAGTTATCCAGTCACTTTCAAATCTGCCATAAGGTGACTGCATTGATAACTATGACAACGTTCTCTTAACTTTTCATGAGAATGCAGTTTGAATCTTTTGCATGTTTTTGCTAATGTCAAGATGCAGTGTCTGCTCCTTCTATATTCCTAAAATATATTATTCTGTCATAGTAGGATGTGAATTGGTTTGACCTGGCTTATCCATGGACAAACAGTTTTTGTTGAGTTCAATCTCTTATTTTCTTCTTGGTGCTAGCAGATAGGTTTAATTGCAATCCACGTGCAAATAAGCAACAACTATCATTCTTCAGGTTTTTCTTTCCACTCCTTTCCCCTCCCACTTTCTTAGGATATCACTTTTTGCCATTCTCCAGCCTCTGTTACCTTGTCAGTCTTCTATGAACTCTCAAAAATAACTGCTAATGGTTTGAAGTTCTAAGAAAAAACCAAACTGTTCAACATGTTCATGACAACCAGCTAATTTGAGAGAAAGTTGATTCCTTTAAGTAGTGTCTGATCTGTGATTTTATATTTTTTTTTTCATTTTTTTTTTCTCCTCTGTCCTGTCATCAGTAGTATTAGGGGGTTTTTTGTTTGGTCTTGTTACCTGTAGCTTTCTTGAGAAAGTGATGAGTGGACCGACCTTTCCCTTAATCATTATTGTATCACTGTGGAATTATAGAATGAGTTTTTGATGTCTCTTGCTTCACCTTCACTTATTTTGGTATTGCAATAATTGTCTTCAGGCTATTGCTCTCTTAGTGAAGTGCAGATGAATGGACTTTGCTTGACCTCTTTAGCTAGCAAGGGAGATGAACTAGCTTGGTTGCTTTTGGTCATGTATGGGCATCAGCAAAACTTAAACATCTTGGGTCTGAGGATTAGCTGGAAGCCAATTAAAAACTGGACATGAGAGAGAATAGTCAGTGGCAGAAAGCTCTCTTCAAATACAAAGGGAAGTTCTTTCATCCGGAATCAACCCATTGAAAAGGTTAATGGGCAAATGCCAAAAGGTTGAATCTTCACTTCAGATGGTTTTGTCAGATTTGGGCTTGAGAACATCATTTAGTTGGTGCCCCTGATCAGCTCAGCCATAATTCAGAAGCCATGTAAGGTTTTACATATGGTGCTTCTGCTGCTGTCTGAGACTAGAATAGTTTAAAATAGAAAGTACTGAAATACACTGATGGACCAAAATTGGCTAGATATGATAAACTAGAGGCTTGGTCCTGTGTTACCACCAGATCTAGAAGCATGTTGGATAAGGGGATGTTTACAGAGAGGAGACAGTGAACAATGCTAATGCTGTTCACAAAATAAGAACCCTTCTGAAAAGGAACATACAGTTTCAAGAACAGATGGTCTAGTGGTAAGAGTCTAACAAATTTTTGTTGGCTGTCAGTCGTCTTTCAGGTTAGGATCTTGTCTTGAAAGCTCTTTATTCATAGAGTTGACTTCCTTTCTGCAAAGTACTTGATAAAAGAGCAGAGTAGATCCCTCATGGGAACTTAGTCTTCCTGGTCTAACAGAACGAGCTCACGATGAAAGCGCAAAGTAAGCAGCAGTAAGCTCACGGAGGCAGGTAGACTTTGTTGGAGCAGCCTGCGGCTATTTCAGATTTTGTTCTGCTCTCTATGCTCCAGGATTAGCATGCTGCAGGATGGTTGTCACCCCTTTGATGGAAGGTGGGAAGACTGAGTTGGAAACATGCACGAGTCTTGCTTTGATCATCTCTCATTTCTTCTGCAGAAGCAGCATACTGTTTGTTAGACAGAGCTTACATAATCCTCCTTCTGTGTGTAAACATATTTAACACAGGCCTTTTGTTCCTCGACTAGTTTAAATTTATCCATAGTGTACATGCAGTGTGGAAGGGGACGGAAGAGGGATGGGCTATGGGATGCATTTTGGATTTCTCCTCTCCTCCAGTGCCCCAGAACTTGTACGGACTCATAACAAACAAAATGGAGGTGGAATAATCCCACTCTTATCCTCTATTTGTACCTTAGAGTCCATTTGCTCTTGGCAGGGACTCTTTCTTTAACTAATCAGTGGTATCGCAGCCCTCTGCTATTTCCTTGCTGGGTTGATTCTCCTGTCACACAGTAGCTGGTACAGAGGCTTTAAATGCAGAATTAGCATAAAAGCCTGTGCCATTTTTGGCTGGCTGTTGGGGTTTCAAAGTCTTTAAAGTCACCCACTAAAGACAACGCAGAAGAACAAAAGTCAGCCTGGATATGTGGCGTGTGTGCTCTTGTTTAATATCGGAATTCCTGGTATGGCCAGGGACGCATGCCAGCTTTGGCAGTACAGGGCACAGTTCAGATACTTAAGTACTATACTAAAAATAACAGGACTATTTTAGACGGGGACCCAATTAGGGAGAGAATAACTTCTTGCTCTGCAATCAGTAATCTGAAGTAGCAGGCAGGCTGCAATGTGCAAGTAAACTCGGCTGTTTTGCTTGCAGAGTTGCCAGTTTTGACGCTGCTTCCTCACTGTGTTCCTTAGACACTTTTCCAGAGGTTTTAAAAAAAAAAAAAAAAATCTTCCTCTTAAGGCAGACTTTGTGTACTTTAGTTCAGATTTTGATATTGCAATGTTTAATAGCATTACAGCTTCTAATCTTTCAGGGCTGGCGTGGGAGATTCCTAGAAGGCAGGGAGCGGTAGGCAAGAATTGCCACGCGATGCCCTCCGCGTTGCAGTGAGCAAACTTCACCCTGCCCCGCAGAAGCGCAGCGAGGGTGAATCTGGGCAGCCAAGGAGCGGAGGGGCTGGTTTGAAAATGGTCACTTTTCCCCTGGTTTGGATGCTGGGGAAGGAGGAGAAGGCAGTACAGTTCCTGAAATGTGCTGCTGCTGCTTGCTTTCCTATGTCGAGAAGTACAGTGACAATAACTTGCATGTTTAAGCATCTGAAACAAAGCATTACTTTACACTTCAGTAGTTTCTCTCTGATGGTTTTATTTTTGGTGATGCTGCTTGCTGCCACCTTTTATTAGATCATTTGGATGTCAGTGTAGTGAGTTAGAGCAATCTGAATTTCTCTGTGCACAGGGCATGTGAGGTGGTGGGGAAGGAACGAGTGTGCTCCAGCGCCTGAATCCTCTGGTCTCGGAGGGCTTTCAAGTGATCAGCTGCATTTGGTCCCGATTCTCTGCTGCTCATCAGGATGGGGTTGTGGATGAGGGAACGCTCATGAAGCCTTAAGCAAATGCTGCATTGGATAGGTTTGTGCCTATTGGATGCTTGAGATGAAAGCTAAATACACCTAAAACTTCTATTTTTGTAGACTTCTTTCTAGCATGCTATTTTGAGAACATGAAAAAGCCAGAATCTTTTTGGTGTTGTGACTCTTATGCTATTTTGAAAGTAGCTTTTCGTTTTATTCAAAATAAGCAGCTGATAAGAGGCGTTCAAGGCCTTGCTCAGTTGCGGTCTCTTAACAGCTTTCAGTATGGTGTTGGGCTTATGTTGTGATTTTGGGAGGACTTAATCAGATTTGTGCAGGAAACTTCATGTTCTTTAAAGTCTTAGATTTTGATTTGTTCTTGTCCTGGCCTGAAATGCAAAGGAAGAGACTGCTTAAATGCCCATTGTAGAAATGACACCTTTCATCTTCGGTGCTGAAATGTATTGCATCCTGGACGTAGTAAATTCCCATGGAAATAGTGGGAGAGGCACTCTGGCAAAGTGGTTGATGTTTTGTGTTGTAGAAAGCCAGCATTTAGGCACGTGCTTGTCAACTCACAAGCGACATGTATTCTACCTTCTGCACACCGCAGCAGTCTGTGGGACTTGCTGTTAAAAGTAAATGTTACATGGAGGATGCCTAGCAACTGTAGTTTTGAGGTCTGTGCCACATTGTTAGAGGTGCAAATCTGTTAAATTGGTACAGTGTTTTCTGGAGGATGCAGCGTGGTGGTGCTGAGGCTGAGCTTCTGGACCTCTGTGATGTGACTGTCCCGCCAGCTCTCCTTCACCATCCCCGTTAGGTTAACGTCTAGCGCCCGCAATCCACAGCCAGGAATGTTAATTTTTTAAAAAAGTAATTAATGATGTTAATTTGAATTGTGAACTTAATTAATGGGAAAGGGCTATGCTAATGAGCCTAGCTGAGGGCAAGTAGCTCTCTGTCCTGCTGTCTCTGGCGGGGGACGTGACCTGGAGCAGAGGGACTTGGGGCTGGCAGCTGGGCACAGCGATGTCTTGAATGCAGAGCTGGTGGCTCGGAAACCTGCCTTCTGCCGGAACCTGGGCCTGCTGGGTCACCTCAAAATCCTTTCCATCTGTTTCTCTGTTTGAAAATGGAGTTGGTAGAGGGCTCCTTTGTGGAGAAAGGACAATAATCTGCCTAAGAGTGAGCACTGTTCTGACTGTTCCTCTTGATGAGTGTAGACATACCAGATCAGACCTTGGGTTAATCAAGGACAGTTTTGTGTGTGTCTCTGCTGTCAGTAGCAGTTGCTTAGGTAGAAGGTTTGCAAAGAGCTTCCCTCTGCTTTTAGTCCCTTCTGCTTCATGGTGAGCTGCACTGCAGTTCTCTGGGCTGTGCATCTCCATTGCTATGGCCGCTATTCCTTGATGAGCTTTCTCTAGTGCTTAGGCTAAATTATGATTTTAACACATCAATGGGTCTGGTGACCCCCATGGAAATGATTTTCATGTTTCCGATCTACTTCAGATCTCTTGCCTGTCCCTTTCTTTTGAGAGCACTTAGTCATTCTCTGGGCACTTTATGCGTGTTCTCCATAACTGACTAGATGCCTGTCCTCTTCTTCCTCAGGTGTCTCTCTTCTCTGTGCTGAAAGATCCAGGGCTGCTAGTTTCTGCTTTAGGAATTTTTCTTCTCTGCACTCTAGTTCTTCTGTTTTACCCTTTTAATACTGTAACAGCCCAGAGTTTTCAAGAAGCGGGTGTTACCTGAGTTTAATGACTTGTCATGATTCTGCTTTGCTTGTATCAGTTCCTTAATTGCTAATACTGTATTTCCTTGTGAGGTATCATCTGCCTTTTTTTTTTTTTTTTTTCCTACGATGATACTTTCAAGCAAGACTTCAGACTCCTGGCACTTACTTCAGCAGTAGACACAGGCAGGGTTATTTTTCTTGCATGTTGGCTTGAGTTTGTGGAAATTAAATCAGTGTTGCCCTTTTGGTTGCCCATTTGCTCGGGATCATGAGATCGTTCCACTGAGCTCTGCATGAAGCTTCAGCTCCGATGACTGAACACATCATACTGCCAGCAAATTTTGTGCCACCTCACTGTTTGACTCTTTTCAGAGAGGTCACGGGTATATTGAAAAGAATGGCCACTACAGTCGTTCTTGAAACCCCTTATATGGGGAAAAAACCCACTCTTGTGTCTTCCTAACTTTAACACCCAGTTGAAGGATAAGAATTAAAGGGTGAACCGCTCCTGTAGACCACAGCAGCTCAGGTCCTTTTAAGAGTCCCTAGTTAGGGGTAATGTCCAAATGTATCTTTGTCCATACAGTATCATAAACCTTGGGTAGGTTTGAGTCATAACTTCTGCAAAACCTGTGCTGACTCTTCCTCATGCCATCTTATTTATTATCCATGTCCATGTTACCTAGTTCTAACTAGTTCTTTCAGTAAAGAAGTCACTTCCTGATTTTTCAGTTCCCTGAATTTACCTTGGACTTGCTTCTGAAAACTGATCTGACGTACCATTTTTTCATGCTATGTCCAAATCCATTGAGGTGTGACAGGGTATATATGGCAATTAACAGCTTGGCAGTTTGCTGTTTTCCTTCAGAAATCTTGGCTGAATTCTTTCCATTCTAGCAACTTATTACAGTATTTTTATGCTGCTCTTAAAGTGTCGTCTGTCAGCAGTTGCTTAGTGTGTGTGTATATATATGTGTAAATATGGTGCCCGGTGAACTTTTGGAGGTTGACATTGTTTGGGGTTTTTTATGAACAAACATAACATCTCTTAAGGACCATTTTTGTTTTAGTTCCTCACTTTTCTTTCTGTCAAGAAACTTTGAAGGTGTTTGCAGCTAAGGTTGAGTTTTGGGGTAACAGAGAGGAAGGACTTGATTTACTGTATTTTGCATTAGAACCGATGGCAGTCTGGTCTTTGGGTTCAACCTTATGTCCAGGTTCACTCTGGGCATTTGTTTGGAGGTAACTGTAAACATGAAACTGATCTTCACTATCTTGACTTCTGAGGCTTTTGCCTTAGGTTATAGGGAGTGCCTGTTGCAGCATCAGTACATCCTGTGTTTCATTTCTGAACTTCAGTGTCCCTCCTCTGCGTTGCCTGTTCTCAAGTTACTGGGACACCACGTTAACGTCTTCCAGTACACTTGGCAGAACAAAGTCAGAGGAATGTACTTCTTGGTTAGAAAACTTAGTCTCTGAGTTCTGCAGCAAAAGAATGAATACAAAATTTCCATGCCTGAGCAAGAAGTCTCAGGCAAGCTTCCCACTAACAGAGGAAAAGACCTGGGAAGCTCTTGTGTATCTTTTGCAATGTTCCTAGAACATCATGAAATGCTGCTTTCTTGTCCAGTCTGAGAACTTGTTTATGAAACCTAATATTGCCCCGTGAAACTCAACACTTCACTTCTTAATACTTCAGCCTGAGTGATGCTCAATGAGGTGGACAGGGTGCTTTGTGTATCAGCTGTTTCAGGCGTCGTGAAGTCTAAATACGGCGTTTCCTGAGCTGGCACTTGGAAGCTTCACCCGCTCCTGGGGAGGGGAAAGAAATCTTGGTGTCACAGCGCAGTCCTGTAGCAGATGTGTCCTCCAAAAAAATAAATAAAACAGCTGAGTCATTCGTTCGTTCCTTTTCTTCCATGCTGCCAGCCAATCCCAATACCCATGCATTTCACACAAGGAGGGAGAAGGCAGACAGCGCTGTCTTTTATTACTCATACCCCGCAGGACACTATCTTCCTCACAAAATACGGGTGGCGTCTGTCTGTCTCCACTTCATGGGAGAGATTAACAACAATTAAGGTCAACAATTAAGGTTGTGAAAACCTTCGAATAACTGCAACATCTGCTTTTATACTAGAATAAATAAAATAAAGCTGGAGCTCTAATTGCCAACAGAGTACTTGCTCATATCTGTTTTGTAATTGCAGGCTTGTGAAATTCATACTGTTAACCGGTCTCTTACCGACCAATGTGAATGACCAGCGGTCGGCGCAAGTAGTGGTTTGGCCAAGAGCTACGTGCTGAAACGGAGGTTGCAGCATGAGAAGTGGGAATCCTGTGTAAAATTTGGGATGCTGGGAACCTTGCTGTGGCAGTGGTGGTCTGGTGACTCCCGAGGCGGCTGTGGGATGTTTTCAGCCTCTCACTTCAGGCATGGCAGCTGACCCCCTGAACTTCCCAGTCCGTTTCAAGGTCAAATAACACCAGTTTTCCTAAATTGCCATTGGCTGTGAGTGGTTTTACTCTTGCTTTGAGACAGAATCGGGTTGTTAGGGTTAATTTACTGTGTCTCCACTGACTGTTGTGTTTTCCCATAAGCTCCTTAAATTTGATGGTAAGAGTGCGCCCAAGTGTGTTCCAAGATGGGCAGTTCTGGAAGCCAGGCGTTGAGGCAGCACTGGAAATAACAGACTCATAATGCGTGTGAACCTCTTGCTAATATTTCAGGAAAAATTTATGAATTAAAGAGAATGTCCTGAACTTCACTTTAGGAGTGTTCATTCAGGTGAAGCCATTTTGGTATAAAGGAATATCCTTCTATGAATGATACTTCACTTGGAAGACCTACAATGATCATAGAGTCCCACTGCCTGACTGATTCAGGGCTGGCCAAAGGTTAAAGCATGTTACTCAGGGTACTCTCCAAATGCCTCTTAAACCCTGACAGGCCTGGGGCATGGACCACCTCTCTAGGAAGCCCGTTCCAGTGTTTGACCACCTCTCAGTAAAGAAACGTTTCATAATATCTAGTCTGAACCTCCCCGACGCAGCTTTGAACCATGCCCACACATCTTGTCACTGGATACCAGGAGGTTTCCAGTAAGTAGGAATCACGTATTTACTTCCTTTTATCTGACCATACAGGGCAATTTCTTAACTTTGCTGATCGTTTGCAGTGCAGATGTGGTATACCTTCCATCCAGAGAATGAAAACTTCAGTGCTGCTCAAGTGCTGAGGGCTGGACCCTAGTCCTTCTTGGCACACATGGTCTCTAGAGGGAAAACAGTTTGTGTTCTGACTTAGTGCAAAACTGGAGTGATTCTGCTCTTTACAGGGCTGCTTGCCTTTTTTTTTTTTTTTTGGGTGTTTCAAAACACATCTCACGAGGCATTAAACCTTAAAAGGCTTAACCTGCTAGACAGATCTGTACCAAAAGACTGTTGGGGATCTGTCATCAAAGTCTGGTAAAAAAACAGACATGCCTTTCTGTCTCTCAGACCATGAAAGAAATTCAGGTGTATTGTTCCTTGGTTTGCTCAATATTTCTCTTTCCTCGTCTATTGGTAGTAGTCTTCTACTACACTGTGTTTCTTTAGCTGCAAGATCTTTTCTGGCCACTGCTGCTACTTGCAGTCATGGGAAAAATTATATCCATGTTATTCCTGCCGCTTGCTTCACCGTTCTGAGTAGTTCCACTGAGACTGACCAGGGTGCTGCATTGGGCAATGTGCTGTTGCGCTTCAGCAGGAGCAGAGTATGAGGGTATGTCTGTAGTTTAGGAGGCAACGCTGGGAAGGTCTACAAGTGGGACCGTCTGTGGGAACCTCAGCTATCCTCCCCTGCTGTGGAGGAGGCTACTTCCCGGTGAAGTAGCCTTCTCAAAACTGGTTCTTGACAGGCATCCAGCTTCAATGAACTTCTGCTTCTGTCCTGTGATCTGGAGGGAAGCTTTTTTTTGTTTTGTATAATGAAGAGGTTCTCATTTAGTTAAATGAGACAGTCCTTGTGAAATTTTTGCTGCTTATTTTATTTAGGCTATTAACTTATATGAGTTACTGGACTAGAAAAGATGTGTAGGCAAAGATGTTGCAGAAAATAAACATGTAATGGCTTCCAAGCCATAGTATAATTTACCTAAGACCAACAATGCTATAAAGAGGAAAGAGTATGAGACATTGGTGGCAAATTCTGTGGTACTGCTGCGTATTTGAAGTGTTTGTGTGGGGATATTGCAAGCTAAGGATGTCTCTGAGATCTGTAGGCATCAGAGCCTTAGGTGAAGGAAGTACTCGCCCTCTTCCAATGACAGAAAGTGGCATGAAAGCCTGTGCTAAGTATTTGTCTATAGCAGGCAGTCGCATGAAGCCATGTCTTCATGCAGAACTGGGTTTTAATAAAGTAGTACTGCTAATTAGCGAGGCTGAAATGAAAATTGAGACTTTTCTGATGCATCTGTCAAATTGATTGTATTAATGATGAATGAATGCTTTTATAGATCAAAATACAAAGGAACAAAAAAGAAACTCTCTTGAATTATTATTTCATCAATTAAGAGTAGCAATTGGAAATCTCAAATTTCTGATATTCAGTGAGGCTTTTGCAAGAGAGCTTATCTGCTGCTACTTTGATAAATCTTTTGTTTTACTACACTGCAGTGTATTTTGGGAGGGGGGAGAGACTTTTTGAAGAGCAAAGCATGAACAGAATCTCTGCCTCAAACAGCAAAGGAAATTCAGGAAAGAGAACTGAGCTAGATTTTTTTTTTTTTTTTTTGTGAGGTGGAGCAGTCACAACACTGAATTCTGCCATGTCAGCTGAAGGAATTATCGTTTGCATTTTGTACTGCTGCTAAAGCAGCTCTTCATCTACTTACTGAGTTCACGTACACATAAATGCGTGTGTGTAATGTATGTATATGTACACACACACACAGAGTGAAATTAAGCCCTAGAAGTTGCTGGGAGAAGCTGAAGCTTTGTCAGTATTGAGGTCTGCAGAACGGAGACTAAGAGTCGGGATGCGGTGGAACTGGTCTGGCATGACTGTCAGTCTTTCTCAGGGACACTGAGAGTGTGAATTTACAGTGCTGTATGCTGGGGAGAGATTTTTCCGGCTGGTTTTGAGTGTCTAGATGGTGGATGCCCACATCTGAGCCACTCTTCTAAATTCCCTTTGTAGTCAATGGGGAGAACCAGGCACTGCAGTGGTGTGCTTCTCTGAATTGTGTAGGTTGGAAGGGACCTCTTGAGATCATCTAGTCCAAACCCTGGCTTCCTCTGACCTCTTCTAAGTAGCTACCTTGGAATGAGATGAACTGCATGTAAAGAGTGCCTGTTTTTCTTCTCTGATGTGACAGTGCAGGGCGTACATTTCCCCTGTGCCACATACCACATCGGGTATGTGACTTTCTTCATCTCCTATAATAGAATTGTGGTCAGCTCTGGACATAGCCTGGATGTTGATTTGTTTCTGTAGGCAATGTACTGCAGGACTATAAAATGATGTTGTGTATGGGGACACTTCTGTGCTGTCTTCTTCCTCCTTTCTACTGCTGCCAGTAACAGCTGGACAACCTTGGGAGTGGGAGAATGCAGATGGGACCCGTGTGCACGTTCCAGCCTTGGAGTACAGGTGTTTTGTGGGTTAAAATCCATCGGTATGTAGGGTGAGAAATTATGGAAGGCACTTCAGCTACATCTGGAGCTTACAGCCTTTGAGGACAAATGTTCCCCTTCAACGGCTCCGCAGTCTGAAGGTTAACTGAGGATGTTTCTCGTTTAACGCATATCTAGTTAACCTTCAGTGCTGGTGACGTTCACTGTTTCGTGCCTCTGTTAAATAGTCTTATAAGACCTGAAACAGCAGGTTTCCTTTATGGCACCCTGAAAGAACAGGGAAGTAGCTCTTAATGTAGGTGGCTTGGCAGAATATTCTAGTCAAGTATTTGGCCTGCTACCCAGCCTTCGATATGTAATCTTTGGGTGCTGCCAAAATACCATTCTAATTAAGTTGACATAGTTTATGAAGCCTGGGTGGTATTACTTCAGTTTTCTTTCCTGTGCTTTCCAGCACTGTGTTTTGAAAGAGTTGATGGAAGCTGTGACACTTGCAACCTCACCAGAGTCTTCATTAAGCTGGGATTTTGGTCACCTTCTGACCTTCAGGATCAAAGGGAGGAATATTCTCTTTCTTCCTCTCTCTGCAGGTGCAAGTTAATAGCAATAAATAAATGTACACTAATGCACATGGAACATGTGATCAGCTGGCCAGGCTTCAGCTTTCTGTTGAACATTAACACATTAACCCTTCTACAAAATATTAACCTATTCTGTAAGTTTATTTTCTGTTTTGTTTACACTTAGTTGGAAAAGCTATGCCCTGTTTGTCCCAGGGTGGTGTATTTGCAAGTAGGTCAACATACTTGCTTTTGAGATGTCAGCTTGAAACTGTTTTTCGAAGGCTGAAAAGCATGAGGGATTAAGACAGACTTTTGCATTTCCTATCTCTATTTATTTATTTATTAGAAATTCCCAGTCTGTATTGAAGAATAGAGCACCAGTAACATTCTAGTTGTGTCCTGACAGTCAGTTAGGCACTGCTGCAGCACTGATTGATTGCCTGCTGCTGACTGTAAGCCACCCGTGGATTTGGAGCTTGCGTGTTGCATAATACCAGCAAATGCATCTGAGATTACAAAATGGTCTCTTTGCTCTAAGAAGAGGTTGTTGCGATTTGTTAGTAAGGCAGTGCTAAAATACACGAGGTATCTATGACATCGGTACCTTAAAACTGCAAGTAGTTTTTTGAGTGTATTCTGTCACTGCTGGTGCTTCGTTGCACAGGAGTGAATGAGTGCAGCCTCCAAATTGTGTACTTCAGGCTGGACTGGCACAATTTGTATGTTCCAGTCAATCAAGGGTGTATGTATTGTTTCTTTGGGTTATCCTTTGTGTTTCTGTACTATATCCCTGTTGAATAGATGAGATTTTCTGTTTGTCTCGAGAGCAACACAGTGTTTGTTGGAGTTGCCTCCTTGTACTCTTTGCAAGTAGAAGCAGAGTTGACTGTCATCTGCTTGCTTGGGGTTGATGTAGTCCAGGGCTCACTTACATGGTTGAGTTACTCATGGCTTTAATGAGTTATCACTTACCAGCTATACTGTGGTAACTCCTACCCAGCTGCGTGTGAGACGTAAAATGGGTTTGCTTGTTTATTTTTACTGCTTACTACTATTATTTACTCCTTTGCTGCATTTCAGCTGATTTGTGGTGTCTTTGAACAGTTGAATTCTTTAGAATAAACCGAATTTGGGAATACATCACCACAAAATTCTTTGAAGGGTGAATTAACGTACTGTTGATACTGGGGAATGTGTCTCTACTCACAGCGTGTAATTTTGTAAGAGGCTAAGCAGAAAGGCTTTCTTTTGAATGTTCTAACCGTGCGAACAAGAGGCATATTGAGAATAACCTGTGCACTTAAGTATACCTCTTATGGTATCTCAAAAAGATAACCATCTTAGCGAGTAGCCTGCTGTTTGAATTGAAATGTCTAAACTTGCCTTCCAGCTTCAACCATTAATATGGTATTAGACAATATAAACTAGTGCTTATTCACTAACATAAATTATAGATAACTGTAAAAGCCTCTGTCAATTGATTTGCTTTAAAAACATGAACCTTGCTGTCCAAATAAAAGCTTTTGATAATCCTAGTTAATAACTCTTCAAAAAAAAGTCTTGTACTGAGAGAACAGCAAGTGACACATGTACACTTACTGTGTTAACTCTCAGTATTAAACCCTGTAAATCATCAAAATGAAAAACCTGTCTAACATCCTTGCTCCACAATGATGTGTTTTGTTCTTTTTTTTTTTTTAAATCCAGGAAAAGTATTTTAATCTACCTGGAAACTTTGAAGGGCAGGAGGGGCCTGTGGATGGTATCGATAGATATCTGCCTATAGCTTTCTGTGTGTGAGTGTGGCTTTTAGTTTTGAGGTCAGCCTTATAGTCAGTTCTGTAGCCAGAACTGTGTTACAAAAACTAGCAGCTTCGATGAGAAGCTTTAGCGAGCCCCCTGCATAGATCTTATTGAGAAGGAAACTTCCTTGTAAAAAGCATCCAAGCAAAGAAAAACAGGTTGTGAATAACTGTAATGATTGATGAATGGATCGTTTGGATGAAACAAAACGCTTGAAAAACTGATCAGTGAGTCATGTGATAAAAGGATTGCCTTTTGTTCTTTGTTTCTTTTTTTTATACATATCTTTGCCTTTTGCATCAGTCAGAAGAGGAGGAAAGGCTTCTGCATGCTCTGAAAGATTCTCCTCCAAACTGGAGTGTTGCAGAGAAATAAATGAGGGCACAGAAGCTGGGAACAGGGTATAGGTGCTGTAGATTGCTACTCTATGAATTTGAGAGTCCCTCTGTCACACCTGTGTGTATATGTTTCAACTATTTGCTCTCCTAACTTTTGTTGTCAGGGGGCTATAAAAGTTACAGCTGTGGGGAGCATTCCCCCCCCCCCCCCCTTTGTCACCTTAGTAAAGGGAAGTTGAGTGAGTCAAGTAAATCTTGCCAGTGTAATGCTTAAAGATAGGCGTGTAGGTTAAGCTGTGTTTTCAACCAGAATCTGTAACGATCTGACTCTCTTCAGCAAAAGCGCATTGTACAGAGGCTGATGAACTTGCTCTGTTCGTATAGGAGTTAGTAGAAAAAATGTCTTCTGGGTTGGGGGTCTAGAGCCACTGGCTTTCAAATCCCCCACCCTTGTGCAGGAGGAAGGACCGTTCACACCAGTGGCAGGTTGAAAGCATGAAGGGTTATTGGTGTGTCAGATGCAAAAAAGCAATGTTTTGCTAAGTATGCAACAAAAGCAGACTTTAGTTAAGTTGGTACCATAAGGGGAAAGTAAGTGCCTTCTATAAAATGCAACTTTATATTTTGTTTGGAGACTTACCCAAATGTTTATCTTCTGTGAGATGCCTGGAAGGCAGTAATTCTCATGGACGTGCAGTAGGAAAGGTTTGCCAGCTCCTAATGGCAGTAAACAAAGAAAATGAAAGTTCACAGGTTGCCTCAGCCAATGTAATAGTTTGCTGCCACTGGAAAGGGGGGATCCTGTTCCCTTCCCCTCTTGCTCGCACTCTCCTGCCAGTCGTGCCAGCTGAGCTGCTTGTCAGATCTAAGTTTATTGCACTTGCTTCCTTAGCAGAAAACTAACCCAGCAAAACAAATGAGTTAATTAACACAAGCCGAACTCGTTAAGGACCATAGATGGCACAAAATGGGGAGAAGGACGGAGTGGCGTGAAGTTGCTGGGAGGAAGTGAAGGAAGAAAGCAGAGCAAGGGCTGATGAAGAGAGGGGGATGTCTGTCCTGTTCTTGGCAGTAACGAGCTATTAAATCATCTTAACTGTTGTATAACTTCACTCTAAGTCTTCAGGTTGGATAATAAAAGCCTAAAATAACAGAAGGAAATAATTACTTAGACTGCTTCCCAAAATTACAAAACTGTGGATTCTGTGTTACGAGAAATGAGACTAGATTGTGGAGGGGAAAAAAAAAAAGGCAAGAAAATGACAACACAGAGGATTTTTTTTTTTTTTTTTTTTTTGGTTCTCTGGAAGTGAAGAATGTAGTGAGGAAATGTATATACAGAATTAGAGACCACTAGCCCTGGCATGTTCAGCTGAAGTTGTCCTTGGACTGCCTCACTATGCATCTCTTGTCCCAGTCATGCATCTATGGACCTGCCCTACTTCTGCATATGGCTTGCTGATGGGATCGTTTACTACGTAGTTCTCTATTTCAGTTTCTATCTAATTAACATTTCGTTTAGACTCGAGTACAGTCTGTTTGGTTGTCAGAGTTCCTGCTTCAAAGCTATAGATTTAGCTATTAAGAGGCAGAAGAGGATTTTCAGTGATCAAGGGAGATAGGAAAACTGCAGAGTTTCATAAATATTTCCAAAGCTCATTATAGGTTTGGTTTTTATACTGGAATACTTCCTACAGGGACAAAGGGGAAAATCTTTACTTAAATGGGCTAGGTGCAAAGTAACTATTTTTCTCCCAGGACTTTTTATCCTTGTTGTCAGTGAAGCTGCCCTGTCAGGAGGTGAACATGAATTCACAGGCTATGAGTCTCGAGGAGCCTTTTCAGAATTTTAGGCAGCTTTAGGAAACCAAAAAATGCTGAACTGCATATATTTTATTTAATTTTATTTGGCAAGACTTGAAGTGGGATGGCATCAGCTCTTCTGTGCTTCTTCTGAAGTATGTATCTGTTTTGGCTTTCAAAAGCCTGAATTGCTGTTGCCAAGATTCTTCACTTTCTGGCAAAATTACAATGGCAAATGGCTTCCTTTACAAGGTGTAATATTTAGACTAACAGCTTTGCAATTAAGAATGGCAAAGAGAATTATATTCTCTTTTTTTATAAGACCAGATTTTTTAGTATGGAATCGTGGGAGTGTTTGGACGTAACTGAAGTGCTTTTGATTGATGATTTATATTTTGAACAGTGCTTTTCATTTTAGTGCGCAACACTCACTTGAAATTTTAACTAGAACAATGCTTTGTTTTCAAAGTTGTTCAAAGTATTACTCTAGTTAGGCGGTTGCTCTGTATCATAGACTTGCAAATGCCTTTTGGGTATGTATGTGTAACAAAATGTGCATGCGCATACCAACTCATGCAAGGGACATGGGAAGAAACTGTGGGATATCTGCAAATACTACCTGTTACTAATGATCGTTGACATCCTGATGGCCTACTGATATGTCATTCCGTCTTTTGCAGTTAGAGAGTGATGGCGTTCTGGAGCGTTTGGGGAGCTGTTCTGAAGGCAAAAGAACTTGTCTGGAGGGAAGTTGCCCCAAGTATTAGTTTTCAGCATGGGAAAACTGGAGACTTTGGGTATGGGGAGGGACATCAGAGCTGGGGAGAGAAGCAAGCATGTGTTCAGAGTGAGTAAGATGGGGAAGTGTGCAATAAAAGGTTTGAGACGATGAATCGAGTCCTCTGAGTGCCAAACAGAGCAATGCTGTGTTGTTCCTTGTGCAGGAAGCCACCAGCTTTGGTTTGAAGTCAGAGTCTTTTGGTTGTATTTGTTTGGCAGCCTGCACTAATGAACCTTTGAGTCCTGCTGACCAAGTGATCACCGTGGAGGCGGAAGGCATCCTCAGTCTTGTAAACTCACACAGTCTCTACCTGAAGCCACCACCAAAAGAGGAGAAACTGCTCTAGAAATCCTTATATGTACTGATTGCTAAAGCTGTGATGGAATCTGGTGGCAAACGCACATGCTGCCAAGGGTGCTTTAGGATCTCGTCTCCTTGCTCCAGCCAGTGGCACTTTCTTTCCAGCCCAGGCTGGTCAGGCCAGCTTCTTGTGAGAAGTTGTGCGGGTCTTGTCCTTGCATGGAAAAACCCATCTGGGTCCTGTGTTTTAAATGCAGCTGGGGACACTGTTAGCTGTTAGGTCTTTCAACTACAGAAAATTCACTGGCATGCCTCATGCTTCAGATATCCAAATCTTATTTCCGTTGTCTACTCCTATTGCCATAGTTACTCGTAAGAAAGTATGTGTCCTCATGCCCTGTGTTGGTGTACAGGATTGCTAGATGTATCCATTTAACTACCTTATCTTGAAGCCATGCTTCAGTGAGAGAGAGAGAGAGAGAGAGATGTGTATGTATATATCTGCAGAAAAAAACAAAACACTTTCCTAGATGCTGTGAAGTAGTGGGGAGCCTGGAGCCAGCTGAGCGGACAGTTGAGATCTTGCAGATTGCTCTTTGTGTGGACCAACAAGACAGCGTCTTTTTTTTTTTCCTCTGCCTTTTCAAGATGTTAAATTATAAGTCCAGTAGAATTGACCTAGACAGTTCTGAAGGTGACTTAGAAGAGAATATTGTGTGAACCTGGTTGTTTTAAGACTTTGTTCTAATTTCTTATAAAAATCCAGGTTTGGTCTGCTAAGCCTCACGCTATAGCGTGGAGAGAAATGAAGTGGTAACACTGAAGTAAGAGAGTAAGAGAGATGTAAGAGAGGGAAAGATTTTTAACCTGGTTGTTAAACCTGAGGTCTTGGAGAAAGGTCTTCAGGTAGGTCAAAATTTAAGGCTATATTGAAGGTTTTTTCTCCCCTCTCTCTTCCGTAGTAGTTCAGTTACAGAAAGCAGAACATTACAGAAGAAATAGAATTAAATACTTAGGACTTGAAAGGGAATAGTATTCAACAAAATTGTTAAGTTACCTTTCATAAAAGAGCATAACCTCAGTTTTCAAGAGCTCTGGAGCTAGTCTTGCACCACCGTCAGGTTAAAATATTTTCTTTTTTTTTTTTCCTCCTTCTGTTCCTAACTGATCTGCAAACGATTGCGTTTCAATTTTTTTTTTCCCCCCTCTGGAATTTAAAGACTTTGACAGATGGCACACGTAGAACCTGGAAAACTTCCTGAATTGGCAGAGTGACCATACCCCTGCCATCTTCCTACCGCAGTATCTGTAGGTGCGTGGGCTGCGTGTGCTTCCAGAGTGCTGGGTGACATACTGTTTCCTCTGCTGGGAACATGCAGAGAGCAAGTGATAAATCCAAAAAGCATACCTGGTGACAGGCTTAATTTGCAGTTAATAGATAACTTAATCTGCTGGTTAGGTGAGTAATTTGATTTTGACTAGAAACAGCTCATTCAGAGCAGCATCAATCTCCAGGGTGCGTACCTGCGATGTTTTCCACGCGAGATGAATATCAAATTTTGTTTAGATGGTGCTTTAATGCTTTTGAGAGACTGAGATGTCAAAAGCTATGCCTCACAATAGACTATTCTTCAGGCTAGAGAATATCATATCAAAACCAAATCTTATGACCTTTGAAACTTGGTTTATCGTGACTGACCCCCTTTCAGGGACTCTGTCCAAGCAAGACCTCTGAAGCCAATAAAAGCACATGAAGTTGCTTGGTTTTGAATGTGCGCAGGCTGTCTGGCTCCATGCTGCACGACAGTTGTTCTCACCACTGAATGTCCCGAGTTTTGTAACAGTGATTGACTGCATAGCTTGTTTTCTATTTACAATCCTTTGGAGTTTCCCTCCCCCATCTGAGGCGTTTTAGGAAAAGGGCAGTAACTTGGCACTTAAATATCTCTTTGTGATTTGTGCTGTTTAACTTGTATGGAAAGAACATGTAAGTCTGCATGCAGTTATGGTCTCTGAAGAGAACTGACACGCTAAAAATCATGTTTAAAGACAACAGCAAAGAAAAAGTTGACGTATATTTTCTCTTTAAATCCTAATTTTTCTGCTGAACACATGAATTAGTATAGAGTTCTGTCCCTATAAAATTTATTGCTCGTTGATGTGGTACAACAGGGCCTTAGACCTTAAAGGTGAGCAAAGGCTTTTTGTATTCCTAGGGTAGGACTACTTTGATAAACTGCTTTTAGACAGACAAAAGAGATGCAATCTTAAATCAGTGTTAATGTGTGACTGACCAGGAATGATATCATCTAGAGATTATTGCTTTCCTCTGTTTCTGCGGTGTTAACAAATGAATACTCAAGAATGTAGCAGTGAAGCAAATGGGTCTTGATAAATTATGCAGTCTTGACTCCAACTATTGTTCGAGGTAATTGATGATCTTCCATTGGCGTAATGGGGCTGTGGCATAAACTGCAGCACGCCCTAGAGTAGACAAATTGGTCTGGTATTGTTTAGGAACATATTTAATCTATCTTGCTATAAGCGAATCAGTGCCTTTTGCTGAAACATTGAGAGAAAGACCAGTATTTTGATAGTCAGTCCTAAATAACCTACCGTTAAATTTACAGCAGTCCTGCCTTTTCTTGTTCTCTCAATACTGAAGTGATAATAAACATAAAACTGTTGCAATGTAAGGCTGAATGCTTTTCCCTTATCCTTTCACCTAAACTTTCTTTAATCTTAGTGGCTTTACAGGCTAATAATATACAGTTCTCTTTGTTCTTGATTCATTGTACCAACTTCAGAACATCTATTCCAGTGGCTTGCCTAATTTCACTTTAGATGTACTTACAGAAAACTGTAGTCCCAAAAGTGAAAAGCTTCTCTTCTCTTTTCTTTTTTTTTTTTTTGAATTTTGCATACATCAGCCAAGATAAAAGAGTTTTCCATTAATCTGTGCTTAATTCTCTCAGAACAAACTGGGTGAATGAGGCAAATCTTGCCCTGAACATGAAATCTGCAGATCCGTCTTAAAAACTGACTTCAAACTTTTAGGTCTGGAGTGGGAGTTAGATGGCTGTAGACCACTCTTTCTATGTCTAAAGACTAACAACCGTACAAGTTGGGTATTATGCCTATAGAGTTAGATGTTTGAGGTGGTCTCTTCCCTGCCATGGGGATCCTGTAAGATTTTGGTTTTAAATTTAAGTAAATGCTATGGAAAAAAGGTATCTAGAATAAACAACTTGATTTATGCATATTGGGTTAAATAGATATTCAAACTTGCTGTTGCCAAAAACAGTTTCCTCCCAAGGTAACTGGTTGTATGAATTGATCCCAGAAATCTGCTACCTCAGGAAAACCACAGAAGCCCAGTAACTCTTTCCTGGAAAGAAACTCCCAGGAGTTTGCCTGCCTTTCTGATAGAGGAGGTGGCTACCATACCTCAGCCAAACTTGTCCTGGAACTAGATAAAATAAAGCTTCCTCAATGAGTGCATGGTTTACGTGGACCATAGGCTGCAACTCCTCCAGGAGCTGTTTTTCCAAGATGTCTTTTACCCATGTCTGTGACTTAACTGTCCCATAAATCTTCCTGGGAGCTTTGGTTTGGTGACAGTTCATGCCTACTGAGAGCAGTGGGTAGCCTATTTAAAACGAAGACTTTTGTTTTGAATACATAATTGATAATTAACAATAAACAAGACAGGAGCTTGCTTGTGGTAAGAGTAAAAGTTCTGATTGTGCTTCGCAGTCCACTCTCTCTCCCCCAGTCACCCTTTTTTCATCTGCTCGGAGGTGGCATCACTTGTCTTATACTGCAGGGATGTGTTAATGAATGTCACTGGTTGGGAGAAATGCTAGGACCAGTAAATAGTGCTTTATATATTTATATGCTTTTAAGTTTTGTTTCCTTTGTTATGAGGCAGCAGCTAAAATCACTTTCTTGACATTGGCTTAATACTGCCTTTTCTTTTGTATTTATGGTTCTTTAGCCATATGCACCTCTAAATAGGTTTGCAGTAGATTTCTTTTCAAGCTCAATCTGATCACGGAAGCGATGCTTAAAAGAAACATTACTTACCTTGCAAAGTTGCTGCTGATACTCAGAAGAGGAAATGCAAGACTTGAATGCAGATTTGCATGGGACACCCTGTTTGATATATTGCATGAGAGAAAAGGCAAGCGGGAAGGGGTAAAGGGAAGAAGAAATTGTGTAACTAGGTGTTGAAGGCTAATGCTGCATAATGATCTTGATCTTAAGGATCTTTTCCAACCTAAATGATTCTGTAAGTGGTTGCCATCTTAATTAACTCCCAGATTTCAGTGTTTTCTTTCCACAATTGAAAACATAGCCTCAGTTGGCAAGAGCCAATCTTCAAATGGTTGGAGTCTTAAGTGCAAAGAGAGGCTTTCTTTCTTACCTGGACCGTGGAAGTAAAGGAGGAGCCATCCAGCCCGAGAATAGTTATGTTGGGCTTTTGAATGAATTATCAAGTCGAACATGTTTTCTAGGCTACAGACAGCAAATGTGCAGATTTGCTACTCCGAGTTGATGCAAATCCTCGTCACCTCATCTTGCTCTTCTCGGTCTTCCCCCTCCAACTGTTTTCAATAATAAGTTGATGATATGTCTTCAGTATGGTTTCTGACAGTTTGTTTGTACTCTGCAGGTCCTGTGAAGCAGTAGATGTAATTTGAAGAAAATTGAAGAAACAAATGGCTTTAGCTGGCTGCCCAGACTCCTTTTTGCATCTTCCTTATCGGATAGTAAGTTATAAAACTGCATGTTCCTGTCAGCTTGTAGCATCATATTGCTGTGTGCCAGTGATTGACTGTGCATTCAAACTTTTCATCAAACTGCTAATAGCTGTCTGGCAATTCTCTGGGTTTTGCTAATGTTTGGGAACAGAGCCTCTGCTACCATCCTCTATTCAAGACCTGCTGCTGAAAAAATTGGGTCACTGATGTATACTGATTAAGATCTGATATCTGTCCTCAAAATAGCCAGTTCATACTTGGAAGAAGGCACTTTTTTTTTTTTTAAAAAAAAAGGTGGCGGGGGGCAAGCTATGGTACCGGTGAAATGCCTTGTACCAAAAAGTATCAATGTTTGCTGAATGCTATATTGGTAGGAACAAAGGCAGAGATTTTTACACTTGGTTAGAGCCTATGTTTGTTGAGTCATTATGCTGTATCTAAGCAGCCAATATGGCATATTACAAAGAATATATTACAAAAAAAAATTCAGCTCAATTCAAAGGTGCTAGGCAAAAATGAACTTAGTTCTCTTTTTTCCTTTTTTTTTTTTTTTTTCCTCTTCCCTAGGCAGTTGTGGTTGGCATAATGCATGCTTTGTATTTTTTTTATGGAACTGCAAATTCGTTATTTTGGGCATGACCTGTTTTTTTGCCCTTTTTCCTCTTGCTTTCATAGTGTGCTTGCCACGCTAAGGATTCAGTTATGATTTTGGGCCCTGCAGATACACAAATAATTAAACAGACTATCATGTGACATTGAAACGTTTTTCTCTTTCTCCCAAGAGAAACATTACTAGTAGTGATTACTACAGTCATGCTCCTCATTTGAAAGAAAAGCAAAAAACCAAACAAACCCACCACCACCACCACCAATCCCCAACAAATCTCTCTAGGATTTAGACATCTGTTTCATAATGTGCCAACTTACAATTTTTTTCCCCAGCAGGAAACTTCAAATTAGTTAAAAGACTAATGTTAGTATATGCTGAGTTGTCAGTTGAATGTATATGAACGCTTTTCCTGATTACAGGAAAAACATAACAGTTCCTTTATAACTGATTTTGCAACTATAAAAATAGAATGGACTTTGAGAAATCAGGTGTCCTGAAAATCTGTCACTATACTTGAACCCATGTTTTTAAAGGAATATGTGAATAGATGTGCCTGGACTTTGTAATTTTCAAGCGCTGTGAAATTATGCTTCAAATTCTTTTAGAGCATCATCTGAGTTGTGATGCAAAGCTGAGGGAGAGGAGAGCTATGTAAAACAAACTTGACATTGTAGGCAGTAATTTTTGAGCTGCAGATTCTTTACTGGATGTCAAACTTCCTCATGAAAATAGTGTCTTTAGTGGTTCATAAGCAGTAAGAATGTGAATTTTCCTTGGTGTTTCCCCTTGCTCTTACAAACCCTGTAGATAATCTGGTTTAATCTAGGACAGTCAACAGACTAGAAGTGTCAAAGCAACATGGATGACTTAAGATGGTTAGAAAGTGACTCCCGGTTAATTATTTTTGGTCATAGCTTACTGTGTGTTAAGCCAGTTACAAGCACTTAGGATAGTTAAAGACTAGCTTTGGAAGCCCATTCACAACTACTGTGCCTTCTGTCAGAAGTGAAGTTCGCATTAAAAAAACCCTGAACATCTGTTTTTCCACCCCTACTAAATCTGACTTAGAAGCTTTCATCAACTTGTCTTTCAAATTTGGCTACAGTGCCAGTATTGTGTTGGTAAAGGGCTGAAAGAAGGTTAAACTAAATATGCTCTAGATTAGAGCATGAAGAAGTATTCTATTTTTTCAGTACATTTTCTGACTTAATGTGAATGGAAGGCTATGGAGAGCATTCCTCCAGAGTCCCCAGGGTTGGGACCTTAAAACTTCAGTCTTCAGAATAAATTGATGTGTTGGAGTTTGGGATTATGTTCAAAGCAGACAGCAAGAGAAATGAGAACCTGGATAAGTGAATATGCACTACAGAATATCCTTTAGGATGTCTTGTTGCCAACTACCCTCTACCCTTCCTTTTCTGTTTTTTGGGGAGATGAGCAAGGTATAGATCTCTGACTTTCTTACTGGGCTCTTTGTTTGCAATGTTTGCTGCTTTCAGAAGCTTTTGGGTCGTGTTTAAGAGCCTTTTTTTTTTTTTAACTTTCTCGGGAGTTAGCACATAAACCAGTCACACTGAGTGCATTGTCCTAGAAACAATCTCTAGCTTTGTGGAAAAAATCAATACTACCTTTTAGTGGCTTTCAGGAGCCCTTTCCAAATTCTCGAACTCTTCAATAAAAATCCAGCAGTGAGAATTGGCAGTGTTTGTCTTCTGTTCCTGGAAATTCAGAACATAGTCCCAGAATTTCTCAGAAAAAATGGGATGATTTACTGTGTTTCCGTTCTTTTGCAATCTGTAGTCACAACAGTATTTATGCGCAGTGACTTGAACTCTCGGGGAAGATTTAGTTCTTTAACCCTTTGATGCATGAATTGTACAAGTCTCAATGACATAAATAACGGATGGATGTTTTTTTCCCTCAGTGTCTGAAGATAAAACTGTGGACATGCAGGAATGTTCTGTTTATCTTCTATTTTTTACCTTCCATTTATTTTCTCATAACCAAGATGCAGGCATGACTTTATTAATTGTTAATGGAGTTTGTTTTCAGAGAGCTGAATTCTTGTTAGAGAAAGGACTTGTTCACATTATACTCATCCTCTAACTTGACATAAAATGCAATACAAGCATTGGGTCACAAAATGGGGAGAAAATGGAAATTGCTTTCTCCTATGTGTACAGAGCTGTGATTTTCAGGATTGCTAATAGCCCTCTTGACCAGATAAGAGAGCAGAATATTGCATATCACACTTGAGAAGCTTTGTGCGCTTCAAGAGTAGATAAGTAAATACCTAAGAGAATTAATAAGTTAGAGGCTAGCTACTGTAACAAAAGTCTCCTTTAATGATGTCAGATTTGTGGATGTGAAGATGATGTACTGCCATTACCACAACAGTCACATTTCTTTGCCCTCAGCTGGAGGAAGAGCTAGGTACAGGTTGTCCAGGTTTTAGTATGGCAGCTTTGATCTTTGTTTTCCATAAAATGATACATGAAGCTAGAAGACACCTTTGGAGGCTGTCTGATCCAAGTCCATGGCATATTGAGGTTATACTTGTTTTTGTAGGTTGCTTCCTCTCAGTGAGTGTGGTTTTTCAGGAGATTTGCTTTTTACCTTTTCAGGGGTTGTTTGCTTTGGGTGGTTAGAGACTGTTTCTGTTTTAGCAGGGGAAAAAAAGAATAAAAATGATGATGCTTATATCTCTAATTCAGAGTTACCTTGGTGAATGCCATAATCCTCATCCCTATGAAATCCAAAAGCCTTCTATGTGACTTAGTCTTATGTATTCCACTTTGGAATTGAACAGTCTGATACTGAGCGTTAATAGGTATACGTGCTACTGTCATGCTGAATAAAATGTCTTATGTCCTAAAAAACACAACATGAAAAAAAATCAGTTGCAAAATTTGTCCAAGTAGACTGAAAACCTATGTGGGAAGGTCTGTCAAGATCAATGTTTTGGCCCTCATTGCCTGACGCTGTTTGAAAATCTTTTTTCGCTTAGCTATTGACAGTTGTTTATTGAGACCATAGAGATCTTTCTTCTGATATGTGGTGGGTTGACCGTGGCTAGAGGCCAGGTGCCCACCAAAGCCGCTCTATCACTCTCCTCCTCAGCTTGACAGGGGAGAGAAAATATAACAAAAAGCTCATGGGTCGAGATGAGAGCACGGAGAGATCACTCAACAATTACTGTCACGGGCAAAACAGACTCAACTTGGGGAAATTAATTTATTACCAATTAAAATCAGAGTAGGATAATGAGATATAAAACTCCTCCCTTCTTCCTAGGCTCAACTTTATTCCTGAATTCTCTACCTCCTCGACTCCAAGGAGCACAGGGGGACATGGAATGGGGGTTGCGGTCAGTTCATCACATGTCTCTGCTGCTTCTTCCTCCTCAGGGGGAGGACTCCTCACACTCTTCCTCTGCTCCAGCGTGGGGTCCCTCTCACGGGAGACAGTCCTCCAGGAACTTCTCCAACGTGGGTCCTTCCCATGGGCTGCAGTTCTTCATGAACTGCTCCAGCGTGGGTCCCTTCCACAGGGTGCAGACCTTCAGGAACAGACTGCTCCAGCGTGGGTCCCCCACGGGGTCACAAGTCCTGCCAGCAAACCTGCTCCAGCGTGGGCTTCTCTCTCCATGGGGCCACAGGTCCTGCCAGGAGCCTGCTCCAATGCGGGCTTCCCAGGGGGTCACAGCCTCCTTCAGGCATCCACCTGCTCTGGCATGGGGTCCTCCACGGGCTGCAGGTGGATGTCTGCTCCACCATGGACCTCCATGGGCTGCAGGGGGACAGCCTGCCTCACCGTGGTCTTCTCCATGGGTTGCTGCAGGGGAATCTCTGCTCTGGCACCTGGAGCACCTCCTCCTTCTCCTTCACTGACTTTGTCTGCAGAGTTGTTCCTCTCACATATTCTCACTCCTCTCTCCTGGCTGCTGTTATTCCACTGTAGGTTTTTTCTTCCCCTTCTTAACTCTGTTATCCCAGAGGTGCTACCACTGTTGCTGATAGGCTCAGCCTTGGCCACTGATGGGTCTGTCTTGGAGCCGGCTGGCATTGGCTCTGTTAGACATGGGGGAAGCTTCTAGCAGCTTCTCACAGAAGCCACCTCTGTAGCCCCCCCACTACCAAATCCTTGCCACACAAACCCAATACACAATTTTTAAGATTCAAAATAAGCAGCGGCTTGCTTTATTCTCATTAGGCTTAAATGTACAAGGACGCTGCTTGTATAGAATTTGGCCCAGAGTTTGGGTTTTTCATGCTAACAGGGCAATATGGAAGGACCAGAGTGCCCAAGCTGGGTTTCAAAGTCCTTGGGCATAGCTGAGTGAAAAAAACCACCAGAGGCATTATTGCATTGCGTCATTCTTCTACATATTGTATGAAGAAATGAAGCTGAAATGTTGCTACTGCCAATGCAGAAAGTCATCAGATTTGTGAAATATGGTGTCAGTCAACAGATACTTTGTTGATGGTGCTCCTGTTTTAACAGTTTACATGCATGTGGTGTAGAGGGTTGATGGACTGCAGAGACATAAAGTACAAAGCAGTGAGAACATTAGTGAATGTTTTTACAAGACATGTTGCCTCTAATACGAAGTTATGAAATCTGTCTCCCTGAGTGCAGACTGCAAATGTTTTTTACAGATAGAGTTGATGCTGCTTGGTAGTTTTTGTTGAAGAGCAACTGGAGCTGGATTTCTAGCCTCTATTTTTCTTGGAAAAAAATCTGTTTAAAAAATTGTCCCAAAAGCAATTGCTTTCACTCACGTTGAAATAGAAGTGTGGCTCTTACCTCTTAAAGAGGCCATTGGAAGTACACTTGCCCTCACGATCACGTGTCATGAGAATATTGTATATGAAGCAAAAGAATGTCAAAAAAAATTTGTATCTCACACTAAGCTTTTATACAATTGATTACAGTTCCCCTTCTTAAAAGAAATACCCATCAATTACTTTTTTTGCTGTACCAGTTTACCTTTCTACAATTCCCATCAAAAGTCTGTACTTAACTGTTTGCAGTTCTACTTTTGTATTCTAATTTACACAGAAGTTGGTTGGCAAAACATGAAGTCTTTTTGAAGGTGAATGTGAGCAAGAAATTTCAAGTACCTAGGTCTACATTTTTCAGTTATATAAGATTTTTCCACCCACCAAAAAAAAAAAAAAAGACTCAAAGCACTCTAATGGTCCGTCATACCGTTTACTATTTACATTACTACTAACAGTGAGGAGGAAGAAAGGTAGATGTTACAAATCGAGTGAGGAAATTACAAGTAAAGACGCTTAATTTTGCATCTTCCTGTTAATGGTTTCATGCTCATGCTGGAACAGTAGACTGAACCTACCATTGAATCTTGTTATGTCATTATATACAAGCAATCTCTTAAACTTGTCCATTGATATAGCTCCAGTTTTCATAATGTTTAAATCTGCAGTTTGCTACTTTTTTTACTTAAGAGAAGGCTGAGGTGGGATCTTATGAATGCATATAAATATCTGAAGGGAAGGTGCAAAGAGGACAGAGCCAGACTAGTCAGTGGTGCCCAGTGACAGGGCCAGAGGCAATGGGCACAAACAGAAACACAGGAGGTTCCTTCTGAACATTGGGCAACACTCTCACCGTGAGGGTGACCGAGCACTGGCACAGGTTGCCCAGAGAGGTGGTGCAATCTTCCTCCTTGGAGATACTCCAAAGCTGTCTGGACACTGTCCCAGGCAACTGCTGGCCCTGCTTGAGCAGCTAGTGGACCAGATGACCTCCAGCGGTCCCCTCCAACCTCAATCATTCAGGGATCCTGTGAAAATCAAAAGCAACGGATCTCTTTAGGTTCTGACTTGTGTGCAGCATTTAAGATGCCACTTTGAGACTATAAAAACGGACGTGTTGATAAAACCAGGCCATTTTCTAGTGTTTTCTCACAAAACTTCATGAGACTGTTCTGAAGTAATGGTAACAATCAGTTTAGCAGACTGTAGCACCAAACTGAATCCTGTATATCTTTTTCCTCATGAATGGGATCTTTTCCAAATGAGTAAATATTTCAACAAACTGTTTACCAACTGGTTATTTTGGAGACCTACCAGTATAAGTGTTTTCATGTTAGTAACAACTCTCAACAGAAGAGAGAAGTTGATGCACCGGTCCAAAGACAGCTTCATACTTCAAATGTTTGTGTAAATGTAAAAGAATAGAAAGCTGAAATATAAGAGAATGGAAGTATTATTTTAATTGCTTTGTTATAGTCAACTGGAATTATGTTAGTGATAGTTTGGGAGGGGGGGTGTTTTTAATGAACCTTCCTCCTACAGATGTTTTGTGCTCTACATATGAGTAAATAACCACTGGAGAAAATTATTTTGTTTTTTAAGAGGAAGATAAGATTGCTGTGCATTTGGAGCTGTCACTTTTCAAGAAAGTGCTGCGGCTCGGATAATTCTTAGTGTTGCTGTCCATGCCAGTTGGCTCAGACAGGCCTTTTCTATCCTTGGAAAAGGCCGGAGATATAATGTTGTCTTATACTTAAGTATTTCCAGGAAATATATCTAGATACAGACCTTGCTAAAAGTTATACCCAGTAGATCTTCTGGCTTTACAGAGTCTAAAGGAAGACTGTTTGATCAAGGGAGGACAGTATTTCATAAGCACTTATGATTTCTTCTTTTCTTAAGTTAAAGAAGGTGAAAAAAACCCCACAAACAACAACCCCCCTACCAAAATCCTGTGATTCTGCATGAAGTTGTTTAAGTGTGATCAACTCTGAGAGTTGATCTTTCTGTTTCTAAAAAGAAACTGTGGGTAGAGTTTCCAAACTTTTGTTGTTAATGTGATATCTCATGGCAGGGATCGTTTTGTTTCTACACTTGCAGACCATCTAGCTGTAATACTGCAGCTGAGTCCTGAACTGAAGCTGCAGATTCAAACATGGATGTGTTCAAACATGGAAGTGGATGTGCCATTTACTTTGTAAAGCTAGGGATGGATATATCAAGTTCACCTAGCACTAGCTGTGACTGGAAAAGATCCTCACCTGCTTCTTTTGCATCCTCTAAGAATTTTTCTTTCAGTTTCTAACATAATGCAGTCTGAAATGCTCTTTCAAAACTTCTCCCTAGGTTCCCACAAAACTGCCACTTTGTGGGTGTATCTTTCATTCCTAGTGTCACAGGTACGTTCCCTTCGTGGAGATGTGGAATGGAGAGTGTGGCACAGAACAAGGACTTTGTTCTTGAAGGATTGGCTTTGCTTTTTCAGGATGGAATTTTACCAAATTGATCAGCTTTCAGGAATCCTTCATGTAGAAGGGGCCAGATTATTGGTATTAATGGCCTTTTATGCTAGATAGTATTGATATTTTAATCTGAGGCATTAAGATACTGTGTTTTTCTTTCTGGTTTTGAAAGAACAACAAGCAACCCGAGGTAAAACACAAATGCCCAGCAAAGCTCTCAGGCTTTACTGCTATTTTAAGATAGCTTTGGCTTGCGTACTGGTAAGACGAGCGTGCGTATTTGAAATTCTAGCCTCTACAATGAAAAGACAAGCCCTCGGAAACAGCCAGTGGTTTTGGAGCATACTTGTCCCTTGCAAGCTGAATGTTAAACAATGACTTAAGACTCTACTACACACTGGCTGTAGCTCTTGATGTCTTACACACTGGCTCCATTTTTTGACATAATTTTGGCAAGTGGGGGAACCTGGCAATCCTTCATGCTAGAGGCCTTAGCTCTAATAAAGCGCTTTAGTTATTAGCACAAGTAAATAGTTGTCCATTTGTGCTTCATTAATGCATATTAGTCATACAGTAAATACTGTCATGCTGGCAAGTTCCCCGGAATACTGAATACTTCTGCACAGTTCAGGAGGGGGTTTCTGACAAAGTGGTGTTGGCACCTTTCTTGAAGAAGTTCTTGAAGCTATTAGTGTAGGAGACTGACAGACCATTATTCCAGCTCACGTGAGTTTTTGTAAAACTGATACTTCGGTGGAGGCAAAGAAGTATTTTGATGAATTTTATGCTGCTGCAGTAGGTCCTTCTGAAGTTAGCAGTCAACTTTTCTACAGTTGTCAGCTGTATCTGAGGCAGATTGCTTTGAGCTGTAGGGAGTACCAAGGAGGTGCCTGCTTTTCTAATAAAAATAATTAGATACTCTAAAATCCCATAAAATTGTCCAATATTGTGAAATTTTAACTATATATTTGAAGAACCTAGCATGTGCAACAGTATGAGGAAATCAAAAGGCAGCACAATGACCCTTGATCTCTGTAAGTGTTTCGGTTTCTTGAGAGGTAAGACCCTTAATATAAAGAGTATAAAATTATGAGCTGAAATGTTAGGTATGACTTGTTCTTTGGAACAGCCAGCATAAATTTACCAATTGCTTTTTTTGTCCTTCGTGTGCCCGGTAATGACTTCCAGGATGACTTGCTCAATAATCTTGCCAGAAACTGGGCAAACTGGTCAGCTTCTGGTTCCTCGTGTTCTCATCCTTGCCCGTATTGAAGATGAACGTGATTTTTTTTGCCCCTGCAGTCATCAAGATCCTCCTCTGATCCATGACATTTTTTTGAAGATAGGAGGGCGTAGCCTTGCAGTGGTATTGGCCACCTTCCTTAGCATCCCATCTGGTCCCAGGGACTTGGTCCAGTTAGCTTGCGTGATGCAAACCTTCCTTTGCTTGTGTGATGCATAACCTTCTGTTGCCGTGAGTAATGGTTCAGTATCCCAGATGCTGACACTATGCTCAAAGAAGTGGGAGATGTGAGGATGAACTTCACTAGGAAAAACTGAGGCAAAGAAATCATTGATCTCTTGTGTCCTTAGCTGCTGGGTCCTGTGCACAACTGAGCACTAACTAGACCAATACTAGCCATCCCTTTGCCCTTGCTTACTTGTAGAAGCATTCCTTGTTTTTTTTCTTGGCATTCTTTGCTTGCTTTGGTTCTTCTGCTTGGGCAGTATCTCCATATTCTTTCTGCATAACCTCTTCCTGCTTTGACCTTCTTTGCATTTCAGCATTTGATCTGAGGCAGGAGTTGCCTGTCCGTTCACTCTGGCTTTCTGCCATTCCCCTGTGACTTTCTGCATGCCAGAATGGACCATTGAGCTTTAAGGAGGCTGTCCTGGGAGATGAGCTTCTTGTCCTGGGCCCCTTGGTCCTTCAGAGCAGTCTCTCATGGGAACCTGTCAATCAGATCCTTGAGCAAGTAAAAAAATCTTCTTTCCTGTGGTCCAGGACTGTAATTCTGCTAGTAGTCTTGTTCCCTTTGCTTACTCTTGTTACCTTCATCTCAGTATGGCATCAGGCTGCCATCAACCTCTGCCTTCCTGACTGACTCTTTCTTTGTCCAGAAGTTGGCTTTGCTAGCTTGTTGGTCAAGAAGAGTGCTTCCCTGGTTGGCACGCTAATCACTTGTGATGTGAAGCTGTCCTTAACCCACACCAGAAATCTTTGTAGTGTCCAGTGCTGGCTGCAGCTGGAGCTGCACTGTTTGCTTGTGAGTGGGTCAGAAATGTGATTTAGCTGATTTGTCTCCAGTTTCTCCCCATCCCATGCACCTGGCTGCAAAAATGAATTTGTTTGGCCTAGGCAAGACAGGTAGTCTGAGCTTTCATCTTCTCCAGGATGACAAGTGCCTCTTTTGGAAGCAAGCATTGAGAGAAAAAATGCAGGACTAGTCAGTGTGACAGAAGCAAAGGAGAACCTAGGGGTGCTAGCCCAGGTGTCCCACCTCTGTCCTTTGTGGCTTCCCAGCCAAGCTGTTGGTACTCAGTCTCTTGTCATGGCCCCCATCTGCCTTCCATGGTGCTTACTGTCTTTCCCAAGGTTTACATCCAAGCAGGCTGTCTCCCATGCTGCCTTCTCTGAGGACCTACTGCCAGCCATATCTCCCCAGAACCACCCTTGGGGCAGCGTGGGGAAGCTCTCCCTCGCTAAGTGGCTTGTGAGCTTCCACCCTCTGGTCTGACTGCTGCTTCTATCCTTTGGTCATGAGTGCCCCTGGCTCTAAGTCATTTGATGGGGATGGGCATGAGGCAGTAGGAGTCCTGGCCAGATGTTCCCCTTTCCTCTCCAGTGGGGGCCCATTGCAGAAGAGGTGCTGCCCCTCACCCCTGGAGCGTGAAAAGGCAGTGCAGGTCAGGAAGTAAGGGCTGACACAAGTCTTGAAATGCATATTTTATTGATTGTAAAGAGACTGTGCCTAGCCTGGCAAGGCTAACATCTCCCTTTCCTCTCCGTGGGTTTTCTATCTCCTCCACCCCTCTGCAGGGACCAGAGCTGTCCAGGATTTCCTTGAGTGATTGTGTGCAGGCTCACGGAGGGCAGTGTGTATGGGAGCTTGGAAGAAGACATGTTGGCCCTCCTGGAAGGAGATCACTGCCTGGAGGATGTCTTGCCAATGATGATGTCAGGAGGCAGTGGCTGCACCTGTGGCTAGTCCACTTCCATGGGCTTTCTTTCCTAATCAGCCTCTATGGGCTCTGGGTCTCCTGTCACCTGGATGAGTGAAGCCCTTTAGTCTTGCACAGTCCTTCTGTGTGCTCTTATCCTGCTCCCCCTCTCCATATCCTTCTTCTTCCAGAGCCCCTCTCTTGGGCTCATCCTTCCTTGACTATCAGGGAAGCAGGAACCCCAGGAGTGGTGTCCATGGTCACACTGCCATGACCACTTCTCATGACCTATTGGAAAGATTTCTGCAGGAGGTAACTCTAGGATCATACGTTACATATGTGTTCTTCAGTGTTTCATGTGTTACTTGAACTTGTTAGATCACTTCAGTTAGTCTCTTGAATGTAGCAGATACCCATTTATTAAAGCAACTTACAGCATGTTTACCCACCCGCACATGCACACTCAACTTACGTGAATTTTTTTTCCTCTTTAAATTCATGACAGACTCAGAATTTTTCAAACCAAATGTTAACCTCAACATTTGAGGTAGTCACCTTAAGCCTTCTGTAGCTGGAGGCTCTGTAGAGCTGGTTCTCTAAGGTGAATGTGAATTAAGACTTCAGAGTGCCCATTTCCTACTTCTGACCATGCAGAAGTATAAGGCGGTATGCTTTAAATTTGATAGGAAGAATGCCTTCCTATGTGTGCTGATGAAATTTCTGCATGAAATACATATATGTATGTATGTATTTCTGACATGAGCAAATGGTTAACCAAGTGTGCTAAAGACATTCTGAAAAAGGCATCTTCTTGCGATCTTGTTTTTTCTGGCCTCCTTTATGTCCTCAAAATTATGACAAACTGCTGGCTGTTGAACATGAATTGGCTGGATGGTTTAGTTGCAAACCATAACTGCTATGCTGGATGAGAGCAGGTTGGAAAAATAGTTTTCTGACAGCATATCTTTTAGAGCATGACTTGCCCTGAAGATTAAAATAAACCCAAACCCACAAGACCAGAAAATTCTCATTGACTGTCCTACTAGCATCTTCTGGAACAGCGATATTGACACAATAACATGCATTATTAGGATGCAAGTTTACACGCATGCTGTCAGTATTGTGGTGGTGTTCTTATGAACCCCCAGGTAATTTGCCACAGTTAATTTTCTTGTTCTCTAATGGTCTTCAGTTCAACTGTATCCAGAAGGTGGCTTCTTCCTCTCGCCCACAGCTTGCTTCTGAAGCCTAGTTCAAAGGTTTTTTTTCTTTTCTTCCTCATCCTATGATTCCCTTTTTTTGATCTCTGGTTTGACTTTAATCTCAGCAGGAATCTTCCACTACCTTTATTCCATAGATCTGCATTTTTGGGTTAGAAAAAATAGCTCAAAACTAGAGGAAGCACTATGATAAATACTGATTGTGCCATAAAAGTTACCACCCTGAACCCTGAAGTTAATCACCATCTTAGCTGAAGCGTGGTACCCGCTCATGTGCAAGCTGCTTAGCCCCTTGAGCTGCAAAGTACACAAGTCACATTTATTTATTTCTTCCCCCCCATCTTCAGTAGTGGTTTCAGGGAAGAGAAAAGAAGAGAAAGAAAGATGTTTTAAAGCCACTTTGATACTGATTGAACAGCAGCTTATCTGATTGCTTCCTCTCTTCCTCGGAGTGAACAGTAGAAATCCATTTTCAGAAACGTTCTCGTTGTTAGTAGCTGTAGCGTTTCAGCATTGCTAAAGCCAGCATGATCAGGTGTTGCACACATGGCTGTATTATAACTGCAGGATTTCTTGAACTTTTCTTCTTTGCAGTCTCTGCTGAAATCTCCCCCCGGTTGGACACCCTGTACCTGGGCAGGTCTTGTTTGGAGTGGTTTGCTTATTTTGTTTCATGTGCTACTTGGGCAATTTTTGGCACACCAGACCTTCCTCCAGTAGCATACAGGCAGTTGTGAAAGCTTTGATCTGTTGAGGCCTTAAGGTAGCCCAGTATTCAGAGGATTTGTGCAGAATTAAAGCAACTGCTGCCGCTAACCACGTTGAAGCGTTGCAGTGTATGTTCTGACGTGCCGTGGGTAACTTTGTCGGATGTGTCCAGTAGGCGTTATCAAAAAGTGGGCAGAAGCTGTACAAAATAAGCGATCATGTGACACATTTATGCTGTGAACAACTAGTTACAAAACCAAAACCTTCCAAGCATGAAGAGGTGATTGACATGCTTGCTAAAAGCAAGCAGGTTTTTTCCCCAAGTGCCAGTTTGTGCAAAAACTAAAGATTTACACTTTGTATTGGGTTTTCCTGGGACAGCTTGCAACTTTACATGTAATCTGTTACTATTTAAATGCAAATTGCTGAGCTTTTGCGAATTTTCTTCCTTTAGAGAATGTTTAGTCAATAAAGATTTTCTGATAAAGCCATCTTATTGATGCAAGATAACTGGCAGAGATACCTGCATTTAGCTCACTTTCCTCAAGGAGGGGAAGACATGGCAGCCACTACATCGAGATAGATAGATATAAACATATGTATGTATTAATACTTGAACAAGTGTAGCAATTAAGCATGTTCCATTATGTACCTAGATTTTTGAAAATCAGACGGAGATAGGTAAAGTATCCAGAGCACTGGAAGAAGTTCTCAGGCTACAAAGTACCTTTGAGCTGCTTGGATTTTACTATAGTCAAACTAGTTACTTCTTTTTTGTATTCTGATAAGGACCCTGAAAATGTAGAAAATACTGCAAGTTTCTTTTATTTTGAGAAATGGTGATAAGAGACTGGCACAATGAAATATCTACAATGGCCCCGGTTGTTAGTCTTAGCTTAATTTTTGTTTTGTTTTCTTTACAACTGTTGTGAACTGACAATTTGTACATAGACAGCACTGCAGCATAGTTTGTGTTAGAAATACTGGCCAACTATTGCCAACACTTGGGGGCGGTGACTTTATGAAGTCTGATAGAGCATCACTGTTGAGGGTTGGTTGTTTTTTGGTTTTTTTTTTAGAAAACTGTTTTGCACATCAGTGTGAAAGGTGTGATGATGTGACTTTCTTAAAACTGTGAAAGGTAAATGAGATTCAAGCATTATTAAAAAATACAGGCATCTTGTTTTATTGGTAATACTTGGAGGTTTTTTTTTGAGGGCTTGCAAAGTAATCTATTACTACAATGTAAGCAGTACAAAAGAACTGATTTTTTTTTTTTTTAAAGTATCCATATAATGTAGACTATTTCTTACATTCCATCACTTTCTTTGCATAAATTACATTACTGATTTGCTCAGAGTGTGGAACCCTGCCATTTGGTTGGGGGAAGACCACAATGGTCTGTTCCAATACAAGCTCTGATTCCGGGGCATTAATCATGAAAAGGCACAATCGTTGCATTTTAGAGATGTGTCTGTGATTTCTGTGGGGGGGTTTTTTGTGGGTTTTTTCTTTTTTTAGTAGGTTATGGACCTGTCAGCTGAGGTGTATAAATCTTTACCCCATATCTGAGATTCTTAAATACTGTCTTTTGGTAAGGCTTGCTGTTCTAGAGATGTGTAAAGAGTTCTGTATCTAATTGAAAGAAACTCACCTGAACTACAGATGTCCTTGTCTGAGGTCGGCAATTAGTTCTGGGGCAGATTTTACCATGAAACAGGTAAATGGTTCTTTATCTAAGCAGAAAGGTGTGTGGTCAACATAATTAGGATCATAAGTTTGATCAGATGGGACAGCTATTTCTAGACTCTTCAGGGAAGGAGGGGAGGGGTTTCAAGCACACCCTAAATTGCAGCAATTGAGCAAATTGGCCAGAAAGTAGAGAGATAAGGTCCATATTGCTGACAGTTGAAGCAAGTAAGGATGGCAAAGTAGTCTTGTGTGAAGTTGTTCAACGTGACACTTGAAATTCATCAGACTTCCAGTTTGAAGACCTGAACAATTTCATTAGCAATCTAAGAGTTACTTTGCTCACTGGCATCCGGTGAATTTTAATGGTCTGTGTAAGCACAGTGGCTCTTGCCCCATGGGAGGTTTATCATTTTATCAGCTCTGTGGAGGGTTGTGAAGAATCATCTTCACCCATCGGCCTGTTCAAACCCTCGGTTTGAACCTGAGCCATCAAGAAAACAAAGAGAATAGCACTATTGCCTTTAAGAGAATAGACCCACATTCAGATGGGCTAAATTCCTTTGCTCTGTGTTTCATGCTACTTTCATTCCTTTGTTAGAGTTTCATCAGTCTTGAGTTTTCAGGGCTGCGTAACTATAATGGTGCATACACTTAAATGTAATTTACGTTATCTGGCTGTGGTTGCTGCTTCCCAAAGCATAGAGATTTGAATATCTGTTTCTTAAAGAGAATGCACTTGTACGGAAATAGTGGTTCCCGCAACCTAGGTACCATCTTCCCTTCTCTCCTCCTTCCCCCGGCCTGAGACACACAAATGTGTTGCTGCAGTGCTGGAGTCCACCAGGTCATCCTTTGAAGCATTGAGCCTTCCAAGGTTAATGCAGGGCATCATTAGCCTGCGCTGGGACAGACTGTCCGAGGCGGTTCACAGAACGTCTCCTGTGCACTCGGTGCAAGGGTGCTGTCAAAACCTGACTCCCAACGCCAGTGTTCTTGGAAGCAGCTGGCCAGCAGCGCTGCTATAACCGGAGCTCTAGTAGGTTTGATGCCAAGTAGAACAGACGAGCTACCCTGTATTTCACAGGTCTGAGCACGGGGAGGGCAGTGGGTTGAAAAGGATCAAATATCCTGTACCTTCTTTCTGTGTTACAACTTCCCCTGAAAGAACACGTGAAGATTTTTTAATTTTTTTTTAATGCAAGCTAAAAGAGAATAATTTTGAAGACACTTTCTCAGAATGGACAGGTGCGTTAGCAGGTGTGTGACATGCTGAAATGTTCCATAACACCTGGGTATAAATATTCTCACTGTATTTCTTTTCATCTTTCTGATGAAGAAGGAATATAGTCTGACCATGTACTTCAGAAACTTGGACAAAACATGAAAGCAACCCTGCTAAGGATTCGTGAGTATGCTTAAAGGTTTTATGAGCAACAACACATCATTATGGGATGCATTACTCCCTTACATTGCATGAGCACCATCCAGTATAGCAGTTAACATGTACTGACAGCTAAGTTTATTAGATCCCTGCTGTGCTTTTAACTCAACTTAAGTAGTGTAGTCTATTCAGTATAAGTACTTTGATAAGAGAATGATGCAAAATCTCACTGAAAAGCCTCTTTAAAAAGAAGAGGAATATGACATATTACTTTAGGTTACTTTATACTTTCTCAGGGTAACAAAACTCAACTTTTCTGTTTTATTCCTATTGGTAAAGAAAATTCTCTTCCACAGAAAAAAAATTTTTCAGAGACTTTTTTTGGTGGAGTCAGTATTGACCAAAACCAAAGAGCTTGGAACATGCAGTAGAGTAGGGTTTTGGTAGCTTTGTCAGTGCAGGCCCATGCCAGTGAGAGTGACTTGCTTTGGAGGTAAGGCTAACTTACAATTAAGTACAAGTTAAAGATACATTATCTGGATCTATGGGCACCAGCAGGAGAAACAGAATTTCCATATAAGCGTGTAGTTTTCTACTGTGAAGAATTTCCTTATATAAACTTAATTTATTCAGTGGTGTTTTGTTAGAAATTAAAAGGAACCTAGTTTATGTTTTGAAAAAAGAAGCAAAAAGAAATTTTATTGGAAAGTAACTGCTTCATTTTTGTAAGTGCTTTCTAGCTGAAGACAGCTCTAAGAAGTGATTGCTTTCACTGAGAACCTTGTGCATTTGTTTCTTTTCTGTTTTTAAAGACTTTATTTTAGCTGTAAACTATGTAAACTGTCTCTAACAGCTACGGTGGTTTTAGTCTCATTAAAATAGAACAAAGCTTTCAGCATTTCTAAGCCTGTCAGTTGGATTGCCTCCTTGCTAGCTGATTAAAAGACAGCAATCTAATGCTTTGAATTTTCTTGTACCATAATAAATGGCAGTCTGGTCCAGAAAGTGCGCACTGTGGAATATACTATCCGTTTTCTCTGTGCAGAGCACTAGGAGACAGCTAAATTCTTGTGGAAATGGTTAATTTATAATAAGAGAGGACTGCATCTAGTGAGAGAAATTTAATTTGTTGTAGTTCTTGCCAAATTCTGGGTGCAGTAGTGTCAAAACCCTTGCTAATGCCAGTTTTGCAAAGACCAGCCTAGAGAAGCTGAATCTGTAATGCTGGCGTGTATGCGTGCTGTAGAAGTGCATTGCTGAAGCTGTCAGCTAAGATGGTATGCTCTCTCCTGCCTTGCTGGAGAAAAGCCTTTTATGAATAAACTGCTGCTACCAGATACTGTTGGAGGTTGCTAATCATGGTCCAGCTCTTGCCAGATTAGATTTATGTATTTATGTATGTATTTATTTATTTATTTCCTGGGGGGGGGGGAGGTGTAGAAGAGCCACTTTTTTGAAGAGGAGGAGAAAAAAGAAAGAAAGAAGCTGGCTAGTATATAGCAGTAGTTTTTGATGTGAAACAATGCTTCCCTGATAGCAATTACAATGCAGGTAATGACAAGTCACATAACTGGTAATAGTCCTTAAAATAAATCTAAAACACCCTCAGAAAAACAACTTTCTGGCTCAGCTATAGCTGTATGTTGTATAACTGTATCAGTCTATGTATGTAAGAAAGCTTTTTTTCCCTTAGTGTAGGAGAAGAAACACCTCACTGATTTGGGGCATGCCCACTACAGGGTTTCAGTGTTGATGACAGGGTCCAAACCCCCAATTTTTTTGCTGAATTGAAGGACTTTCTGGTCAGTGGGTTACTGAAACCCAGACGGGGGGTCGGGAGAGAAGTTCCTCCAAGGTCACACTGGCAAGCCTTTCTGCCTTCCCCTGTATCATGGGATGTAATATAATTCCTGTGATTCATTTAACAAATTCCCTGCCGCTGCAGAGACATAGACCACGGACGCAGGTCTGTCTTGTCTGTCAGTCTCATTTTCCTTCTTTCTTCGCTAATTCCTGGTGTGTTGCGTTTCTCGTAGCTATTGTATATGTTGTGTGGTGGGCTGGTAAGTCTGCTGAGGGTTGTACGACTGTGTGGGTAGCAATGGATCTGTGTGCCCTGCCAGGTTATCGCGTGTTTTTGGTGACTTGTGGCACCGAGGATCGGACGTGCTGCGGTGTGTCGGGAGGAACGTGCTGCTGCCTTTGCTGCTCCCGTAATCCCAAGCTGGGCTTGTTTGTTCCTGGTCTCTAGGGTTATTGCTCTCGGTCTCGACACCCAGTACTATAAAATCAGGAGGGTTCCTGCAGTAGTGGCTTTGCTACTTCAGGGGAGAGAGAGCCCAACTTCTGACAAAGCTAAGTGGCTTTATTTTAAGCCCTTGTTTGTACAAGCTCTCTTAGCAATGGGAATGCTAAAATTCTAGGTTCACGGTTACTCTGTTGACTTACTGAGCCTTTCGCTTGGCTCTTACCTAGTCAAATGACTATAGTTAAGAGGCAGGAAACCTAGTTACAGATCTCTAATTATGTAATATGTGGGTTGTCTGAGAATGCACTTTAAAGTTTTTTTGCCTGGTGTGCAAAGCCTGTTTTTTCTTCATGTCTATGACATGTTAAGCGCTGGCCCAGGGAAGATGTGATTGAACCTCTGGCAGAAGACAGTAAAAATCATGAACTGTGTTTGAGTAAACTTGAAATCATTTGCAAAGCAGTGACTTTGGACAAATCTAAGAGCCTTGCTCTTCTCTCACAGCTGTACTTGGGACAAATTTCCTTAAGCTCTGGGGTGTCAGCAGGCTGAAAATACGTTGTACCAAACAGCTATCTGGTAGGGGACTGTGCTGCTGTATTTAGCCACTAAGAAGCCCAGTGACTTAAATCTTTTAAGAGAGGAGCATCAGATGCATTACTAATTGATCTAGACTGTGGAGTTTGGATTAGAGCTTGCACATTGCTCTGGATCTGTCAGGTGGATTTCCTCCTGTAATAGCCTATGTGTTTGCCTTCATGGGGCTGGGAGTAAAATTGAGTGACAGAGCAGAAACTCTGTGGATGTCTGCAGATAACCAGTAAGCTATAGGAAAGTTCACTTAGATGAATAGCTGGCTAGTTGGCACTTACTATAGTTGATTCTATTCTCTTCCTTGGAAATTTGATGCTTTAAGTAAACCAAAGCTGCAAAATCATGGCATAAAAATGATGCATAGTTTAGAAAACAATGCAGAAAGTTACTTTACATAAATGCAAAAGTCTTCTGTTTGGGAAGTGAAGGATCATATGAAGTGGTCCTCACAAGAAATGCTGCCTAATCTGTTTATTGCCTAAGGAAACTCCAGAAGCATGTTAAGAATGGCAGTACTGGGTCAGATAAAGAAATGTTTGTCTACCTACCTATCCTTTGTCCAAGAGCAACAAGTTGCAGATACAAAGAGAGAGTGTAATTTCTCAAAGTATCCCCTTCCTGCTTCAGGAGCCTGGAGCTGTGTCCACTCTTTCACAGCCCCTGGTGGACACCTCTTCAGTGAATGTTAATAATGGCTTTTTTTGGAAGCCACTTATACTTGAACACTTCACAATAGTTTCCTAGTCCGTGCTAGCAGAAGGCACTTCATTTTGCTGTACACAAGTTGCCTGAACAGAGTAAAGCTAAGGTGGCTCAAGTAATGACCTGGCTAATTTTCTGTTTATGCTCGACTAGTTTCAAGACATCCACCTCGGTGTGATAAAGTAGCATGGCCGGGTAGGCAGCGAGCTCCTGGCGCGGCAGGAGTGCCTCTGTGCAAACCGAGGCGTATCTGCCTTGATAGTCTCCTGAACCGCAGAGGGACCCGTCAGCACGTCTGACTTGACTTTCTGTTATGCTGGACGGTGTACAAACATCAGAAGTATGTCATGATCTTAATTTGTCACTGTGGGACTGCTGGCATGAGTACGCGTGACTCTTGCTCAATTGAACCTTTTGTTCAGGGGCATGGCTGTGTGGGTTTGCAGACAGCTACAGTAAATCCAAAACCAGGGACTGTCATCTTGGTGGTCTGGACGTCCTCGGTCTGGCCGTGCTCCCAGGAGCTTCCGAGAAGCTGTGCTGCCACTTGTAGCCTTCCTTCATCTTGTAAACTTGCAGTGACTGCTGAAGTTAGAAAAAGCTGAAGCCTTCAGGAAAAGGGGATTTCCAGACCTCTGGAGAAAGCTACTCTGTCTCTGCTAATGTCAGGTCCCTTTCTATGCGAAGAAAGGATAGAAAGGAAGTGTAGATGATACTTTATTATTTGCACTTTCGGATCTGCTTCCTCCCTTCTGTAAGCCCTATTTACCTGTAAGATTATTCTAAATGACTGACTGGATAACCTTTGCTGAAGGAACCAGGATGAGAGGAGCAGCAATAGAGTAGTAGCAACATGCTGGTCAGCCTATTAATGTAGTCTTGTACTGATAAATATCTTCCGAGATAAACTGCAGGTGGGAACAGTAGCGCTTGGAGCTGAAGAAGCGATTAAAGAGCATGTGTGCAGACAGCAGAGCTGTATATGGCTGTCTGATTAAAACACCAGATTTAATGTTTTCTTTGATAACTGAAATGCTTATCATGCTAGCACAAACAGCAGCAACCATTGTATGCCATAGTGGGAGTGCAACTTGAAAGGCTTGGTTATAGTTTGAAAAATAAATCCAGATTGTCCTGGTTACTGATACGTAGAGATAACACTGTCTGTGAGTGGACTTTGGCTCTTGCTGCGATGCAAGCGTGTTGCATTTTGCGTCGTGCAATGTAGCTTTGCAAAAGGACACTGAAATCTAATCTGTAATGACGGTGTGTTTGGCTATATGAAATGTTAATGCTTTAAAGGACTCTCTGAAAAATAAACCCTGCTTCAGATCCTTCTAGCACTCTTGCTAGTCACTCAATTAAATCATCCTTGGTCTCAGATGCTGACTGACAGAGAAAATAGTACATACAAACAAGTCAGTGAGGGCTAATGCTCAGCTAGCTTCTAAAAATACTACAATAGCTGGATGGTACAGTAAGTTAAGTAACATGCTTTAATTTCATATTGAGAGCATTTATTGGAAGAGGAGGGAGAGCTGGGGATTAAAACATGGAGCAAACACATGACTTACCAGGAGCCTGGTTTCAGTGGGGGGGGCGGGGATGGTGATGGACCAAAGCAGGTGCCCACCTTGCTGAGGGCCTCGGCCACGGCCCCGAGCGGGAGCCTGACAAGGAGGCCGCTGGCACAGAGCAATTTATATAACTTTTTATTTTTCTCCCCCGCTTTCTTCTTTTAACCTTGTTCCAGTGTCTGTCTGATCTGTGCTGCAGCTGGCCAAGTGCCACTGTTTGTCTGCACACAACGGAGACAAACAGATTCTGGAGGGTCATGTGAAACTACCCTGAGCTCTTTAAATCGCACCGCCCTTACCTTTTCTTCTCTGTTGCCTGCATTGCTTTAACAGGTGTGGCTTTGTTTATGCACGTCTGTTGCTTTACTTTAGCACCTGGGTTTTGCTGGCCCTCAGTGCCTGGAGGAAACCTTTGGCTCCCCGCTTTGCTCAAGCTGCGGGAGAACTCTGGGCAGGGGTTTGCACCTAACGAAACAGGCAGGGCCGTCAGCTCTGTAAAGGCAGCACTGGCAATCGTTAGTCATTGAAGCCTTTACTTCTGAAAACTTCGATATATCTTGCTTTGGCTTAAGCTTTGTGAATCAGGCCTGTGGTTCTCAGCATCTTCTGGTACAGCTGTAAGGTGGTTCCAGAGAGGGTGTATCCTATTCCTGCAAATTATTGGCAATTGCTAGTTAAAAAAAAAAAAAAATAAAAGTCTGTTTTAATTGGAGTTATGGGCTTGCAGCCAGCTGTAAACCTGAAATAAGGTCTTCTCAGTTAAGTGTTTGTGTTACTGCTGTGGGAAACCCAAAGGTAAAAAGATGCATCGCTGCCCCACCTCACCTCTGTTACTACATAGTACTGTGTGAATCTTGCCTTCCAGCAGGGACTTGTGTTGGGACAACTGAAAACATTTGTGTGTAACAAATAGCTTATACCTAGTTTTCCTGTTCCACCTTTCATTTCTGTCGGGATGCCCTTTTGCTCTTCCCAGCCAAGAGGCAATATGCAACTGCATCCACGCATTGGATATCTGGACTTGTTCTCAGGAAGTGGAACTGGTGCTGCTAAACTGCATCTGTGGGGTTTTAGCTGCCCAATAAAAATACGTGATGTTGAATTGCATGGAGGGAAACGCACAAAGAAAAGCTCTGTGCTAGGAGGAAGGATGTTCCTCTGTTTTCCATGCCTGTGATGCTCACCTCAGCCTTTGTATTGAGAGCAATCAGCTTCAGCTTTAAATTTTGACTGAACTTCTTCCTAGATCAGCATCTCCTCCCCCCATGTTACCCTTGGAGCTTTTGAAAGAATTGTGCTAAACTTTCTGGGGAACAGACTCTTAATTTTGTATGTGCTTTCTGCAGTTGCCTTCTTGTGCTGCAAGCCCTAAATTTCCTGCCTGAAATTTAAAATTGAGATATTGTGGGCCAGGTCACTGCTGGCTATGTGGTGTCCCAGAGAAAATGAGATACATCCAGTGAAAATGACTAGCGCTCCAAAACCAGCAATAATGTTAGGATGCGATACCCTGCGGTTGCAAGGGATTTGACAGAGGCAGGAGCTCATGAGTTGCTTGTTTCTAATAGATGTTCCGTTAGCTCCAGTGAAAAAGCTAACAAATATTGCCTTGTTTCAAGAAAGTAAGAACAAATACAGTCATACTGACAGGAGGTAATTTCTTTTTTTTTTTTTTATTCCTAAGAAGCAACTACAAAAACTTAGGAGATTCGCTAGATGTGGCTCATGAAACAACAGCCAGTGTTGTGAAAATCAGTGGCAAGGATGTAAAGAGCTGTAAGAGGAGGTAGCCAATACGGAGAGAGATGTCTGAGTGGTCCCAGGTGTATCTGGCATAGATAGATGGATGCCTTATGTATCTTATCATATATTGTTTGCTTATAAAAACCTCCCTTAGTCATACCACTGTTGGCAGTTCTTGTCTTATAAACGCCTGTGGGTTCCTGAATTGATCCCTGATGGTGAAGGCACTCAAGAGCGGTGCTTGAGTACTTGAATCAAAGCTCAAGTATTTGCTGTTTGAGACAGTCTCTCTGAAGAAGAGATAGTATAATTTATTTCACATCCTGTATAACTATGTACAGTTCTTATCCCCAAACACTATATCCATTATGTTTTTGAGCAGTAGCTTATATTCTGTAAACTGGAAATGCTGGGCTGAGAGCTCACGGTTGCACGTAGTTGAATTGCTGCTCACTGTGTACATGTTACTGCTCTGCCATAATTACAGTGTCATTTGCCGTGAAGGTAGTTCTTATGTTTTTACATAAACGCAGGGCATGCCATTGTGTATTTATCCCACACTTTAGCACAGCAGGAACATATATACACTCACGTATATCAGTGTAGCAGTTTATGGTCGGTGATATATCAACACAGTCAACTTTATGCACTTGCTTCTGTTTTTCCATACCCACCCTTAACTGCTATATGCAAAGGTATGCCAACTTTGTAAAACTGTGTACCTGCTCTAAATTTCCTTCTTGTACTTCTAAAACGCAATGCGATTTATCTTGCTTTTTTTTTTTTATGTGTGTGTTTGTATTTCAGTTTTCCTCCTTTCTCCTAGTTGTCGTCTTTGGCAAGATCCGTGAGAAACCGTAGTATTTTAGCCTTAGCCAAATTCAGTCTGTGTTAAAACTTCTTGAAACCTGATCTTGTGAGAGTTCTAGTATGGAAAAAAAACCAAAACAAAAACCCAAAACACAACCCAAACCAGGTTGGCATGCAGAGCCATGGATGTTTATCTAAACTGAACTTCTGATTCCTCTTGAGGTTTAGTAGTTCACTACTGAATCTGTTTCAGTCCAGTTAATTAGTTACAAACCCCTAAGCCACAGACTTGGAATTAAAGAAAACAAAGCCCCAAGCCTCTGCATAATTTGATGCAAGAAGAAACTTTTATTAAACTAGGAAGTGCGTTTACATCACTGTTTCCCAGTTTGAAATGCAAACTGATGTACAGATGAGCTAACAGCATCGTCATTGATTCTGAATTCATGCCGCATGAATTAATGTGACAGTCTAGTGTCCCCCTACAATCCCCCCCATCATCTTCTCTGTCATTGGTTTCTCCGTTCAGAGGTATGGCAGGGATTTTTCTTTCTTTTGTATCAGTGGTTTGGCTCTGTGTGATGTAGCTTACAGGGAGTACAGAATGCCTAGTTTTGATAAGATTTTTGCTCTCCTGTTTTTAGGACAATGTAGATCAGACTTCGGCTCATGGTCGGCGGGATCTGGTGGAACCGGGTTTCCAAGAACCATCTAACCGCATCTCCCTGAATCACCAAGGTAAGGAACAGTGGTTGGGAATCCAGGCTCCTCAGAGGAATGTTGAGATGGTTTTGCCTCCTGGTTGCCATTTCTCCTTCTAATTTAAAAAAAAAAAAAAAGAAAAAAAAAAAGAAAAAAGTTCTGGATGGTTGGAGGAGGAGAGCTGAAGAAATCGTTTCTTGTCATAACTGTCCTTTGAGCTATAGCTGAAGATGACAAAGAACTTGGGGTGCATCTCAATTCTTGTAGCCCAAACTGCGATTGCTAGCCTGGGTAGCAGGGATATTCTCCTGTTTTTAGGAGGGGGGAGGAGGGAAGTACTGATATCGAATTCAACATTCGTAATGTTAAAGTTGCATTTAAAAAAAAATCTTTTGACTACCACAAGAAGGATTCAGGGCTCTGGCTCAACTTTTGCAGTAGGAGAAGAAGAGGAAAGTATGTTTACTTGGTTTGCATGACAGAAATCAACTCATTCGAGGAAAATTAAGTCCTGAACTAGACGTTGTAATGCTGGTGCAGTAGTTTAGTTTCTGTAATTCAGCAGGGACATACATAAAAAGTTCAAATAAATCTTAAAAGTCTTTCTTTGCCAATTTCTGTCTGTTCAGATACCTAAAAAAAGACAGTTACTATTATAGCAGGGACTTCTTAGCTCAGCTTTATTTTTTTGGCTTTGAAATAATTAATAATAGAGTGCACTGCCTTAACCAGCGAACCTCCTTACCCTCAGGGTTCCTGATGGCTTAATTTGGAACCAAGTACTCAAAGGTCATCATCAAATGTTGTTTCTTCAGTGCAACAGCTAATAGTATTGCAGTCAGCACAAGGCTACTGAAACAAAAAGATCACAAACACAATACTTAAAATATTTGCCAAATGCTTAACTTTTCCTTTAAAAATCCAGCTTCTTTCATTTGCCAAGGGCAGCAAGACTGGAATTTCATGACTTGTAGATCATCAAGACTACTTAAGTTTCACAAACAAGTCCCAGAATGTATTGAGGTTTATATTTTAATTTACTCCTCTCCCAGCACCCCAAGTCTTCCAGTTTTTTAAAGCTTTGCTTTCAATTGAAAATAGAAGGTAACAGATTTCCATGTTATCCAATCTAAAACTTCTAGTAGCACAGACAGTGTGTTGTGCGTGCTTGCCTCCATACAGCACAGAATTTATAAATTCCATTTTTCATTCGTATTAGAACGGTACTGTTACATTACTTCTACTTACCTTGGGATACGCAAATCCTGGAGCAGATCTGTATCGGTGACGACTTCTGAAGCTATTTGTAAATATCCCCCCTTTAATCAAGGGATTTTGCAGGGGGGGAACATACCCTGTATGGTCTAAGTTCATGCATTAAAGTATGTGCGGCTGCTGCTTATGAAGTCTGAACATTTATTGAAGAGATAGGTAATACTGCATTCTGATGGCAAAATGCCAGCTTTGCAGCCTGCCATTTTTCTACTTCCTTTTCAGATCCTTCTTTTCCTCTATCAATATTGTAGTACTGCAGAAGGATCCATACAGTGTCACCTGATGTGTGGTTCTGCCTCAGCCACTTCGAGACAAATGTCTGCATGCAAACTGGTCCAAATTAATTTACGAAACAGCTCTCTTTCAAGAGTGTTTTGCATAGAGTGTACTGGCAGTTTAATGCTCATTTCTAAAGCAAGACCTAGTTAACATTTTTCCCAGTACTGCCTGAAGATCACTTTTGCACTCACGAATTGTTGGGGATGTTTTTTTTCCTACGCCAGCTGACTGACAGCAACCAACTCCAGTATTTCTAAAATCTTCCTGATTTTGTTGCTGAAGTAGGTATTTAACACACTACTAATCTTGCCTACCCCGTGACCATGAATCGCTGTTAACCTAAGCGATGAGGGTTAAGAACTGAAACCTGAATGCCCTGAGGTGTCCTCTAATGCTGCAATGGGCTGTAGCACCTTTGTCTTTTTGCAGTGTTGGAGGGAAGCCTTGTGCCTTCTAGGCATGAGACCTGCTGCTTTGGTATTTTTTTTTATGGAAGTGGAAGTGGCTGTAAGCATGATGTTGTGTCATGCCTTGTGTGTTTTGTTCTGTCCAAGTGTGAGAGTCTACACTCTTTCATTGGATATGAAATACACATTCTTGTCCAATAACTTGAAAATACAAGTATTTTAAGAACTGCCACATATTCCAGTAACTGATTAATGACTAGTACGTACAAAAATAAAACATAGAGAGCTTCAGAGAGTTGTGCCATAGTCTGAACTAGCTCTGATGCAGTCCTATTAGTATAGGAAGACTAGATTATTAACATAAAGTGTGTTTTTAGGTTCTGTGGCAGCTCTTTGCTTTGTTTTTTACCCTTACGCTAAACTGTGTTATTCATTACTGTTTATGAAAGCTTTGCTGGCCTTGACTTTAATGAAAAACTTCAGAGTAAACCTGTATCCAGAAGTAACTTGCAGGACCACTGCTTGCCTTTAATAAATTAATCTGTTTGGTGGTATCTTGATTATGCTGATTATAAAGATATTTGTAACAGATTATGGCAAATTTTGCCTCCAGTTATATACAACATTGCTTGCTGACTTCAGCTTATACCGACTAGCAGATCTAAAGCTTTTGTTCTGTGTTTTGCAAGACTTTTAAGGAAAACGGATAGGCTTGCAACAAAGCTGGTTTAATATATACTTAACGTGAGCAGAAATTGTGGAAAGATTAGAATTGGCTAAAATATTTGATGTTGGGTGCTCCCTGCCTTTTTCCCTTTAGCGTGCTGTGCCTTAAAGGCTGCAGCTGAACTCTGAGCAACTGTACTTACCACGTTATTTTATGTATACGTTTCCAATTCATACCTGACTACGTTGCTCAGCGAGCGCAGCAGATCTGCCAGTTTCTGTTGAACATTAACTTATAGCCCTTTGCTTTTCACTGGGAGAGCTTTGGTACAAGCACTTGCAATTCTGAACCAGACCCTGCTTTCCACGGCCTATAAAAATGGTGATTAGCTTCCTCCCAGGCATCTGAATCCCTTCAACACAAGCTGGAAAAAGAGCATTCAAGTGGAGACCAAGATATCCCTGCCAACTGTCCCTGCGTGAATAAGCTCTTTCTTGTGAAGGGTATTTCAAGTACATGTTTCCTGCTGAATCACTCTTTTTACACAAGCAGATGCTTTATAACTGTTCAGCTTTTTAGTTTAAAAGAATATCTTGTAAAGATTGGGGAGCAGAGAATACTTTTTGTAAAGTGAGGAGCCTTTAAAATAGGCACGTTTCATATGAAACAGATGTAAAAAGTTGACTGCAGATGGAATAGTATTTTTTCCTAGAAATAGTTCAATAACTGCTTATCTGTAGGTGCACCGATAAACTCGCTTACTTTAAGAATAAGTATTTTTATATCTAAGCCATTATTTAGTATTCACTTGTCAATGATTCTGCTAGTTGGGCAGATTTCATAAAGGTACTAACCGCAGAGAGCAGGAACTAGGATTTCTTACTTCTGTTCCCCAAAAGCTACTTCATAAATTAAATGCAATAGGAAAGAGCAAGCTTCATCCAGCTGAACAATACTAATATCCACTGAGGTAAAGGAACAGATATGCTTCAGCTACCTATTGAAAGGTACAGAAAGTTAGCAACAGCCAGCCAGGATTTAACATTTAATAAATGGCAAGTCAAGTATTTCTTGAGCAGTCCTTCCAGAAGCTGTAGTAAAGCCTTTAGGCTTGGAGAAGAAAAATAGATCTAAACTATGTGGCATTTTCTGAAGAGTTAAGAAAGGAGGTGAAGAAACAATCAAAATTATTATTTACCATCTTTAAAAACACCTAGAGAAAGAGGACATGAGAGAGCGCTTCGGATGGGCTTATTGTTATTTTTCTAAGTTTTTTTCCCTTCAGCAGTGGAGCGTGGAGACGAAGGAAACAGTAGCTTCCTCAGCTACGTCTCACTTTGCAAAACATTCAGCACTCAAAAATGTTTAATATTTTGTAGAGGATGCTGCTGGTTCTCCTCTCTCCCCAAGCACCTTGGCAGTGCAGCCTCCATTCCTCTTGGTTGAGCACACCGCTGTGCGGTGCCACCAAAGTTAACCTTGAATGTGTCTCGGTAGCAAGACAAGGCTGTCCTATGGATTTCCACGGGCTGCCTAGGAGCAGCCTTGCCATATGAAGTATGATAGCAAAATTCAGCATGCTACAGAAAACCGCAAGCCCAACTGAACTTGTTTACTCTCGGACTTCAGAGGGGTTTGACCTGCCAGCTGTGGCACCACTGTTTCTCATCTTGCTCTGTACTTCTGGGTTTTTCTTTGTTGAGGCGTGTTTCTGAGCTCATTTTTCTGTTTGTTTTTCTAGCAAGCAGCAAATAGTGCCAACTCCAGTCCCAGCCGTGAAGTTTATGGGCAGTACCTTTTATTGGTACTTGACCTGTACTTTTTGAGGTTGTGTAGCTACTTCTTACTCAGGATTTTGAAGCCAGGCATAAATAAGATGCATTCTGTCACCTTGACTTCTAGTGGAAATATTAGACATGCAATTCTGGCACTTTCTGTATGTATGTACTTGTGGGATGATTGTCGGTGTCTATACAAATGTGTTTTGCCATGGGTCTGTGGTGAAAGATTTATCTGCCTTTTAATAACACATTCTCACGCAGCCTTCCTCTCCTGGGTTGCTCTCGGCTCTTGTCGGACTTGATGCTTTTTACCACAGCAGTTCACGGACAGAGCTGAGCTGAATGTTGTGGTACCTCTGGCTCCACAGCTGGGTGGCTTCAGCAGCAGAAAGAAAACGGTGATAGGAGTTGTTTGAGCCAACAGCTGTCCTTTGTCAACAGCCAGCTCATCCTTTGGTCCTTCTTGGTTGGCCATGGTAGGAGATCTTGCCCGCACAGTGAGACGATGAAGATGCTGGGATTGCAAATCAGTTGGCATTAGGTTGCTGTGGTGTTCCTGTCTATGTGCAGATGACTTGCTCCCATTGAACCTGGAGGGATCCAAAGCAGCTGCCAACTTGCATTGCACTGCAGCCTGCTCTTGAGGTAGATCTTCTCCTGTACCTTGCTGGCTAATAACAGATACATTAACTTTTATAGAGATGATAAAAGTCAGCGATGGTGGAAACTGCCATTCTAACACGCTGCCTGGGTCCAAAATATACAAGCCCATGTAAATATGTGTGGACTTTTGAGTGAGTATGGGCTTACATGAAGTATTGTGATGCGTAAGCTTTAGCCCAGAGAAATAATCTTCTGTGGCCCTCTTTCTCCACCATTGCTGTTATTACTACTTGCTTTTAATATCTTTTCTTTTGTATCTGCCTCAAGATAGGCACATGAGGTTGAGGCGATTTTGTTATTTGTTCTGTAGCTGAGGAGGAGCGTGTTTAGCAACTGCCGGTGCTACTTCTGATGTGCTTCAGTTGTGGGATCCCACTGGGATGAGTCAGTTATTTGGTGTATCAGAACTAACCCATGTTTTTGCAGAATCCAGCTGGTACTGAATTGAAAATGTAGAGCGAAAAACAGCTAGTCTTGTTTGTGTTGCAGAGACAGTACCAAAAGCTGCCAGACATTCATGAATTCCTATGCTTCGTATAAATGTTGTTATCATTGTCCAGCCTTAGAAAAAAAAAATACTATTAGTGCCAAAAAGATTTACACTGACTACCCTTACACAGAGAGCGGAGCCCCTGCTTCCTGCCTAGCTCATTGCAGTACCTTTTGTCTTGTTTTGGAGAAGGCTTCCGTTATATTTGGTGGTGAATCTTGTTAGCACAGTTACTAGGAGAACACCCATAATAGCTGTGTAGAAGTTTAACTTCCCTCATTATATTAGTTCCCAAACCCTTGGGCTGACAGAACTCTGAAAGAAAATAAAAAAAAAAAGATGAAAAGAGTAGACATAGTAGGTTGGTATTTACTACAGATAATTTCAGAGAGTTGCAGCAAGCTACAGGAAGACAGAATAGACCAACTGATTGAGGTTAGTAAGAAGACTCTGTATATAATAAGGCTGCTAATGAAGACTGAGTGAAATCAGTGAACTGAGAAGAAACACACCAAAAATGGTTTGAAATGTTGCATGCTTAGGGAAACACATTTGCAGGTGACTGAATTTTCTTTTTTTTATTGTATTTTTTATTTTATTTTTCATTTCATTTTTCATATATCAACTTTTTAGTATAAGCTTTGCCAGTCTTCAGTCTTGGACATATTTAAAATTAAATGTGTTCCTCTGAAGCCACCTGATAGGAATAAAAAAAGCTCAAATATATCATAGTTGGCAAGCATGGGATTTGAAGCCTGTTTATAATCTCTCTGGTTTCAGTGTGTCCTTCAGGTAAATTTCTCTGACAAGGTAGGATTCAGTGCTGGGAAGGAGCCCTCTGTCTCAGTGGTATAGAGTGTAACATGGTTTGCCTTGGGGCCTTTATTCATTGGAAGTTTTACAAGTGGAGATGTAGAAAAAAATTGAGAATTTTAAAGTAAGCCTAGAGCAGGAAGTATTATGAATTTAAAAATTAATCTTCCCTATTTACCTGACTGTCAAAGTAAATTTAAAGCCTATTTTCTTCTGTGGCCTATGGAAGAATGGTGAAGTTATTACCAGGTTTGTAATGAACTTTTCGTCATGTTGGAGGGGAGATGGTTGCTGGGGCAGAGTGGTTGCACTGGGAGAGCGGGTGGAGCTGGGCTGGGGAGCTGGGTTCCCTGCTCGACATAGTTCGTGACGCACCATACCTGGGTGTATGACATCTGAGAAAGTGTTGGTTTTGGTTTTTTTTCCCTCATACTGAAGATAGGGGGATGGGGTTCTTCCACCTTCTCTTTCAAGATTTGTATCTCCAGTTATCATGGGGCAGGGGAGGAGTAGGTTCTCAAGGTGTGAATTTAGGGTGATTAGAAGCTTGTTTCTTGTTATTGTTGAATTCTTGGCTAAGGCTTTGGGAGGGGAAGGTGTAAATTGGGCACCTGGGTGGGGCGATTCTGTTCCTTCTTTCCAGATGCTTCTCAGAGCAAGAGGGCAGTTACCTCCCTCACCCCTTACGTGTTACCTATTGGAGAACAAGTTAGCTTAGTACTAGTATAAGCCTAAAGCGATGACTCCAAGAAACTCACCACAAATCAAACAGGGAAAGGGAGACACTGAAATAAATTGTGTAAATAAAATGTCCTTTTTAATTCACTTTTGTCTGTAATATTAAGGGATGTGCATTTCCTGCTACCACTGAAGCAGAGCTAAGACTACCTTGGAGCAGTCGTCATTTTGCATCCTATGGCTAGGTAATGCAAGGGGTAGTGTAGGGATTTCCTCTCTTACTGTCTGGGGGTGTGCACTCTTGGGCATCTTGTGGAAAACTTTCTGTGCGGCAGCTATCACACAAGAAGTGGCTGAGCGAAATGGCACATCTTGGGGGGCAGTCAGGGAGGGGCGGGGGTGCTGTGAGGTAGTTGCATAAACATATGAGTCTGTTACAAGAGTCTGCTCTGTTAGCAGGAGGCAAACATTCACATCATGCATTTGTTTACTGTTGGCACGCTTCCCCAGAGGTATATCAGCTCAGCGAGGTGATGTCATCGGCAGAACAAATACTTTCTGTGCTGGTGCGGCTACTCCAGTCGTGTCGAGGCGGCTGGCCGCTTGCCGAGCGCCTGTCTGCCGGCAGCCTGATGCAACAGCCTCGCCGGTGGCTGCTTGGGAGGAACAGCACCTGTGAGAGGCCTCCTGGAGGAGAGCAACCGGCGAGGCCTTCATGGAGATGACATTGTCTGGGCTTTTCATTTCTGGGGCTTGATGAGGCTGTGAGTCCAGCACTTCTGTTGGAAAAGATGTGCTTGGGGAAATTTAGATACCAGAGGGAAACTAGTGTCTCAATATCTACTCATGATGAGGTGCTTCTCCCAGGTACCTGAGCTGAGCTCGTTTCTTAAGTGCTTAGCTCGTGGTTTGTGAGCAAAAAAAGTCAAAAATTCTGTGGGTAGTGTGCTCTCTCCTCTGTAAATGTGTTTACTTAGCAACTGGCATTGTCCCCATCCTTTCTGTAAGCAGATCAATAAAGCAGCCAAGTGTGATAAATTTCACCTTTTTTTGGGTGTGTATTTCATTTATTTATTGCCCAACAGGTATAGGGAGACTTCTGGTCTCACATTGTCCTCTGCCTCCTAGGTGGCTTATTTATTCCATTTGAGTTAATGGTTCATAATTGAGCTTAGTGATCTGAAATGCCCTCTTCTAAAATTTAATCAATACAAGTTAACTGTAAGATCTTGGGATGAGGTCATCTGTTTTCTGGAATAACTTTATTGCCTTTATGTTTTATTTTGTAATCTAAATTTGTACTGTTGAGATGTTAGGAGAGTGGAAGGATGGAAATTAATACTATGAGCAAAGGCTCTTTTGATAATTTCTGGGTGACGTTTTTAACGTGGCTGTGTTGAATTCTTGCCAGTGCCACTCGAGCATCTTCCTGCACGTCCTTGGTATCTGCACATTCTTCCCTGTTAGGGGCCATGTTTTAAGTGTATTTGGCTTTATGTAGGAAGCTTTTGAACCTTTCAGTGAAGGTGTTATAGCCAAATGTCAAAATATGGCTGAGGGCACTTAAATAGTCTCAGTACTAATGAGCTTTCCAGCTAGGAAAGTTGATTTATTATGTAGCCTAGTTTTTAATCATGCTGTAACAATGGCAGTTGTTCAGTAAAAACAGTGTCTCTGCAGCATCAGAATATTAACTTCAAATTCTGACATCTTAACCAAAATCAAATCCTAAATTTCAAAGGCAGTTTGACATGTAAAGAGGAAGGGTGTATTTAGAGATGGAAACAATCCGTACTCACTGCAGCTATAGTGCCAGTTATGAAATACTACTTAAAAGAATATTTTCGGAAGTGTAAGTATCTCTGATTTTTGAGATAAAAGTACAGTGTCACTATGCAAGGTCAGCTTTAATGGAGAGAGAACTGCCTTTCAGTATCTGATTACATGGAAAGCTCTAGGGTGCTAATCTGGTTTCATGACTGTTGTCTTCAAGTCTGAAATAAAGCTATTCTGCTTAGCGCGGACATTTAAGAGTGTCATCTATAAATAGATGAGAAATTGATTACCATTTAGCTGCAATGCATGTAATGTTTGAAATTACTGTGACTGATGATGGGGGGGCTATTTTTTTTTTTTAAATCTACTTTGGCAAAATCTGTATCAAGAGCACAGCATTACTGTACATCTCTGCTTTCTGAAAGCAACAGGGGAAAACAGACCCCCTTTCCCATGAAACTTGTTTCCAAGACTGTAGTAGCGTGGCAAAGTGGAGGCAGTTGTAATGCCAGAAACTGCTCCCTGAATTCTTGAGATTGGCTGGACTTGAGCTTCACAAGAAAACTTTAACAGCCTTAGTTCACCAGTACATTTAGCAATTTTGGGGCTATATATATGTAATCTATCCCCTGCTGAATGAAATCCATTTAACTTCTTCAGCAGATAAAGCCCTGAGTTGCTCCCACCCTCGTTTAAAGCACACTGAACTGATTTGTGTCCTGCCTTTGATCTCTCTTGTGATGGCAGATAATTTCTAATAGCTGACACAATGCAGCCCTCTTGTCTGCAAACAATTCTGAGATGTGTATTCAATTTTTAGGTTTTTGTTTCCCCCTGACATTCAAGGTTGTATTTTTTTGTCTCTATCAAAGTAGTGAGAGGGTGGAGAACAGGCAGTACAGCTCTTGGTTTCCTTCCATTGTTTGTCTTAATGATAAAAGTGTCCTAACCTTTGGTTACTGTCTCTTCTTTCCAGTGTTTCAGGTGGAGCAAAACAGTAAGTTAATTTACCTTTTAATGAGCTCCATCCTCTAAGCAGGGCTTTTATCATCTAAGGAATGAATACAGAAATTCACTTTGCTCCTTCTAAAAAGTAAAAAAACTAACCAAGCAATGCCTAAATCCATAACATTTCTGGGGTAAGAAACAGAATGAGAGTGAGGTAAGACTTGTTTGCAAGAGTGAAATGGGGCATATTTTTAATACAGCAGTTCTCCTGGCAAAGGCTTCTGCTGCTTTAGGATTCCATACGATTCAACATCTTGGTGCCCTCCCTTTTCAGTTGTTAGCTTTTCTGAATCAGAGGAAGAATTATAAATGCTAACCAAAAGTTGGCTTTGTGCTTAGAAAACGAACGGATTTTAAAAGTTGGCTGACACTATTACAGCAAATTTAGGTTAAGCAGACTGGACAAGTATAAAATTAGTTTAAAGTTTTAGTATCCTTTTCTGCATATTAGAACAATTTTCAGGAGCTTACATACTAGAAAACCGGGATTGTCACATAAAGATGTAACACGTCTTACAGCTGAGAGGAAAATGCCCAATTCAAGTTACAGCTTAAACATCATCTTTCTTAGAAATGCCTTTTCTAATCTGTTTATAAAAGAGATTGATTCTGCCAGATGACTGGGAAGTTGAGGACTCTGGACTTCAAATTTTTCCAGTATGGGAACGTATTTCCTTTAGTTGAGACAAACAAGTTGCACTGGAATGTGCTCATGGTCTTTATCAGCAAGTATAGCTTAACTTAGTTATGTCAAGAAGAATATATACTGTGGTATATCTGAAAAAATGGATGTCACTAAAAATACCTGGCTAATAAATTTCTGTGGTGAACGTAAAAGTAGACTTTCTTAGTGGCAAAGTTGTGTGTGTTTAAGTCTCAACATGATTTTTTATCTTTAAAAAATGATTAAAGGTTCATGACTGAAGTCAGACTTAAGGTAGCAAGAATAGTGTAAAACGGTACAGGGTTTGATTACAGCAACATGCTGGTTCTTTCTGTAAGCCCTGCATCTCTGCAGAGCCTGCTGCCTGTACCCACAGCCAGCGCTCACTGAAAGGCGGCGATTTGAAGGCAACGAGTGACCACGGGCCGGCTGCCTACTTTATTGATAGCAGGGTCTTTGTTGGGGGGGACGGTTCCTTTTTCATTCACTTTGGAAGTTGTGGGGAGTAACAAACCACCAAAGCCTGCACTACAGTGTTGCACAGAGACTCTTATGCTCATATGCAAATGAGCGATGGCAAACTATAGCAGTTAATGATGGCAGCAGCAGACCTGACTCCCATCTATACCTCAGGCATAAGCTGCTCAGAGTTATTGGACTCACCCGAGGTTTCAATGAAACTGGACCACAGAAATCGTTGCAGGACCCTGCTAAGTGTACATTTCTTCACGTGAGCCTGTGGAAGCAGCAATGGGCTCTCCACTCCACGACCCCCCAAGCAGGAGTTGTGACGTACTTCCTGGGGTTGGCCACTGTGCCTCGGCAGAGCGGGGTAGAAGCACTTGTTCAACAAATTAGCTGTTAACATGGGATGAAACAAATCACTGTAGATGTCCACCTACATTTTCCCCATCATCAAAATGAGGATATTGCTATTGCAGAACTTCTGTCAAGTATGTGGTTGACATCTGCTTCATAGTGTGCATGCTATTTTTGAAGATGAAGTCCCACTTTGATCAAAATATTATGTTGAGAGCCAGTTCTGAAGAGATGAAATCAAGACTGAAATGTGAACATACATGAGACTGTATCCTAATGCATAGGGTAAACCATAGACTGTTACTTTGACATGGTGGGTAGCCTTTCTGTAGATTGACTTGTTTGTATGCAGCGTATGACATGGTAATGATGAAAGATAATGTAGCTTCAAAGTACTATAAATGTGCTTTGATTGAAGGTACATAATTCTTAACTCACAGTCAGGAGAGGGTCAGTGAATTAAGCTGAAGGGTAGTTGAAGCTTTCTCTTTGTGTGTATGGAGGTTGAAATCAAAGTTGGGAACAGTGACCAGCCTTGAAAGTTGACCTTGGAACATTTACTAAAAAGGAAAAAAAAAAAAATTGGCATTAAACGTGGGATAACGAGATAAGGGAAAACCACTTGAGGCATAAAGCATGGTGAAAAGCCATGGAGTTCCTTTAAGATGGTTTTAGTATGTAGCTGAAGTGAAACTATTGAAAGAGATGTAATTCATTTTCATTACTGTAGGAGCCGAGATGTCTACTAATACAGTATTTATGTTTGTGGTAATATCTTTCTACCATTATGTATCTCTATAAACCTTCTGTTTTAAAAAAACAACCAACCAAAGCAAAACAAAAAAAACCCTCTCAACCCTCCCTCTGTATGGCAGTAGTGCCGAGCTGTTTGTGCCAGGATACATGTCTCCTGCTGTGTTAGGCTGCTGAAATACAAAACAGAGAGATCTCTTTCTGAAGAGCAAGTTTAGAGATGAATCTGGCGGATTGTTGGCTCCAAGGCAAATTGAGACTATCGGGGAGAAATTTGTCGAAGGCACGGCTTGGTGAATGCCTCCTTTCTTACAGTGAGGGTGTTTGAGCAAGAGGACTTGGTGATCACGGCGCTGATGACTTTGCCCTGAAAAAAGATGTCCTTTCAAGCAGGCTGTTCTCAGAGCGCTTACATTCCCCAGGGTCTGGTGTCTCCCAGGGGTTTGGTGGTACAGCTGTGCTGGCACACTTCCTAATGTACTTGTAATAGCAAGAAAACACTTTCTCCGAAGGAAGTTTATTCTGGTTTGACAAGTGAAATGAAATGCAGCAGTGAAGGCATTCTTAGACACTTTTACTGGGCTAGAAATACAGATATTTTAACAGGAAAAACAGTTGGACTGTGGAGTAATTTCTACTGAACTGGTTGTGAGCAACCTTTCCTTGTAATTCAGGCAACCGTGCAGACCTGTACATGGTGAGGGCAGTGAATTCAAGAGGTTAACACTGAATGTTGTGTGTGTCCCTGCTCCAGCCTGAACTTAGTCCTTTTGATGTTTGTGCCATACGAACACAGAGGAAGGCTCAGCCTCCCGCCAGCAAATCTGACACAGAAGGGGTAGAGAAGCCCAGCTTTTGTACTGTTAAGTTGATTTCAAATCTGTGAGGGTGAAGAGGGATTTTTAGTGCCATGGGTTAAAAAGGCTTGGAAGAAACTTAAGGGTTAATCTATCCCCAAAACTTTTATGGATATAGTATTACCGGTATAGGTTTGTGATCCCTTTATGGTATTTTATACTTGTAAAGGGTCCTCGTATGTAGATTCAGTTGTCCTGGAAAAATGCTCCTGTGTAGCATACCTCACTTTATTCACTGACCTGATAGAAGCAATGTGAGTGCTTTTCGCACGTTAATGAATGCCTGCCTGAAAAACATGGGTCAAAATACTTGACATGTCTCGTGCAGGCATCTAGATTACTTCAAGATGCATTTTATTGAGGGCATGTGGGAAGAGAGAGTCTTCTAGTGCATCCTCAGTTTTGGAGGGGCCAGACTAGCTAATGAGGGCGGAATTGAGGGGTGGTGTTAACAGAGTGGATGCTATAGAGGTTAATGTGGTAGAAAAAAGCGTAAGTGGCTCTCGATGAATTGGTACCCACTGTGGTGAAAGAGGAAGACAGTAAGAATCTGAAATGTATTTGAATCAAGTACAAAAAGCGTGGCTCTTGAGCTGATGCAGGATGACTCTCAAAATCAGTGCACTGGAAGCTGAAAGGAAGCCTGTGTGGGATGTCCTCTCTGGAGGACTGTTGCGGATGGAGAAAACTTTGAGGTGGGTTCTAGCGCTTTAGGTAGCGTAGAAGCATTTTGTGCAGGTCTTTCCTGTTCTCAAACCGTATGTTGGGGTGTTACCCATTTTATGGTTAGAGTTAAGAATGCATAGGTGCATAATCACATCAGAAAACAAAGAACCTTCATTTATTTTTTACTACTAAAACTTTAAAGTATTTTTAAGTAACTGTACATTGTGATTTTATGCTGCAGCTGCTGTGGCTTGTGCTTTAAGTTGTGTACTTGTCAAATAAGGAAACAAAGTCTGTGTTTTTTTGGTTTTTTTCCTAGTCAGATGGTCCTTAGGTTCATCTAAGAAAAGATTGGGGAACATCAATGAAAATATGTTTTCATTCCAAAGAAAATTCTTTTGAATTTTTTAAAGAGGAGTAAAATAGCAAAAGATAATATTGTAGTGTTGCATTATTTATGGTGCCTATAGCTTTGAAAAAAATCTTGCAGTGTTAAGACTGCCCCAGAATGAACTGGAACGGTACCCTTCTGTAACTCTGATTTCTTACATTGTCTATAAAGCAGATATACTAAGCTTGGGGCTTGTGTTAAGCTCATATAATGGAGGGGGAAGATGAAATTTTATAGCTCAATAAAATAAGCAAAATCTGTAGAAAAGCAACTCTGATGTAATTTGGTGTCAGGTCTGCAGTAAAATTTTTTCACCACAGTGCAACATTGTAACAATAAACCTCAGTCATTGCTGTCTTTGAACTTATCCGACTGATAAGGAGTACAGTATTTTTTCCTGCCTTTATGTAAACACTGTGCTGCAAGTTGTTCACGACAGCACTTCAGTATGGCAGGCTGTGTCATGTGAGGATACTTTAGAAATGCATAATTTCAAAGCAGCTGACATTCTTGCATTGAGGGTGAAGGTTGCAGCACTTTAAGCCAAGAAGCTTCAAGGGGAAGATCAATCTGAGTTTGTTAATTTATTTAAGTCTCTTTGTGCCTATTAAAAAGGACAAGATTCTGTCAAGCTAGTTGTATTTTCAGCTGAAAATACCCAGACTTATATGGGGCAAACCAGCTAACCAAAAAAAAAAAAAAAAATCAAAATATAGCATGAGATGTAGCTAAATTTGGAATTCTTAACAGCAAGCAGCTGCTTAAGTAATTAAACTATATAAGGTGCTACTGACCAAAGCAATTAGTATGTAATTTCATTAATGGTATTAGGATTGCAGTAACAATATTTAAGTCTTTCTGTCCAAATCAAGATTGTGGGCAATTTGCGACATGTACAACGTGAGGTCAGAAGCAGTGCGATGTTACGGTATGTTACAGCACCACTGTCTGAGTGGATTTGTAACTGCGCAAGAACATGTCTTAAACTAGCTGTGTATCTTCTTAATGCTCCTAATTGGTATACATTGCTTGCAACTTTACGTATACATGCACTTGTCAATTTTTATAAGCTTGTATGGTTTTAAGTTTACATATAAAAAAAGGCTTCGTGGAGGCTGCTAATTTTTTTGTTTATCTTTGCAATTCAGTTATGCATTTGCTGCTATTCAACAGCAAAAAAGAATTACTCTTTTTGTATATGTTTTTGTGGTTTGTCCTCAAGTGGTTGAAAAATCCTGGAAAGCTCAGGCACGGTAAAATATTCCCAGTCCCTCTGAAATCTGAAGTGCTGCAGATGACAGGTTTCTAAACTATGAGTTCTGCAACTCAAAGACAAGTGGACAATGTGCCCAGCGACCACAGTTAATTAGCTTCTATCCTCAAGAAAAATCATTAATATTCTTCAAAAGATGATGACAAGTTTTAGAGACTAGACAGAAAAAAATATGCATCAGAGGGTGAATCTGGAATATACTGAAGTCCAAACAGAGGTCACCTCCTGTAGCATCACTGAAGAATCATTCAGTCAGGTCACTGCAGCCGTGAGAGGTTGCTGCTGGGACACCAGTGGGTATTACTACCGCAGCAGCTAACCTGGAGTCACTGACATTGTTAAAAAGCCATCAGGAGAAGTCCTTCAGACCGTTAAAGCTTTACAGCAACACTTTTGGCCTACCTTAAGCTCTGTCCTGTTCCCGCATTGCCTCTTTCTAGGTCTAAGGCTTTCTAGGTCTGTAAATACGTGGGCGTGCTTTTTGGCAGCAGAACCAGTCTTCTCTGCTTTTCTGGGCTGTATTTCAGACGTGAAACGGAGCAAGGTGAGCGGGTTGTCTAACCTCTTACAAACACTGAACCTGCGCCTGCAGGTTTTTGGGGTGTCTTTCCTAAGAAGACTGGTGGGGGTGATTTCAGAAGGCTCTCAGTGCAGGACGTCGGGGCCCTGCAAGCTAGTTTGAGCGTACCGAGGACATCCTTGGCACGCGGGGTGAGGGGAACGGAGGCTGCCTCGTAAGAGGCGATGGTCTGTTAAGAGCGTACCCTTGGGGGAAAACGTCTTGTGTCCTGCTTCCAGCGTTGTTTTGTGGGCGTGCAAGGAGGCGAGTCCAGGCGGGAGCTTGGGATCCCTACTCGCAGCACGGTGAAAACCGACCAGGCGGAGAAGACCAGCAGGCTGGCTTCCCAAAATCACAGGGTACTCTGAGTACCCGAACCAGGATTGCACATATCTGGTAAAATCAGGCGTGCGGGTCCGTAAGGGAAGCGGGCAGAATTGGCCGGTTGGTTTTGACTTGCGTCAAGCCATGATGAATCTTTGCGTAGCGCACCTGTGGCTTTTGCTTTTGGATGAACCGTATCCTAACTTACTTTAACTTGCGTAGCTTGCCCGTGGCATGTTAAATGGTGAAGGACTGCATTTCGAGTAGCTGATTAAAAAAACTTATCTAGGCCTAAGAAAAATAGAAATGTAGTTAAATTTAGGCTGATGTCATTGCTTTTCATTGAAGATTTGAATGGGAAATTCAGATTACTTTTTGTATCATTGCTGGTCTCAGGTGATCGACTGCAAAGATTTGCCTATTTTTTTTTTCCCAGGGTTTGGCTTTTCAGTTTGGTTTTTTTCTTTTTGCTGTTCTTCTTTGTTGTTTTTTTAAAAAAAAAACTTTGGCTAACAAGAGCTCTTGGGGTCAACGTAGTCACAGCAGAGGGAAGCATTGCAGAGCTGTTATAAATGACTGGTTTTCGCATCAGCGACGTGGGGTGCAAACGCCTTCAGTGGTGGCTCCACACCGCCATTTGGGATGTGACTGCAGCAATATGCTTTGCCATCTGGGGATCCGCGCGGCACTACTGTGGCGTTCCCTTCTCACGCAGCGGAGGTTCGCACTTCGTTACAGCAGTAATTCCTCACAAATTATCCACCCTTTGGTGGCAGGGCCAGGACAGAGCTCCTTCTTCTGCACCCAGAAGGACTACTTGATTTTCTGACACAACAGCTAGGCTTGTGTGAAAAGAGAGCCTAAAATAGACAGCCGACTCAAGGACAAAGTATCTGTGTGTGGATGAAATTAAATGTATGCCCCAAAACGTTGTTCCCTTAGTAGGGCAAAGAAGCGTAGCGAAAGCTGGTATCAGGGTGCTGCCAAGGCTGTAAGAGGACGTCTGATGGCAGCCGCCTTCATCTATGAAGCGGAGGTGAGGTAGGCGAGCGAGCTCATTGTTATTTGTCGGGTGCCGGGTTCGAAAGTCCCAAGTCGGGGGCTCTTGGGGGGCTTTTTTGACGTGGTGTTGCAGTTGCAAACAACTCTTCCTCAGTTTAGTCTCTTGTAGATTATTTACCATAATGACAGTTGGAGTTAATGTTAAACTATTAAAGCAACTGGTAAAAGAAACCAAAATTACCCTGGTGATAAAGCATTTTACTTTTTCATGACTCTGGTTCTGTTAACTAAACTCTGACTAGAAGTACCTTAAATATGAAATATTCCTGTTCTCTGCTTTGTAAGTACATGGGTCACAGCTAGGTAACTATTATGTGCCGAAAATGCAATCTTTAATTAAACTCAGAGGAATAGCTGATTCATTAATTGCCATGTGCAACTTTTGGAACTTGTATTACATCCTCTTAAATATGCTTTCTAAGCGAGCAATAAACCTGTTCAAAGTAAATTTTAAAACTCATGGTTTAAAGTTAGTAGGATTAAAGGTTAGCCTGGGTATCAGGTGATGATGTACAAGCCTAATTTAATAATAGTAATAATAATGTTTCAGCATCAGCTCTGAGGACCCATCGCTTCCTGAAGAGAAACGCTAACGGATTTTTCGGGTTAATCCAACCACTTTTCACTTGAGAGCTTTATTTAAGTTGTCTCGGAGTGGCTTTGAAATGAAACCCTGGATGCAAGAAGGCTTTGGGGTTTGCTAGCTGCCAGGCGGGGACTTCCCCGAGCAGGCGGGCGATGCTCTGGCCGAGCAGCCGCCAGTGCCGGAGCAGGCAGGGCGTTTGAGGCTTCGGCTGGCGCTGCGCAGCAGCACGCTGGGAGGTTACGCACGACATTTCCCGGAGCGGGGATAAAGCTTGGGCTTTCTTGGCAGGACGGGAGGGACTAAACTGTGCAGTGGTACTTACATCGATTTGTAAGGGTTGTTCAACTGGGATTATTCGGCTGGGTATTACGGTATTTAATCAAGGAGGGAGAACACAGATTTCCTAAAGGAAAGCAATACTTGCTTTGTGTTTTTAACTTTGTCTTTAATAGCTTTAGACTGGTAAGACACGTGGTAGCTCTTCTCATCTGTCTGAATTTTTAACTCCTTTTTGAACTCCGACTTGTCTATTAGTGTTGCTTATTTGTGTATATTTGATTTGCTGTCTTATTTTTTATATTTTTCTCTAACAGGGGCAATAAGTCAAAGATCTCTAAGTAAAACGTTAGAGAAGCATTATGAGTAGAAATGTGTATATATGAAATATATATAAATATAAATTTTGAAAAATTATAATTTTCATTTATGTAAACATAAGGAAAACACACAGTATTTTAAAGCTTTTCATTCAGTTTCCTCAGTGTAAAAATATGTAGTCTTAATAAATATGCAACTAAACCTGACCTTTGCTGTGTCAAATTGCAGCTCTCGCAGGATATCCTCTTAAAGCCACTGACTCATAAATATGACTGTCTAATATAAGATGCCGTCTGCCAAGCATTTACCATGTGGCCAGCGGACAGTATTTCAATTCATCTATCCATTGCCATCCAACATTGTGATTCCTGAGTTCTGACTTGGAAGTATCTTATTGGCTCAGTAGGTTAACACAGTTTTTCCCCCTTATCTGGAAAGTTTAAGTGGATTTTCTGTTTGGTTTTGTGTGGGCTGCACAGGCTAGGAGCCATTCTGCTGCCCAGGTGTTACCCTGAACACATCCTCTTGAAGGATGTGTGACAGTCTTTCTGTAGTCATCATTTTGGGATGTATTGCCAGAGCTTTCCTTCCTGGTTTTGCTACAGAGGTGATGCGCCAAGATTGAGGCATCCAATTAACCTTACCAGGAAGATAAGACTTGAATAGGGAATCCCTGGGTGGGTGGGTCGGTCTGTCTGTGTCTCATGCATTCGCTCATGCTGACTCTTTTTTTTTTTCCTTTTTTTTTTTTTTTTTTATTGGTAAGTGAAGAAAGGACCACATTAAGCCTATAGGTGCATGACTATAATTTGCACAATTGTGACTTAAGCTTAAGGTTTCCCTCTGTCCTTATCTCCTTTTGGGTCAGGAAAATAAGTCTGACCTGCTCACCCTGTGGTGTGTCAAGTCCTTCACCAACGCAACCAACCGCTCCATCCTCAAGGGTTTTTTGAGGATTAGTCTCCTCTGACCCCAGGTTTGGCCTGGGAAAGAATACCCCATTCTGCCCACTGTGATGCTGCTTCTCTGCTCAACTAACGTTATTTTCTATCCTCTGTGTAACTGAGGCTGTTTTTTTGGTTGGTTTTTTTGTTTTTTCTGGGTTTTGTTTTGTGGGTTTTTTTTAATTGCACCCAAACAAATGCTTTCCTTTTAAGGTCAGTCTCAGTCTTTTTCTTAAACTAATGAACCAGAAGGAACCAGAAGTAGGTGACATGAGAAAATTGTACAGAAACCACTGAATCTAATGTTCATAGACGAAAGCTGCAGATGTTGCCAGTTTTCCTGAAAACGAATCTTCTGACTGGATTTTGTAATCATCCCAGGAATGACGATTTCCCAGAGGTCTACTTAGCCTCGGATTTTGCTTTAAGTGATCTGTTTACTCAGTATTTACTATACAGCATTGGTTCTGCAAACAGTGGCCTGCAAAGAGGGATTTGAAAGGCTGGCAGTTGCTGGTAATTGCTGTTATCAGGAGCTCGGCCATCGGCGACGGCTGGACAAGGGTATGTGGGGTGCTCACCTGAAGGGAGCCGGGCAGTCCCAGTCTCTGTGCAGTCACACGGGATCAGCTGCTGTCCTGTTTAGGTTCAGACTTTAACCTGATGCTTCTTTTAGGAATGTATATTTTTTTTCCTACTTTTTTTTTTTTTAAGTTGGAAATTTCCTGCTAGAAAATGAATATTGGGAAGATTGAATCCCAACTCTGTGTTCTCTAACTGGGGTGTGGGGATCTGGAAAGGGGACTGGCCATAACTTACATATCTTATCACTTATAATTGTAATAAATCTCATATATATATATATGCCTAATCAGCATTCTAGACATTTTAGATGTTTTCCTTAAGTTTCAAACCCCTCTTTCATAGCAATGTCATTAGTGCTTCAGCACCTGTGCCTTAGAGTGGAGTGAGAGCTTAGCGGTGGTGGTGGTACCCACGGCCAGCAGTCATCTGTGGAGGTGACCAACGTCCGTCCATTCCACAAAAGGGCCAATGTGACTCTTTATGGTTCTTGTGTTAGAAATGGGAATATGCATACTGGGAGGTGCTTCTGAATGTTGTCTGAATAACTGCGGCCTCATCAAAGGGCAAAACAGTTAAAATCTTTGTCAGAGATGTGCTGTGCTTTAGTTTGTCTCTGGAATTAAACAAACCAATGCCTCCTTATACATCTCTGCCCCGCCCAAATACCGAGCTTTCATCATGTTTATGATGTCCAGTTGTTAGGTGTGTGAACCAGGCAAGAGCTGAATTTTTCGGTTTTTTTAGTCCTCCATTTTTTTCCATCAGAATTCCTGAAACTTGTTTTATGTGATAAAGACTAGTCCGAGGGTTATAACTTTATTCCTTCCTGCTGTAGGGCACCTATAGGTAGTTGCTGCTGTTGTTAACGCTTTGATTTTTTTTTTTTACCAACACCTTTCATATGTAGCTTATTCCTATAGCTGTTACCTAGCAACATTAATTTTGTTACATTTAGTTTGTGTATTCTATTTTAAGAAATTTATAAGGTGTGCTTGAAGACTGTTCGTGGAGTTCAACCATGAACCTTTAGTAAAGAGGTGTTAATAAAGTGAATTCTCTCCAGCACTTGTAATTAACGTACATAGATTTGGTGTTAGCCTTCCCAGCGTTGTTGGCAGAAATGGGAATTGATGCATGTGGGATTTAAAAACTACTCTGAGAATACTGGAGCAGTTACAAGTTCCCTGTTGACTTCTCTGTGTGGCATTTCAGTGCACTCCAAAGAACGTAGATGCCTATCTCAATTTCATGCTCTTTTACCGACCAGCATCTCTGCTTCTTGCCCTTCTTTCCACAGCATGGTCCATTTAGCATTTTGGAAGCTACTCGTGCACTGATGTGACATTTTGTAGGCCAGCAACCATAGCTACAGTACAACGCAGAGGATTACACTCGAGCTGATGAACGTTAGAAAGTAAAATCCCATAAGGGGACTTACAAGGTGCATGAAGTGCTGGAGTTTTGGGGTTCGGGCTTATCATTTCTAATTCAGACTATGACCAGTCTGGACTTGGTGATATCTCTAGGAGACAAAGTTGGGTTTGTGTCTTCTGACTTCACTTTAAAGGAACAAAACCCCTCCAGCCTTCTAATAGTCAACAAAGGCAATCTTTTGATGCTTTTATAATTGGGTCTAGCAGTGGACCTGGAGAGCAGTGTGAACACATAAGGTTTGCAAATGGTTTTTATATTGTCGTCTTGTTTCTTGTGCAAAACTACTGTCTGTAGTGGTTTTTAGTAATGTAGGAGGGGAGAGATTGCATAGAATTGGAGCTGGTATTGGGAGCTGGAGAGTGTCGTTCAGCTGCAGCATCGCTGTAGAGGTCACTGTGGGGTTTTTAAAGGATATTGTAAGAAATCTGCTTGGTATGGTCCACCTTCTGTTGCATGCATCTCTCAGAGGTGTAGTAGCTGCCAAGTCCTAAATGCATGCTACTGTGTAAGGGATTGTACACTGTTACTCAGTGTACAAGAAAAGCAAGTTCAAATAGGCAACTGGTGCCTGTGGCGTTTAGTGGAAGCTGAAACAGGTTACGGGGGGAGCTGAGAGATTTGTGTAAACATAGCACATGTAGTTACAAGTTCAGAGGGAGAAGGGGACAGGGAAATATGAGTGTTATCTAGAGTGGACTTTTCTGTGCATCATTAGATCGGTGTGTTGTCAGCAGTGGTAGATTTTTCAAAAAGTTTTAGTGGTTGGAATTTCTGAAAAATCCTATCAAAACAGCATTTAGATGTGGCACTGGAGGGACATGCTGTAGTGCTCTTGTGCAAAGGATCCCCTTAAAAAGGGGTTATCTTGTAAAAGGAGTTGGATGCACATCTCTCTCCAGTAACCCTTACTCTGGGTGGCTATTTCTGATCATAAAACATGAGATTTCCACAATATGAAAAACCTTGCAAAACATACTTGCATCACTAATATGAATCAGAATGACTTATATGCCGTTTTAGGAGATTAGAAACAGGATGTTGAGGTGAATACCATAATATTTTAAATGTCTTTTTTTCCCCTTTTAAATTCTGGTTAGGTCCTTCTGATCATTTTAATGTAAATGTATTTTCCCTGTATTACCCATAGTTTACATAGTGTTTCACTGGATCATCAGTGCGCGGTGGTAGGGTATATGTAATTCTGTGTTCCTTTTCTGCCATCGTTTCCATCTGTCTCCTTGAGGGTTAATGAATGTGTGCAGGAGGGCCTGCTAACCACTTCGATATCATCCTCTACTGAGCTAAACCTGAATGAAATCTTACATTAGTTGTACCTTAGCTTCTTTGCTTTGTCAAGCAGGATCTTGAACGTGCTACACTGAAACTCACATTTTGGGGAACTGATTGCCTGAGTTAAGCTGTCAAATAGGAACAGGTGATCAATCAACAGCTGCCTTACTGTAATATCAAACTGTGTTGGGTTTGCGTGGCAAGGTTTTGGTAGCGGGGGGGCTACAGGGGTGGCTTCTGTGAGAAGCTGCTAGAAGCTTCCCCTGTGTCTGATAGAGCCAATGCCAGCCGGCTCCACGACGGGCCCTCCACTGGCCAAGGCCAAGCCAATCAGCACCTCTGTGATAACATATTTAAGAAGGAAAAAAAAACCAGAGCTTTTGCAGCCAGAGAGAGGAGTGAGAAGATGTAAGAAACCCTGCAGACACCAAGGTCAGTGCAGAAGGAGGGGGAGAAGGTGCTCCAGGCGCCGGAGCAGAGATGCCCCTGCAGCCCGTGGTGAAGACCATGGTGAGGCAGGCTGTCCCCCTGCAGCCCATGGAGGAAGGATGAGGGGGTGTAGAGATTCCACCTGCAGCCCGTGGAGGACCCCACGCCGGAGCAGGTGGAGGCACCTGAAGGAGGCTGCGGCCCGTGGGAAGCCCACGCTGGAGCAAGTTCCAGGCCGGACCGGTGGACCCGTGAAGAGGGGAGCCCACGCCAGGGCAGGTTTGCTGGCAGGACTTGTGACCTCGTGGGGGACCCCACGCTGGAGCAGTTTGCTCCTGAAGGTCTGCACCCCGTGAGAGGGACTCCATGCTGGAGCAGGGGAACGATGAGAGGAGTCCTCCCCCTGAGGAGGAAGAAGTGGCAGAAACACCGTGAGATGAACTGACCGTAACCCCCATTCCCCGTCCCCCTGTGCCGCTGAGGGGGGAAAGGTTGAAGCCGGGAGTGAAGTTGAGCCCGGGAAGATGGGAGGGGTGGGGGGAAGTGTTTTAAGAGTTGATTTTATTTTCTCATTCCTCTACTCTGTTTTGCCTAGTAATAAATCAGATGAATTCCCTCTCTAAGTTTGGTCTGTTTTGCTCGTGACGATAATTAGTGAGTGATCTCTCCCTGTCCTTATCTCGACCTGCAAGCGTTTCGTTATGCCTTTTCTCCCCTGTTTAGTGAATGAGGGGAGTGAGAGAGCGGCTCTGGTGGGCACCTGGCCTCCAGCCAGGGTCAACCCACCACACAAACACTTGTTTATATACATGCTGTTAGGCTTCGTATAGTATCAGACTTAATTCCATGGCAACAGAAAAGTGGTACAGCATTTTTATAAATCTGCTGATTTCCTAGTAGCACTTGCATCAGTCTTCCCTCTGAACTGGTATGAGGAATAATGCTGGACAATTACATTCTGAAATGAGCAAAGAAGGAAATTATTTATGTATGTATGTGTACAGGCTTTAAAAGCCTCTTAAATCACAGCTCACTTGAGTCCTGTAATGTTTTTTCATAGTACTCCCTATGAACTGCAGGCCATATGTAAAAGGGAAGGGTGTTTGCTGGGCTGCCATTTAGAGACATGAAATGCAACCTGGTCTGTAGTCCAAAGCCAGGATCCTTTCCATGTTCAGCTTTTTTTTTTTTTTTTTTTTTTTTTCTTTCAGTAAACAGAATTTCTGCAGTGCAGTGAGCCCCTTGACAGCCGTGGAAATACCTGCTTTTTTTGGGAGGCTGGCACAGATGAAGCTGAGCAGGGCTCATTTCAGCTTCAGAATAAGTGGGATCCTACTTAGTCCTGTTAGCTGAGCTTGACAAATCAAGGCCAACAACAACCAAAATAAGTAAATAAATTAGGATCTAAGGGATAGAGAAGGACAAGTGGGACATGGTTAAGCACAGATTAAAGTTTGCTCAGGCCTGATTTAGGGGTTATCATCCCTCCTATGGTATGCTCAAAAACGTTCTAATGGTATTCAAAGTGCTTTCGTCTTTATGGAACATGATAGCCTAGCTCACTAGCTCAGTAGAGTTTTTATAAGAAAGCTTTCTTCTTTCCTTGAATTGAACTTTTAAATTTTTTCTTGTAATTGAAATCATGATGTACTTTACCAAAAATATTGTTTGCAACATCCAGTGGAGCTGGTTAGTGAACAAAGCCAAAGTGTAACAAATTGTGGGTGAAGAAGCCAAATGAAGTTCAAATAGCTGCCAGTGTGTGCACTTTGGTTCTAGTTTGGGAAAGAACATTGCTTGCAGACATACCACATATTTTCTTAAGGTATAAGAAGTCTACAAAACTGCCAGTACCCCATCTACCACCACAAATATGTCAGAGCTAGATTTTGCCAGTGTTTTCCTTTAAAAATGACTTTCAAAAGCAAAAGGCTGCTTGTGTGTTAATGCATGGAAGTGATAAGCTAGCCTCTGTGCAGCTCAATTGAGAGAGAAAAAACCCCAGACCTCAATTATCCACTTTCATATGTCTTGATCTTACAGCAGAATTCAATGCACATTAAGGAAAATAATCTTTAGTATCCCTGGAAGTATATGTCTGCAAGATAACTGGAGAGCTGAAGGCTCCTCAGCTACCTGCAACTCTGCCTGCTATAACTTACAAAGGTGATTCTTCCAGGTCAGTCGCAAAAATTGTGTGCAGATACTCAGAGGACCAGCATGATGCCATAGCGGCTCAAAGCCCAGTGATTTGCAAATTTTGCTGTTAACTATCAAGCCTCCTCAAAATCAGTTTGACAGCTTTTGTTTTTGTGGGGTTTTTTTGTTGTTGTTGTTGGGTTTTTTGTTTGTTTTTTTCCCCATGTAGGATGATCTTGATAGAGACTAGACCTCTCTGGTTGATAGAGAAAAATACTTTGAAAGATTTCACTGCATATGAAATTTCATTCTGAATAGTATACCTGCAAATGGTTAGAGTGGCTTAGAAATCCCATGGATTACTTATTTGATTTTTATTTAGTTAGGCTCTGTAGAGAACCATCACAAGTAACATACTGGATTACTTGGCAGGCTGAGACATCTGCTGGCACTTCCAAGGTAGGCTACAGCAGTGAGGTTTCCTATTACAACATGCTGAAATCTCTCCAAAACATAATGGTATTTAGTAGTAAAAGCTATTGTATAGAGATGAAACTGTATGAAATTCAAGATTGCAGGCTTTGTCTTCAAAAAGTTTAAGGATCTGCAATCCTGTGAAAGTTTTATAGCAGGACTGAGGGCTATTAGCAGTGCTGCATCCGTGAAGAAAAGGAGCTGACGGAAGAGTGAAACCAGATTCTGGACTTCAGTATAACATATTATTAGGAAAACTCTACATGCACCTCGTCAGTGCCTGTCCTGCTGGAAAATGAATTTAGGTGTGTAATTGATATGCTTAAAAGCCTGCTAATGGTAATTCAATGCTTTAAACTATGTACTTGGTTTGTTTAATATTTTGCATGAAGTGCCTCATTTTATGCATATTAGACTTCGTATTACACCTTTGTGCCTATTCGATTATTCAGGGATACCTTGAGCTGACTCTTAATCATTCCTCCCATGTTAATATCATCTGAAAATTTAATGATCTTGCACACTAATAGCTTTGTCTAAGTTGTTAATAAATTAGCACCCTTGGGGACTAAGCTGTACGGACTTCTACAGAATGTACGCCTTGACTTTCTTCCCTTTCTGCTTCTCACCCTGCTAAATAATTGCTGTCAGTTGCTGTAATTTACTCCCTGACTCTGTGGTCAAGGTCTGTCTTTTATGTCTCCTTCATCCAACCCCTAAGCTTTTACTTGACAGCCATCTGACACCCTACAGCTCGGTCTTCTGGTACTTTAGATGAATGATAAAAATCAAAAGCCTTGTAATTCAGCCTCTCCCTCTTTACCTCCTACTCCTGTGGTTCCCTCATGATTGCTCAAGAGGTGTTTTCAATATGTCCTCTCCAAATAGGATAAGAATCTGGAGGATGGAATGAAATTCAAATTGCAAGTCTGTCTCGAGATCCCTAAAAATAGCAGGAAAATTATTGCAGACTTTGTCCAAGCAAAGCAAAGTCTAGATTGTTGCAAATGCATGGACTAGCTGACAGAGAAGATAGTGTAGCCTGGTGAAGGCTAGTCGTAGTAGTAAGGTAGTAGCTGTTAAATACAGAGACTGAGGGAATTAACTGTAAAGAAATGAAAGGAAGAAACCTGTTTGTGTGTTGATAGGGGGTTTTTTTGGTGGTGGGGGTTTTTTTTAACACATTTTCAAACCTAGAAATCCTGTGAGTATGTTTTCAGTGAAGACTAAGTGGCCTTTACTTTAGTAAAGGGCCTACTGACTTTCAGTGAGGAACGTAGTATTTCAAGTCATTAAATAGAGCTCAGGCATAGGTATGTGACCAACACGTATTTAATTCTGAGCAGATCTTGGGCTCATCCAACACCGAGAACTGTAGTCACAGAATCACAGAATAGTTTGGTTTGGAAGGGACCTTAAAGATCATCTAGTTCCATGCCGTGGGCAGGGACACCCTCCACTAGACCAGGATGCCCAAAGCCCCATCCAACCTGGCCTTGAACACTTCCAGGGATGGGGCAGCCACAACTTATCTCGGCAACCTGTTCCAGCATCTCACCACCCTCACAGTGAAGAAATTTTTCCTTATGTCTAATCTAAATCTATCGTCTTTTAGTTTAAAGCCATTGCCCCTTGTCCTATCACTCCATGCCCTTGTAAACAGTCCCTCTCCAGCTTTCCTGTAGGCCCCTTCAGGTACTGGAAGGCTGCAATAAGGTCTCCCCGGAGCCTTCTCTTCTCCATGCTGAACAACCCCAACTCTCTCAGCCTGTCTTCATAGGAGAGGTGCTCCAGTCCTCTGATCATCTCTGTGGCCCTCCTCTGGACTCGCTCCAACAGCTCCATGTCCATATTATGTTGGGGCCCACAGAGCTGGATGCAGTACTCCAGGTGGGGTCTCAGGAGAGCAGAGTAGAGGGGGAGAATCACCTACCTTGACCTGCTGGTCACGCTGCTTTTGATGCAGCCCAGGGTACAGCCCAGGGTTGTCAGCGTCCAAAACAATTTCTGTGTAAATGCTGTGTTCAGATCTTGTTATGGTTATTGAGGCCTGTTGTTGGTGGACAGAAATTGAGAGGTGGACAGAAATTGAGCAGTGGTGTTTCAGATTACATCCTCAAGAAAGGTGATATTGGTACAAAATCATTTATGATACCTCAAAGAAAGTACTGTATTTGGTCACAAGCTGAATAACTACTCCTGGTGGTTCATTTACCTAGAAAACATGGCAAAAGAACATGTATCAGAAAACATTTAGCAGGAAAAGCATATTTTAGCTGCATGGTGTTGTGTAAATGTTTGCTAGCTCCGTTGCTTGGCTCTACTTTCCATCCTTGTCATGAAGAGTTTTGCGAGAGATGATTTTTGCAGGCAGCAATTGTATATTTTACCAGGCCAGTTGATACAGCTGGAAAATAAGGGTGCATTTTTGGATGCACAAAGTTGTGTTTGGTCTGAAGTAGCTGTTCTGGCAGTGGCTGCGTAGTAACCAGAAGCAGATACCGATGTGTGTGTTCGTCAGCCCGCTGAACTCCTGACAGGGAGTGACGTAACTTGTGGCTAGGGAGTAATTACAATACTCTGAAATAGGAGTTCAGAGAGTGGTTAGTGCAAAGGGCTCACAGAGTTTTGTTGTCTTGCAGAGTAATTATGATCATTAAGGAGGAACGAATGAGCACAAGTTACTTATTTACTGTGAGGTAAGGTGGTGTGTATAGAAAGGTTGGTGCACTTTTAGGGACTGATGTTCCTCCAACCACCCACACCATGTCCCTGGTTGATTTACTTTGAGCTCTTTAAGACAGGGGTGTCTATCACACTGAAGAACAAGGATACAGATCTTTTTATAAAGTCCTTGGAGTGACAGTTAAAAGCTTGTGTTGCCCTTCAAAATACCGTATCACAAAAATACACAGAAATACAGACGGGATTTTTAACAAACTGTAATGATCGCTTTCCAACGTGTACAGCAGAGGAGTATGTCTTCACCTATTGACTTCTGCAACACTGTCTTGTTTTTTCTCTTCTAAATTATTGGATATTGCAAAGTGTTTATCATACTATTTGACAATCTGAACTTGATACATTGACGAGCTGAACTCAGGTATTTGTAAATGATATATTTTTCGAATGTATGTCAGTTCATCAGTAAGTGAAGTGGTGCTTCACATTAGCATTGGCATTACTAAAAATCCCACCAAATTGTGGTTTCATTCTGTGTCAGTACCTTTTCACCAAGGAAGACAAAATAAATGTCCATCACTGGCTATTATTAGCTGTGTTTTTCTGCTCTAAAATAAATAAATGTTTTCTGCAATAAAATTTGCATGGTAAAAATATGACTATAAAATTATGTGATAACTGTACTGAAAATTAGTCTTTGGTCTTTCCAGACTTGTTTTATCTGGGACTTCCAGGTGTGTTATGCTGCCTGTATTTTGTCTTTCAGATGACGATGTGGACCTAGAAGCTTTGGTAAATGACATGAATTCCTCATTTGAAAGTTTATACTCTACATGCAGTATGCAGTCAGAAACCACTCCGCTCCTTCAAAATGGTCAACTCAACCGCAGTCAGTTGCCATCCTCAGGATCTGGCGCCCTGCAGCCCATGTCTCCAAGGCAGAAGGTGCAGCGGTCTCAGCCAGTGCGCATTATGGCAGTGAGGTAGGAACAAGGAACTTGCTTCCTTTTTGTTAAAGTTGTCTCGATCTAGCCTCTGAAGAACCACACTTTAAAATAGGAGAGCAACTTCGGTAGGCGCCTAGTAGTGTTAGACTGGACTTTTGCATAGGAAAAAAGATGTACCAGGTAGGTGAAGGACATAAATTTACCATGTATTTTGTAAAATGCAAAAATGTCCCATTTTCACCCTTTTTTAATCAATGTTTGATGTACCTGTAGTAGCAGATGTGTAGAAGTGTATCATTGGTACCAGTTTGCAGAAATGGTGTCCATAGTTAGATTTATTTCCAAACTCTTAAAAACTGTTCTCAGGTATGGCGCCTACTGACAGCTTCTTGGTTTTATAAAACATAAGCGATCATGTAGATAGATGAGGGTGCATTCAGCTTGTTTTGATATACAAAAAAAATGCTTCTCTTTGTGGACGTTTCCTGAATGGTCCAAGACAAACAAAAAAGGGAGCACATCATAATGATTTAACTGTTCTTCCTAGAGCACTTTCAGCTCCTTCACTTGCGTGCATTATGTGAGTCATTACAAAAAAAAGATGTTTAAGTTGTCTCCATGTTATCAGGATGGGGGCTTGAATTCAAGCTTCAAGTTGAATATTCTTGGTGGTGATGGGCAACTCTGTAGGTGATGCCGAGATTTTTAAAATCTTCTTTTTAGGCAGCAGAAAGAAAGGAGCTCCTGTCAGTATGAGTAGGTAAATTGCCTGAATCGGAGAGATTTGGAGTTTTCCTTAAGTTTTAGTTAACAATGAAGTGAGAAGTAATAACAACAACAATAATAATAAAAGAAAAATCATAGATGTGGAAAGAGTTACTCCTAATTCTTTACACCAATGTATTTCTTATAGGAACGGTATTATTAAGACAGGCAGCTTTTCTATATGAATGGGTAGTATGCAGTAACTGCAATGCAACCAAATTGGCTAATGATGCAATCATTTTTACAAGTATTTCATATTTAACCTTGAATAGGGCTGTACTAGAAAATGCACTCTCTAGAGTACTATAACTGTCAATGTTTTGTAAATATCTCAATCAAAACATTTCATTTAAACTATTTTTGGCATTTCAAAACTTAGCAACTCTTTTTTGAGAACACTCTGCCTTTCTGAACTCTGTACTTCCATACGCAGAAGAACATCATGTGTTCATCATTAAAGAAAATAATGGCAAAACTTTTATTCAGGGTTATCTAGACGCCTTTCCCAGAGAGGGGGGTGGCTGTGTCTTTTCTGCAGCCAGAACAGAATGGTGATAATTCTCTTAAGAGCAGTTTTATGTATCAGTCATGAAGTGATGCACTCCTGCAGTATAGTGAATTCTCATTTGACACCTTTCTAATTGTGTCAAGTCTGTAGTTCCACTTCTTATAATGGAGGTCAGTCAAAAACTGGCAATAGAGAGCACTATTCAACAACTGCTGATATGACAGGTCTGCTGGGCTGAAGAAATCTTACACCGTCCTTCACCCTATGCTGTAGGGAAGTGCACACACAGGTAGCACAAAAAACATCAAGCGGGTCAAGTAGTCGTTTGCATGGCTCATAGTTATGGTTGGAACCTGCTATTTATAGCAAAACCCTAAATCTGTAAGTCTCATTCGTGGAACACCAAGGCAACTAAATTGCAGGATAGAGTTACATGTGGAGCAGATTTCCCGGTAGTTATTTTATCAGCCCCCGGGTTCTGGTACAGGCAGAGACAGTGAGCGTGCCCGAGTGGGACACGCTGCCAGAGGCAAACCCAGCAGTTTTCTCCCAGGCAGCTCTGTTAAGAAAGCTCTGCTTGCTGAAGGCACGGGGCAAAAAAGGAGAGGAAATTCAGTTTTTAATGATTTGCATTTCAAATCCAGGAATTAGTTGATTGTCTCTGGAAACTTCCACGATTGCCACTAGATGGTGCGTTCTGCAAAGGCGTTGCAGGCCAGCCTGCTGCGGGGTCACGGAGTACATCTTCAATGGTGATGCCCTAGCAGCAGGGAAACCTAAAGCAATCTGTGCGGTCATGAACAGGTCTTACATCTTCTCAGGCTTTTCTGTGGCAACTGGTAGGCTTTAGTTTTCCTTTGGTTGGAGTGGGTGTATTATAAACTGGAACTTGAAACTCTGTTGGTCCTGTGTAGACTGGTGAGGCGTATCTCAGGAGATGCAAAATTGTCTGAACAGTAACCGTGCAACTAGCATAAGGTGGGAGGGTGTAATTGCAGTTTATTGCTCAGGCTGAATCTTTGCATTTCGTTTTCTCCAGGAAATGCAGAGTTGCTTGGAGATGGAATCTGGTATTGTAATGAGGTGACAATATTGGTTTCAGTCTGAGCTTAGAAACTTTACAGTAGTACACCTTTGTTTGCAGATCCACATGGAGTTTGGCTCCAAGCGACTGCCATTGTGTTCTCCTCTTTCATGTTGGTTTGGAAGAGCTTAACTGACAGTTGGGCATATACAGCCTAAACTAGTAAGCTACTGCTTAAAACAGCGAGTACAGATTATTTTATGTGCGCAGTTACCTCAGTTACTCACCCAAGTAATCAAGTTATAAACAACAAAAGCATAGATGCCTGACTGGTCACTTTTCACATGCAATTACCTACTTTGTGCTTGCAGTTGCTGTAACTATATAGTAGTTGCTTAGCAAAAGAGTGGGATTGATGCCTTTTAGTATCATTGTCGTAAATGGTGGGGTGGGCGATCCGGGTCTAGTGATGCCAGTTTGCTCCTCTTAATGCTTAGTGCTTCTGTGTTTATAGGCGTCTTCAAGAAGAAGAACAGCAATTCAGAACATCGTCTTTGCCGGCCATCCCAAATCCCTTCCCAGAACTTTGTAGCCCCGCAAGCTCTCCAGTGCTGGCCCCTGGATCTTTACCTCAGAGTCAACCTCCTAGTAAGCATGTGAGTATGGGACGAAGCTTTGGGTCATCCATTTGCATTCAAACCAGCAGTGGACTATTTCATTTTGAAGGCAGAAAGAAAGTTTCAAGATAAGTGGAAACAGTTGTAGGCTTTGTCTGTGAGTAGGGCAGCACTGGCCGAGAGAGCATCTTCAAACAGGCTTCAGACCTTTTTTAAAAAGTTTGTGAGAATGAAGTGTAAAAATGAAGTAAGCCTGTTTCAGATATGTGCATGTTGTGAATGAAGCAGTAATGGCTAATATCTTTCAGATTTTATTTAAGGTGATGACTTACTAATTCAGAAGTCAGGTTAATTAGCTTAGAGTTGGAAGAGGATCTGTGCATGTTATACTTCAAATTCTAGGTGCCACAAAGATACTGAACAGCTTCTTTAACGACACGGTGCTGCTTTATTTTGCTGATTTTCATGAAGCTGCTTAAAAAGCAAAATAAGCATGTAACTGGGCACAGGTCCGTGTAACGGGACTTAAGGAGAGCACTGTCCCATGGAATGCTGGGTGAGCTGCTCTCTGGGTCTTGGCAGACCCAGTGGTCCAGAGTGATAACCCCAGTGACACTGCAAACAGTTTTTCTTCTCTATCCTACTCCACTCTCTGAGAAACAACCGTCTCGTTCTGGTGTCAGTCCTTGAGCACGTTTAAAGACTAAAGCTGGGCTCTAAAACCTTTGTTTTGTAAACTGCTGACTTGCATGGGGATGAAAAGACGGGTTGCTCTTACTGACTTTTGGCTTAGAACAGTTCTGTGCTTGAGTACCCAAAAAATATGATGATGATCTGTATCACTGCTCAATTAGTTTGTCAGTAGCTCCTACGTCTGCTCTGACTGATAAAGGGTTTGGGTAGACAGTTCAGCTACAAGCAGCAGACCCTAATGTACGCCCTCCCAACTTCTGTATTGCTTTATATCGCCAGAAGCAGCTGTCTGCTTTCTTGAAAGACACAGTGCATCTTGGTTTTACTGTGTTTCTTACACGTACAGGATGGGCAGATAACAAAATAATGCCCTAGGAAAAAATTTTGTCATGCCATTGGGAATTTAGTAGAACCTCATCAGAGGCCTGGGTATCGCAGAGGGGCTGTTTTGCCAAGGCAGTGCTCATCGGGCTCCGGGGAGACAAAAGAAGGGACGGTTCTGCCTCCTGGCTCTTCCCATCAGGGCGGCAGCACAGCTGGCTTTCTGAGACAAACTGAAGTTGCTGATGAACCTGCGTTTACCTTTCCACATATTCCCCAGGGAATCCTCAGGGATTCTTTGCCTTTTAGCTTTATATTTTACTAAAACTAGCCAAGCCACCCTGAAGATCGCTCTGGAGAGCCTTAAGGACCCTACATGATCTGTGTGTCAGTTTTCGATGGAATTTAGAAACTAGTGATTTAACAGCACATATAAAACTAAACAATCTTTTAATGTATGTAAGAAGATGGCTATAAAGACAGAATAAAAGTAGATTTTCTTCTTAAGTTTTACTTTATACTTTTTAAAAAATAATCTACCTGATTTCAAAATTGAAAATTTTGACAAGCCTTTTGAAAGCCTAAAATGAAATCAATATTTATATTGCGTAGATATGCTTGCTGATGAAGTTTTTAATCAAAGACAATCCGTTATAGTGGTAAAACATTTTAAGGTATGAGGAGAGGAGTTAAGGCCTGTTGAACAATAGTGGCTTCTTCTGTAGATGCAGATATACTGTTCATTTCAGTTTATCAACTGATTGGAGGCAGATGAGAAACACTGGCTCAGGGTGAGGGAAGGATAGGAAAGTGTTCTTTTGCTCTCTAATGAGTTATTCTGTAATGAAGGAATAGAGGAACAGAACTGGGGAAAAAAAACCCTCTAGTTGTAAAGTATTGATGGACAAAAGTAGGAAAAAAAAGTGTAGGTTCAGTTTCTTCGTAAAGGAAGGAAACTTTATTTTTAATACCTCAATTTTAAACATCGAGTATAGTTGAATAACAAAATAATCTGTCTGTTCAGCCTCCTCATAGGATGTTGGTTGTGTTTAATCCAGTTCTAGTTCCCTTCAATGGAGTCTGCTAAAGATCATGAGTAAAATATGAGTAACTTAAATGTTATACATCTTTCCAATTTCATCCCATTAAAAAAAAATGTAAAGTTTGGGAATTTGAGTAAATTATTTTAGGATATGCTTTATGCTTTTGCTTAGATAAATGTCCATAAATACAATATAAACTACTGGTTAACAAAATAAGTGATGAACTTAGTTAAAGGACTGCAACAGCACATTTTTAATGGCTGGCAGTTAGTGAAAATGAGCTGTGTTTTAAGAAAAATATAAACACAGTGTTAAATGCAAAACAAAGTTAAACATAATGATGCTCAATTTCAGGTTCTCTGCTTGCAGATTATAAACAAGGATTAAAATTGGAGATCGGAATGAGGCATTCTGATTACATGAGATATATGAGGTGTTAGTGAAAAGTAATTCGCTTCGTGCCTCTTGAGCATTTGCAGGTAAATAGGCAAATAGCAGTTCCAGCCAGCAGCGCTGCAGCTCTGATCACACAGGACATCACAGCACACGTGTGGCATGGGGGAAATGTTGCCTTTGGTCAGCTCGGATCTTGGGGACCTGAGAGGGACCCAGGTTAATGTAGTCTGAGGGGATTTCAGAAAGGAGCGAATATTTTCTTTGCTTAGCATGTGAAACAGTGTAGGGGGTGTCGCTGGTAATCTGGGATGTCTGATAGGACTTAATAAGAAATGAAGTGTCATTAGTATTGTTCCTCATGGAACAACTCGGTCTTATTTTTTAATAATTTTAAAATACAAGTCTGCAATGGTAGAACCTAGTAGTGGTTATGCAAGAGGAATTTAAAGATCTGGTCATATTAAACACAGAAGAGTTTCATGTCATATTGCCAAGCCTTGGGCATAAAGAAATGCCAGCTCTGTTCAAGTTTTACTAAATTAAAACTTTTTCTTGGTATATTGTTCCTTATAGGAAAAGGATGCACGTGTGAATGAAAGAGTGAGTAAAGGAGCTTTCAGGTCATAAAGCTTGAATTATATTTGCAGCAGAAAAAATAGATGTTGTCTTTTCTCATATGCAAAATTTTATTCATGTAGCTGGAGCTTGAGACATGTTTCTTGTTAAGATGCTTCTGATCCTTTTCCTTAATTTTTTCATGCAGTTTCCACTGCTTTTTTAAACAAGCAGATCGCATCATTGGTTATGCATTGCTCTGCATTTGTTTCATGCTTTCTCTTGGCTCAGCAAAGAAACGTAAAAGCAGTAAAGCAATGAAAAATAGCTGTAGTAAACCTTTCTTATTTTTTTTGCAGTCAAATTTTTTTTGTTTTCTGATGATGAAGCATTTTTTATCTCATTCAAAAAAGTGCAGGTAATGGGAGTAATTTTATTTTTTTTAATATATCTTCTGACATCTGTTGGGTAATGGTACCAATTTCACCACAGCAGGAATAAGGTGCTGAATACTGCTTTTAAAGCTGATGGCTGCAGGAGTGTACCGGAGCTGCTCCCCAGAAGATGGAGAACAGTGAGAAATAATGGGTCTTCTGTACTAGCACAAAACTAAAAACTTGTAGGCAAATGGGATGGTCATTTAATGGGAGCATCAATAGGTCAATCTGGGAGGTAGAACTGGAATGTTAGGCATGTTGAAATCATTGCAGGTTGTGGGTTGTTTTGTTGTTGGTGGTTTGTTTTTTTATTTGACTCTGGATAATCTCCTCTAGTTTAGAAAAAAGCCTAAATTAAAAGATTTGTAGATACTTATAGGCAGGTTGAGTAACTGACATGTAATTTAGTAGTAAAAGACTTTGAAGACAACTAACTGTGAACCTTTAGGTTATGTTTCAAAGGTTATCTTGCACTGAGCAACCTCCACAGTGGTGGGGTCTGGGCTAAAATGATTGTTTTGTGAAACACATCTGGTGGTAGAGGTTAAGAGAAACAGAGATGTGCTCCTTGGGAGTTCAGCACTATCATCCTTTGTTACAGTTCTGCAGGTGGAAACAGCCCACTTTGAGCCAAGTTTTATGGTGAGAAATGTTAGATGTCGACCTGTTGATAGTGAACGGCACGTGATTCTGTAAAGATTTGCACCACTGAAGTTTTATTAATGTAGTCAACCAGCTGGTGAGTACTTGGGCAAAAAGTACCAACTGGCTGTGCTACTGAGTTAGTAGCTACTTCAGCTACTGGTGTGGTGAGTGAGACACCACAGATGTCTTGTGTTTGGAGAAAGTATGACCCTTCAAGCAGTAGCTGCCAAAAAGCTCTTAAGTTCTTGAGTCAAGAGCAGCGTTGTCCATGAGCTCGGGCAGGAGAAGGCTGATGGGAGAGGAACTACCTGATCAGTGCGTGGCCAGGCGTTTCCTTCTTCATCGTGTGCGCCTCTGTCCTCTCAGTACGACCCACCTGCCTCTCGCCTTGGAGCCCGACCACGAGCTGGGATAAACTTCAGCAGACCTCTGTGAGCATTTAAGTGCTCCCACTTTCTGTGCTGGGAAGGGCAGGTAAAGGCAGGAACAGGAAGGACATTTTCTGGGCGACACCATGGGGTCATTGCAAGACCATTTGATGGTTTTTCTCCTCTCTCTTTTCCCCACGTTTGTTCGTAAAACGCATGCACACCTACAAACAGGAGATCACCCTATGTCTGAGGGGGACAGTGATTGTGGGCTGGGAGAAGGGACAGCTGAAAAGTTTTTAAAACATCATTTACTTAACAGGATAAATATGTTTGTCTAAGAAAAATGGAAACCAGAAAATTGTACCAAGCCAAGACCAAACATTTGTCCAAAAGATTGCTAAAAACATCAGACAGCTAGGTTACCGCTAATTGAAGTCCATCTTTGTGTTGCTGGTATAAACTAAGAACTGGTTGGTAACTTAGGTTATAATTTCTGGTTGTGTACAAATATTTTGGAAAAAGCATGCAATAATTACATGTAGGTCACTGCAATGCCACAGGATATTAGGCTAAAGTATCTTGTGTGAGTCAATGAAGCTTTCAACTGTAAAAATAGGGCAAATTTCTCACATCCCCCCCTCTATACAGCCCAGGCAAACTTCCAAATTTGATGTACCAAAATTATTTACTCTTTTCTAGCAAATTGAATTCACAAATGGGTATGAATTAATGCCATTCTTCTTTTATCCAGATTTAGTTACCCTTCAAGGGAACTCCTGTAAACACACTTCTTAGTTTTAATTGTTTTAATTACATGTTATGGTGCACATTTTTTTTATTTTTCTTCCCTTAAAACTCTTATATTGGCCCTTTTGAAGACAAGGATGTTGAGCTCTGAAAGAGAAGCCGTAAAAAATATGAACTTTTGTGTAATTAAAACTTTATGTACTAAGTTAGATTTTGCACAAGTGATAGCAAATTTTGTATTTAATCCTGCAGTTGAATAACATTTAGCAACAAGACGTTTTGAAAATAAATACTAACATCAGGTTGAGTCAACAGGATTTTATTTTCTCTGAACACACCAAATCCTGGATTAATCTGGACAATTACTTAGGTCCAAGTCCAGGCACTCGCTTTGGCCCAACTTTAAAATATGGGTTTTCAGGGGTGTCTGCCACGATAGATCATGTTGTTTCCTCTCAAATCTTTTTTTGAAGCAAGGCTCATAAGCTCAATAAATAAATAGCACATAGATTGGTCTGTGGCATGTTTAACTCGGATGCCTTTTTTTAAGAAAGTTGCAATTTGTTAGGGAAAAATTGGGAAGGACAGGTCTGCGCTGTGGGACTGTGATCTAACTGTATGAAAACAGGCCTTGCACTTCCCTGGGTGCCCTTCTCTCATTTGGAGAAATAACACTTTCCTGAACTAAATGAACTAAATTTGATGGACGGTGTAGAAAAGACGTTGCGTTATTTGTCATCTTGTCCCCTGTGTCACACAAACATGTTGCCCCGTTGCTCCTGAAGAAATCAGGGGGGTGAGCTTGCATGGTTGTGAAAGTCTCATTTGCTCATTACTGAAGAAGAGAGTAATGAGTAACTGAAGACTAACGAGTCTGCTGGATGAAGCTAAAGACAGGCAGTCAGCGCTCTCCGTGCTGGGCGGTCGGTGGGTCTGCGGGCAGTCTGCCAGGGACCCCCAGAATCCGCACGGAGTCAAAGCTGCTGTTTCTCCTTCCTCGCGCCGCTCACAGCAAGAAGCTCAGTGGTGGGAAGAAACGAGTCTCTTCTTTCTTCCTTTCAGAAAGTGCCAGAACAGTAGTTACAGTCCCAACGTGAATTACTGGAAATATTAAGGGCATCTCACACTCAAACCCAAAACTACATTATTTGTTGGGATTTTTTGTTTTTAATGACGCAAACCTGGCCCCGCTCCCAGGAGCATTTTGGCTCCCTACCCGTAAGCGATGCTCCGGCAGCGGGAGCGTGCTGGGAGGAGGGCTGCGTGGTCAGGACCAGCGGCAGCGCGCCAGGGGACGCGTTGCCCGGCCGAGGGTGGTCTGGCACACTCTGCGGGACGGGACCAGCCCGACCCAAACCTGCCCTGCGGCACGTGTGCTGGTAGCCCCACCGCGTGTTCAGCCACACAGTAACGCTTGCGGTTGGTTTAAAAAGCTCTTTTACAGTAGTAACGCCATTGCAATTAACCTTTAGGACTGGCTTGTGTAAACACTGAGCAGTCTGTAGCATATGCTGCCAGTAGCTGTGCATTAGCGTGTTCACACTAGGTTTCTGTGCGTGCATTTTAGTTAAGCGTGCCCTTGCACATTTTTGTTGCGCATCATTACTATTGCTATATATTTTATTAATGGCCCAGTGAGAATATAACTTAGCTGTTCTATGCTTTGATTGGGAATTGACAGAATTGAGAAGCTATCAGGCTGAGAGTGCGGGGAAAAATGCAAAAACGTTAACATGAGAGAAATTTTAATTGTCTCTGTGCCTAGCGAGGCAGGCAGGAGTGGGTTTGGGCGTAAACATCAGTGCAGTAGGGAATTGAAAAAAAACCCACAGAACTATATTGAGTGATTGTAATTATACCGTTAAGTGAATGGTTGAGATGAATCAGAGATGTCATAACTTCATACTGATAGCCTTTAAGGAGTCGCTCAACATGGTGGGAATAACTATGCTGAGCCTCAGCTCTCCTTGGCATCTGTGCTGTCTGGACTGGAGGTGTGAGTTCAGGTCAACTTCAGATATTTTGGATAGAAGTCTTTTTGGACCTCTGTTACCCAGTAGGACAGATGCAAGAAAGCACCGACTCATAGGTTAGAGCCTCTGCTGTGTATCCTACGCGACCTTGCAGCACCGTGTTGTTGCTGGCGATGGGTAGGTGAGTTGACCACGAGGTCCTTTGAGGTGAGCTGAGGCAGCCCTTGCAGAGCTGCGCTGGTACCTACGGCTGAGCTGCAGGTGGTCCCCCAGTGGGTCCTCTGGACATGTGTAGTGTGGGACTGGGAAGACACCCAATTTTTTTGCTTGCTTGCTGGCATCTACTTCTAGGGACGGAAGGCAAAGCCAGTGTTCAGTTTGTTCATTTCCAAACCATCAGCACAGTGGTTGCTTAAGTATCAGGAGTAATGCTGTTCATTTGCAGCAGGAAAAAGGCTTTTTTGGGCTTGCTCTAATTACCTGGACAGTGAACTGTGCCCACGTTAAAGTGGAAGTTAGTTTGAAACATCTGTCTTTGCTTAGGCAGTGTTTCTGTGTGGACGCACAGGGAAAGAATGAACTTGCGAGTTCATTGGTGTGGTAATGGGATGTTTATGCATTGCTCCAGAGCTTGCAGATACAGTTTTGTTCCGCTGCCTGAACAGAGGGGATGTTAGTTGGAATTTAATAACATTTTTGCATTAGAAGAATACCGCTGAGTTAATTAAATCATTATGGGATGAGTTTCGATTCTCTGTTCTCTTGATTTATAGTCGTCTTACTGCTATCAAACTCTTATTGTATTATTCTTTCTTCTAATAGCAGTGTAGAATTACTGTACAAAAAAGTGATTTTGTTTAATTAATGTAAGTACTGTCAATCTTTTGCTTCAGCCTGGCTGTAATCTGAACATCATTTACAAAACTTATGTAAAAGCAATTTTAATCTGGACTTGTTAAAAGGCGAGCCATCACTGATTCATAAAAGCTACGTGTTGTGTTCCTCCACTGACATTAGGATGCCTTGTTCTCTCCAGCGATAGGTAGACCCTGCTGCTATCATGTCAGGGTTACTGGAGCCGGTGTCTCCTGCTGCATTTCAGGAAGCAACAGAGTTGAAAATACCTTCATTATGACGTGAAGCGTAAGTGTGTGGTTTTTCTCCTGTTGCCAAGAGGGCAATGAATATCACTCAGAAGCAAAATAGATTATCAGCTAGGAGTTTGGATGCGAGACCCATGTTGAGCATGGGATGTTTCTGGGGAATGTGGATAAAGCAACATTGTCTCAGCAGACTTATTACCAGTGAAATTTCATTGACAGCAAACCAAAAACTGTTCTGCAGTTTTTTATGGGGGAGAGGGGCAAAAGTGGGAGAGACCTTTCAAAGCTGCTTTTGTTTCTCACCAAAGAGGTGTCACTTGAAAGCACCCACATCTTTCCAGCCATCCCTTTTATCTGCCCAGATCTCTTGTCTGGCCAGAGTGAGGAACTGCTCTGCTTTTTGGGGATATTCAGATATGGACTATACCCGTTCTCAGTGGAGACTACTTTACCCCACACACACCTAATGTCCTCTAGACATCTAGGAACGTCATCCCCACTTGTGCCTCCTGCTTGCAGGAGGCATCAGGCTCACAGCAGCTGCCCAGGGCCAGAGCGTGAGGAAACATCTGTGCCCATCAGCCACGGGGGAAGGTTGGCTGTCTCACCATTATGGTGACCTTGCACGTGTTCTTCCTCTTGCTTTTTGGGTTCACCTTTAAAAATCACATTTCCCTACTATCCTTGCCAGAATAGGTAATGTGAGTAGGAACAAGCCATCCCTAAGGAAAACAACATTGCTAAAAAAAAAAAAAAAAGGCAACAAATGAGGTGCAAAACATTACAGAAAAGAATATTCTAAATTAAATAACAGCATGCTGATAGTAAAACACCAGGATTTGATGTTACAGACAATTTGCCCTCAGGCTTCTCCGAGTCATTTTTGAGCTTGTCCTTGCCTGCAAACTGTTAAGAGCAGCTAATTACTCTGAAGTAACTTGCTTGTCATCCTGTTGCTGGTCACATTTATTTTCCCTATTGCTTACTAAAATCCACTGAAAGCAAGCCAACCACAGTACTTCCAGACCTTATAAATAGCATTACAGATGTTTGCAGCAATTCCCATTCCCCAAGTACTCAGTTAT